>NC_053412.1:4336288-5081288 GCF_016859285.1 Xiphias gladius
CATTATAAAAAAAGTGCATTTTAAATTAAAATTACATCCAACATAATGCTGATATGATGAAAATAAGAATGATGAAGTAACATTTCATAATAGTGCATTGAGTTTTAATAATTTCCTCGGTCATTTTACAAATTGCTGGTTAATTTATGTATTTTACAAAATCTATTCATATGATTATTTCATGATATCTAATATTGAACACTTTGGGGTTCCTCATGTTGGAAACGTCGCTCTTTTCTTGTCAACTTCATCACCGTCACTGCTACAAAACTACCGATTTTGGTAGCAGGAGCTTGCAAGTCGCGCAGTAACTTCTCATTTATTATTTTAAAGTTGTGTCTTTCAGACAGAAAGGCAGGTACTGCTATTCCTTTTTGTTTCCCTCTCTCTGATGGGCCTCCCTCTCCGTGATTGCACTCAATAATAGCTGGTTAGCAGCTAGGCCTGACGCCCGTGGTGGGTTGGTGATTATCACATCTCATGCTGGGTCTGCTGATAGCGGGAGAACCAACAACCCCCCCGCAATCTTCCTTCACCTTGCTCGCCTTCAGCCTTCCGCCCAGCTCTACCCGCCCTGCCGGAGTCCTGGCGGCGGCTCCAAACTGATTATCCCATGCTGAGTCACCGGCGGTGGGGCCACCGTCCTGCCGGCTGCGGCATCGCCATTGGGCAGAGAGGACAGCGCAAAGAATAGCTCTAGCTGGTTACGATTTTGAGCTCACGTTGAGTGTTTTGAAGCGGGGGTGTGCTTCTGAGTCACTGTCCCTGATTATGTTCTGATCTGGCTTCCATGTGGGGAAAAGTTGTTTGGTTTGGCTTGCAGACACAGCCTCACACGGGAAGGACGGAGGATGAAATAAAGATGTGGTGTTCAGCAGCTGTACCAATCAGTGGAAAGTTAAAGGTGACAGGCACGATGTTTGGAGTGCTAACAAAGCTGAGCTCAACATGAAGTCTGCCAAATGGCAGCCTGAAAAATTCTTGCCTACTTTATCCAAATTCAAGCAACGACCATGAATTGTGTCTCCAGCAGGAACCTGTTAAACTACTCGTTATGCAGTCAAACATTGTATTCACGACTTCATCTGAAAACAATTGAAATTCTGATGCCTCTCCACACAGTTCATGTCACAAAAAGTGAGAAATAAGTAACTGAATTATTAAAGTGCTCTTATTAATGGCAGAATGGTGGTAGCTAGTGTTTTGTTTACCCATGATTCACTCATGTTTGCTTCGGGTTTTCATAGTGCTCATCTTGCATCCACTCTTTTCTGGAGCTAATGGATTTCCGTGATGTACTTCGTGATATAAATGGGGTTCTAATCACATGGAACAATATGTTTTTTCGTGGCGGAAAGCAAGCAGGGCATTTTGGATATATGTCAACGATGGATACAAACCAAGAATTTTAATGGAGGCTCAGAGTGCCCTACACACTACTTATCTGCTAAGAAGCCCTTGTTGTGCAATGTCCCTGTGTCTGTGGTCAGTGACTTCAGTGTACTCATCGTCTCCGGGGCTGTATACTCTTATTTCGTAACAACACCATATGGCAAACCTAACTTTTTAAAAGCTACCTATTCATCAGTCCAAGACCAGCCCCAACAAAAACCTTTTTCCTTCATCCACCTTCAACATCCAACAACTACCTTTACATCACGAAAGGATAAGTCTTGTGACTCTATGTTTTTCCTACCATCAACAAATCCCACAAGTCGATCCCACAAAAAATCCTATTCCCACTGCTGTAAATACTCACTTAAAAAGTAAAATGTTTTAAATGCGTAGCTGAAAATAGTCCCCGACAAATGCACCATTTACTCCTGTTTGAGTAACATTTGCAGAAAAGTGCTACTAGGATGAATAGGGTGGTTTGATTCCTGCTTTGAAATGTTAGTTTGTAAGTTAGCATTTACAAAATCTGCTATTTCTAGTGAGGTGTCATCAGCTTTTCTTAAGGAATAATCTATTATTTTTCTGGTCATTAATTAAAGTATTTTTAGTTGTATGGGAGGATGTGTTAGTTCTTGCACTGGTGCTAAACCGAATTACTTAATGCTGCCTCTCTTTTTTTTGGCTTTCACATCCCTAAATTTTTATAAATGACTCAACAGAAAAACACCTCAAGGTTGTGTGGTCCTGATATATTCAAAATTATTTTTTCATTTTTTTTCCTGTAAGGTACTACCTTGGTTTTAAACAGTCCACACTATTAAAGACGCAACTTCACCCTCTGGCAAGAGAATAGTTTTCTTTGGACTGTGTGCTAGCTTTTTCTACTCAGGACAGATTTTTATTTCATTTTTTCCCCTCCACCCACGGGCTATAAAATGTAAATACAAGAATTATATTTGGGCATAGAGCAAAAATGTACAACCTATAGCTGACAAACCGGTGTTTTTAAAGGCCCCATATTATGGAAAGTGATTTCTGTGCCTTTTTTGATTATAAAGCAGGTCTATATATCTATATCTATGCTATATAAATACTGCGAAAGTATCAAAAGGAGGAGCTAAAGGAGAAATGCACGCGGCCCGTATTCAGAAACTGTGCCTCAAAATGAGCTGTCAGGACTTCCGTAACTTTGTGATGTCACAATTAAGGTTGGCCTGACCGTGTGTGACTAAGAAAACAGTCAGCCAATCAGAGGAGAGGCACTGAGTTTCTCTTCTGATTGGCTGACCAGCCTGTTCCTGCTAAAGCTCCAGAGAGAAGCCAGAGACCGGAGATGATACATTACATTTGAGATGGTTTTGGGTGTTTAAAACCACCAATATATCTTCTTATGGATATCAAATCTTCAAATGAAACACAGGAAAAGTGTAAAATACGGGACCTTTAAATAAAAGTCTCATTTAGTGCAGCTGTAAGGAGAAAAAGACAAATAATAAAACAAATAAATAAATAAATATATGAAATCAGTCAGTCAGAGCCGTAGGGCAGTAGGCTTCTCCCTGCGGCTGTGACACCAGTATTAGGCAGACAGAGTGGAGGCTTGCTGCTCCACTGGGCCCATACGACAGGGCTCTAACTCCTCCATCCCATTCCAGGCAGGCCCTACTGTTAGGCAACCTAATTGAATCCCAGTACAGAGAGCACACGGTCCTATAGGTTCGGGTTTTGTCGGCCACGCCTGGGATAGTGGCTGAGCTGCCTCACTGCTTCATAATAGGGCTGTGACCAGCCACATGCAGTATAGATGTGTGCATGCGTGTGTGGAAATGCACACAGGCAAGAGAAAAACCTATGAAGGCCCACACATGGAGGACAGTGAAAAGGATGCTTACACATGGACACACACACCATTCCCCCCTCCTTTTGTTCCATTTTCATTGCTTATTTTTTTCTCTGCATCCACTCTCTTGCTTCTCGTCTCTATTACACTTTATTGCTCCTTCTCTCTGCATGGATCCACACTGTTTTTGCCACACACGCTCACACAGAAACACACACGAGCCAAATGTTGCCTCGTGTGTGTGAAGAGGTTGCATCTTATTTTCTTTTCTCTATTACACTTTTCAAAAGCAGGTCCAATCATTGTTGCTTAGGCGGCGACGCCCGCGGGTGATTTCCCTTCAAAACCTGTGGAAGCGGCATTTTCCAGACTTGCAACGAGGGGTCTGAGGGGTATTTTAGAGTGCAGAGGCATGCATTTAAATTAGACATGGCTTTTAATTATTTTGTCGTAGTGTAATTTCCTAGCTAAGGGCAGTCAGTTCCTTGCTGAGTTTGCACTTCCATAATTCCCCAGCATATCCAGGGCGGCACACTTTCAAAAGTCCTCCGACGATACGCTGCATATATTAATTGAAACTGAAATGTCAGCTTTAAAAGGTCCCACCTGTGTTGCAGCACAATCACCTTTTCCGACTGGAAAAAGCAAACCAAATAGAATCCAAATAATGTTCAAATTGAATCGTAAAAGCAGATGGCTTCGGGTGAAAACATTCGGATTCGATGAAATGTTACCAAGATTGGTGAACCATCAAAATATAACGAGGTCAGCCAGTGGTTGTGTTATGCACAGTAATTGTACTACTCGCATTAGGGAGGCGTAGCTTAGAGGTATTTCCTACCTCGGGTCCTCAAGGGGCTGAAGAGAAGCATGTGTTCATTGTAGGAGTCTGAATAGAGAAGGTGGAAGCCCCGGGGTGCTCTTTAATCCTTCCATTGATTTCAGATGCTCCGCTACTTATCTCTCCTTCCCAGTTAAGGAAAAGACATTATTAGCCATGCTCGCAAGTAATGACTCCAAATTAAGACAGCTTTAAAATAAAACAGAAGTGGGTCAGAAAAAGTCGATGGTGCTCAATGACTTTCTTAAGAGAAGGTCGATAGCTTACACCATTAGACAGCAAATGAAATTTGACTTATAGTTACAGTGAAAAGAAAAATAGACCTAACATAAGGGCTACGAATGGTTTGGAACATGAATAACTTAAAGTTTCTGCCTGGTTCGAGAACCCCCTCCAAGTGGCTCAAATGTAAGACATCAATTTTCGGAGCCATATATTTTTCGGCCAGGTTTAAGCCTTTGCCTCATCATTTTCTGTGACTCACAAGCCTGACCAAGCGTGCCGGCAGTAAACTACAGCTTTAAACCGGGGGAGAGAGAGCCAGTGAGATGCTGGCTAATGGGGCATATACATAGACGGAAGACAAAAATGACAAAAAAAAAAGAAAGAAAACCCGGTCCCTTTCAGTTGCAAGACTTCTTTTGAAAAAACAAATAGATGGAAACGGCCTGCATGCAATATATTTTATGTTATAAAGTAACTGTCTGCAAGACGTACTTATTCCATTTTTGCGTACCAGTACAAAGTTTGTGTTTCATTTCCCCTTCCTAGTGCTTGTACTTACAGTGTGTGTATGTTGAAATCCATTATAACAGAGGATCAAAGATTCTTTTGGCTACATTTCTCAGCCAGTCATCTTTTGCCTGACTGAGCTAACTGAAGATGATGCTTCAGGGGAGAAGTGAGCAGTGAAAAAAAAGTTAATTACAGTGCTTCCCATCAGAAAAAAAAAAAAAAAAAATCCAAAATGCATATATTGAACACGCATGAATGATGCATATACGAACTTCTATTGATTTTTCCAAACCTTTTTGGCTTGTGACCCCTGAAGACAAAGCGATGCCAGTCGTAGATATCTGCATCTGGCTGGTTGTGACCAAAAATTGATTTTTATCCTTGTGTAATGTGAAAAGACAAGATAAAAATACATTATTATTGAATTAGTAAAAATATCAAAGATAACAAACAAAGAGAGAAAGCAATCATCAGTATGTAAAACCACACAGTATACTTAGATAAGCTCCTAAAAAACAACTTCATACAGTGACACAAAGGGATATAGCTTCTTTATACCTGTTCTTTGGATTCAGTACGTATTTACACATTAACCAGACTGTGGAGCCATAATGTTGAACATCTTAAATATACGGCAAATAGTGTATAGACACATTGAGTTAAGTATACTATACATATCTGGTGCGCTCTTCCATTTGTGTTGTACTTTGTTCCCAACCTGAAAACCAATTGATTTTTTTCCATGATTTTAGCAGTCAGACTAAAGCAGCCTTAAACGGAGTGAACAGCGTGAACAGTTTCCACTCTCTCGCCATTCTGCTGACAAAAGGGAATATCTGCTAATGCCTTTTCCCCCCACAGCCTTCAATCTATTGTAGAAGGTAATCTGGGGATGTGTGTTGAAACAGATCAATTTGGCTGAGAGATTTCACCTTCTGATTGAGTCCAATAGACTGTGTGGACTCTGCGCCGCAGTCCGTTTTGACTGCCGTCAGTTGCGCTTGCCGCAGTATCTTGGTTCATAAGCGGAAGGTAATCATCCAAATAATGGATTTCCTAAGGCAAAGAGAGAATTCAAGAGATCTGTATGTTTTAAGTCTATCTAGAGCCCACCTTTTATCCACATGATAGCCCCTCTGTATTTACTATCTTATCAGAATCCACCTTTCACCAAGATTTACAAGACGGGAGAGCTTGAAGTAATGATAAAAAGAAAAGAGGAGGGAAGATGATGTGAATTTGTGCAAGTGTGGCAGCAACAGTAAAAGGATATAGGTGAGTAAAACAACAACATAATAAAATAAAACCGATCGTGTTTATGTACTGTTATGATTCTCAAAAAACCCTTGGGAGATTAAGGGGGGAATTATATAAATACTGAAATTACAGTGGTTTTATCTCTGCTTACTTAAATGGGCAATCTGCAAAATCCTCCTTCACACCGTGATTTTAATAAATATTCCTGATAATCAATAAACACTCCTAAATATCAGAGTGATGCAGAGCAGCCGGAATCAATCAATCATCACAGTATTTGCTTATTGGTTTTCTGTCGATCGACTAATTGACTAATCATTTCAGCTCTAGTCTGTCGTACTCCCCCTCACTTGGAAATCATTGTCAGGGATGTCTGATTAACGCCACGCAACAATGTGGCACTAGTGGCTGGTGTGGAAGCTCATTTCCGCCAACACAAAAAAACCAAAAAAACAAACCAAAAAAAACCCCCAGAATGTTAGGAGCAAACTGTTGAGAAATGTTAGGAGCCACTAAAGTAAAAATATAGGTCATTCAACTGATGAGGTAACCGTAAAAGTCTTATAACTGGGCAAAATTTCATGACAATCTAATAGTTGTGATATTTAAGTCTGGATCAAAAGTGGTGGAAAGGGCAACAGGCCGACCTTGCCGTCCACAGAGCCACGCTGCCAGTGTGGCTAAAAAACGCGAAATGTCAGCCATGAAAAAAAATAAAAGTACTTGTAGTAAATCACAATGGCGAGTCAAAAGTATGCCACGAAACTTTTCACCTTCTCCTGGCGGAGATAGGCTTTTATAAACTTGCTATATAGACATTTCCAACCTGTACAGTCATTCAGATAGTGCCAATATCGAAAAGTGTTTTGTTTTTATTTCTAAAATGCAGTCTCTTTACTGTATTGTCTGCTTTCCTCCATTGTTTCTGTTGCTATGACTACCCTCCAGGGCCACCAGCCTCACTGCGATAGCCACAATCAAGCTCCCTAAAAGAATTCCAACGACGAACGGTGTAGACCCCCCCAAAATGTCCAGAGGATGAGTGAAAAGAGGCGGGGATAAGGACAGAGAGAGTCAGTGAAAGTCAGCTGTCAGCCGGCCCTGAGGCTCCGTGGGATACGAGGATGGTGAAGAGCCGCTCTGATCGTGTTTAATTCCTGTTTTTTTTTTTTTTTTTTAAATCGTCCCCGTCGCTGAAGGGAGCCGCTGTCACAAACGGGCTGAGACTCACAACAGACCGGGACAGTAAATGAGAAATACTGCGATACAGGCTCGGCTGCAAACCCCCGCTCCTCATCTCCACCTCCCTCACTTCTCTCTGTTTACTCCTACTTAGCCATTGAAATGTGAAAATACACAAATCTTAACACGTTCGCGTTCTACTGGGGTAGACAAAAAAAACAAATACCTTAAAATATAATAGGCATGGAGTCAAATGCTTGGTTGATCCACCCTCTGTGGTTGTAGCTGTAGCATGGAGGACATATTGAATTTCTACTTATTTTGCCCAGCAAAACTTTTCCACAGCAGACATCATGGCAGTTATAACAGTGATGGGATGTAACAAAGTACTTCAGCACAAAGTTTTTCGACCCACGAGTATTCAGTAGTCGTGACTACTTTATTACGTCAGACCACACCCATCCTCGAACTCGGCCTTACTTTTGATCTCCACTACGCACCTGTACAGCTCTGTGGCTGTGTCTCGACACCTGCCAGGGAACGCGAAACTGCCTCTGTGCTCGATCCCGCCACAATGCATTCCCGAGCCCCTTACACTAACCTTAACCAGCACAACTAAATGCCTGACCCCGGCCTTCGACCGAACCCCAACCGAGACCTAATTCTAACCTGAACCCTAAAACCAAGTCTTAACCCTAAGACGGCCCTTTGAAGGTGCGAGGACCAGCCAAAATGTCCCCGAGACGATAGTTTAATACTAAATTTGTCCACACAACCACAGAGAGATATGTACACACACACACAAACACACACACACACAAGCTGAAAACAATATCAGCCCCACTGTCGCGGCTGGTACAGATGTCTTGGAAATGGTCAGTAGTAATGGAAAGCACCTGATTTGTAGCTAAAGTGCTAAAATATATAAATCCTGGTTTGGACTTAAATCCCTTAACATACAGTTTTCCCCTTTAGTTTAAAGTCCCCTTATTCCACACAGTCTTTCTACGGCTGTTTCATTCCATCAAATGGAAATGTTCCAGATGTCTTGATCTTGTCTCATCTGTTCAGACTTTTTTTCTTGGCGCATTACAGTATGTTGCGGTGTTTTACACCAGCAAATACCAAACAGTATGGTGTTCCCGTTAATTTGTCAACCACCCGGACACACATGGTAAACATTACACCTACATCTCCTTTCCCACACACTGTGGTTATCGCTCCCTCCTCACCAGTCTTATCACGACTCCTCCTACCCCCCTCTGCCACCCTCCCTCTCATCTCGCCTTGGGCTCCCATTGTGTATTCATTACCGTTAAAGAGTCCCCGGCTTGTCCTTATCATTAGGGCCGCATTACTCCGCTCTGCACTCTCTGACATTGGTCGCGCTCTGACCGGTTATCTGGTCGGAACTGGCGCGGGATTTCCCGCGCGGGGGCTCCCCTCACGTTGGCTGGACTGGCATAAACAAACGTTCACTCACATGAACCAGGTATAGATTGCCTTCCGATGGACGCCTGTGCAGTGCAGAGATCTATCCGGAACCAATGGCCGCTGCCTCTGATGACATTCCCCACTGTGGCTGAGACCAATCGGGCCAGACCAGATTCGCTCTCAATTCTGGTCTGGGGGATTGGGGTGGACATGGGGCAACACAGTCATGAATACAGAACGGCTGTGCTGCACTGGATTCGAGTAAAAAAAAAGGCTCAAGCAGGTTGTCATCAGTGACTGTGACTCCCTGATGAAATAATGATGTTTGCCATATTTTGATTTCGTGGTCTCCGTGCCTTGAAGATGAAGTCCAGACCTCGACAGACTTTACCCTGAAATAGTTTGATATAGTTTAAATAAGAGAAAAAGCTAAATCCGATTTCCAGAACTTTAAAATACTTTTGGGAACAGAACAAAAAGGTCCTGCAGTCAGAAATCTGCCATCACACAAGGGGCTCAGTCACTGCACCTCATAAAATATCTTATGGTTATTGCACCAGATCTTCATCTGAACTGATGTCAATTCATAAAATAAAAAAGAACATTTTCTGAGAACATTCTTTTTCTTTCTTTCTCTTTTTTTTTTTTAAGAAAAAATGGTTTTACAGACATAAAATTAAAGTAAGACCAAGCAAAGCTGCAAATTCCTACATTTGAGTACCTGGAACCAGCAGGTGTTTGTAATTTCTTGCTTGAAGAATTACTAATCAATCATCAAAGAAGTTGTTGATGAATTTTCTGTCGATGGACTGATCGTTGAAGCGCTCAGTGAAATCAAAAGTGATTCGTGAGCGTGCACCAGCGGGGCCAAAATCACTGTATCCTCAGTCTGACTGAGGCTGGAGGCCACATTAGCCGCAACTACCATAACACACCCTAACCTCCTACCAAACTGTCACCAGTTGAGTTGCATTGTGGGTGGTGTTCGGCGCCAGATTTTGACAGGGAAGAAGCTAAATCTCTTGTTCATCTGGATCAATTCTGACCCCTTTTCTAAACTGTCCCTCGTGAGTCTGACAACGTTACAGGAGGACGACGATACATCTTTTATTTCCAAAGAGGGGCCCGTCCATCAACCAGCAGCGACTACCAAAGGAATACATCCCGAATGTGCTCAGAGATCAACATGTTTCTAGTTTAAATGTGGACATTTAGATGAAATTTTACGATTATATAAAACAGTAAATCTTAGATTACAAAAGAGACCAAACTAGAATCTGAGCCAGAGTCAATTTCACTATCACTATGTGACACATGCAGATGAATGAGCCAAAACTAACTTCCAATAAGACTCCCCTGAAAACATCTCGTGAATGTGAACAAATCATTTTCACTCATTTTTCTTTTTTTTTCTCATTCAGCCCCAAAAAAACGGATTCATGGCTCAATCGAAAAACTTCCTCGGCCAACTTTTTCATTTTCCAATAACAGCATTATCTCCTTCATCATCCCATTACAGTGTATGTGATTAGATGTTGCGCACCAATTCATTACGGGGGCTATGAGCTGACATTTCCCCTCTCGAATGGGTCATTTATTTGGAGTACCTTGATGGTAGCAGCAGCCGTTAAAGCTGTCGAGCCAATTCACAGACAGGGAGCAAGTTATTGTGACAGCCAGCCGCCTAATTGTTCATTTGAGGTAATCACTCGACAAGTCAGAGCAATTTCGAGCACAATGCCAGAGACTAATGGAGGTGGACGTGCTCGCTTGATGAGATCAGAATCACGGGGCTACCCGCCTGCCGAGTGCCAGGGGCCCCTGAGAGGGCATCTTCCCTAACACTCAGGGATTTATCCGCACCTCTGTGGCATGACCGAGTACTCGCTAGGGGGGGGTATTAGCGGGAAAAAGATGGGAGACTGATAATATTGCCGTATATTTGCCATCAAAACTCCGCCAAAAGGTCTAGTCTAATCTTTTTTTCAAAACAGAAGGGGAAAAAAAAAAAAAGGAGAGCGCCAGACATGGAGAAGCATATTGTTCTTTTATCTCTGAGGAAAATCCACTCAAGAAGAGCAGCATAGTGTAGGCTGCTGTCCAATTGAGGCTGAAAATTTATTTTCACACCCTAATCAAGATGCTCTGCGGAGCTGCCAGCATGAGATGCATACCTCCCTCTTAGCATGCAGGAGGACAACCCTGCCATTGCTCGCTCTCTCTCTCTCTCTCTCTTGGGCTGTGTGTGTGTGTGTGTGTGTGCGTGTGTGTGTGTTTGGGGGTGGGGTGCATGTGATGGATGACCGTGCAGTGCTGGGGCGTTCTCGGTTTAATTGTGATGTCAGTGCATGTCTGTGGCAACCCCGGCGGTGAGCAGTGACAGACAGGAGTGTGCAGATGTGCCTCAACCTCTAAGTGTGTGCGTGTGTGTGTGTGTGTGTGTACATCTCTGTGTGTAGTGCATGGGAGGAAGGCGCTGAGGAACTCTGACATGATGTTACTGGGAATTTTCAGTTGGCCCCAGGGCCTCGAGGGGACTCTCCGGAGACGAGTTTGAGGAGTATGTTGATGCTGCCGGCTCATCGGGGGAGTGGACAAGTCAGACAAGTGTCAGATTTGCTTAAAAACCGGGGGGGAAGTGTTAACACAGGGGAACCAACCAGTGTCTTTCGGAACCATGAAAAACTTTTTCAAAAGAATATATTTACCGCATACTTTCTCGCTTACTCCAACTGGCGAGATCATTATTCTGCTGTGTCAAAACTCTTCAAAAAAACTGTCCAAAATCACCTCCAATGTCCTGAATTTTTTAAACAATACCGTAGGTACTACTGTAGATCGGATTGACCAACAAGCCAAGGGCTCCATACACTCAGCTCTTTCTGTTATAACCAATATAATGACTGCTTTCCCCCACTAGAGCTAACATGACACCTATTCTGGATGCATCATTTGAGCCATGAGTCATCCCTGAAAGCTGGAGTCCACCTGCAGTTCCCCGGGACGGTCAGAGGGTGGAGCTGTTGGACCTGGACTTCCAAATTACCCCACTGCTCCTCAGACACAAATTGATAATGCATATTACATTACATTGAGACAGGATAGATTTAACTGTGAGTCAAGCAGAGACACATGATGAAATCATTATTTACTCTGAGGCTTAATGGGCAATTAGGAAAATAGTCTATTTTGGCACAATGTGTTGGAGAAAATCAGATCATATAGGGGAGGCTGTAACTACTTGTTATGTGGGTTAGATTTTCCTTTGGAAACCTCAACTCTCCAGATAGGATTTCGAAATGTCTAATGAAATTATAAAAAAAGTTACAGGAATGCAGGGCACCCACAAGGTCAGTTATTTGCAACTATCAGCATACACGAGACACATCTGTTACATAAGCCGTCCAACTATACATCTATAATGTATCGTGTGTATCTCCTCCCTTCTTGCTATTCAGCTCCGGGTCGGAAATCCAGGACTCGAGAGTCAGTCTGTCTCAGGAGCTCCGAGTTTTTTCCGTGAACATAGCGTGGAGTTCTTCGGGGGGAATATGTATTTAGGAGCACAGCCGCAGCTTCTCCTCGTTCCTCGGGACTAAGTTGTTCTAGACACACAGATAAACAGGCAGACTGACTGGACTGGACAGAAATAGACCTGACCAACTGTGCTCATCCGGAGCCAATTTAAGATCATGAACATGAAAACAGCAGGCGATACCAGATGTGTGTGTGTGTGTGTGTGTGTGTGTGGGGGGGTATCTCTGATTCATGCCAGACCGCAAATGGAATCATCACATCTTGAATGCAAAAATTGTGGAAACCGAATATAAGATGGGATGTAAGTGTTGAGTATCTACAAAAGTGACCTTACTGTGAATGCAATTGCAATGAAATCCAAAGACCTGGAATCTGTTCAAACATCGCCTCAGAATTTCTCCAAGAACTAAACAAGCATTGACCTGGACCTGCGTTTTTTTTTTTTTTTTGTTTGTTAGCCAAGGTCTTTCAGAGAGCTGTCAAGAGGTCACTTCACAACACAAGAACTGCGGTGTTTTCACAACTGATGATGCAGCTGCACCTTACCACAAGTGTCTGCTTCTATTTCATTCCTATTCAAGACTTTGAATCGGAGATTGCTCCAAAAGGCCAGCAGACTGTAATGTGATTTGTCTAAAAAGGCCAAACATAAGAGGCTGATACGCGGCCAGCAACGAGGTTAGAGCGTGCCGGCAAAGGTTATTCTTCTGTGAATTGGTCGTCTCAATCCATTTATCTCCACAACAATCCAGACGCTGTGACAGAGTGAGGTGTTCGAAAATCTCTCATGAAGGACTGTGTCTTCTGTATGGATTTGTTTTGGAGTGTGGCGACAAAGTGTTTACACACAGTTGGTTTAGCTCAAGGTGGTTTCATTTGCCGAATCAATGGCTCATTTTTCGGCGATATTCACCACAAGGCTGAGTGATAATCGTTCACTGGAAGGGGTTTCTGCACTTGCAGGACCAACTCAGGTGACAAACTGAGGAAACGGCACGGGAAATGTTGGGCCCCCGAGCCTGTCCGGCGAATCTTCGTTTTTCAGACCTCCTTATTGCCAGCCTGATCCCACTAATGAATTCTGCCTCACAGTGTCTGTGTCCAGGGTGGCAGCATGGCACTGGACACTGAGTGGGCTCAGGGGACAGGGAAGGTGTGAGATGCCATCTGTTGTGCCACTGTGCTCTCCATTTCCTTTTGCTCCAACTCAACATGAGAGAAAAATATCACAATAAAAAGGTCCTGTCAAGGTGCTAAAAGGGCGATGGTTAAGAGCTGCTCTGCTTTTTGGAGTTTCACATGAACCAGAAAGAAGTTGAGAAAACTGAAAACGTTTGGCACAAATTAAAGCATTCACTCTCACTACACTTGTTTTTTTTTGTTGCTTAGGATCAATATGAGCTGTGAGCACCCAGTGATTTGTAATAATCGCAGAAACCGATGGCAATTTTAATTTTGAATCGGTCTGCCATGTCTGTTGTTTGTAAAGCGTCCAGCACAAATGACCTCTTTTTTTGCATTCTCGTGAAGAGAAGAGGTCTCCCTAAAATATGAATCCTTGGTGAATCAAACTTGCATGACAGATACAACTCAGTCACATTTTCAAAGTAACGTTTTGAATATTCTTTGGAAGAAATCCTCCACTTTTCTCCTCTACATCGGAAACTTAAGGATACAAATATATGCAAAGTGCTGGTGATTTTAGGGAACTTCATCAGTTTCTCTGGGTGCATTTGACAAAATGCATTCAGAGAGAAACATCGACAGGAACAACTATTTTGCAAGCCAGGGCTAGTGGCTGAATCTCACATTTTGCACCTGAATTTATACGTCATGAGTTACAACCTGGTTAAAGCTGATAGTCATAACTTTAAAAAAAAAAAAAAAAAAAAAGTTATAATCTTTAAGGTTTTCATGACATCAAACCCTGTTTTTGATATTTTTTTCAGCAATTGCTAGTTTTCATTGGTTTTCTCTTACGAGTGGCGGAGTCCCTCGTTCCCGCACAGGATTAAAATAGCCTCCACAAGCACCTGGGGTTCCCAGGAAATGATGCATCGTGTAATCCAGCTTAATTTGATCTAATTTGATAACAGCCTTACTGTTCTCTTTGTGCCGTGTCAGAGCTCTATTAAGCTACTGCTAATGCTAACCCAACATTTCCTACTGCTGCTGCTTTCACATTAAAATCACTCACCTGGCTTTTACTTGTGAAAAACCCACAGGAGCATGAATGCAGGTTGACATGATGGAAAGAGTTTGTTTGGCTTGGTCACACTATGAGCAGATACATTAAAACCGAAATCGAAAACTCTCGGTATTGGCAGGATGGTGTCCTCATCGTCCACATTTATGTCCCCCATTTTTCTTGTTCTGATAAGTTTGGCACTTTCCAGACAGGTTCTGAATTTTACCCACTTACTGTAAAACTCCAAAACAGAGATGGGAGCGTTTAGCATTTTTAGCATTTCTCAATAACACCTGCAGAGTACATTGTGCCTGAGGATACATACAAGAAAATGGGTCCTATCCTTCATCATTAAATTGGGGAACTGAAACTTATTGTGTCCAATGTAGCAATCCAATTATGAAGTGGGGCTCTGTTACAAGGTTGCCATGGCAGAATCAATGAAAACATATAGGAGAGACCCATTTTATACATGTGTTACTGGGAAAGGGCCAAAGACCATACTTGAAATGAAAATGTCAGCATTCCAGAGCAAATCAACAACAATACTGTTAGAGGGATTCAAAAATGCAGTCTGTGCTAGCAATTCAGTGATTTGCAAAGTCAAAGGAGCAAGAACTAAGTTCAGTTAAGAGTTCATACGACATTCTCTAACAACTGAACGTTATAATATATCTTTGAAAATGAGACACCTTGCAAAGAATTTGGCAACACATGCTAGAGCAAACATATACAACTCGATAATTGGTGGTTACCACAACAAAGCTGATGAATTCTTCAGTTATATTTTCCACACATTGATTGTGATGCAAATTGCCTTTGCATATATTGTATAATCCGTTCCACTCATTTCACCACCTTATTTTGCTAATTACCAGAGAAATCCACATTTCAGTTCCACGTCGTGGAACAGGAAGCAGCCTTTGAACTACTTGTAAATGTTGCGCGGGGTGGGTCGCGGCAGGCTCGCCGAACTTGGCTGCATTTCAGACT
Source organism: Xiphias gladius (assembly GCF_016859285.1). Taxonomy (NCBI): domain Eukaryota; kingdom Metazoa; phylum Chordata; class Actinopteri; order Istiophoriformes; family Xiphiidae; genus Xiphias; species Xiphias gladius. The sequence goes on from NC_053412.1 coordinate 4,351,691, forward strand.
AGTGTGGAGGAGGATGAAGGCTTGCCTCCTTGCCTCTCTCAGTGAGAGAGCAAAAGGCCGCACAACACTCTCAACCCACATGTGTCGAGGGAGACGAGGGCGGAGGGAAGCGAGGCTGAAGCGAGCCGCCCACATGGCGATTGGAGATGGCAGAGGGGACACCAGACACGCTACTCCAAAGTGTTTGTGGGGGCTATTTGTTTCACAATCAGATACTATTTTCAGAGAGATGGAAGAGCATTATTTGTAGAGTTTAAACCTGTTTCTTGTTTCCTTCTGATACCTTTTGTATAATAGCCAGGCCTTTTGTTCCTTTAAAGCTGAAACTGGCCCTGAAAATTCAGTTTGTTTGAACAGCAGATAAAAAGGAAAAATTAGTTGCTTTAAAAAAAAAAAAAAAAGTTCTGCCTAACAATAGAAAATATGGTAATTTGATTGTGGCCGGGGACATGTGTTGCATCTTCATTTGGTCTTTGGTCTTTAGTCGCCAGAAAAATATAAATCCAATATTCTTTCAGCTCTGTTTTTGGTCGCTACCATCTCCAATCCAAAAAAAAAAAATGTCTAGCTCTCTAGCTGCTAAATGCTCCACTTTGTTCACCAACTGGTCTCTAACTGTGCAATCTAACCGATGTTTAGTGCTGAGCGGGGAGTTTATATTTGCTTTTTCTCTGGAAACAGCTGCCTGCTGTGGCCTAAAATGGTGCTATTAGAGTGGTGAGAGTGAACCAAAACAGTCAAGTTGTGGGTCAGACAGCGAAACAGTGAGCTGAAACTCACTATAAAGAAACTGAAACTCTGTAAAGCCGAGGTGAGCTGCAGATTCAGCTGATGATTCTCTGTAGGTCCATCATTACGAGTGACAACTACAGTATAGTATCAATTATAGCCGTGTCTGGTCAGACCAGAAAGTGACACATCAAAAACTGATTTCTTCATCCTTGTCAAATATGTGTTGCTGGAAGCTTGATGCCTTGATGCCAAGGAGATATAAATTTTATAAGCATCCTGCTATCTCTTTCCTCAGATATCAGCCCTGTCAACACAGTTTGCAACTTACTTTGCTTTCACAAACAAATCTGCTGTTTGTGGCAGTAACATTACAACAAACCGATTTTGGTCCAACATCTCATGGTAACAAATGCTTGTGTGACCGCGCCCTAAAGGTCAGAGAAGTCGGCATTTGGTGGCAAGGTTGCTGGTTCAAACCCGAAGCGCTACAATAAATTTGGATATGAGAGATCATAGAGCAGCACATGCTTCTCCTTCACGAGGGAAGGCCCCCCCACCCGCTTAAGCTTAGCTGCTCAGTGTCCAACAAGTTTGAGTGTGGAGGAAGGGTGACTTGGAAAAGAGAGCATTGCTCTCAGTGAAACCAACCCAGGTAAATAAGGGTTAAAGGGTGGTCTGAATCAGTTTTTTGTTCTTTAGAAACGAAGGTAATTGACTGACCATGAGCCAGCTTGATTATATTGCCCCAACCTCCCTCCTCCTTCCTGCCTCTTATCTCAGAGCAATGTTTACTGGCGATAATTAGGCCATTACTCAAGTTAATGGAACATCCCTGAATTGACCTACTGTACTCTCTCCCACAGAGCCGTCTCACGATGCCCTGGGACTCCCCCTGAGGGTGAGACTTCCTGGTTCACGGCTGGGAAAAGCTGGGCTTGACCACCCATCTGTCAGAGCCACTTCCTCAGCCTCCGACTCTGACATATGTGTGCACTGTGGGAAGGTTGCGTATCAGATGTAATCACTGTCACGCATTTCTATACGTACTGCGCTTTCACACACACGCACACGCACACACACGCACACACACGCGCGCGCACACACACACACACACACACACACACACACACACACACACACACACACACAACCACATTGGGGCAATTTGGCGTTCAGTATCTTGTCCAAGGACATCTCGACATGCGGACTGGAGGAGCAGGGGATCGAACAACCGACCTTCCGGTTAGTGGACGACCTGCTCTCCCTCCTGAGTCATAGCTGCATAGCTACAGCTACAACAAGAGATGCCAGTTTTTCCACAGAATTATACTCTTGACAAGACTACACGAGACGATTGCAGTAGGTTTTAAACCTTGGACCTTTTATGTTATGATGCAGTTCCTTATCACAAAGGCTTAAACAAATGAGCTGTCGTGTTGTGCATTTATTTGCCTCAGTCGTGGCAAATCGACTCCTTCCATCACCCCAGACGTGCCCAATCAACAACACAAGCATTAGAATACAATAAAACCCAGTGCTGTGTCTGTGCCCGTCTCACCAGTGTTCTCCCTCCGGCCATTTTCCTCTCCGTCTCCTGAGTATTCGGTCTTCTGCTCTAGCAGCCGACCTGAGCTCATCCCAACCTGCCTCCCCAACAAGCTGCGGTGTAATTGCTTGTCAGAGCTGTCTGCGTGCCTGTTTTTCTTCTCGCCGCCATGCACCTGACAAGAAACACATATTTACACACAAAAATGAAATTACAGGCAATTTGAGAGCAGGAGCTTTGGAGGCATCGGCTGCTATCGAGCTGTCCAAGTCAATGAACACCTCTCACCCTTGGCTCTATATCACTTGAAACAAAAAGGTGGGGAAAACAGAGGAGGAGGAGAAAAGAAGAAGAAATGCTGAGGGAATTGTGGCTTGGCCTCTTGACCAGCTGCCAGTCATTTAATTCTTTCTTCACTAAACTTCCTCTACAGCCCACTTTTTTTGATTCAACCTTTCCATTTACCTCATTTTTCTTAAACAAACTACACCACCAGTGTTCAAATAATTTTGTCGTGGAAGATGAGCAATTCAGCCGTTTATAATGAGCCAGCAGGGCTGAATGAATAAAAGCTTCACAGCCCTGCCTGCTAAGGTGTTATATATTGATATATTTTAACCAGCTCCATTGATGCCAAAAAAAAGGAATGAATACATCCTGACTGTCTGTTTTGCTGTAATAATTATCCACTTTAACTAATTACAGTAACTCGTTTAGACGAAGCAGCCGCCCCTGGAACATGTATTGTAAATACTAGATTTAAATTGGAAAAAAAAAAAAAAATCAAAGAATAACAATGTAAAAATTCTTCAACTAACAGCAGCAGCTCTCTCAGATACCCCTCTAACTTTACCATTCTCTTTTATTATGTTTGTTTAATAAACAGACACAAATTAAAGTGATTATACAGGGACTTTGACAATTTCTAAATGAGTGTGTTTATTCAGCCTTGGAGGCTAATATCTGGTTCAAACGCAAATTTCCACCTGATTCTCACAAATCCCATATTTAAGCTGCGGTCTGATTCTTGCGGCGGTGCCGAGCAACAATATTACAGAAAAAAATATGATGCAAAAACAGAACAATCACTTACCAGATCTGCGTTTTTCCACAACTTTAGTCAGAAAAAGGGTTCGGATCAAGACCTCAAAACTGTTTCCTAACTTAGAGGAGCTCTTCTCCAGTCTTATAATCTCTAAAGTTACTGGGTTTTGCTTTAAAACACCAAGTTTTTGAATTAATCAAACTGCCCTGTGCTTGACTTTCAGTTTGATTTCCTTTTTTCTTTCTCCTCAAGCAATGATGTGGCCAGATGCGGTGGAGAAAGGGCTCAAATCCCCACGTATATCTGAAAAATATCTGCCAGGCAACCCAAGCAGAAAGTTACGTACATGGTACAAATAAAATAGTGGTAGTAGTACTAGAGGGTGCTATGTAGGTATTGGTCGTTTAGTCATTGTAATGCTAAGATACTTGCAGATGTTCTCACAGGTGTTTTCACTTACTTGGCCAAAATTGTGGTCTCCTGTTAGTTTGGTTGCACCTGTTAGGACCTATCTCAATCCGCCTTATCAACACTTGTGTAGGCGTTCAGGGCCAATAGGAATAAACTATACACATGAAGATCTTTTGATGAAGTTCCAGCTGAAGAGCATCATTAAATACATGTACTGTATATGGTGCTGTGCAAAATTAGATGGCTGGACGTACATGGTTCAGTACAGTCGAATAAGAAATTTTAATTAAATTAAATCAAATCAAAAATGTATTCAATCACATAAAAATGTAGCATAATTAAAGTTAAATTACAAAAATTTAATGAAAAAATACTTTGAAATGAATTTTAAAAATCATTAAATTATATGAAAGATCAAATCAGCCAAATCAGATTAAAATAAGATAAATTTAAAATGAATTTGTTTAATTACTTTAAATTTAATTTAATTATATCATTACTTATACATTATAGTTAGTAAATGTATAAATTAAAATAAATTAAAAAACAAACCATTGTATGAAAATTGAATTAAATTACATTACATTAACAATGAAATTAAATTTTACATGAAATCGAATTAAAAATTCAATTAAAAATTTATAGATCTATACTGTTGTTAATCTAAATTTGTTTTTTATTAATTTTAAATACACTTAGAAGGAAATTCTTAAAAAAATGTAGGTTCTTTTATTTTGTCAAAGCTTTGCTTTTTTTAAAAATATACTGCACTGCTTCTAGTGAAGCTTTCGGACTCTGATTTCTCTGCTGTTTGTACAGATTTTTGTACATATTTTCTTTTCTATTTACCTGTATCTATTCCTACCTGCCTCTTTGGTGTGTTTTTCTTGCGAATTTTAACTTGTTCCGTGTCATCTTGTTTGATCTAATCTGACACACCATTCCTATTGCTTAGTTTTTATTGTATTTAGATACTTATATTCTGTTGCCCACTTCCTACCACCTTGCTGTCGCTGCAAGCACTTGGTCTTCCCTGCAGGCAACAATAAAAGTTCCTCATTTTCCTTTGCCCACAAAGGCTCCTCACCCTGTCACCATTAACACACTGGGCCTGAGTAGCACAGCTGGAAAACACCTGCAAAGGAACAGCACCGGCCACCTCGGCTATGTAGAAAGACAGAATCGCACTCTGTATGTCAGCCATGTTTGTGGGTGTTTACTCCTGAGATGGATTGTGTTTGACATTTGTTCCAGACAGATCTGTTTGGGCCTGCTGGTATTTCGGGATGAGAAGTCGACAGAGGCAAGATGCGGAAGCAGAGATGCGAGAGGGGTCGTGATGGGGAAGCCTATGATTGATATTCCCATTAGCCAACGGACAAGGTGAGGACAAGGCTCTGATAATGAATTGTGACACATTAATGAGCTTGTCTAGCACAGACAATACCTGATCGGCCCTCTTACCATTTAACCTTTGATACCAGTGAGGGAAATTGCAGGCAAATAAGGGTTTTGTGTCACTTGCTAAGACTGAACATGACTTTAAAAACAGTGCACTAGATAGTTGTGTGTAGCTGATATGGCTGGGAGTTTAGCTGCAGCTAATTTGATGGGAGCTAAACTCCAGAGTTTTACTTCTGGACATAATGCAAAACTTTCCCCTGTTTGTGTGTCTACATTTATTTTCCTTTTGGTTCTAATTAAAAACTAATATGACATCTAGGATAAATTAATTAAAAAAAAAAAAAAAAAAAAAGGCGACACTGATGAATTTTCAGTCCAACAGCTGCTTTAAACTGGCTCATTGCTAGCTGAAGGATGGTGGCGTGTTTACAGGGTGGAAGCAACTGTACAGTTACAAGATGAATTAATCCGTTTATCCTTCAATGGGAGAAACAAATACTTCAGTCACAGCACAGGTACTCCCCCAAGAGTAAAACGACAGAAAGTAAGACTTGTTTTTGCTTGTATTTAGTGGAAGAAAGACAGAATAGTCAGTGCTCGTCAAAATAAAAGAACTTTATTTCCTGTTACTATACCGAAGATAAAAATACTTAAGATATAAATAATATAAAGGGTGCAAAAAGTGAAGGGGTCCACTGAAGCCAAATGTATTTTCTTTGTTATAACATGATTTTTTGTTACAACTTTTCCTCACAGTTTTTCCCGGATAGAGCCTAAAGATTGACGTTGGATAAATCCTAAGGGAATTCTGATTCATGCGGGTACCTTTGTACTGTACGTTTAGAAAATGTACCTGTGTATCTGGATGGAGGTAAAAAAAAAAAAAGTCCTCAGGCTATTTTACAGCAGGCAGCGGATACAGTATTTTCCAACACCTTCCTGCTAAAACATGTTTGTGTTTTAGTGCCGAGATGAGTGCAGTGTGTGTGTGTTTGTGCGGGTGTACTGACGCCCCTCCCCGCGCCTCATTGGGACGCTGGCTGCTTAAGACTAATCCCGGGGGAGCTCATTAGAATCAGCGGAGAGGAGAGGGCCCCAGACAGGGTCAGGACAGACTGCACTGCCGAGCTGCATAGCGATGCCTTCCGCTCCGTCTTCACGTCCGTGCGCTTTGGCTGCACGTCGCTTCATCTGAGCGGATGGCAGATGAGAGATTGGCCCGCTCAAGCACTTGACAAGCATGCTGAACACCCACATGCCCACACGTGCACAGATAAACATACATATAGACACAGACAGAGCCATGTACACACATCTGCTGACATTTAGAATACCCATTCCATCACAGACATATGTGTATATGCTGAAAGGGTGTGCGTGTGTGAGCGTATTGTGCTCACATGCCAGGCACGCACGCACACACACACACACACACACACACACACACACACAGAGTTGTCACCTCCCCGTCATGCTACAGTCAGCAGCGTCCTGTGTGATGTATGACTATAAGAGAGGGGTGTGAGCGAGGTCAGACACACTTCCACCCACGAGACAGTCATTAAAAGCTTATGAATCTCAAACGGAGTCCTGCAGACGTGTACGAGCTGTGTGTGTGTGTGTGTGTGTGTGTGTGTATGTGTGTGTGTGTGCTGCACATCTTTTTATCTCATACACACTTTTGTGTGTCAGTGTGTTTGAGCGTGCCGGCATATGCAAAAGATGTGTGATCTGTGCGTTAGTGACTTACAGTTACGTAAAGAAGATCAAGTAGAGTGAACCTGTAGTGCTGTAGCAGTTTAGGCAGTAAATGCTTTGCTCCGTAACACTTTTTAAGCAAATCAGCAACAATGTTTTTTTCGAGACTTTCCTCCCCATTTTTTTTACATACAAAACAAGAAATAGTCTGAGGTCTCAGAGTGAAGGCACCTCAGTAAATGGCTGATCAATCTTTTAAACACTTTCCTAATATCGCCAAACGACACCTGATATTTTTCAACCGTGTTTTTCGCTAATTTGTCACACACCTGTTTGATATATTACACACGTGACTGCAACGCAAAGTGTCTTTTTGGAAAATGGGGACACTTTAAAGATACGGCTCGTTAAGCTCCTGTGGTGTTTTCAGACACGGCTGCATGTTTGGGTTAGGGGATATGAAGTTTTGATAGGGTTGGGGTTCTGGTCTCTCACCTAAACCTGCGTGTTTGCAGTCGGCTGGCTTGTTCATCACCGTTGCCGGGAAGTCTCGGATGCCCCTCCAAGCAGCAGCTGCTCCGCTGCTCACATTTTGAGTTATACTGAAATGGATGGCGAGGTGTGAGAAAGGCTACAGATGCAGTTATTGCTCCACAAAAGCCTGTGGACACATAAAGAGTTTATCATCTGTGTGAGCGGAGAGTAAGCTTGCTAATATCCTGAGGCTATCACAACACTGTCCAATGGAGTCTGATTGAGTCCATACATCAAAGGGTGTGTGCGCAAGTGTGTAGGTCGCTGTATGTGTGTGTCCCAGAGAGAGAGAGAGAGAGAGAGACAGAAACAGGGAGATGGAGAGAGCTTGACGGTTCTCTGTGCTTTCAGGCGACAATGAAATCCCACACACACAGGAGCTCACGACTTTGGTATAATTGGGAAAACGCTGTGAAAGATGCTAGGTTGGGAGTTTTGTGGGGGGGGGGTTGTGTGGTCACAGGAGCCGAGTCTGAGAGCAGGAAGGCAGTGTAGTGTTGGCTGCTTTCTTACCCAACCCGGAGGGGAGGGCGGGGGACCCATTATGAATGGACGAAACAGCAGGATGGGGCGCTTGATTGGAAGCAACCGGAACCTGTATGTTGTTTAAAAAGCCTCTCTCTCTCTCTGTTTATGACTCCCTCCTTTGCTCTCTCCATCTCCGCGTAATGAGGGTGCTGGCTGGAAGAATGATCAGCTGTCATCCCCAGTGGTGGCCTTCCACTGCCTGAATGTCAACACTGTCTGAGACCTCCTGTCTGAGTGAGCAGCACACTCAATTAGAGACACTCAGTCACTGCAGGAGCTGGTAGGACAAACACGCTGACACATTTACAAAGACAAAAAAAAAAAAAACACACACCCACGCACGCACGCACGCACGCACGCACGCTTATGAGACAACAGTCTACTTTTATGCTCTAACAGTGTATCCACGAATAGAAAAAGAAGATGAAAAAGACACACACACACACACACGTCTTGATTCATCACAGTGCTAGCCCCGCCGCAGCCCATCGTTGGTCACATTAATTAAAGCACAGCTCCTCAGAACTTAAAAGTAACCATTGCTTACAGTGCCTTTTCTCGCATTGGCCCGACTCCCTCCGAAGGCAAACATCACCCCTGGATGAAAGCGGATGCAGTTAGGTGGAGAGTGCCCCCCCCCCTTTGCTCCGTTCGGGCCCCATCAAAGTGTTCAGAGTCAAGGGGGGCGAAGACACCCAAAAGGAACATCTGGGGTTCTTCTTGCACTTCTTGTTTAATGTTGCGGAACATCTGAGGCGTTTCTTGCACTTCTTGTTTAATGTTGCCAAAAAAAAAAAAAACAGGCCTCAGTGAGACAAACGGAGATGAAGTCCACTTCAGAATTTTAGCTGATGAAACAGAAATGGATAGCAGTGGCATTATAGAGATCCGCATCATAACCGGGGTTTCTATCAAAAGTAAGAAACCCTTCTTCAAAATGACATTGACATTTGTTATCCACATATGAAAAGATACATTTTTAAAACCCTATCCAATATCACAGATTATTTGATACTTCTCATACATCGTGCTTTAAAAAGAAATAGTTCAACATTGATGGAAATACGCCGTCAGACCGTGAGTTAACTCTCAGGAAGAAAGCTAATGTAAGTATTTCCCAAAAAGTCTAATTATCTCTCTAATGGCTTTTGAACAACAGTGGAGTTGTTCGGCATTAGCTAAATCAGCATGTACACGCAATGATTATTTCTGAGGTACATCAAATGCTGGTTTCATTTATTTTTCATGGTAATCCTGTATAAAATAAAAACCATTAACGTTGCCACCCTCATCCGTTAACAGCTTTTCACATCGACTACAGAGCAGAAATGCTTTTTTTTTGGCCTGTATTTGGTAACTTGTTACTCTGTTCCGCATCATTTTCTTTGACAAAAATTGTAGAGCTGCCACAGACCATCTGGATGTCTCCGGGCGTCTTTACATGTTGGGGATTTTGCTGATACTATAATCCACGGCAACGTAGGATGGAGCGAGAAGGTAGGGGCCGCTTGCTTTCACTAAAAATAATAGCGGGACAGGAAGCGACTGATGGATGTGCGTTTGCCGTTGCAAGAATCAAACCTCTGATATTTTGGTTACAGAATCATTTTGCCTAGTCATGAATATGTGCACTGCCACATAAAGATCCTTTACACAAACGTTTTTCCCAATTTTGCTTTTTAATCCTTTACTGTTGACAGAGTCACAAACGAAGGCAGGAGCTTCAAACAACCCTCCAGGCCCTCGTTCAAGACTCTGCGAGAGCCCAGTGGAGCGTGATGAAGGGGTATTACATGATTTACCCCGCATAAATCTCATCTTTCTCATCCCTGTCAGGGAGCTTTGAAACGTAATCGACTGTGCATGTATGACAGAGTCAAAAGGTATCAGTGTGATCCGAGGGACTGTGCGTGGCGGAGGGGAGACAGAGGGAGGGTGAGAAGGACAAAAAGAGAGATGCAAAAGACCACTTTCTCTTTTAAAAATTGTGTTTAGTTAAAGATAATGTAGTGCTGTGTTAAGAAAAATATGATTTGTTGTCTTTTTACTTGTTTGATTGCACACATTTGCAAATGTGTTCTGCTTCCCTGTATATGTTCTACCTCTACGAGTGTGTGGAGTTGTGTGTGAGAGAAAGAGAGGAGATTGAGTTTAGAGGGATGGAGAGACTTTGTGGGCCCTGTGAAAATTAGAGCTCTCCATCACTGTCCTCAGGCCGGTCTACATGTGTGTGTGTGTGTGTGTGTGTGTCTAGTTGTGTGCGTGCTAGGGGTCTCTGCAGGAATAAAAAAAAAAAAGGCAAAGTCAGAAGCCTCTCACTGAAAATCCTCACTAAGCTGTAGTAGGTGTACAGATGCAGGTTTACATACCTGTTAGTGCTGTGATAGACAGCAAGTGGAGAAAGACACAGGAAGATGAAAGCATAAAGAGCAATGGGGGAAAAAAACGGCATCATTTCACCTAGAAATAATCTGTTTTGACATACCACAAGCCACAGTACACTTACATGAGATTGTGTGTAAATGTGTCTCTAAAAAAAGTGTAGAGGAAGCTAGGCCCTCTGTTCTTTTCTATCCTATGGAAGTCCAGTGCTGCCAACATCAAAGTGACGTCGTTTTAAATTGAAATTTCATTTTTCATTTGTGTTTGCATTATGGTAACAAAAGAGCTTTAACTTCTAAGCAACTCTCTAGAAAAAAAACAGTACAGGTCAAAAGTTTTAGAACACACCCATTTTTTTAGTTTTGAAATTTCAGTCCAGTGAAAGTCCAGTGAAAAACCTTAAACGGTAGAAAGGTAAGTGGTAAATTGCCCAAAATAATGAAAAAAAAAAGGTTTAGGTCACGAAAAACTGAAAAAAAAAAATCGGTGTTGGAACAGAATGTGTTACTACATCCTCTGATACTGCACTGCAGGAAGCAGAACTGTATATTTCCATCATAACGTTGTAAAAAAAGGCAATTAACAATGGAAGTCAGATGAGTTGGTCAGGGGTTCATCCTAAAACCCACACCATTAGAAGAAAAGAACAAGACGGCGGAAGACCAGCACAGTCTCCGGATTTAAACCCCATCGAACTGGCTGGGGACGAACTGGACAGAAGAGTGAAACCAAAGCAAACTGCAAGTGCGACAGATTCATGGGGATTTCTGCAACAGTGTTAGGATGAACTTTTTGAACAATATTTTTTATTGATATTGATTTCCATTAGAGAAATTAAAGAAAGAAAATTACCTAAAATCAGTACATAATTCAATTTAAATGTAAACGTCCAGATAGAAATTTTATTTTCATGCTTAAGTTGGATATTTTGTGTCATATTTAATTATTTTGCAGCATTTTTTAAAATTGATTTTTAATTGTAATTTTGCAGTATATTATATTGTTTTTTCAACTCAAAATGAAAATTGGATTTTTGACATTCATTATATGCACGCAAATGGAAAATGAAATTTCAAATTGATTACACTGTTTTATTTTAGCATTGACAACTATGGACTTTGATGACTATGCCATTTAAAAGTAACTAATTAAATACTTATCACGATAATAATGTCACTCTCACAGTAGAAAAAAAACCCTAAAAGTCACACACCATAAAATTCTCTCTCAAGAATTAGCATTTTGGTCAATTACACATCGCCAAACACGGACTACAGATAAAGATTCAACAGAGATACGGAGGAAGTCGAAATAGCGTTCTGAACGTAGAATATGTGTCTTATTTTAAGCCTGGTCGGACCGAAAACGTGCAAGAATGTGGTTCCGAAAAATACTGGATTGCTACTTCCAAGCCTGGTCACGTTGCCTTTCCCCAGGTTTCCATTTTGTACCTGTTGACAATACACAGCTACTTATCTGTTGCTAAGTAGCAGTAAACATCTACTCAGTCAGGTGCTTACGCCGACTGATCCCAGTGAGCACCTGTTAGAATCCCACTGCTGTATGCCTTAAAGGCACTAATAAGGGGCAGGAATACGATTCATTTAACAAAGCATGTCTACGAATGAACCTGACTCCAGCCGTAGGGCAACACTGTAAATCTTTCAACTGTAAAGACCGGAGTGCATTTTTGTGCATTCGCGTCATGCCGGCCTCATGGATTGTCTGAGTAAGCAGCTTGTTGCTTGACTCTGCACACTGCCAAATGCCTGCGTATATAATCTGGCAACGACTGAACTGCAGACACGCATTTTGTTTTAAACAAGTTTTTCTATATGTCACACAATTTTTTTCTGAAGGATTTTATGAACTCAAGCATCTGGCAATACCGTTACAAGTTTTTTAGTCAATAGCAGCTTCAGCTACCGTCCCCTCTCTGTCGCCCCTGCTCATGTTTCTGCCTCTCAGAGGTGATTTTGTGCGGCCCTCTGCCCTCGACAGTCTGCCTCAGGCTGTTGTGCCCAACCTCTACTTCCATTCGGTCTGTTCGCTCTCTCCTTCCTGTCCCTCTATTTTTTCTTTTTCTACTGTCTGCCGTCTCAGCCCTGATTACTATGTTGTATGGAAAAGATGCCTCACGGAAAGTTTTCTTCTCGTCTCCTCCTCCCTCTACTCTTCTCCATGGTAATCCCCGGCTACAGATTGGACTGAGAGTCTTCATTGGTTGGCTTCACATAAGATTTCCTTGGGTCTGTCTCTCCCCCAGACTTCTGTGTGAGACTCAGGAATAGAGCTTGCATATCACACAGATTTTGACTCTTAAAGCGCTGATCCAACATCCACAACAGCCTGCTGTGTTAAAGAAATGTGCATTCTAATTATATTTGGGCATCTTTCATTCATGCTCAACAGGTTTAAAAATGAATGAGTTTTTGAGACGAAAATTCTTAGGTTGCAAGTGAGTCAGTAATAAGCTTTCAGAAGTTTCACATAGCTTTGTAGTTAAAGGGTAGATAACTAGGCTAGACATGGTGTGCGTTTGCATATTTATGTTCAAATCAGCAAGAAATCAATTGAACAAAAGGCGCAATAAGTAAGATTTTTTTCCGGCTCATAGCACAAAATGACCGTTCCCCTATATCTGCACGACTTTGATAGGATTGTTGATGAATACGAATGGCTCAGTGACTACGTAAGCTTCTTATCTAAAGCCCTGAAAGTCCTCTCAGATCGCTATCAACTATGAAACACTGTGGGTATACACTTTTATTATTAACCAACTCAAGCTACAGGATCATATTTGGATTTATCTTGATTTCAGTAATAGAAATCATACTTGATATAATCACGATGGCTCTGACCAGTCAGGGGGTAATGGAGCGGGAAAAGATTAAAATCCAAAACCACTATGTGCTGTCAATATTTTTACAGCCCTGTGGAAACTTTCTGTGACCATGGAAATTAGTCGTCATGGCTAAATCGTGGTTATAATTTGTTTTTTTTAGCCATACCTCTGTCTAAAATCGAGGGCCTCGTCTTCTTTTGAAAATTACTAAAACAAATTTGAATCGTACATCTGCCCCCGTTGTCACTGTAAAGTGCATATGTACTGTGCTAGAATAGAAAGCGTGAGAGGGGCAGCAATTGTAAACGATGGGTGCGAGGCCTAGCAAACTGTAAATTGTAAATCAGAAGAGAATCATCCCTGAATACGGTAGCAAGTCATTACATTGTTGAAAGCTACACATTAAACCTCCAGGCCCGTGCTTGCATTCATCGCACAGAATCTTAAATCTTGCAACCAGAGTACTCCCCGGCTGATACATATGAGCCCACTGATAAGATCTAAAGTACGACCATGACAATTATGACCACAAAAAAATAAGCAAGTAGAAAAATACACTAGTCAAACCCAAGGCCCATAGTATAAAAGACTCGTCAAGCTCGTAGAGTCATTTTACACAGTTGCCTTGTTTCTCTATGGGGGGGGGTAAAACACCCCATCAAGGTGACAAGCTGCGATTAAATAGCACCCACCTCGGCTGTCATCACCCAGCTATGTCAAAGGTGTGCAGGGCGACTATAAGTATAATTGCTACAGGCCTCTGGTCTCCTGGTGGCGACAGCAAGCTTCACCGGAAGATCGGCTATAAACGAGACTTGTAATACACTGACAAATGGTTATACAGCAATTGCCAAATTAACGGTGACCTCCCCCCTTTGCTGTCTGGTGTGGGCGATGATGTGCAAGGTCCTGTCGGGAACTGTGCTTAATGTTCATAATAATCTGTCTATTATGTGAGTTCAGCATTAGGAAGAAAGTGAGTGAGTATCAATTTAAGTTTTTTTTTTTTTCTCGTAGCAAATGGGAAGCATAATTCTTTTGACAGAGATTCAAGCAGGCAGACCTAATATAGATTTTAAATGAGTAGCTATATGTGAAAATAACTGGAAATAGTGCAAATACTGTTACTCCGCAGCAGAGGCCCCCTTTTTAATTTACTATGGTGGAAGTAGATGTGCTTACTAATTGAGTCTCAGTGCTCTGAGGAAACTAATAGAAAGAGGAAAGAGGGAAAAAGTGGGAAGAGAAAGGAGGGGATTTCTGTTCATAAACAGTGTTTACTTAAAACACCCCATCGCCTTATTAGTATTAATAGCAGTGGCTTCAGAGATCTCATATTCTGCCATTGGACAGTTTTGTATTATTTATGATTGAAATGAAAGCCTGGGAGTACACCAGCAATGCAGGAGTGCTGCATAGCAAACGATGTTGCCTATGCCAGTTTACATAACCAACACTTGGGTAAACAGCGGATTAAGCGGAGCACGGCGCGAGAGAAGAAACGAGAGCAAAATGTTATATCCACACATTAGCCTATATGAGGCGAGCTTTTGGAGGAGTCTGTTAGAACACTGCGGACCTTTTGATGCAGCCGGTCTTCATCTGCAAGTCCTTTTGAGCATGAAAGCGCGGTACAGGGCAGAATCTTCGCCTCCAGTTCAACTTCTGCAATGTTGATGTTGAGAAGACGGGTCAAAATAAGCAGGCTGTAACTTGAGAGCTTCCTCGTCTCAATTAAAGACACCATCTGTTAAATTTGATTATTAAAGCTGTTACTGCGAGCATGAGCGGAAATGGAGGGGGCTTTCATTTTCTGCTCTATTTACGGGCAGCAGAATGGCGTGTCGACCAGGCTGACATGGGATCTGGGTTCAGGACTCGAGACCCTCCCTGCTGTGCTGTCTTTGAGCAAGACACAAAATCCCTACCAGGGTTACAGTTATGTATTAGTTCCTGATGTGGCTGACTTTAACTTTATGGAGGTGTTAAATATCAGGTATTAAATTTTCCACAAAATTACTTTGAAAATTGTTTCCTCTGTAAGATTTTTACTTGGACTGGCCTGCTTTTTTGTTGCAAATCTTTATTTTATTCATCTTTCTTTCTTTATTCAGCTACTCAGCTTGAGCCTTAGAGGTTGATTTTTTTTAGCTGTAAGACACACAGCAGATGCACAAAATCATCACCAAACCACTACAGCATATACTGAATCAATCTTTATTTATATTAAATTAAAAATATACTTTTGACAGATTCATGTAACAAACATGAGGAACGGTATTTTCTATGATATAAAGCTTTGGGTATGGTTTCAAAGAACTCAGACAGCTAGATAAGGGGACACGAGGAAAGCATGGAAAGCTAACATAGGTGAGGAGTTACTGATGATGCCTTCTTTCTATTATGTCTCCTCTAAAAGCATGCAAAGCAAATCAGAAATTAAGTGAGCACAGACTGAACTGTGAAGGCTGTGCTCTGCCTTTCAGGAAAGAGGCGGAGGAGGTCAGACTTGGCTCAGTAATATCTCCAGTAGAAAGTAAGCGGGGAAGGTAACACTGACTCCCAAAAAGAATATCTAGGTTAGCTGGCAGCACTGGTTTCAGTTTTATGACAATTAGAAAGAGGGAGAGATAAAGAGGAAAAGAAGGGCTTGTTCGCTCGCTCTCATTACTGAGTGACGAATGAAATGCGGCAGGCATGGGGAAGCGAGACAGAGATACCAGGCAAACTGCACAGTCCCCTGCCCTGCCCTGCCCGCAACCCACCGTCACCACTTTTACAATGTTCACCCAAACTGAAACACTATATGAGGACAGCCACAAAGCCACCGAAACAGAGATACACATGGGAAACAAGCACTTTTAAATCAACTCCCCATCGGGCAAAAGGTACACTTACATAAAGCAAATATGTACGGCTCATTTTTGTACAAGTTGTTATAAGCAGGAGAAAACAGCAGTTGGAGTGAAGACCATATAAATTCAAAGCATTGCCTCCTTATTTACAAATTCACCACGTCGGCCATTTCAGTGCTTTATAAAAATACTATTCACATTTGTTGTTGAAGTGTGTTAGATAAATTTTGGAGGAAACCCCAAAGCCTCTGTACATTTATACTGATTTCATCATTTAAACACAGAATATGAATGACATCCACTCATAGCCGATGATTTGTGCAATTAAGATGCGAAGAGCTAAAAATTGCAGCTAGAATGACAAATAACGTACAGTAATCAACACATTAGTGGGAAAAAAAAAATCATATAGATTCAAGTCTTTCTCCTGGAAGAAAAACATCCTTGATAATATGGAAAAAATAAAACCAAAACTCAGCATTAAAAAGACTATATCGAGTACTATACACAACAAAATCCCATGAAAGATTTCAGAAACAAGGTTTCCCAGTTTGTGCTACTGAATTCAGTAAAAATCTTGTTATTTCCTCCCATGCTGTCCACTCCCTGGACAGAAATTTTAATAATAATAATAATATTAGAATATAATATTGTAATCAATGAAGAGATACAAAGGTGGAGGACAGTAAAACACTCACTTTGGGTACCATGCAAGGTGATATTTTACTATACACTGGACTCCGTCGCAGCCTGAAATATTGAATCTTTCACTTCAGTACAACATGGCTACATGCCTCTGCACCTTGGCTTAGAGGAAACGGTTTAAAGTAAAAAATAAAAAAAGTGATCAGTCTTAAACGTCAGTTACCATGGCATGTTATTGAGCTGCCATGAGCCAAAAGAGTGTTTAGGGCTGAGACAAATAGCAGCAGGTAACACAGCCCAACTCCAAGGCAAAATATGTTTGAAACAAGCAATGAGACATTACTCAGCAGAGAGGAAAAAATGATTGCTTCTACAAATGGAAAACAACTTTAGAAACCAAGGCCTTTGGACGACAACGATAAGACCTGACAAACTTGGATCTTCAGGTACAGGTATGGTTTTCAACCTTTCTGGCAATGAAATCTTGGTGAGATACAGTTACAAGCGAAGGGTTGCTGAGTGTCTCGGATACTCTGGAGTCCTCCCGGGAGCATGTGAGGCCATTTGTCCCATCAGTGTTTCAATCTATTCTTGATTAAAACACATATTTTGCCTGGGTCTGCGGTATAATTTAGGACAAATGAGACAAAAAGCGAGGCATGTTTTCCTTTTTACCACCATCGTCCTTTAAATTTTTTTTCTTCTTGAAACCCAGATTTGGCAGTCGTTTCTGTCGCTCAGTATAAACAAGCTCAAACACGCTATAAATATTTCACATTGAAATTAACTGCTGTCTCTATTTCATTGAATTATCGCTCCAAAAGGGACTATAAAATACTCCATCAAATAATCATGGTATCATCAAAGCAGCATTATACATACTGTTGGAAGCAAACAAAAAAAATGGAAACAAGGACATTGCTGAAGCTTGTCAGTACCAGCAAAAATGTGTTTTCTTCCAGATCTCCTGGCCGCACTACCTTCCTTTGACTATTGCAAAAGCTTTTGCCTTCTGAAGTGGTAAACGACCAGATAAACAAGTTGAATATTTCAGTAATGGAGGTTGGAAATCCTTTCTTTCTACCCAGGAGTTTGATCAAAGTGCTCCACGGGGAGCAAAAGCGTATACAGCTTTGCTCGTGCAAACACTCGGACGAGGGCTTTCGTACTCATAAAAATACACAACATAAATATCCTACACAAGAAAACAGCTTGGGTTGGGCTCTGCTACAGCAGAATGATGAAAAGCTGTTGAAGCAGTGACAGAACAATGTTAATGTTCTGCAGATAATGGCTGGAAAATGTCAATTTTGCTTAAGGTACAGGAAAGACGAGATTTTGTTCATATTCACTGAACTGAGATGTGATTCTAGTGAGATCCTGCAAGGGGGACCTCTTAGGCAAACAAAAATTACATAATGTTCATCTTAATCTTCTAGGTTTGGCAAGTTTTCTGGTGTTTTCCCACGGGTAGGTGCTCTGTATGGCTTGGCGGAAGTAATAATGGCTGTGACACCAGCGCTTCTAGCAGCATTGGCTGGCAGTTGGCCTGCAGACGCCCCACTAGTGAGAGTAAGACTAGAATTCAGTTGGGATACTTTTGATGATATCACTTTGGGCTACGAGGACCAGAACGTGTTGATGGATCTGAAGCATGGTCGAAGTGAATAAATTCTACTTGCATTAATTAAAATCCAGCGAGTTACAGCTGCACTTGAAAAAAGAAAAGACAACTTTATAATCTCCTGTTTGTTGTAAATTGGCAGTTAGCTTTCAGCTAACTCATAGACAAGCTACTGTGAAAAAATTGTTTCATCAACTTGGACAAGCAACTAAGAAGATGACATTTAGGTGTAGGTTCAACCCTGTGTCCTCGAAAGTAGGTTATATAGTTTACGTTGTGGCACAAAATGTAATCGTTACCCGACCATGTTCACTGGCTGTGCGTACGAAGTGCCAGACCATTCCACCGGACAACGGAGTTTGCATCCTGAATGTGTTTAAGTTTCAGAAACAATGGGACTTTGGTTAGGATTAGTGAAAGAAGATGGTCTTGGTAAAATGTAATAAGAGTAAACATGTCGTGTCTCATGCTTCAAGTCATTGGGACTTTTTCTGTATTAAACTAAGACCATTATCTTTCCCCAACCGTAACCACCTGTACGTAGTTGCTACAAGCAGATATTGGATTGCAAGATTGGATATTGCAGTGGAAACAAATGAAAAACGTTGTTAGTTAACATTTTACTGATACATTCATTATCAACATTTTGCAACTTGCCACATTGTGTTAATTAATGTTTCCTCACTATGTTGATAAAAAACATAATCACAGAACATATTTGCTGTTGCAAATTAGTTGTATATAAACAAAATTTCTCACCGACAAGGTTGGTAGTTTATCGAGTTTTGACTTTTGGACAATATGATCCTTTTAAATTTTAAACAATTCAGTGATCGACCACTGACAGTTGGAGCAGCCAAACTGCAAATGGCAGTACCATTACTACTAACATCTGGTTAAAAGTCTGCCTAATGACAAACAAAGATGTGGTCTTTATCTATGTTGGTAATTATTTGTCTGAGTTACACAACCACCTTAGACTAAGCCGAATAAATCATAACTGCAGGGTGGTCAGGCTCACAACAGGCTCTTGATGTACAAGGAGCCACTGATGAATCGCTAACAAATGCAAACACAGATATGGCCACACAAATTGTTTCTTCTTCAAGGAAGAAACAATGACTGCATCCATTTCCTATCTGTACCATTATCCTGTCCGAGCTTGCTGCCATAAGGAGGTGTGGGTTCAGATGTGGTGAATCCCTGCACAAAACTGGGCACGGTTTTGCATGTATGTATAAATGAACATGGTAACGAAGAAAAACTCTATTTTCTAAACTTGTTAATTTTGGCACAGTTTTAAAAATCACAAAACCATCACTTTCTGTGCATTAATAGATCCTTTATAAGTTCTTAAGTTCCTGCCTTTAACCAGTCCGACGGAAAACAACAAGACAGTTGAGGACCACCTAAAATTATGAAAAGCTCCCAGAGATTTGATACTGTCGGGCCACTCGGCGCGCTTTTGATTCAAGCCGGTGACATTATAAATGTGGTGTTTTCTACTTGATAGCAGTCATATTGTGGAAGCCTAGTTTGAGGTCAGACCCAGTGTTGAATTTACTGTTGGTTAGCAGCGGTACTGAAGTTTTTAGCTGTCGACCCCGTCATCACTGACTTCTTGCGCGTCACCTTTTCCACAGACATCCCTCTGGGGCCAAACTGGCTCTCTAATAAGTGAATCCACGCACTCAAACATCCCAATCACACTGACTTACACGTACACCCACACACAAAGTAGTCTGTTTTTACTGTGCTCTGCTGGTGCTGTCTTGATCATTCCTTGAGGTCTTCATTAGGCGGCTTGTATGAACTTTCTCTCCCCTCTCTGTAGATTTTTTTGTCTCTGTCTTGCTCTCTCCCTCACTCTCCCTGTCTCTATGATCACCATTTTGAGTTCAGCTGCTTTATGGATGGTCTTATCACACTATTCAGCAGATATAGCTATTCCCCTAAATAACCTTCCACTCTTATGGCAAGACACTCTTTACTCATCAAAATTAGCTTCATGATCTGAATGGGAAAACCAATGTATAAAAATCCATCTTTTTAGCACTGCAACCAGTGAATAGAAAAAATGTTTACAGTGTATTTTTCCCTTATACCATTTGGCTTGGAAAAAGCTGTTTTTTTGATCAGTTTTTCCAAGTAGACAGCAGTCAAGCAAAAACAGCAAAACAGCAGTCACCCTGTGTGTTCTCGGGAAATGTAAAAGTCCATGGTTGAACTACAAATGTGAAAGTAGAGATCACTGTAGTTTTGGCGATCACAGTATCACAGTTAAAGTAGAAAGATGAGATGAGTTTCACAAATTTGATGGAAAATTCAAGAACGTTCAGTATAATCCTATTGGCAAAACGACTGAAAATGATCAGCTTTCAGTGCTCCGTCTTTCATGTTGCTGAAAGTCATTCTCCTGACTAAATCTTTCAGTCCTTTTTCCTCCGTGTGTTTCTGTTTCACTCTACAAGGCCATTCACAACTCCAGACATCTTGACATCAGAGCATATTTGCTCCGTGTGTTTGCTTATTTCAGAAACCCTTAGCAGAATATTGTTCATCCTCAGACCTTTATACTGGAAAACAAAAAACAATAAAACATTGTGTTCCTCCTAGAATCTGACACCGCAGTGGTTGGCAGTGAGTTCAGGTCCCTAACTGAATCCATCTTGTTTGACGTCGTTGTCGTCTACTGCACTGGGACAACAAGATACAGTACTTCCACTGCTGTGTGACAGTCATGTGCCCGTTATTTGCCAAAAATTACCATAACCTTCACATTCTCTGTGACTTGGAGCGCAATCTCTATCTACAGAACAGAAATGGACTAGATTGAATACAGTGAAGGTGAGAGAGTCTGAGTTGGGTCTGCTTGGTTTGGTTCGGTCCACCTCCTTCTGATGTCGCTACAGTCTACAGCAGATGGCACGCTATTTAAAAAGAGTTGGGGGCATCTCTGGCTTGCATCCACTCCCCTCTGTGTTGGACAGTGGAACCGGAGAGGATGTCGGGGTTGTTGGCGGCTAGAGTCAGATTGGGAAATGTTTGTCAAGTGGAACGATCTAGACCACGGTGTTCCGCTGTCGGTAAGGAGGAGGCGGCAAGACGGTGCCAGGTTTCAGGGAGAACTCCGACATGTACTCAGGGTTCTCAGCTACCACCGGCCGTATGTGTCCGTTCTGCTTATAGAAGAGCTTGGCATTGGTGGAACCTGCCTGGGCGCCATCGGGGGCCGCCTGGTTAGACGACTTGGGAGGCAAGCTGTGCTGCCAGTATTCTGGATTGTCAAAGGTCACCTTGAGCTTCTTCCCACTGGCTTTACCTGACATCTGTCCTCCATGCTTCAGCATGCTGGCGGGGTGCATGGTTCCGTGGCTCTGGTAGGCTGGCAGGCTGCCGTGCCCGATGGTGGCTGAAGTGGACAGGGCACCTGACTGGCACACCTGGGATTGGGCAGTAGCCCCTGTTTGGCTTTGAGTGGCAGAACCGCCACCTGGATTGCTAGGTTGTCCTGCAGGTTTGACGTTGTGGTGGGCATGGAGGATGTGGGTCGGTGGGCCATGGTGGCAAGGCATGCCAGATGGAGAGGGTTGGGTCGTCGGGAGGGGGTAGTGGGGCAGGCTGGTCTGGATGGTAAGTGGGAGGTGGGAGCTTGAGGTCGGGGCTGAGATGGAGGAAGGAGGCTGGGTGGGAAGGGGCAGACCATTTCTCCTCAGGGCTTCCAGGCCCAGCTCTGCAGGGCTGTGGAAGGTGTTGAGGTAGAGGGGCTCGTTGATGTACTCATCCTCTCCTTTGGGCTGACTGTTGGGTGTGCTGTGGTAGCCCGGGTTGTCCAAGGCGTGGATCTCACCGTTTTTACGTCGTGAGACGAATGGGTTCTCCTCAATGGGATTCAGGTATTCTGTAGCACAGGTCAGAAAAGGAAGGGAGGGTAGAAATGTGGAGAAAAAGAGAGATGGAAATTATGAGAGAGTAAGACAGACAGACAAAAGAGCAGCAGAATCCACAGAAGAAAAAACAAAAGAAAAGGAAATTTAAAGGAGTAAGAAAAAGAAATCACATGTAATGAGGAGAAAAGATGGAGATGGAGATGATAATGGCAATAATGGCAGGAACTAAGGACCAGACGGGCAACTTGCCAGCAGTTCTTTGGCACTGGAAACTCCATCTGCCGGGTGTGAAAATGCCAGCAAATGACCCCTCTTCACTGCTTCCAAGTGCCACAATAGTGGGGTGCAAAACCTATTGATTTTGCCCGCTCTCCCACTCCTTGACATTGCATCAGATGCATTTTGCCGCAGGCTTTGTTATATTTTGAGCTGCTCAAAAATCAAAGACAGTAGTGCGAGAGCAGAGCTGACGGAGTGAATTATGATCAAAGGCAAAACATGACACTGCAGTAGTAGCTGACACACACCGCTGTCGACGGAAACTCAGTGGGAATTTTAATCAATGGAATGAAACAAAATGAACAGGCAAAATGATAGAGGGAATGCACTACAAAACACCATATTTACTCTGTGAAAGAGCAAAGCGATGACAAAACAGAGAAAAGGTACACTAGGCTAGAATTTGTAGCACATACAGGATGCACTTATTTTACATTTAAATTGTGTTTCTGACTGTGGAACAGCACAGAAGATTGTGGTGTAGATAATCTATGACTTGTATTTCCATGGCACTGTGTTACTTGTGTTTTGTAGATTTGTGAGAAATTAATGTAATGAGGTGAGGTCATTTTAAAGTGTACACTATGCTGTGTATTAAGCACAAATCCTAAAATGCAGTTATGCATCTTCATCAATAAATGCCCGACTTGACTCAGGGCCACTATTAAGTCATTGCAGCGGCTAAAACATTTATTTTACAATACTTTGTTGTGTTTTTGTTTTAGTTAAAGTACCTGAGGAGCTCTTGTCCTTCATGGGGGTCATATAGCCATCCTCATCAGTGTCCCCTCTGGATGTCCTCTCCCCAAGGAAAATGGTGGGGTCGGCACTGTACCTCTGGCCTCCGCTATCCTCTCCCCCAGTCTGGCTCAGGCCCTTTTTATGCAGGCTCCCATTACAGCGCTGGTCCTCCAGAGCTGGACCCGAGCCACCTGCTGCTTCCTGGTTCACACAGGCTTGGGCACCCACCATGGAGCCCTCTGCAGGGTTTGGACCACCATCTCGATAGCCGAACTGGTTCTGAGGTAAAAGGTGGGTTGTGGATAGAGACAAGAAAAATGTAATCTGATGTTACTGATCAATTGGTAGGTGGGACTTTCTTTGGGCTAAACCAGTCTGGAAACTCAGAAGCGTGTTTTGTTTATGACACTGTGCAGCTATTTGGTGATTGAAGAGCTGGAACCACATTGTTAAACAAGTCAAACTAAAACATCCATAGTTCAACAAACGCACATGGTGAGACTGCCAGAAATAATAAAGTTTGAGTTTATGTCAGCTGTATGCCTCCCCCGGCAGAGGAAGTGTGACTTTTAACCAGTGCAGCCGCATGTTGAAGGTAAAATTCTCATACAAAGTTCTGCTGGTGTAGTCATCAGCCTTAAGGGACTGTGAGGGGCAGCCAGACAAAGCTACGATTCAAACGCCTGAACCTCAAGAAAAGAACAAAAACTCCACAAGAAAATACAAAACATGACATGGGAAGCAAAGGGCTTCTTGTGGTGCTGTCTTGATTTGCCGTGGGCTATTTAACCCAGGCCTACTCCTCTGCACTCTTGCCAACTGCTAGCAATACAGCAGCAATTACAGGAAGCGGAGCAACAAAACACAGAAAAAAAAAAAGGAAATGTCCTGGGGTTATATCTGTCCACCTACTCCCACTGTCTTCCCTCCACTGCAATCAACTTCCCCTTGTTCCAAACTTCTCTGTTCATCCCTTCTACAAAGCCAGTCATTATCCGTTCCTCTTTTCAAGTATGAGCGTGAGAGCAAATCAGACCCGATTAGATAATCGTCTGTATCGGACTGCGTCTGCATTGGTGCAACCTGAATAACTAACTTCCCTTGGCAAAGTCAGCCAGCCGATGGATTTGAATGAATTCCTTTCCCTGTCTGGGCATGTGGGATCCTTTGACTGCATAATCAAAGAGTTTCAATTCGTGATAGGGGGTGTTGACCTTGAGCACGGAGGACCCTGGATGGATTGCTGTGTATGTTTTTTGGGGTATGTGTGTGTTCATCAGGGAAACAAAGACCTGACGGCAAATGGGTAGGTCATGAGGGTAAAGGTGCATAAGATGCAGAGCCATGGGCCGGAGGCGCATGGTGCATGCTACAGAGCAAACAGCCGAGCCTGCACTCGTTGTCTATTAGTAAACGGCTCCTGCATTTTAAGAGAGCGTCTGTTATTTGCTTATGGAGCTCTGAGTAATGAAACATGGGGCCGGGGGAGCTAGCACATAAAGAGTCCAGGCTAAGCCACACACGCTGAGATGGAAAATGATGGAGGTGGGCCATTAGCAGGGGAAAATCATCAGTGTATTGGAAGTTCTTAACCACCTTGAGCACTTATAGAGGACAGGCAGTTTTTGACTACAGAGAAGACAAAATATTAGGTTTTGAGGTTAAAGTCAAAATAGTTGATATCACAGTTTTTACACACGGAGATATAATGTGTTATTATTCCAAAATATTTAATTAGAACTTAATTTTATGCTTAGAAATGCAATTTTTTAAAGCATTTTTAAACATTTATCAACCATCTCAAGGCTGACAGATAGACAATGTTTTTGTGTGTCCAGAAACAGTGTCCTTACTCTGTTGGAGTCAACTCGAGGCCTGGTAGTATATGACTGAGGAGCCATGTTGAAACCGCGAGGCACCAGATACTCCTCGGCATCCATCAAGTCATCGAGGTCTTCTTCATCCAGAAGGCTCTGGAAGAACTTGCTGTCATTGGGGCTGGGAAGCTTCATGCGGTCGTCTCCCTGAACAGTACACAAGTGACATAATCACAAGTTTGTTTTTTTTAATCTGATTGAGTTCATTTAACGGATGTTATCACTGCCAGAAATGTTATGGTTAAAGTGTTAAAGAGGATCCCATTTTCATTCACATTCTACAACATTTATTTGTCTAGTAGGTGCATGGTTGCACAGAAAAGCCTTATCATTGAGCGCTCTGACAGCGAGCCTGTTGAGCCCAACACACCTGGATGACCAGGTATCGCTGAGGGTCACGGGCCATTCGGCAGAACTCAGCAGCTAACTCCTTGAACTTGGGCCTACTGTCTGCGTCAATCATCCAGCCTGGGGAAGAGAAAGAGAAAGACAGAAGAGGGCAGGGATATATGGGGGAGATGGGAAAGAAGAAGAGGAGAAGAGGTTAAATGGATGGGTTACGAATATACGCTTTTGCAAAGAATAGTCTCTAAACTT
The DNA here is from genome assembly GCF_016859285.1 of Xiphias gladius. Taxonomy (NCBI): domain Eukaryota; kingdom Metazoa; phylum Chordata; class Actinopteri; order Istiophoriformes; family Xiphiidae; genus Xiphias; species Xiphias gladius. The sequence goes on from NC_053412.1 coordinate 4,377,324, forward strand.
AAGTTGTTGAAATGCTTATGGGCATATTTTTTTAGTTTCCCACAACAGCCAAGGACAGTTAAGTAGAAATGCAGCTTATTGATTATCCACAACTGTAGCATCTCAACCTTTATCTCAAACTTTAGCAGGTGTCTTTCCTAGTTTATCTAATTTTCTAGAAAAGACTAGCATTGACCTTCTGTTGCATTTTCAGTTTGTCATCTTTCAGTTTCTTTCAGCTCTGTCATTGCCTTCTGTCTCTGCGCTGAATGCACAAATACAAAAATAACAGCAATATACTTAAGAAATTTAAATTCAAACCAAAATAATATTCCACAAATAACCGGCATATTATGGTATACAACTGGGACGGAAGAGACAATGAATACGTGTAGTACATTTATCTCTAAAAGATTTGGAAAATATAAAGGTTGGTTGAAGTGTTTTCCCTATAGAAGAGCTATAGAAAATGCACGAAACTAAGAAGTAGTTATTAGGGAAGAGAAAGTGTTGTTCATTTTGGTCTCCAGCTCACGTTTCTTTACCTGAGGCCACGGCTGCTGTAAACACAGCAAACCCCTGCAGGTGAAGTGGACTGCCAGGTGGTGTCTCGGCTCAGATAAGACAGTAAGCAAAGTGAGCTGCCGGTTTCAGAGTCTGCACCCTTATTACATATTCTACAACAGTGATGGCTGAACTGGGTCCTGGGGGCCTTTCGCGGTCCTAGAGGGGGGATTCATGGTTCTCCAGCAAACTATAATTGTTCAATTTATTTGTTTATCACTCTATTTGAAATCTCGCAGCGAACACAGTGATGAAAAAGTAAGTGTTTATACCTAAACACTGACCCTCTGTGTTGTCATTTCGCCTGTCTGTTTGTCTTTGCTCAGTTCATTTAATTTTTCCGCTTCTAGCGCCCCACGCAGGCACATTACCTAAATGAGATGCAATTACTCCGGCAATCAAACTCCATTTCATCTTTATTGGGGTGGCACTGAGGTGGCAGGGTGCGCAGTGTGACCGCACACCATACTCACAAACAACGGCTCTCACTCGGCATATAATTAGACTTAACGTGGCCGAGCTTCCTCCTGGCTTTCGCAGGGGTTGGCGTGACCTGCTTGCGATTTTGACTTGGTGACTGACCTGTTTTATGCTGTTTCTGATCGCTGCTGTGACGCTCACCTGTCGTCACTCGATTCTTATGCGTTTGTGGTGCGAGTGTAGCATTGCATTGTGGGGAAAAATGAGCAATATGAAAAAGATTTTAAACCTGGAGGGAGTATAAGCTCCTCAACATTAGTTATGGGAACTGTAACATATACATAAATCTAAATCAGGAATACATGGGAACCCCTAAGCCCTTTTGCTGCTTGCTAAATTAAGGGAATCCCTTTGACCTCAGCATTTATAATACTATTGTCAAAACACATTTTACGTAGCACATATAATTTATTTGCCTCCTTCAGGGGGAGAGAAAGAATCAGTTGGCATTGTTATTAGGATAAATGGCTGCAGGGCTTTCATGGATTGCTTCTGTGCTGTCAAAAGCCATTGGCAATAGTTTTTCATTTGGAAAAAAACAATTAAATAATATGACATTTTGGTTGGATTAACATTTTTGTCATGGGAATATGTTTTGATATCAAGCTCCAAGCTGGATCACATCATTGTCTTTCAGCACATTTGGCATTTTAAGCACTCTGCTGTTGTGCTCATCTAGAGCGAATCACAATGAACGCAAGAGCAGAAACAGTTTAAATTCACAAGCAGCCAATAATAAGAAGTATATTCATAGTGCAGACACAATATTGGTGCAATGGAAAAAGACGAAGTAATTAAAAAAGAAAAAGAACTAAGAACTGCAAAGGCAGGGAAAAAGTCAGTGGAGAGTTGATGTGAGGTAATTTTATGAGATTTTCAGGCAACAGTAGAAGACAGGGAGTGACAGAAAAGTCACTCCACTATAGTTGAGTTCAGACAGGGTGAAGCAAGGACCAGACGGGTGCAGGGAAATGGATAGCCGAGCAGCCGTTAGCTGGCAGAGCTCAGAGCATGGATTGGCATGTATACCTGGACGGTTTCCTGGAAATCTGGGGGGGTTGATCCCTCTTCTGCCATGTACACCAGCACTAGGGTTCTGAATCCAGCCAGGGGAAGGAGCGCAAGATGGGAGCGAGATGGGAGAATTTGGGGAGAATGGAGAGAGGGCGGGTTTTTGGATGAGCTGTATGGGCTGGAGGGAGAGTTGGGGTAGCTCGGCTGGGACGGAGGTGTGGTAGTCCAGATGGAAGATGACATGAACAAGGAAGTGGGCAGAGTCCCTGGTGAGGATGGGCCTGCATGTTGCAGACCATAAACCAGCATCTCATCACAATTTTGTGACACCATAATTCTCTTTTTCTCTGCCTGGTTTTTTTTCATCTTTCCTCTTTCTCTTCCAGCCTTGAATTAAAGCCCCGAAACCTCGAAATAACACCTCACCAGATGAATATTAAAAACATGAACTGTTTTATGAAACTACAACTTATCTGTGACAGTTGCAGCAGTGTATAAACATTATATAAAAATGAAGAAGTACGTTTATGTGCTCCACAACACTCACTGTGTTAGAGTGCTGCTCTGTAAGATTGTCTTCAATGCTGCCGCCACCACCGACTAACCCTGACTCCCAGGTCAGAAGTAGTGCATTACCCGCGCAAACACGCAACGTTTTTATACTTTTGCACAGTTTAAACTAATGACATATAACATGTTAACTAGAAAGCTTTGGAAGTGCTGGTGCTGGATTTTTTTTTTTTCTTAACCTTTGGACGGAACCAGGCTAGAGGTCCCCCCCCCCCCCGGCTCCAGTCTTAATGCTAAGCTAAGATCGATCTTATCATTCTCAATTCTTGGCAAGAAAAGCCAATTTAACGTTTTCTCAATTTAATTTCCCCAATACACAATATTTATCAATATTTTGATAAAAATTACACTGTTAAAAAAGATTTTATCCATATCACACAGCCCTAGCTGATTTCCTTGAAAGAGTGTAGAGTAAGTGCATTTTTGTAAATTTACAGTTTCAAGTACTGTACTTAAGTACAATTTTGAAATACTTGAGTATTTCAATTTTTTGCCCCTGTATACTTTTATAAAGTGGCATGAGATACTGTATATATACTATCCACTGGCAAAAATTGTACTTTTCACTGCACTAGATCTATTAGATAACTTGCACTACCTTTATTTCATATCTATTTCCTTGGAAATTTGGATTAATGATACAAAATATAATCAACAAATACATTATGATGTACTTTATTATTATCGGTGAAGATAAGATAAGACTTTATTAATCCCAGGGGGGATATTCAAAAGCTGAAATTATTCTGAAATGGACCTTTTTTTCATAATGGGTACTTTTACATGAGTATTTCTGCACTTTGGTATTGCCACATTTTTCCAAATGAAAGATCTGAGTACTTTTTCCACCATTGCTTTTGGGGCTGCTTTGCCTCCTATAAACCATATTTTGCATACACATGCTTCTTTGTGAGTGTACGTACGTGGGATTATTCTGGGTCTGAGCTAGTGTAAGTGTGTCTGTGTGTGTGTGGTAGTCTTCTCACATTTGACCATGACCATGTAGACGTCTATGGTGCAAATGGGGGGCTGGGGCAGGCGCTCCCCTTTCTCCAGGATGTCTGGGATTTCTCGCGTGGGGATGCCGTCGTAGGGCTTGCCTCCGAACGTCATCAGCTCCCAGATGGTCACTCCTTTGGAGGATGTCGGAGGGAAAACCCAAAGAAAGAGAGAGAACAAGACCGACAGTGAGAGATGAGGAGGTAGGACAGAGAGCCAGAGAACGTCAGATGACGCAGATAAGGAGACGGGAATGCAAAGAAAATAAACAGAAATGCAGGAAACAGGATTTCAGGTCAGAGACTTGTTTCCTCCCTCAGGTATGAGCATGAGAAACAGTGACGTCTACACACAGTACATTTAGCACCCACCATAACTCCACACGTCACTCTGATGGGTGAACTTCCTGTAGTGAATGCATTCCAGAGCCATCCATTTAATGGGCATCTGAGGGGAGACAGAGAGATACGCATATTTATTTACACCTGAATTGCAGTCAATTTTTCATTACGCTGTTTTGCTCAACAGCCGGCCCATCTTTTAATCTAGTGTTTGTGAGTTATTGGGAAATCGACAATGCTTTCAGCAATAGTTTTCCTTTGCTCAATATTACTCAAGTACTGTGATTGATTAGCTTCAGTCTAACCCAGGGATCATCAATAGGGAGCACGCTTTTTAAGATACTAAATGAGATTGTATTGGCCATTTGTCTCCCATTATCTCAATAGCCTACAGGCTTAGAGGAGGCGGTGTGTGAAATAGTACTACAACAAGCTCTTTGACATTCCTGACAAGGACAATGGCACACATTGCAATATCCTAACTGCGATATGATTTCCATATTGGCTGTAGAGGGGAGTTCTCAGCTGTAGAGCCCGCTGAACAAGGCAATTAATTGGCCCTTTGCATGTGAACGCACATACGCGCACACATGTACATGCACCGGTCATTTGAAACACGGCCCCTCCCTTGGTGTGGGAGCCTGACACACACGTGTGCTCTTCAGGGAAATGAACAGGAAGAGGGGGAAATGAAATGCTTCAGGTTGGAAATGTGATACGGTTCCCCCTCTTTCATCTCTGTTGATTTATCTCCCATGGCGCATCTATTTTTATGGCATACGTGCAGATGTGCTGACAACACCTCTCATTTATCAAGGCATCAGTGAACACCGACATGGAGTCAATCACTCCGATGGCTGCATCAAACTCGCCTGGTATATGAAAATATTCTTTTTCTGCCTTGTGCCCAGAAATAAACTCAAGCTCAAGATGCAGCGGCTACCTTCGGGCTTCCAGCTGAATAGATGCAGCGATGAACAAGCCAATTTAATAAAGGCAGTTGATCAGGACAATTTGCATCGTAAGTCTCAAGCGAGGAAAAGAGAAGGGGCTTCTGATTAATGCAGTCTGGGTCCCCAAACAAAACAAACTGATTGGAAGTGTGGCTGCATTATTTGTTTGGTTGAAGTGCTTCTAAATTGCGTTTTACTGAAACAAAGTTCACTGGAGTTTGCCTGACCAAAACAGTTTCACAGATCTGAAAAATGTAAAAGATGTTGCACACAAAATACATTTCTTTGTTTGTTTTTTTTAATCAGAAGCAGAGAACTGTGTGTTTACCTCAAATATTCAGGAAGAGTCTCTCTGACTAAGACTACCTCCACATAACGCTGGCTGAATATGATTATAGGGTGGTTTTCAGGTCATGTACGGATCTCTATTCACATTGAAATGCTTGATATGAAATGTCTAGTTGGAGCCAGCTAATACAGATACGTTTGGACCTGGAGCCTAACAAGGCTTCTCCGTCTCAAGTCTCGCTTCCCAGGTCATCACCGCTGACCTCCTGTTCTGTTACGTTTTGGGCTGCCGTATTTCCTACTGTACTGTACACACGCAAAAACATGCACACGCCAACGCCACTTACACCAACCTTGCCCCCGTCCGCGTTGTACTCCTTCTCATCAGCGTCCAGCAGCCGCGCCAGGCCGAAGTCGGTGATCTTGATGTGATTGGGCGACTTCACCAGCACGTTCCGTGCCGCCAGGTCCCTGTGGACCAGCCTCCTCTCCTCCAGGTACATCATCCCCTGAGAGAGAGAGAGACAGAGAGAGAGAGAGAGAGAAGGCAAGAGGAGACTATGAATCCTCTCATGGAGCCATTTATCATTTTGGGTTTCATGATTGGAACAGTCAGAGACTGTTGATGCGGTAAATGTCAGCACTAAGATAAAATTATTGTCATAACTGTCATCATCATTAACCGCACACTCACGTGGACATTTGGATTCCTTCTTTTAGCGTTATTAGACCTCTTGTAATTGACTCTGGAAGACAGAGAAGCCTTGCAAGCTTTTGTAGTATTCCAGAGTTGTCAGATAGTCAGACTTCTGATGAGGGACGAATACATCAGAGCAGCCTCTTGAATCCAAATTTCAAAAACACATCTCAACATTTCTCGAACCCAAGGTTTCTGAGATGCAGTTATCTGACATCAGTTCAGCATGCATTCAGAGTTTTCGGTAAACATTAGAGAAAACTGCTTCTTACAAACCCTCAGCTTTTTGCAGTGTGTGACCTTTCAGTCCCTCTACAATTCCGCAGGGCAAATGAAGAAGAAGACATTTGAAATGTAGCAGATAATTCAGAAAAAAACAGGTGCTAACTGTGTTGGCACTGCGTCTTACAGTTGGCAACACCAGTACCTACTTATTGTGAGGCGTCCAACTCAAGTGTAATCTTGTTCATGCATGACTCAGATTGTGTTTCTGCCATGTCACCTCCCCGTCTTCGATGATTAGGGCCATTTTGGAGGTGGTTAGGCAGGGAGGACAATGGATGTCCTTCCTGTTTTTTAACATTGATTATGAAGACCCAATGAGCAAAGCAAGTATGGGGAAAAACAACAAAACCTTGACCAGAGAGAATGAAATCTTTGCTCTGCAGCCTTAATTTGTTGCTCAATGGGCTGGATGGAGCAAGGACTCCTGACAGTCGCACAAAAACCTTTTTGCGGCCACGTAGGCATGCTCAGACACAGTCACACACGAAGACTTACCTCGTCCTACAAGCAGAAAAACACTCACTAGCTCCTAGGCACACAAACACAGGTCACCTTTTCTTCGAAAATACACAGAAGCCCACACACGTTTAATCATGCTCTCATGAGTGCTCCCCTGACACACAGACACACTCCTCTCCATCTTCTGCGCTCGTCGCTGAACAAAACAGGCAGGCAGACAGACAGGCAAGGCTGGGCCAATTCAAGTGTATTAGACTGGATGTTAAACAAGTGGATGCCACTTTGCCGGTGGATCAATAAAAACAGCCTGGTCAGGAGGGACGCGGACATTGTACTCAGCAGACGATGACAAATTTCAACCAAGGCCCATAACTCTGTGCAAGAGAATCATTGCACACTTGAAATACTTATCGTGAAAATACTCTACCTATGTGTATGTGTGTCTTTGTTTGTGTGTGTGTGTGTCTGTGTCTGTGGGGGGGCAAATATTGAGCCACATTGTGTTGAAATGCTCGTCGTGGCGAGCCGCCCCGCGCCACCATCTCCCAGACGATTGTGAGGATAAATCGATAACCCCGACGTCTGGCTCGCCACTGGCTGAGCCCTCATCCATCATCCGCTGGCCTCGCGGAGACAGATGCGTAGTCAGACACGTACGCACGCGCGCACACACACACACACACACACACACACACACACACACACACACACACACACACACACACACACACACAATGACAGGGACCACTCAGAGACCCCCTATATGGAAAAGCAAGACATGTTTCGTGAAACATACTTGGTGATTCTCGCAGTATTTCTATCTGTCAGCTTGTTTGCATGTCTCTCAGTCCCTTTTCTCTTTTATCTGCCAGGTTGGGAGGCTTCCTACTTCCTTATTCTTTGCCCATCTGTCTGCTACTGTGTGGCTTTCCTAACCAATATGAGACAATGTGCTGAGACAAGGCCAAAATCACCCCCCCTCCCCTTTTACTGAAAGTGTATTTAAAATAGATTACTTCTGGGGGATTCGGTCAGGCAATCAATAACAATGCTGATAACAATAAGCCCGAAGACGAGCATGCCACGCAATATTTATCCTCGCTGTTGACGTCGAGAGGAATTAGGAATCAATGGCCCACACAGTCCATTAATACACTTCGACTTAAAGTGACGGGGCAATGAGGGGAGGCCATCGCACTGACAGGGGGGAATGGACAGCAGCTCAAGGAGCCAATTAATTTTCAGCCACTCCGGGCGGTAAACACCAGCGTCCCAGAGGAGTATGTCAGGGCAGCCTTGGTTTCAGGTCGAGAGGGTCCCGCTGATTGTGCTGCTTTAACACTGCTGAAGCGTTAAAATCCCCAGAGCCCTGACGTCCTTAAAAATGGAGGTGGAATAGGATCATTTGTGGATACATAACCTGCAGATCATACGGGGATCTGCAGAGGAAGTAATTAGACCTGCCGTGTTTGGAAAACGACATTGCAGTTCACACGGTTGAAAATCTTCCCTTTTATGTTCTGGAGCCTTCAGCTTTTTCATAAGCACAAACAATATCACCTGTGTATGATTGACAGGTCGAGACGGTCCCTGTCACATGTTGATGAGCTTCCCTATTGCTCTTTATGCTTGTTGGTCAATGAATTATATAGGAAGTAACCTTTTTTGAAGAAGACTGTGCAAAATCCAAACAAAATGAAGTTGCTCACTGCCAGTTGCAACCTGCCTGCCCACCCGAAAGGCAAAATCCCTTTGTACTCTCTATGAGCCATTATTTATCTGTGCAGAAAAGCGAAGCTGTCCTTCCCTGACAAGAGGCTACATTTGACGCTGTGCGCCACTCCAAACTTTTTGGACACTTGTGTGCATGTGAAAAGAAAAAAAAATGCGATATCATTTATTGACATACATTATTACTTATGTGCAGTTCCTTTTGAAAGGAACACAGATCTGCAGACACTAACAATCCACATGAAAGGCTGCCAAAGTTCATATCAGAGCCTTTAAGCACTTGCTGAATTTGCAATGAGACAGACCTAAACCCTCGTGAAGTGCCTTCTAAAGTCTGTGTAAAGAATGACAAAGAGACTTTCGCATAAAAACCCCATGGAACGTGACTTTCAAAAATAAAAAGAAAAGGTGGCAGTGAGCATGCGAAGATTTCAGGGGCATCTGGACATATTCATTCAGAACTTGTACCTATAAAAGTCTCACTGAAGAAAACCTTTGCTTTTCGTTGTGGGAAAGAAGCTAAAAAAGGCCGTAAGGCTAGAAATTTGTTGATTTCCATTTACTGCACCTAATGAAATCATACGTTGAAGCTTGAAAAAAAAAAAGCTTCAAAATGGCAGTCCATTACGTTTAAATTCTGTCATTTTGTTCATAACCAGTGTCAATTAATATGTATGGTAGTCTTCCATAGTGGAACCCCCAGAGCATGAAGTGCTACTATAGAAGTTTATACTTCATGGTACGTTTCCATCGCTGTTTAGCCAAGGCCTCTGCAAGAGTCAGGCAGGGACCCATTAGCTACATTAGCTACTTTGGTCTGTAAATGTGATACAGAGATTTGACTTTGACAAAAAACAGACTTAAAGTAGTAGAGTGCTCTTGTGGTTGTTGTCTTTTATTTATTTATTTTTTGATTATCGATTTGGCATTTTTGCCTTTATTTGACAGTCAATGCAGAGAGAGACAGGAAACACTGTGGGAATGTGAGAGACACCCACGGTGCCCCATTATGGTAGTCATATTCTGCTCTGCCCTGCTCTGTTCTTATGAGCTTCTAAGACAAGAGACTGATTGTGAAACTGAATTGAGAGTAATATGTTGGAAATAAGGCTTTGGATTGTTGTTTTCTCCTGTTTAAGTGTTCAGTGAGAGGATGTGGTTTGTTGTGAATAGTTATTCTTCACAGTTTATCCTCCTCTGACCAAACATTGGCTCCCGGGCAGGATAAGATCTCATTTTGAACAACACTGAATGTCCTTTTTCATCTCGTCAGAGTCCTGAATTGTTTATGGAGGCGAAAAGTTTTTTTTAAAGCACGCAACAGACAAGGCCCTGGCTGGCCCGTGACCCATTAGCACCTAGCAGGTCGAAAAGAAGACTAAAGATCTGAGTCTCGAGTAGCGGAGGAAAACAAGGGGATGAAATCAGGCATGAGAAAAGGAGTGGAGTAGTGTGGAACGGCAGGGAGTAGGACACCTCAGCGGGACAGAAAAACGCTGTGAAATAAAAGATGCTGAGCATAAAGGAGAGCGGTTGGACGGTAAACGGAGGATGAGGGGGACAGACATGATGGACTACAGCAGGTAATAAATTCAACTTCGGTCTTCAGCAGATAAAGTATTTGTCTGAAATATTACCAACGTGAGCCATACACTAACTTATTTAATGCGACTTTTTCCTATTTGTTGCCAAGCAACATGCAATTTCAGGAAGCAGGGGGAGCCATCGGTGGTGAAATAGTTTTAATGATAGAACTCTTTGGCACAAACGCTTGCCCAGGACCCACGACCAACAGTTTATTTGGGAATTCAGGGCTGAGAAAAGCTTGGGAAAAAAGGCAGGATGCTCAGTTTCTTACAGAAACCAGAAGGTGAGGTGCCTGTTTCCAGAGGGAGCGATAAGAGCGCCGCATGTGGTGCACCCCCCCCCTACCATCTCCCACCGACAGCCCCGCTGCAAACCCTACCGCCCCACCGAACAGGTGAAGAGGCAGCAACAATGTGAGCAATATGGGACTGTCCGCACGCTGAGAACTGGGACCAGTGCGATAAGGAGCGTGCACAATGGGTCTGCTCGGGTGGCGCAGGTGGTCGTCTGTCATGGGCTGTGTGCTGCGCGCGAGATAGAATGGAGGGAGTACCCACAGAGCTGGCAGTCTCCAAAGCATGTATTCGAAAAGCCTCTGTGTGTTTGCGTTGTGTGTGTGTGGGAGAAAGAGAAAAATAGGAGTGAGAATGAGCCATTCAATGTCCAGATGCGCCTCTCTTTAATCATTTGTATATTCACATGAGCGGAAAACAAATTCAAATTTTATTCTGATATACTGTTATGAAAGTCAGGTAAAAATTATTATTAGCACCTTTTACAACCTGGTAGAGCACAAAGCATTTGGCAAAGATGCCGGAAAAAAAAGAGGGTTTAGATAATGTGCTATGGTAGTGTACTGTTTGAATTATCTCCCCGGGAACCAATGGGCTCCGAACTGCATCACCGGATGGTTCCGGTGGTTTATGAACGATCCAGGTGGATGTGACATAATGTGACATATAGAACGACAGCTCAGAGGTGGCCCAGCAGTCGGGGTACAGGCCCATTTACTCCGCATTCAGCCGTTCTGGAGCCACAGAGCAGGAAAAAAAAATGCACCTATCTATCAACCTGAGCTAAGCAGAGCGTGTTCATGGGTGTGTGTGTGTGCGCGTGTCTGTCTCTGCGGATCTGAGGGGTGTAAACGTTGCGGGGTTTGAGGGGTGAGATAAAGCACGCGAAAGCAAGAGAGGGTGAAATTCTCTTGGTGGGAATGGGTATCAAAAACAGTGCTGGAACGTATTGGCGCTTGATGTCTTCCTGTTTCCATTCTTAATTATATCCACCTCAAAATGTAAAATTATCTAAGCTGTCGCCATGATCTCAGCTCCCCTGTGGGAGAGAAAGATCCTTCCAAAATGTCACTGTGCAGGCGATAAAAGACCACTGCTGGCAAATTTACATGAGCAAATGTCAATAAAAAGGTTTTTGATCAGTGAAATTAAATAAAAACACTCTACCAGATCCATAGTTTTGCTGCAGGATGACATTTTGCAGTCACGCTGCAAAAATGTCCTTCAAGCTTCAATTAACAGCACTCAAGTGAGATCCTGTGAAGGACAGTAATGATGGGTTCAGCTCAGCAGCCTCTGGGAGGCTGATCCTTATTTGAATCAGCTGAGCACCAGGCTACAGGCTCGGTGCAGCATTCAGCCTTCACATGCCTATAATTTGGCTGTTACTTGGATCTGAGGGTGTAAGCGTTGCGGGGGTTTGAGGGTGAGATAAAGCAAGAGAGCAAGAGAGGTGAAATTCTCTTGGGGAATGGGTATCAAAACAGTGCTGGAACGTATTGGCGCTTGATGTCTTCCTGTTTCCATTCTTAATTATATCCACCTCAAAATGTAAAATTATCTAAGCTGTCGCCATGATCTCAGCTCCCCTGTGGGAGAGAAAGATCCTTCCAAAATGTCACTGTGCAGGCGATAAAAGACCACTGCTGGCAAATTTACATGAGCAAATGTCAATATTTTTTTTGGGCTGCTGCAGTGGAATTAAAAAGGTGTAAACAGCAACTTTTTGATCAGTGAAATTAAATAAAAACACTCTCGCAACCAGATCCATAGTTTTGCTGCAACGGAGGATGACATTTTGCAGTCACGCTGCAAAAATGTCCTTTCGCGGTGACGACGCTAACCAAGCTTCAATTAACAGCACTCAAGTGAGATCCTGTGAAGCTTGAGATATGCCTATAGGCAGCCGTGAGGACAGTAATGATGGGTTTCAGTGACAGCTCAGCAGCCTCTGAGTACGACAGGTGAACCAAACAGAAGGGAGGAGAGAAAGCAGGAGGGAAGGAGGGAAAAAAAACAACAAAAAAAAAATCAGAGGGAAGACATCTGATCCTTATTTGAATCAGCTGAGCACCAGGCTACAGGCTCGGTGCAGCATTCAACCTTCACGGTAATGCCTATAATTTGGCTGTTACTTGCTGTGACACTGAGAAGTTATAATTTTTAATCACAGCGGATAATTATCACGATAAGAGGTTGTCGGACCTCTCTTGATTCGACCTGCCCACTGGCTAACCTGACCTGGCTAACACTTTGTTCTGGAAATGACATGTTTGTTCACATGTTTAAACACACGTAAGTGAATGCACCTGAGTGATTGTAGGAAGTATTAGGGCCCCTGACTGCATATGTGTGTGCACAAAAACAGGAAACAAAATGCTATTATTTCCCTCCCTTAGTGCATCCTCTTTGTTTATAATAAGGCTGCTGGTATCGAGAAAATGAAAACTTGATTGCACGAAATTGATTCGTATCAGAACCTGGCGGAATGTTTTATTAAAATAATATTTGTAGGCCTTGATAATAGAAAAAAAAAAAATGTTTTAATCAGTGAGTAAATCTTAGAAAAGTTGCAGGAGAATCGGCGTTTTCGCTGCCGCGCTGTCATCTGCATCGCCGCTCATCCCGTGTCTAATGAGCCTTGGCTTCAGGCGTCACGTGTAATGGGTGTGTATGGAAAGAGGTGACCGATCAATCCCGATCCAATCAGGCCTCTGGCCTCCCCTTATGCATCGCCTCACTGCTGATCTGCTGATCCTTACAGATAATTAGAAAGACCTGGGGGGCTTATCCCTCCACCGCCTGCTCTCCTCATCACCTCGTACTTTTCCTCCTCGGCCTCGCTCCACCCCGCTTCCTCATTTTGTTGCATCAGCAGGGACACATATGTACTCCTGGGGACTGGTCTGTATGTATATGTGTGTGTGTGTGTGTGTGTGTATCTGTGTTTAGAAGATTTTGTAAATGAGTTCGCGTTGGAGGAAGGTGAAAACTGCTCAGGGTGCACATTAGTTGGTTTCGCTTTGTTTTTTTTACGATGCGGGTTGGTATTATGGGTTTCACTGTTTGGTAATCATGGCGTGATGTGCTTCGCGACAAGCTCTGAAATGCAAAAAATTGTGGGGCTGCATTATTAATGAAGCCCCTGGGATATGAAGTGCTGAACATGGATCACTACGGTACAGCCTGCTGACAGTATTAGAAATCACTATAACTTAGTATAATGTGTTTTACTAGGAAATATAGACGGAAGTAAAACAAAACTGAATGCATAGGGTGGCACTGGATGCATCAGTCATTCAGTATATATCAATTTTGCCTCGGACTTAAAGGCAGTTTATGTGTACAAGTGAAGTATATATAATAACCAACTCCTTCTATAGAGAAAATCAATGGATTTTAAAAATTTGCTGTTCACACAAGCTAAAGTTGGCATCCAATAACGTGTTGTATCTGAATCCAGGATGAAATCCTTTTGTAAAACAATCCCACATTCAAGGTAAACTTACAAGCCTTTTCTTCTAGTTTTGCTCATGGATCTGTTGACATGCGAGCTCACTTGCTGTAATGATAGTATCCATAGCACTTTAAGGACTTCTGGTCCGTGCTGACCCCAAAGTTCAGCTATAGTTGAGCTAAGAAGCTAAAAAAAGCAAAAAAAACCCCCCCAAAAATCAATGGAAAGAGCAAGTAACAGGACCTCGAGTTTGGATGTTTTGTCAAACTACTATTTCCGAGGTTGAGGATGAACTTTGAAGCTTAATGTTTAAGCCAACATGGACGAGACAATTTTATGTCGATTCGTCAAACTCCCTCTTCTGCAGAGGACACTTGAAAGCCCTCGAAACTGCTCGTAAGAATACCTTCAGTTGGGGTTGTTTAGTCGTACTACCGTTTCCAAAGTCAAGAATGAACTTTGATGCTGTAGTTGTGTTTTTATTGCTACAAAATAGCTTTCCGAAGTTTTAAGACCCCCCGAAAAATTGCAAACCTGAGATCACTTTGCATATTTGAGCTTCTAATTTGACCCAAAGTGCTTGGAGGTGCCTCCCCCTGCCACACGTCGATCAACCAATCAGTTCAGGGAAGCTATCATCCTGACGTTCTCTGACACACATCAGCCCTTTTCTTTTTTTTCATTCTCTGCACACGTTCGACATGTCAATGGTAAGTACGCCGAGGTGAAAAGGAAGTTTCACCTCCAGGCTACATCACGTTTGCTCATCAGCTGTTAACTAGAACTTAAATGGACGCCGTTGACAGGAGTCATGTTACTCTCCAGTTCATAGTCATAATTGCCTTTTAGTGCATAGCAGAGTGTTTTCATCACTTTATAGTTAATTGCTCCTGCCGTAGCACCTTTCTTTTTTTTCATAGCTACCGCAAGGCAACAAGCGCTGATTTAATAACTACAGTATGTTGTTTTAAAATAATATTCACTGAACATATTCAGTGGCACCTGAAATTAAATATTAAGAGAGAAAATTCAGACAAAAGGTTTTTATTAAGAGGGTATTCAAAGCATTTTTCTGTGTAATCCTATATATGAAAATACAGTATATACCATCATTACTCGTGGTCTTACAAGTATAATGCATGTGCACCTGACTCTGCTAGGACTCTTGATTAGTATCTCATGCGCAAGGTGCCTATCAGAGGCCCTGCAGTTGGCTTTAGTGTTTTCAGTAAGGGATAAAGAGGAGCTCTCAAGATGAATGAGGGCAATCTATACAAGACAAAGACGACGAACAATGTCCTTTGGATACCACAAGTACTGCAGCGTGGAGAAAGAAACCAAAGGGATGCTCACACATAAACGTCCGATGCTCAGGTCCGAATTTATACTGATATAGGCTTTGTTCATATGCATTCAAGGATGTAAACTACATCTGGTGTTACGCTGCAATGACACGGGCCAGATGTAAAAACAATATAGACGTTAAAAACCAGTACACCTCTTCTGCTCATAGCCTTAATGTTACTAGGCTAGCGTCTGTTTTCAGTCTGTAAATAGTGAGTCTTTCAGAGTTGGTCGGCATTACAGGTGTGTCGTTGGCCCTTTTTAACTCACGGGAGCTTCTGAAGGCTCTCGTGATGTGTTTTGCTGCCACGGTGGAAATGAATTCATGACGACTGAAAGCAAAGTTCACTGCGTCTCTCCCCACGTCTTTACCGCAGAAAGGAGCCACGGAGAATTACGGTTGTCACAGATGATGAGCTCAAGAAGACAGTCTGAAAAACACTAATGGTAAGAGATAATGTTTCCGACCCCTGACAGGAAAGAGTAGTATACTCGATTTGTTAATGCATCCATCCACACGGAGCTCTTCCCTAAGAGGTTTTCCAGTGCTACGATGAAGCCTTTTGCATTTGCTTGCTAGACGCAGCAGTACTTATTTCTACAGCCACAAGAGATCCTATATCTGAAAAACATAAATTGAACAAATCGCCAATGATGTCGGTTTTCTGCCAAAGACGGTCTAAGGACCACTAGTGGTCAACGTGGTCTATGTCCCGGATGAAAAAACTAATATCCTGCCTGTGTCATGGGAGCAAAAAAAAGAAAAAAAAAAAAAGAAAATCGGGGCAATTTCAGCAGGAGTCTAAA
Source organism: Xiphias gladius (assembly GCF_016859285.1). Taxonomy (NCBI): domain Eukaryota; kingdom Metazoa; phylum Chordata; class Actinopteri; order Istiophoriformes; family Xiphiidae; genus Xiphias; species Xiphias gladius. The sequence goes on from NC_053412.1 coordinate 4,393,172, forward strand.
TGTCTAAATACACATGTTCAGGCCCCACACGAGCATGTTGTGAACCAGAATCCATTGAGACTTTCCTTTCAGATGCGATGACATGATAGACATAGGAGCACAGGAGGGACAGGAATCCATCTCTCCTCTGAGGGAGTGAAATATGAAAGAAGTGTGCTGGGGGGGAGGAGGCTGGGAGGGAAAGAGCCAGAGCGGGAGCAGGGGAAAGCGTTAAGGCTTGGCTAATGAGTACAGGCGAGGTGTGTTTGCACAGCACAGAGCAGCGTTTGCAGGGAAGTGAATTACACAGAGGGCTCCACACTAAGCTTGACCAGATTGGATATCCTGCCGTCAGGTGGCATCTCCGGGGAGCCACCGCAGGATGCGAAATCTAAACACACACGCACGCACGCACGCACAGAAAACGAAAGCTTACCATCTGTGCGTTCCACACAAGAATACTGACACACACAACCACACATGAATGCACACATGTGGGGCCAAAGATCAGGAGCCAAAATGAAAAGTCACAGATTTTACTTTTCCTTTCCCTGACTAAGCACTGGCAGGGCATGGGAAAAAAAACCTTGTGTGTGTATTTTCCTTGACTTTGTATGTTTTTTCTATACATATATCTCATAGCAAGTGCAACCCTATAATTGATTCTGCACGTGCCTCAATGCATATGTTATCACAACATAGTACAGCATCAAGCTCACCTTGGAGAAATTATTAAAGGTCACGTTCTGCGCCATCATTACCACTGTCAATCTGTAAAGGGCTTTCCAGAGCTGCCATGACAGCATTGCACTACTCTAACTGGAGGGTTTTTCCTGCAGGGCATGCTGTATTAATGTCAGTCCACCAGTTTGCTGGTGGGTATGTTTACACGAATCACTCTACTCCCTCACCCCTCACCAACCAAAGGGCTGAATGTGGCCTAGATACCAGCCGCCACCCAACAGTCACCCCACCTCCATCCCCGCACGGGCCTATCAAGACTCGAGTCAAGACCGGGGTTCGGTGCCAAAGCCAATCATTTCACCAGCAGGACAGCTACTTGCTGAATCTATTCTACTTTCATTATACTGAGCCTGAGGAGAGAGACTTTGAAAGGAAGACAGAGAGAGAAAGAGCGAGGAGAGGAGAGGAGGGGAGAGGAGAGGAGAGGAGGAGAGAGGAGAGGAGAGGGGAGCCAAATTAAAAGACTCCCATAGCCCCACATACACTCAGTTCCAATCCCATATTTAATTCAGTGATTGATTCGTTCATTAAAATACATCCCAAACCTAATTATTCCATTAATAATCCAAAACCTAATGAAAAAAATACTCTGTATATGTGTATGTGAGAGTGTGTAAGAGGATGAACAAGAGAAAGAGATAGAGATTCGGTTAGTGAGTGATAAAGAGAAGATGGAGACAGAATGGCGAGATGGAGGTCATTTTTCTGCACTGAGAAATTCATAGTTTTAGATAAACTACACACACACATGCAAACACATGCAAACACACATACACACAGCGTCACTTGAGGATATGTGGCCTTGAGTAGGTAATGTATGAGGAGATGTAGGGCAAACTTTGACCTCTCTTAACCCGAGCACACGGCCACCATGGAAACAGAGAAACTGGCAGCTTTGCGAAAGGAAAGGAAATGTAGCTGTTTACAAGTGAATGGAGGGAAGGGTAATTAAAGAAAAGACAGGAAGGGAAAAACAGAGGGAAAGAGAAAAGGGAAGTTAAGAGAAGAAAAAAGGAAAGGAAAGAGAAAAGGAGAGGAAAGGAGACAAAGGAAAGGGCAGGACAAGAAAAAGACGGGAGGAAAAGAATTTAAATAAAAGGACAGATAAGGATTTGAGGAAAAGGAGAAAAAGGACAGAGAAGAACATTAAGAAGAGGAAAGGCTAGGAAATTAAAGAATAAAAGGAAAGAGGAAAGGGATGGGAAAGGAAATAATGGAGAGGACAGAACATGAAAAAAGCAGAGAGAAGTACATTAGAGGAGGAAAAGAGGAAGAAAAGAAAAGGGCAGAGCATAACACATGAGGAAAGGAAAAAAATGGAAAGGAAATAAAGGAAAGGCAGAAAAAAAAAAGGAACAGAAAGATCGAGACTAATAAATTAGAGGCCCTTCACGCAGATTTAAAAGAGACCTGTGTGTGTCCTGCATTATGTCTGTAAGCCAATGTGTGTGTTGCATGTAAGCGTCAGTCATTGCGTGTGTGTGCGTGTGTTTGGGTGTGTGGGTGTGTGTGTGTGTGTGGGTGTGTGTGTGTGTGTGTGTGTGTGCGCGTGTGGCAGTAGGGCAGCCCTGAGTGTGGCTGTAGATTAATGGGGGCCATTATCTCAATGCCCAAAACACTCAGTGATGAAGAGTCACTGCCTGGCGAGATGCCTCGGCCAATCAATTTGCAGCGCAGCGGTCACCTGCCCGGGTCAGAGCCCACATACGGCTGGTGTTTGTGCTATTGTTGTGGCGGTGGTGGGGTTGTTGGCCAATTGCCACGACATTATGGGGAGATCGGAAAACAGAGAGTTCCTCTCTGCCTGGTTCATACGGATTGGCAGCTAGCATGGTAAGACTTAATGTGTCTTTTGTCTCTGGCTAAACACTCTACAATCTATGTATTCATTGCAGTACAGTTACTAATACACCGAGTACACCACTCAAGTACTTTATTCAAGGGCAGTTTTGAGGTACTTGCACTTTGGTATTTCAATTTTATGCTGCTTTGTAGTTCTACCGCACTAGATTTCACAGGTGAATATTTTACTTTTTAAGAAGGATTGTGTCCAACATCATCAGGGCCCTGCCATGCTTTAATTATAATTCCCAAAGTAATCGTGTTTACATTCTTTCATTCGCTTTGCGATACAGAGCGACGATGGGAAGGTTTCCCTCGCACAGAGCCTCACGTGCACCCTCCGATGGCGAAGTGTACGTCACAACGACCCTGGCGGAGCCTCGCGTACTTGAGGATGCAGAAAGTTTAACTCTAGCCTAATGACGTTTACATTCTTTGGTCCACGTTGGGATGGAGAGCGAGGATCGTGGCGAGCAGAGGGTTCGTCTGTGTTTACAGCCTGGTGTGACTGAAAATGCTCAAATTACTGAGCCAGCTTGTTTGATGTGGTCTTCACTACTGACAATATGGAAACTTCTTGCAAGCAGACCAAGCTCCACCTGGTATCTATACAGCTGAGAAGCTGCGCGCCAGCTCTGGTGTGGTTACTATTGCCAATTGCTCAGGCTTTGTTGTCATTCAATAAATCCAGCTTTACTCCACTACATTTAAAGAACAGCTGTGGCTATCGTTGTGTTCGTTTTGGGAGATCAAGTTTCACCAACATATCTTGTTCTTACATCTTACAAAATATGATGAATTGTTAGAGATTAAATTTATATTAAAATTAGCTTCAAAATGACCAAAATTAAGATAATTCTCACACATAAATGCAATTAATCCAATAACAAAATTGGCAGTCCGCATAATGAATAATTTTACTTTTAATAAGTAAGTACATTTTACCGTTTCAACTTCTGTGCTTTTACCCTGGTAAATGTTTTAATTTCTGACTTTTGATACTGAGTAAGTGTGGTATTGATTCCACTCTTGGGATTGTCCGTTCAATGTGAAGCTTGGGCCAGCAGCTGGTTAGCATAGTTTAGCACAAACACAGGAAACAAGGGGAAACTGTTAGCCTGGATCTGTATATATTCCCCAAATAGTAGACAGTAAATCCTTGTTCTCCGTCCATATATCCTATGCCCTTAAGTATGCTGCAAAGATCTCTTTTTTTTGTACTCCTTTCCTTTATTGTAACAACACATTTTTCAGAGCTAACTGCTGACAGAGGGAACATTTTTCTTCCATTTGCTAGAAAATTGTGTATCTTTGGAAGGATTCTCTTTCACCTTGAGGAGAGGTTCCCCGTCATTACCTTGAGAGCGAAAAGATCACTCAGAGAAGAGGGCTCTGTGTTATTTATTTGGCTCACATGACCAAACACACACAGACATGTGCTCAGGTACACACAGAGACACAAAAACGCACACATGGACACACCACAGAGAATGTCTGTCTTTTTTCTGGCTTGAAAAATACCTTGGAGCTATGTGATGGAGGACCTGTGAGGAGGATCCAAGAGAGAAGAACCTAGCTACCCGGCTTTAATGTTAGGAGCGTTTTAGATCCATGAGCTAGGGTTGGGTTGTCTGGAAAACACAAGCTGTAACCAGGAGGAGTGGAATCAAATTAAATCAACCTGATTCGTGTTAGGGATTCTTAAGTTTTGGTCTAGTTTAGCTTAGTTTGTAGTCACTGCTGTTTGCCAACATGAGCCCTTGGGTTCAAACCCAACGCAACCCACTTGTTCTTCTTAGTTTTCTGTTTTTCTTTGACAGAGCAAAGAAAGGCTAACTTTACATCTTTGTTCTAATTACAACCAACAAGTGCTATGCTTGTTGGTTACTGAAATAAAGATGCATTTCCGTCATTGTTTTTGGCTTATAAAGTTCATTAATCTAAAACAGATGATACCACGGATACAACAGACTGAGATGTTGACACGTGTAATCCTAAGTGATGTGTCTTTTCAATTCATAAACCTTGACCGATCATCAAGCCCCAGGTGCTGAGAGTCTAAGTAGGTTTCAAATAGCTATCACTTATTACTGAGAATAATCGAAGCATTAATGGAAAGGACAGGTCTTTTCTAAGGCTACTAGGAAACCTATGGATTCTGCTAAATTGATTCATTAATTCATTCAATAAAAACAAATTACAGTATCTATCAATCAATCAAGCAGCTTCATCCACACTCTACATTAAGAAGTCACAAAAATGAATAGCAGTTATTGCTATCAATCACAATCTGTTTACTGAATTGAATGTCAGAGTGCCGTGTGGTTCGAGGACAGTGGTGAATAATCTTCCCTCTTGCTCTCCCTCAATTACAGAACTGCTAAGAAAGTGACACTTCCCGTCCTGCTGCCACAGGTGAAATCGAATCCAATTACGGCAATAAGTACCTGCTTAAGTAACCTGTTCGTCAAGCTGTTGGGAATCATCCATCATGGGGGAATTAAAGGGTTAAGCCCTCCCACTAAACCCCAAACACATGAAACCAACGCTCTCTCCATTGACTCAGACAGACGAAACAAGGGAATATATTATCTTTAACGAGGACCAATACGAATCCATTCCAACAGTCTGAGTGGTAAAGGCATGCTGTAGAAACAGGGTATTATCTGAGAAACGGTCTGTGAAAGAGTTTTCATGTCCTGCAGTACATTTGCGAAGATCCAGTGTATGGATTTACGGTTTTATGGTGGCGTAACAGTTTGTGAGGGAGCTACATTGGCGTGTTGTCACAGAGTGCGTCATGAACGGCTATTGACTCCTTTTGGCTGATTATTGGGCCTCCATATGAAACGACAATCACGGTTGTCTCATGATGTGGAATAAGTTTGCTCTTCTTATATAATGTTACTCATGCAAGTGCAATCAAACACCCTCTACTGTCACACCAATGTCTCGGCTACATGCAAGTGTCACAAGAAGGACAACGTTGAGTAAACAACAGGTTGGTAAGGTAGCCAAAAACTCTCCATAAACTGAGACAACCACAACGGATGACTCGCATGGATGGAGCAAGAGCAAGACAGAAGTATTCCTCGTCTTCACAGGCTCTCAGTCATACTGCGTCCTCACCTATACAGATCGGATCACTGCTGTCTCAGGTGCCCATCCCCAGGGTTCAAATGAACTCTACAACTGTATGACCACATGTTTTGAAATCTCTGGAGCCACTTTCCACCATAATACTACAGTATTATACAGGCAGAACTATGGCTGATCATTGTGTAATTCTGTGTAATTTTCTGTGTAACCAAAGCTGCCATCATCACAGAGGACAGAGCCTTTGTTGCATTTAAGCTTGCTGATATTGAATTGCTATTTCATAGACTTGGGCAGCAACAACAACAATCAATTCCGTTAAAAAGTATTAACAGGCCAGCGGTAAATCAGCCTTTTGTTAGATCATGTTTTGCTGCCACGGCTTCCAGAGCTGATGGGGGATGCCTCTGTATCACAGCACACAGTATGTCTGCCTGCACAGCATGTAACAGCAGCCTGGCACCCTACTGCCATCCCCAAGTTATAACTCAGAGAAATTAAATCTAACCAGGCAGTTACACTATCAAGCAGTCTGGCTGCACTGCCTTAATTTGCAAACAAAAACACAAATGTTCTTCGGGTAAGCAAAAGTACACACAATATTTCAAGCCTTACTGCTGTTTCAACGATTCAGAGTGCAGATTTAGTTTGAGCAGCGAAGAATGGTCTTTAATTTGCTAATTTCTTGCGCCGTCACTCGTTTCCCTGAAAGAATAATGTGTATTGATGTGCTTCTACGACAGAATTTAAGGCAAACTAGGCTTGTCTGCTGCTTAAGAACGTCAGTGGCCTATCATGTTACTGTGAGAGGTCGTGAAAATGATCAGTGCGTCAAGCAGGGAGGATAATTAGGATCAACAGGGGTGAAATTGGAAGATATTTACACTAAAAAGTCAACACCAACACCGCCAATTGCTTTGTATTTGTTCTTAAAATGGCATGCTTTCAAATATGCAGCTGCTGTTCTCTTCTTCTTAATGACTACTCCGAGTTTCAAGCAAATGTTTTGCATAATGTAGATCTTGATAGAATACCACTAAGCCTAGACAACAACAATGGAAACCTGAGCATATAAATGATCAAACTCAGAGAATTTGTGATAGCGGTTCGAAACTGTTTTGAATAAAAATTTAGGATGTGCAATAAATTTATGTTATAGCAGAAATTTGAGTTGGGTTGACACTGGTCTTGGCAACCATCCATCAAATGCTGCTTTGGGAAAAGGCAGACTCGTGCAACATGAGCACAAACTGATGAAACCCATTACAACCCACACCTGCCAACGCATACAGTACAGTAACACACACCAGTGCCGCAGCGCCAACAGATGCCATCCTCCTCTGACCTGAAAGCAGCCACTTACCTTGGCGATTTGGACACACCAGTTGAGCAGCAGCTGTGATCCGATGTTGTCCTTGTGCTCGTGCACGTAGTCGAGGAGGCACCCGTGGGGCATGAGCTGGGTGACCAGCTGGATGGTGGGGCTCAGGCAGACGCCCAGCAGACGCACCAGGTGGGGGTGCTCCATGCTGGCCATGATCAGGGCCTCCTGGGTGAGAGGGGGGATAGGGAGACAGAGAGGGACTAAGAGGACTGTTGCAATTTATGGAAGAAAATACAGGACTACCATACAGTTGCTCTTCTGTTTACGCTAAAAAAAACACTTCCTCGGCTTGAGATATTTAATTTTCTTCCTTTTTGATGGATGAACTCCCATACACATGCTGTTCCCTGCGGAGCAACCAGGCAAAATTCTAACCTAGGTGACTGGATGGTTCTTGCTGAAATGCACCTTGGGAGTGCCTTTTGTGTTTTTATCATGGAGCCATTTTCTGAAACAGTTGTTAAAGGGTTTTTGCTGAGTACTCATCTGGGAGAATTTCATGCTCATCCAAGGTGTAGAAATGCTCCAACTGTGAGTCATGTAAAAGTGTTTTTGGAAAAAAATTAATCAGATATTTACTTGTGGAACCAGGGGTGAACGAAATAGCTCTTTTACTTTGAAAATCTATTTTCATTAAATGCAACCCCCAAATAAAAACTTCTGAAGCCAAGAGAGGAACTTCTTTTTATAAAGAGAAAGAGTAAGAAAATGTTCAGTGCCTCAATAGCTGATTTTACTGCTGTAAACGTTTGTCTTCATGGCAATTTTAGAAAATTCTCCAAATAAGGGGACATTAACACTTAAAGAAGCATGTTGTCGGGGTCACGTTTGCTTAGTTGACAGGTTTTCTTTGGCCTACACACTCTGTGATGATTGTCACCTACACAGTCCAACACCTACACAGTCCAACACCTACACAGTCCAAAAAAACCAATAGATCCTACACAGGATCCATTGTTTTGCCTCCAAGGGACTGAGAAGCTAAACTGAGAAACTAAAGGCTTTAAAAATTCAAAAAAAAAAATTAAAACGTCATCTTTGTACTTTGGCATTTTGGCTTGTGATCCCTCATTACAAGTTGTGGCCTAAGTGTGGCCATGAGTTACGGGCACTTCAGCCAAAAAGGGAGAATCCTTTTGGGTTTGTTGTTATGGAGGCTTGAAGAGGTGAAAGTATCCAGTTTTTTTTTTTTTTTTTTTTTAGAAAAATCAGGAATAAAAATACATTATTTTGTGTGACAAACGTATCTGGTGATCCCCCCTATTTTTCTTGGGACCTTAGAGGTTAGGAATCACTGGTATAAAAGGTATATTAGATTCTGTTTTTAAAAGGAGAATTCAGTGTGTCTGTCCATGCATCTATTATCCATGGATAATACAGTACTGTATTCCAAAGACTTCCTAGTGGAGGTGGGGTTAGATGCATAAATTAAGACTTGTGGGATGATGACTGCATCTGCATGCAGAGCATCTGTCCACAGAGTATTCTCGCTTTGAGAGAAAATCCTGCAGAAACCTTCTTCAAAGCTGCACAAAGCAGTCTTTTTCATCTCTATTTTAACACACAGAAGTTCTTAAATGTTGCACCAACACAATCAAAACACTAAAATGTGACTCATTCATGCTTATAATTCTGGTCTTGTCTAATACAGAGTCCCTACATGTCTGCTTTGATGAGTTACTTTTCATTTTTCTGTCTTGTTTGATTTGGTGTGTAAACGCATTTCCTGGCTTCCCTCTCTGTCTGCAGCAGATGGACGTAGAGTTTTCAACGGTTGGGTTTCGGCGTTGGGTAATTGTTATTGCGGATCTGCAAGCAGAAGGATGTGCGCTAGTGATGAAGTGTTATGATGGCGAGGGCTGATACTCACAGCCAGCGTTTATATGCATTATTGCAGAGCAGAAGATGCACTCAGACTCATTGCTTATAAACACTCACTTCAGTCGTTCTCCTCATCTCCTATTGCCTCTCTTGCGCTTCTCTCTCTCATTCACACCCTCTCACATGCAGACACATTCTCCTGGCAGCTCTCTAAAACACTCACGTTCAACACACTCAAGGACACACACACACACACACCCACACCCACACACACAAGCACACACACACTCTATCTCGCCATCTATGCATACAGCAAATGGTCGAGGAGGTGTATATCCAGGCTTGGCCCTGGGGCAGCTGATAGATAGATGAGGTGCCTTTTTAAATTTAGATGCTAAAGAATGAGCTTCGAGGGAGAGTGGTGGTGGTGGTGTGCGTGTGAGTGGATTAACTCTAAACAGGAGGGGGGCCATAGGCCATAGGCCATAGAGGGGCTTCTGGCAACGTCAGTGCCCTGATTTAAACGGAGCCTCCTGGCCCAAAGAAAGTGCCACTACATCTCCACTTCATAAAGCCACCTGCTTCCCCCTCCGACTGCTTGGCGTTATACGACTCCAGCCACATCTACACCGGGTGCACCTCCCGCCTTGGGATCAAGAGAGGAAGAAAAAAGGGGGGGCATATCTGTGTGTAACAGAAACAAGGAGGGAGCACTTTTATTCTCACTCTGTGATCCCAAAAGACCCGGGAGTCATAAACTACGTCGGGCTAAATTCTTGCTCTTGCTTTCTACTCTGGGGGCAAACGTTACAAGGACTTGTGTGTGTGTGCGTGACTGCGCGCGCACGAATGGGTGCGTGTGTTTTGGTTTCTCTCTCATCTCCCTGAGCGCTGACCTCCATTACTGCCGGCTGACCCGCCTTCCCCATCTAACTCACCTGCTCACTTTCCCTCACACACACACACACACACACACACACACACACACACACACTGGGTTAGAAACTGGCAGAGCCCTGCCCTAGTGCTATTCCAGCATGCGTGCGTGCGTGAAAGTGGAAGTGTGTATGCATCAAAAAACATATTATTAGTGTGTATTATTAAGCCTGCATTTTTTCATATATTCACTCACATTATTTATGCCATGCATGTCAGCCATGTCACTCTGCATTCTACAGACCACCCCACCACCACCTTTTGTGGTGCAAAGTGCTATTCCAGCATGCGTGCGTGCGTGAAAGTGGAAGTGTGTATGCATCAAAACATACGAAATTAGTGTATTATTAAGCCTTTGCATTTCACATATTGCTCACACCACATATATATGCATGCATGCATGCATGTCTCTCTGCTCTCACACACACCACCACACCACCTCCTTTTTTGCAAAGTGGACACTGTTTGTTTGTGTGTGTGTGTGTGTGTGTGTGTCCTGTGTGTGTGGATTTTCGGAGTGTGCTTAGAGCTGGAACCCTAGTGGCTAGTTTCCCAGTGGCGAGGCGTGAGCCTGCCTTTAGATTGCTGTTTAACAAGCCAGCAGACAGAGCATATTGGCTCTGAATGGACAGAGACCCCCCGCTGGGAGAAACAGGGAGAGGGGAAAAGAGGGAAGGGAGGAGAGGGGGGAGGTAGAGGGAAGATGCAGGCAAAGGAGAAGGGAGGAGAAATCGGGCAGGAAGGGAAAAAGAAGGTGGAACCAGAGCCATGTTGCAACATATTGGTCTCTTAAGAAGGAATTATTAAACCTAAATTATTATTAAATTCCTGACAGAGACTAATAACTGGTGTCCTGTTAACAGTTTTACAGATTTTTCTTTTATAATGGGGGGGAAAACGTTTTTTTGGGCTGGATGGGAGTTTTTCCTTGAAACACCGTCACTGATCACTGGAGCCAAATAGCAAAAAAAGCCTACTTACCTGCGTCGATTCCCACTTTCTTCATACAGTCATGGTAAAGAAACTCTAAATAGGAACCTCCCACATTTTTATTTATTCATTTATTTTTTTAACAATAAACGCCTCCAATATGAAGACAGGCTTTATTGTGACAAACCACAGGAAGTGCCGGCAATTCTAGAAAGGTTAGCTAACATAAAGATGAAAAAATAATGGGAAATGAAAATTAGATTTAGACATTTGTTGGCATGTTTCGTCGGGACGTTTGATACAAACTCAAAGTCAGAATGGATTATTTTTACATCTCTGACATATAAGGCTGCAACTAAGAATTATTTATATTTCTATCTATTATTCTGATGATTATTCTTTCAGTTGTTCATTCATCTACAAAATGTCAGAACATACTGAAAAATACCCATCGCAAATTCCTAAAGCACTCGGCGACGGTTCAGTTTGCTCGTTTTGTCCAAGAAATGATCTAAAACCCAAAGATAAGCAGCTTTTCTGTGCATTCCTGCTTATATAATGACCAAAACAACTGTTGCATTCAAAAAATAGCTGTTTCTTTTTCAGCCGATCAACTAACACTGTCAAAGCAGGAGAAGAGAGGGAACTGACGTACGGAGAACATACGGAGCCATGCTCCGGTGAGGTGGTTAGTTAAATGAAAACTCCTGACCGCCCAAATAATATAAGGATTAACTACTATCCCCGCAAAAAAAAATGTGATAATTAAAATGCCATGGAAACCCTGGTTGTGCGAAAAGTGGGGAGGGGAAGGAGGAGAAAGGAGAAAAGGTGACAAAGATGAGAACTGGAAACCCCCCAGCTTATTCCCTCGCTCCCCTTCTTCTCCACTCTATCACTCCCGGATTCCAATAAAGCCATATCTCATAAACAAGTGCTGTTTTTTAATAGACTCTCGTTCAATACATGCCTGGCTGTACAGCGGAGTGGAGCTCACTTTATTACTGGCTCTGACTGAGATGGTACTCTCATAAGAATTTACCGCCGAACGCACAATCCCCGCCAAGTGACGGGCTCGGCCGTGTCTTTGACAAGGCTAAGGCTTTACAGCTCAGACACACGAGCGTGAATACACACAGACCAAAACAGACACAAAATTGCTGCGACATAAATACTCACGTCCATGAACTCCACGTTGGCTTTAGGACCGGTGGTCTCATTGAGGATTTTAATGGCCACAGGGATCTTCACTGTCTCACCTTCTGGGACCCAGATGCCCTGGAATATACAAGCAATCACCATAAATGCAGTGCACTAAGTCTCAATAAACACGGCGATGTCGATGGGTACCGCTTGCTTTTTAACGACGTCTACTGTCCTGCCAACATTCCTCTGCAGGTCCGATTCACCCAGACCAGTGTTTGCACACGTGCGGAACCTATTCCTTTGGTCAAATCTGTGCTCTCATAACCCGTGTGTTATTATAAAAAATGATTCATTATTCACAGCGCCTAACCTGCTCTCAGGTGCATCCGAACACCTTCAATAAAGTCACGAGAAAAGAGGATCGAAATGAAGAAATATTGCAAGTTCATTCACTTAATGGGGCCTAAATTCAATCATCTGCTATAAGCAAGGAGCCGTGGATCATAATATGGCTGTAAATTGATGGCAGACTACGTATGCAGATTAATTGTAATAAAATATAGCTATAAAATTAAACAGGCCCATCAATACTGGCATTGAGAGGAATTTAGAGCTGGTGGCAGAAAATGTAGTATTTATTCAATGGGTTTGCTGAGTTTCGGGGTGGTTTGAATAATTTTGCCAAGGGCAGTGAATTTGGCAAGCAAAGAGCAGTTTCGGTTCCAGGTCCTTGAGCCGCCCTCGGCTCATGTCCGTCAGGAGACAAAAAGGAAATGTTTATGCTTATTGTTTAGGTTTTCAAGCAGGGCTGCTCTGCTACTCTGAGAGAGCGGTGTCTATTGAGAGAAACTTTGAGCTCGAGTATCTTCTCTGCCATTTAGCTGACTCCCTGATGTCTGATGTATAATCTGGAGACTGCACATTTGAATGAGGACTGGTGTGTGAATTATGTACACACACACACACACACACACACACACAAACACGCTCACACACAAACATATATAGAAAAGGCTCTTGTAGATGCAGACGCACACACACTGACCTTGTAGACCGTTCCAAAAGCTCCTGAACCCAGAATCTTGACCCTCTTCAGCTCCGTCTCTTTCAGGATCCGCAGCTGCGCCTGGTTAGGGGCCGTTCCACTGGGGGTCAGGGGCTCCACCAGCTGACAATACACAAACACACACGCACATAAAAGATTTCAAATTTTTATTCCACTCACCACTTCTTTTATAGCAACTAGGGCCAAAAACATGACAAGCATTCCTCATAGCTACTGCCTTTGTTGTCGAACACTTAAAAACCGTAAGCACGCCTTTCTTTTGCTCCAGGTCGAAATTTAAAGTAACCGCTCCATTTTAAAATAATAAGTGAAAAGCGAGTCTCGGGAACTGGAAGATGAACACCAAGCGTTTAGCCAATAAATAAGCAGCCAAAAACCGAGACTGTCCAGTTCTGATAGTCATGATTTTGCAATTGACACACACATTTATGAAAAAACAAATAATTCAGGGGTGTGATTGTGAAGTTCTGTCAAAACTGGCAGTTACAAATGTGGACCGCAGCGTGCCCACCACTAAACAAATCACAGTCTGGTGTCAGCTGCTATCACGGCCGACAAAAAGTAACAGCTCACCAGCTGTGCACATACAAAACAATTCCAATTCAAGGTTATGACAAGCCCCCTCCGCGGTGCCTGGCTGCAAGTAACAGCTGACACTGAACAGCATCCCAGCAGCTGGCCGGCCACCCGCCTCACCACTAGCCGCTCAACAAAGCCGATCGGCTCCTAAATATGAAAAGCGGGAGCTGGCACCTGCAACCGAGCTGTTAAAAGATCTGAGCCACGGGGAAGGAAGAGCCACACACACGCGCACGGCACCTAAATTCAACCAGACAGCATATAGTGCACGTGTCACAACAATAACACATGGACATGCAAGCATGTACAGTACACGGATTCACAAATATAGATAACACGTGCAAATTCACGCTCATATCATCCTCAACACACACACACACACACACACACACACACACACACACACACGCTCGAGCACGCGCGCGCACGCGAGTCAATGCCTCTGATCAATACATGTCTTAATGAGCCAATCAGCCTATCGGGTCCCTCATTCGCTGCGGTTTATCAGCGGCATAATCACCCAGCTCAACCATGGCCATCAAACAATATAATGAGACCATAAATCAGTCGGTCAGCCATACAAGCACTTACTCAATGTGATATAAAACCATCAGCACAATAGGACCGGCAATCGCACCGCCGGGCCGGTCTGCAGAATGGATGACATTGCCCGCAGCGCGGCAATGACATGTCGCTTAATGGCTATTGTTATGGCTGGGCCTGAGGGCGCGTTGTAGGCCCGCTGAGATAGCACTGCAGGGAGCGAGTTAGCAGACGGAGCAGGGGAAGGGGGATGACAAATAAATACTTCGGCAAGTGAGTCAGATGACGGAAGCAGCACCGAGTAATTGTGTAATGGTGACGGGCCATTGAAAACCTCCATCACCTCTCCCAGTCATTTGGTCCATTGAGTCCCAAAATATGGTTTTTCTTAAAACAATTACAGGTTCGGGAGTAAAAAAAATTAAAAGATCACCTTTTTGCAACCCAAATAAACAGACAAAACAGAGATAGAAACGTCTACGATTCCATGACAACTATGTGCTGAGGAAGACCATGTGATATGGTCAAAAGCCCCAGAGCAGCTACTAAATGGACCTTGAGGTGAAATAGCTGTTGTCAAATGCTATATCTCCTGCAATAGGAAAAATATGTCTTGAAGGCAGAATATAAGTGTATGTTACACACATATGAGAAAAACAGCACTGGCAGCCAATATTCATTACATTTATTTGACAATAATTCTGCCAAAAATAACAAGCATTCTCTCTCGGTGTCACTTTCTTAAAAAACACATTGTCTATGACAGGTTTGTAAGTAAGTACTGCTGTCGTTAAAGGTTAATCGATAGAGGATTTGTGCATTAGTATTAGGCCATTAGCTGTCGTGCATATAATGCAGTGCACTCATTTTACTATACTGATGTTTTCCAAGTCTCATTTGACTACACAAAAAATAAACAACAACTTCTCGCCCTGTAAAAAAAAAAAAAAAATCAATTTTGCTATTGCAAATCCACTTACACTTTCAAATTCTAACCATCACTAGGAATTTCTGTTTATTTATTATTATTATTATTATTATATCTTACTGTTGTATAGTTATGTTTATTACAAACCTATACACAGATTCCTGTGACTGCACAGACTGACTGTTGACTTGCAGGCACAGTATACACTCGGGCACTATTGTGGTATACTGTAGATTTGGAGTTAAATTATAGTCCTGTTTTCTGGTTTTAGTTCAGTTTCTGTGAACTAACTTGTCACTTTTTTGGGTGTCTCTTATGGTTTGCTTTCTGCTTCGTGTTGTGAGCCGGGACATTATTTTTGGCACAACCCCTTAATTCTTTTATATTCCTATAGGTAGACAGCATTTGGACCATCCTGTGAAACAAAAACTCTCATCTGTATTCATTTAGGTGGCGTTAGCAACTCCTTAGGGCAAGGTGACCCAGGTTAAGTGGTAGATGTACGGTGTTAGGCCTTGAAATGAAATATTAAATTGCACAGAAACACTGGCCGTCGAATTTATCTGCGTGGACAGGAAGGACAAGCTTTTGGTCGCATCCACCATATCAGCCTGGTATTTGGGCAAAGAGCATTAATTGTTTCGGTGTGTTTGTGCAAGCGCTGCAAGAATAACAGGAAAACAAGTGATGCTGTAGGTAGAAAGAAATTGAGTGATTCAGGACAGAGCGTGCAGAGACGAGGAGCAGGGAGGTGGCGACAGAGCAGTAATAAGAGCAGATGGTAACAGGTTGTAGCTGTTATTGTTTCATTAGGACGAGGCTGGACTGGACTGATGAGGAGAGGAGAGGAGAGGTCTATCAAGTAAGATGCAGACCCATGGCCTACAAAACTCTCTTGAGCTCGTTCGAATTCACACACACTCACCACGACAATTTATTTACCGGCTAATAATGCGCCGTGTCTTTGTCAAATGAGCTTCACTGGTGGCGCGGTGGAGGGGATTCGGATGCTTCATTGGACAAATAAGCAGTATGTTCAAGCCTCGGGCTTGAATACATTCATAGAATTATTATGTATTGAATAAGTAAACAGTGTCCTCAAACGTAAACTTGTTCTGTGAACACTCTGCTACACGCTTTAATGTTCACATTAGCCACATAAAATGCTGCATTTGTTGTGCTGAGTAATTGAAATCAGGTGGAACAAGATTGCCATGCCCCAAACTTTTGCCTAACAGCAATCACAGTGTGGGAACCAGTGCTGGTATCGTATAATTCAATGTTGTTGTCTATAATATCTTGAATACTGTTGATGTCTGTTCTTCAAATGTAGAACTTATAAAAGGGCCTAGGAGGAATTGTTTGTGGAAATGATGAGGGTTTTCTCGCTGTATAGTTCAGTCAGAACAGCCTGACGGTGGTTCAAAAGGTTCACGGGATTTGATTTCTCGACTGAAGGAACAAAAGGCAACATTGCAGGAAAGATGTGGCATCACATAATGAATTTAATAAAGCGACAGTAATTTAACTATTAGACTGAAAGAGGGTATCTGGATAGCACGGTTAATCATTCTCGTGCTATACTTAGACACAGAGTGAGCTCATTAAGACAATTTGTGCATAACAGCAGGACAGCATACCTATCAGAATGTAAGGATATTCATTCTTGGTATTAGTGAGCTGGTCCTAGCAGCAATGGACTCAATTCTCCTCTCCTATCGGCATTTAAACACCAATCTTTTACCGCGGTACTTAGCTGCTAAGCGTGAATTCCAGCGGAAATCTCTCTCTTTAAGACCTGGAGTCCGGAATCTTTTCCTTTTCTATTCAGTTGGTTCAAATTTTAAGAGTTTAAGTGTTTGGAGTTTGCAGTAAGACACGTGCTCGATAAGTCAGATACGGTAGTTGTTTTCTTCTTAGAGCTGAAGCTTCTTTTCTGAAGCATAGTCATGGGGCCGAAAAAAAAACACAAGCATTTAGACCAGTCATGGCCATTCCTGGAGAGCCCTAGTAATGCATATTTTCTACTTTCTACTCATGTGATTAGCTCTCGATTGAGGGGAAGCAGGAAAAGATGAAAACTATGCGGCCCTGGGGCTCTGCGGAGCCAGGAGAGCCCCCAGTGTGGCCCTGTTTTATACGAGCAGATGGATAAGCTAGCAAAATTCCCTAAAGCTATTTATTTTGAGGTTCAACCAAAAGCGGGAGCACCCACGATGTCTATAACGGCCCCTCGTTGCACAGGAAAACCGCGTGCATGTAAAACTACAAGCAGGTCAAAGCAGAACCAAGGAACTGGTTTAAATAAACATATATCCCTTTAAAGATGTGACACCCTGACGTATGCACATCTCGTGGGACAGTGTTTAGGATTGAGAGACCAAATATGAAATGAGATCAAATAACGTTTGAAGCAGTTGACAAACTTACCAGAAGAAAGTCCAAGTTGTAATCAATCAGGATTATCCTCTAACGTTGCTCTGAGATTAGATATCCTGATTGTGTTTGGGGTCAGCGGGATAGTTAGGACTGTACGTGATCTGATTGTCTTGTTCGACAGTATTTACGACTGGGAGCCCAGATAAAATAGATAAATAAAATCGGAACCAACTATACAGATGATTCCCTCAAGTTCCATAATGACTGCACATATTTTGTATCTGGTTTTTTTTTTTTATGGTTGAACCTGCAAATCAAATGGAAAAGTTATAGTGTTCGCATCCTCTGTGATAATCAAGATAACATACTTGGTGTCTTTGGAATCACTGGGATCTTAACTCAAATATAACATAGATTTCATCTTGTTTGAACAATGCTTGGCTGCACTACATTGATTTCTAATGATGTCTCTTGCCTCTTGTCAGTTTAGCCTGTCCCGGGCTGAACAATGGGAGCTGTCCAGTTCCACCACATGCTGAAATCTTTCTCATAAGGGAGCGGAGGAGAGCATGAGAGCAGTATGAGAGCTATCCACAGCCTGTGGTGCTGAAACACTCCCACGGCGCATGTCTGTATGAAGCAGCTAGAAGAGGACCTTGGAGTTGGGGGGAGGGAGAGAGGGCGACTCCAAGCGCATTAGTCCTGCTTCAATGGACTTGGGTCAAAGTTCAAGGCCTGGGGTCGTGCTGCAACAGTGAGCGGACTCTGCTGTTTTTGCTGTTTCTCCCTGCGAAAAGCAATTTGTTTTCAGGGGCTTCTTCATAAGGCACCACAGTGTGAGACAGGCTTTTTTCTATTAGTCTCTATATTTCTTTCAAGGTGAGAGAACGAGAGCGGGGGGGGGCAAAAATAGAGTTATAAAGATAGAGGAATAAAGCGCCTTCTCGCAAGAGAGACAGATAAAGAGATCAAAATGGAGAACAAATGAGAAAAGGAGAACGTGAAGATGTAAGAAAAGACAGAGACAGTGAATAGTAAAACAAAGAAAACAACAAAGAAATGAAATAGCAGTGTATTTTGCAAGTCAAGGCAGTACAACAGCCTTCACACGTGTCCTTGATATGGAAATGCCTGCTGAGTGCTCAGATCACGTTTTGACAGCGAGTACTGGAGGCATCGTTTTCCTGTCTGACACAAGAGGTGAGCTCTCTGTTTGAAAAGCTAAGGCAGATAGGGAGAGAAAGGGGGAGTCCCTGAGCCTTCGTTGTCCCCAAATCCCTCGCCCAGACAAGCCTGATCTCCATTCACAGACACAGTCTCGGCTCTGTGATTTGTTTGAATAGGGAATCCACATTCACCAGCCATCCTAAGCCTATCGCGGCGTTTCATCAGCCAAAAAAAGAGCCTCTGGAAAGTGTGATACAGACTGCAAGGAGTGCAGCTTTTTCAGCTTGCTGGGTAGGTGAGAGTGGAGAACAGCACTCGGATGGACAGGGGGAGAGAGGAGTATCTGTGTGCATGCACAAAGTGTGCATGCCGTGTGAATAAACGTCAAGGATGTGTCCAAGGGAGGAATTCAAATTCAAGAGTAAGGCGAAGAAACCGATGCCTTATGAAATGAGCGCCGGCAAAAAATATCAAGCACATTATGCTCACTATAAGAATATGACCACTGCTTACAAGATAGTTTTCATTTTGGATTGAAACCCTTTCGAAACCCAGTTTTTAGCTCGAATGATGGCTACTGATCACACATTCACTTCCCCTGCAGGCACAAATCACAACTGTATGGTAATTTTCAATTGTTGGTCCACAGCCTTCCCCATCCAGCTAACGCTCTCGCACACAGCGACCTACGAAGGCGGAGCGGGTTCAGTGTCGCTTAGGACCACTGCAACAGGCTGCTAATGTGTGTGCACATGGGCCGTCGTGGGGATTGAGCCTGTGACCTATACTTAATGAGTGGTCTGTCTAACCTGTAGGCCCACCTGCCGCAGGCGTTAAGGATTTTATTATGTCTAATTACTTTTACACCCAATCAGGTCTCCTTGGAGGACAGGAAAATTGACTCGGCCGGCTGTGTTTCACATTTTCCTGGTGCAGCACTGAGTCAGGCAGAAATCAGTCTCAGGACAACCCTATACAGGGAGATGCAGAAGGGGTGAAGCCTGATCCTCCCAAGCCTCTCCTTTTCTGTGACAGTACATTAGCGAATCTGCTTGGACTGATGACTTCCCTCCCGGTCAAGAGGCTCCAGGAGCAGGGCTCGGTTGATTAAGATGGATGCGTGTGGCCGGGATGAGGCAGAAACTGCCCATGGCCGCCCTCATCCAATTCCCATCTCTGGCCCGACAGCTGTCTATAACACTGCTGCCTCTACCTGTAAATTATACTAATGCAGACAGACAAGCAGCCTGCCTCACTCCCGTAGGCAAGGCCACTCAGCCGACCTGCAGTGATTATATAACTGCTGGGCCACACACAGGAAATGAAGGGGAAGAGTGTCTTGTACCAGCACAAAGGTGAACAACCAGAGCATGAACACACACGTGTGCACTTAAACCCTGGACTCACTTACACCTCAATCTTTGACTTTCTCCTTTGAATATAAAGTCTGCTCCACTGTCTAATGCTTCCCAGAAATGAACCCTTCTCAAGGCCAGATCGATGGACGATGGCGGCCATGCATAATCTTAAAACCTTCTGCGCACCGCGTGGTTTGGCTAAGTACTATAGCCAAGGTTTAATATTTCAAGGTTTGCTTATGAGTCTAGGTGGGTTGGCATCCATCTGCAAAATGGCAGTGCAACTTTGAGGTAAAGGATCTCTAAAAAACTAAAGTCCTTATAAAGGGCAGAAAACTATAGGAATGTCCCATTGAGGTATCTAGTTGAGCTAGTTTGTCTAGTTTAATTTAGTGAGCTCCAAAATAAAAATTATTTTTTTGTCACATTAATGGCAAGGCAGCCATCTTGAGGAAGCTTTTCCCAATTTCCTCTCTGGGATCAATGAAACTCATTACACGGCGGTAATTTGTCGATGATACCACAGGACAAATCTATGACAAATTTTTTTTGGCAGTTGCAAAGGCCATAATTAATTCTCCAATTCTGTACCTTCAGTGAAGAATTAGCCCGAGTTAACAGTGAAAGAAAAACGCTGCGGTATTTTCAGCTGCTTTTTTCCAGCAGAAATCGATTGACCAAAAAATCTGTCTATCTGTCTAATCTGTTCCGACCTCTACCCTCTCACCTCTGTCTCTAGGAATCTCCTCAAGGCCCTTTTCTTCTTGATGCTTTTGCGTCGAACATACACTGCCACGCTGAGGGCCAGGATGACGATGATAAATAGACTTCCGATAATGCCAGCTGCTATTAGGGGTGTCCTGTAGAGACAAGGGAAGAGAAGAATCATTAGCATTGCTGAAACATTAAGGAAGTAAAAGGCTCTTTAAGAGAAAGTGCAAACCTCAGCCAATGCTGATAAATTCTCTGACCTGCTCTTACGCTTAAAAATATTCTTACCACCTCAGATTGAACCCCTGCATCTGGAATCAAGTCTTCGGCTCGATTGGCGGCAGCTAAAAAATGTGATGCTGGGTGCTCTGATCAAGATTACCACAAAACTCTAATCAAGCGGCCCATTTCTACTGATCTAAAAGATCCTTTGATGCCGATAGGACCAATGGAAAAACAAACAATGAGTTGCAACAAAAAAAGCTTCTTTTCACTCAAGTGGGTTCGATGTTTCGTGCTTAAACAGCTGGTTCTAGAAACTATCAGTAACTCTTTTACAACATGCAACATGACTAGCGACATCCTAGGATCACCATCAGTCCCGTTCTTCCACCGACAACCACCCAAGAAGCCTCAACGTGACTGCCGGTGGAGTTTATACAACTTCCCACAGCCTTTGTCCTCCTCCTCACCTCCCTCCGTTTTGCCTTTTCCCCTCGATTTTTGCAGCTTCAGTCCACAATCGAAAAAAATGATCCACAGAGCACACAGCTGGTTTTGGGAAAAAATGGGGTCACATTTCCACTTCCATGTTTCCAAATAGGCCAAGGCTACTAGCACACAGCTATTTCCAAGTGGCAGTTGCTTCCATTTTCACAGGTCAGAAGAAAAAAGCCTTTGAGAGTATGTGCTCCTATTACTTGGGTTGATGGAGAAGCTACAGCTTGTCCTACACTGGACTGGACTAGATATTTCAGCTAGTCGTACCTAACATGGATGCAATAACTCATGCAACTTAGGCTTTAACTGATTTAAAGAGGAATTAAAAGTGCCTATCCATCACAAATTACCTTTGAATCTTCTGAGGGATAAATCTGCTTAAGGCAAGCGAAAAGGTCAGAAGTTAAAAGCTCTTTCTTTTCACTAATGCATTTGCCATTTACATCTCTCTTCCACTTGTGTCTACTGTTAAGCTACCACTCAATTCAGTCCTTCTAGTACTCTTTGCCTTATTCTTTTCCTCTTATCCTCCCATCTGTATTCCATTTTCACCCTCTCCTCAGTGCCACACTCTTTTGTGCCCTCTTTTTTTTTCTTTTTTTAATATCACAACCACATAGCATAAAATAACACCTGCATCTACCTGATACTTGAAGTTCAAAACTCTATTAGTTGTAGAGGCCATTAGCAGCTAATGGAAGACTCATGTACCATAGAGCTATAGTAGAGCAAGGTGCCGCAGCGTTTGCCATATCGATTGTGATGGACTTAAAGAAGGGAGATCTTGAAATTTAGAAAGAGGCTGTGGGCTTCGACATAACGAGATATACAGCCATGTGGTGAATAGTAATGCAGCATTTTGGAATGATTAGGTCAAGAGGGCGTAGAGAGACAAGGAGAAACAACGACAATGGATAGAACCTTATGGGGAGGAAATAAAAGGACATGGAGGAAAAAAGGAAAACACAGAAAAGGAAAGCATAGAGGAAAAAACAAAACCATCTAAAAAGGGAACAAAGGGAAGACAAAGAGACATTTACATACAGCGCAGGAGACGAGAACGGAGGGAAAGAAAGAGGGAGAGAGCAGAACGAAAACAAAAGTTAGACGTGAGAAACTGGTGTTGAGACAAATAACAGAGAGTGAGAAAGCACCTAGGTGAAAGAAAAGGGAAAGGACTTCTCTAATTAGCAGGACAGGGTTTACAGCAGAACCGGTGACACCGGGTCAGAAGATGAGACGGGGAAATAAAGCCATTGTAAGAGCAAAAGAACATCTCGGGGACTGAGGACTCAGCAGAAGCCTCTAAGATGGAAAGCAAAAAAGTTCTTACTTCTGTCTCCTCTTTAAAAGGAGCGCAGGACCCCATTTTTATGGGTTTTCTGGTTTGGTTAAACTGTAATGAGTTTGTCACTCTGTTGTATGGGCTTCTAATTGTAAAGATTGCTAGTTTTTAATGGGTAATTTCATAGAGTTGTTGATGTGTCTTCAGCGTATTTAGGTTGTGTGGTTGTTCACAGCTTTAAAATTCATGGCTCAAGGTTGACTTGAGCCCAAGTCTTGAAGCCCCCTGAAGACAATTTCTTCAAATCTTGAGATCTGATTTTGTTCAACTCTGATAGGGGCATGGAAGTAAGCTGGAAAACCCCCGCCCCATTTTCAAACAACTGATAAGAGCACAAAGGAAAAGGAAAAGGAAAAACAGAAATCCTTAATGTGAAATAACCCAAACCGTTCTAATTTTAAGTACGAAACCGATCGAGAAAAATACGTTTTTACGGCTTTTATATCTAAGATTTGCAGCTCCAGTAGTGTTATCAGAAGGCAGAAGTAATAATATCGCAAGTATGGCAGTTTAAGGAGAACATAACCAACAACTGTCGTGTCACTGTGCTGACTATGGCCCAAGACAATAATCATGACTATAATAATAATAACAACAGTAATTCATAAATAAAACTTTGTGAGCTAGCTGACATAATATCTCCAAAACCTCAGTGACGAAAATTAGACTACGAAAAGGCACAGGTCAGACCAACAAATAAATAAAAAAACAGTTATCCGTCAAATGTAGAACACCAAACTGACAGAGCAACAATGCTGTGCCGCATGAGCTGTTAATGAGTATGATGAGAGATGGTTTTTAATAGGGACGTACAAGAGTTGTGGTGTGCCAGTCCCACATTACAATTGTTTCCTGAGATCCCTTACCTGTCCATCATCCCAACACAATCTTGAAGTCTTGGCCCGACGCACCTGCAGGGCAGACAAACCAGAGAGATCATCCATTAAATCAGGGACAGGTTATGAGTAAACCTCGTGTTGGCTTTCTTCCGCGTCAGTCAGCTGTCACTGGGCAGGGACCTGTGGAAAATTGAATCCCGAGCACGGCGGACCGCTTGTCGATATGACAGGAAGAAGCGTTTGGGTGGGAAAGCATTTTTCTTGTTGGTTCCATGTGATATTTAAATGGATTTTTTGGTCTGAGAAAAAAGTCCTGACTCATTTGGGTCCCAGAGCATTTTCCGACCAAAATACTAAATTAACATCTTGCTCTAGAAACTCCACTGAAAGGTACTGAGTATTTGTACCTTTCTTCTCTTTCAAAGCTGAAACACAGGAATGCGTTGGAGAAATATTGGGCATGACATTGTGGACTAGATGTAGATTCAGTGTCAGGTTAGTGTAGGTGGTGTGTAGATGAATATATTCTGGGAGGACAGGGTTTACTGTTGAGGCCTCAAGGGGTGTTATCGGCCCAATACATCACCGTCACAGCTGCTTTACTAACATCCAAGTCCGATGTGTACACAGGCCTTGTCCATGAATACAGCTGCTCCTAGATAGCAAAAGTGCTCAGTCAGTGTTTTTAAATTAACAGTGGATCACGATTACTTGAATGTGAAAGGGGCTGCTCCAACGATGAAGCCACAGAGAATCATCACCCGACTTTGCAATTCCCCTGAGCTCTACGGAGTTTTTTGGTGTCCGTTCGCTTTCGTTTTCTAACCCGCAGCTTTACACTCAAAAAAACGTCGTTTTTTCCGTCGCCACAGAAGGCAGTTGTTTTCAGCAAAAAAAACAAACAAAAAAAAGCGCTAAAAACCCCACTGCACATTACCTTGCCCCGCACCAAATGGCGGAGCGACATAGTAAGCGGCTAGCCAGGGAGCAAAGTGGAGCCTATGGCAGAGCCAGATATTTCCCTCAGACGTTGGTGGAGATCAAAAGGAGAGGGAATATTGGACTTACATTCATCAGGTGGCCACAAACACAACTGCAAATAAACGATAATGTTGCTCCATATGTGTCTGTAAAAATAGGCAACTGCCTGCTAACAGGTTCAAAATATCATCTAAACAATTATAATATGTTAGTGTTGTGTGTACAACTTGTTTCTGCTGCCCCAGGTGGCCAAAAATGTGTTACTGCAGGTAACAAATTATATTTTGGAGCATGTTATTTTCTGTAAATGTTACCTTTTTGATAAATACATTAAATTAAGGGTGTTGTAGTCCATTACATATTTTTTTATTAAAGAAATTACTAATGGCTCAGTCTTAATTTGCTATTTGACTGATCTTGGGGCTTCTCCCTGTGAATCAGCATCAAGAGAATCACATTCACCTTCTTTCCAAATACAAGAAACAGAAACATCCCGTTTCCTTACTATCTCAACAATCAAAGCCACCGGAACATAGCGCCGATAAGACTCTGATCAGTGAGAAATGGAGTTTTTAACATTAGGCAAGCAGGAAGCGATTAGAGCTGCTCATTAATTCTCGCTCCTTGAGAGGAGGACTTTGAACAGCGGGACAGACACAGGAGAACAGGTTTTGAATGGCTCTCTGTGTGTGCGTGCGCGCGAGCGAGCCGCACGGGCACACAAGACACAACAAATTACACAGCAAATTAGGAGAGCAGGCAAACTTTGGAATTAAATCGGTGACAACGGTGGCTCCTCCAAAGCCGGTTTGTTGTCATTTAAACGGCGCACCAAACGGCTAATTAACGAGCCATCAACTTCTGTATCCAGTGTTGTGTGTGCGCGCGCGTGTGGCTGCGTGTTTCCTTCCTGAGTCAACAACAGAACAAAAGAGGTGCTCTGACAGATAAACAGTACATATACTTCTCATCTGCCCAGCTGAGGTGTCTTTTAGCACGAAGCAGACTCTTCGCAAAGCTCTGAAAGGGGCTGTTTTGTTCCTGATTCTGACCTCTGACCTCTGTGATGTCTCACTTTGGCTCACACCCTCAAATCCCCAGCCCCAGCTTTCTATCTTGATGTTAATCCGCAGCACCCTGTGGCTAAACGGCGGGATACAATGACGAGGCCTGATGGAGGTGTTGTCATGCCAACGACAGATTAGTCCCTCACAGTGTCAGCAATGTGCAGGTATGTGTATCTGTGCGAATGAAAGCTGTCGTGAAGTATTACAACTTCACATTTATCCTCTTCTCGGCTTTCTACCTTGACTTTTTACAACGCTCATCTCCCCCTGCGCCTTTTGCATCCGTTGTCGCCTTCGCTCCTTCACTCTGCCTCTGTGAAGCTGCACCAATATCCTGAACATTTACGGGGCAGCTGCAGTAAATGACCTCCCGCTATGTGAGAGACAGAACGTAAAGCTCTCCTCCACCCCACGTCATCTCTTCAGCCAAAGTTTCAGCGCTCCGACTTTTTGTTTTCCGAGACCACCGACAAGCTCCGCCTCCGCCCCTCACCCACCAACGTCTCTCTGTTCTCCGACCATCCCCCACTCTACAGCTGCTGTGGTGTGTAGAGTGTGCCGAAAAAGGTAAAAAGGTCAAGGCTCGAGTTCAAAGTCGCAGCCACACTGACTTCAGAAGATAAGCGAGGATGAAGACGTAAAGTTAGCACGTCGGTTTGTAGAGAAAATGCATTTTCTTTTGTAGCCACAGACTCCATGCTTTTGCAGACTAGTGCTACTATGGCCTCTGCATTAGACAGCCGGGTGGTGCCTAAGCTGTGCCGGGGCTGCTTATTGACAGGTTTCTTTAGCGGTCTCTGTAGCACTGCACTTTGAGATCTAGCCCTCAGAAATCTGGCGGTCATATTAAGTAACTTTGTGTAAAAGTCTGTCATCAGGAGTTAGATGAGAAGAGCGATACCACTCTTATGTCTTGTTAAATATGAAGCTGCAGCCAGGGGATGGTCAGGTTAGCGGGGCTTTGCATACAGACTGCAAACAGGGGAGACAGTTAGCCATAGGTTAAAAAAATAAATAAAAACATAATATCATCTGCATGAGCTTTAGAGGGGGTGGTCGGCTGGCGTTTTTACCTTAGGATAAATAAGACTAGCTGCCCCCCCTGTTTCCAGTCTTGATGCTAAGCTAACTGGCTGCTGGTTATAGCTTCAGCTAACTACCAGACACGGGAGGGGGTATCAATCTTTTCATCTCACTCTCGACAAGAAAGCAGTAAGCGTATTTTCCAAAATGTTGCACGACCGCTTTAAGCCCCAAAATTAAAACTCCATCTACTTGCCGCCAAAACTAAGAAAAAAAAGTCAAATCAGCAAACCTCAGATTATCAATTAATCCGTTAAGATTTAATCTTATTGTTTCGTCTAAAAATGTCAACAACAAGTGAAACATACCCGTCATACATTCCCAGAGCCCAGAATTATGTCCTCTGTCAGATCATGGTTGAAAACCAAATCACATTAAAATTCACAATGATACAAGACAGAATAAAAGCAATAAATCCTCACATTTGACAAGCTGGAACTAAAGAAAGGAACTGGAGAATGTTTGGCATTTTTTGCTTAAAAAAAAATTATCACTCATCAAAATCGGTGTAGATTCATTTTGTACCAGATAATTTCCTGGTTTTTTCAGTGCTCGATGCCACAGTTCCATCTTACTCCTCTCCCACAACTGTTAATGGTTTTGTAAAGTTTTTTTTTTTTAATTACAGCAAGTACAGCAGGCATCCTCTTTATTGTTCTGGTGTAGGCAGAATGACTCAATTTCTTTTTTTTTTTTTTTTAAAAGCAACACCACACAGACAGAACGCTGTCCTGTAGCTACAGTAACTCCATAATGAGGTAAATTTGGCCCCTTGGATCCTCAGGACACATACAGCATTCTGCTGCAGATTTGAGAACTCTTTTATGGTAATGTTATGCTCATTTGTAGCTCTTTGGGTGACCTTTTGCTCCAGTGGATGTTTTGATTTGTGCCTTCCTGTGACCACGGACGATTTGTATGCACTTTGTTTCAGGCAATATAACATGTATTTTTCTATAGAACCATTTCTCAATGTAGTTCTCATTCTAAGGCAACTCTTCCACCTACTCCTTCATTTGCAACCTTTCCTCTCTGTCTTTCTTATCTTACACTTTCCCACTGTGCACATCCGCCTTGCTTCATATCTCTACCGCACATAATGTCTCTCTCGCCCATCCCTTAATTCAGAGTTCATCCGTGGAGTACGGAGTTCAGCTGCACTCCATATGGCCTTAAGGGGTCAGTGCATTCTGCCCCTGACCAGAGGGCCCCCAGGAGCCAGCTATAGGTCAGGAAATCTAAGGCCTGCAAGTTTAAGTCATCCTCTCTCCCGCTCTCTTTCTTTCTCTCGCTCCTTGGGAGGTAGACCACCGAGGTGCAACGCAGGATGTCTTCATAATGCTTTTGAACGGCATAAAAGCACCTAAGCCAGAGGCCACTCAGGAGAGTACGAAGGTGAGCAAACACTTAAAAGAAATGCATGAATTCTTGAACACAGACACACATCTTTACGTCTCATTCTGCTCTTACCCCTGGGTGCAGTTGGCATGGCAGGGATGACACTCATTGTTGGCCTTGGCGTATTTGAAGATAAAACTGTTAGCTCCCTGCAACCCGTCCGGGCACTTCTCCACGCAGTTGGGTCCGTCTTTGAAGTGGAGGCATTTTACACATTGGTCCGGGCCCTGAGAGGACAGCGGACAAAGCAGGAGGGCGATGGGAGAGGATGGGTCAGGAGCAGGTGGTGGACAAGGGGAGGATAAAGAAGGGAGAGGCGGAGGGCACAGTAAAAGGATTAATGAGAGGGAAAGGGGCGAGTGAACAGGGAGAAAGAAATGCAGAACAAAATGATGGGCGAAGAGGTGAAGGGGACGAGCAGGAAAAAATTAAGTTAATGAAAAATGGAATGGGATAAAGCAAGAGGAAAGAATGGAGATACAGAAAAATACATGAGAGGAGAAGGACAATTGAAGACAATCGAATTTGAACCTGGCAAATAATGTCAATTTGCCCTCTTCCTGCCATGGCTAATGTAGCTAGCAGAACCCACATGAATTCCAGGCAGTGATTTATAATGTGTTGAGCAAAACTGCCCAGAGTGTATTCCACTGCACCCCCGTTAAAACTGGCAGAACGCATATGGAATCGGGTCATGTCAAAGTACAGCACATTGAATGTGATGGAGGAGATGACAAGTGGTAACTGAGCATGAGCTCAGCTGCGGCAGAATAATGAATAAGTAAGATGGATAGAGGTGTGTTTGTGTGTGTGGATGCAAATGTGTATGAAAGTAGTGAGAGAAAAACTGATTGTACTCGATGTGTGTGTTTATGCCCGTGCGTGTCTGAAGCGACACAGTGCTGACTAAAGTGTGAATTTTACAGTTATGCAAAGCAGGGTGTGTTTATGTGTGTGTGTGTGTGTGTGTGTGTGTGTGTGTGTCTGTTTGTGTGTGTGCGAGGACTGCTATCGAGGAGCGCAGTTGCATTCTGGGTGCTGGCAGCTTTGGGGCCGCTCGCTGTTGCTAATGACGACCACCCTGACCTGATGGACAGCTTCTCACACAGTTTGACATATTCAGACACACGCCATCAATAAACATTATTCTCACTTTGCAAGTTTGCGCCTATTCATGTGTGTGTGTGCACGAGTGTGGTCGCATACAGTGTCTGAATGCATCCAAGCATGCCTGTGTATGCCGTATGCATGTGCATTTCCGTGCGAGGCCGTGGATGATTGACTCTGGTGTTATTTACTGCTCAAATGCGACCAGCATCTCAAAGTAAGCGCACACTCTCTCTTTCTCTCTCTCTCTCTCTCTGTCTCCATCTCTTATTCCCTCTCTCGGGGGACAGTCAGAAAAGGTTACTCACACAACGACTAAATTCCACTATGTACTAGCGTTGTGCTAGTCCGCCTAACAGTACTTCTTGACATCCCTTCCCTGTCTGTGGCATTCAAACGAAAGCTCCTATTAAAGATATGAATCTTTAAAAACAGGTAACAAATAATTTTCAACAGGAGTATATAAACATTTGATTTATATTATATATTCACCTGCGGATAAATACACATTTGGTGCACTAATGTTAGTATTTATGGCACCAGGACGGTGTAAATAGGTTTAATTCAAAATAAACTACAGTACCCAGGTTTATCCTAATATGAGAACCAGATGCCAACCAGTGTAACAATTTTTTATTTACTGAAAGTATTAGCTATTTCCAAGCATTGGCCTCTCAATAATTACTGACTCTTCCGTTTTTAGTGTCCCTCGTCTACTGTGTCGTACCTTTGTTCTTTCACTCTGTGAGACCTGTTTTCATTTCTTTGCAGCATATTTGGAGTCAAAAAGGTGAAGGTACATTTTAATTTGCCGGGGTTTTACTTATTTGCAGCTCTTTTTATACTAAATGTGATAGATGTGTCGTTAAAGCCCAAATTTCAAGTGCTTTCTCAATTTGCTTGGTTGGTTTCGGTTGTTTTGTGGAATTTGCTGACAACAAGAAAAATGCAAAACATTGCCAGCCTTAGCCTTCAAAACGAAGCAAAGCCAATCCCAATTTTGACAAACCTCAGGGATAATATAATGTATCATTGTGTTATCGAAATGTATCTTTTCTTCTTATCTACCCCCTTAAGCAGCCAGCGACCTGTGTGATCGTCTCCCAGGTGTATAGCATTACAATGCAAACAATGAACTGACTCACGCGGCCTTGCCTGAGCAGATTTGTTTGTACTTGCTGCGCGAATGTATGCAGATGAGTAAAGGGAAATTCTAGCATTTTGGAGAGTCGTGGTGTGATCACATCCGAGACTCTTAACAGTGACTTTATGGGAAGGTCAGAAACTAATCGCATTTTGCTGTTTTGAGTGTGTGTGTGTGTGTGTGCTTGCCAAAAGCATGCCTCCTAAAGTAGCCACAGTAGTTTATCATTCCTCCCATTAACCTACCATTCACCTTTGCAAACACAGCACTTATATCTTCTGAAAAAACAGATAGGCTCCCACAAAATAAGTTGGAACTCTACTTTAGCACGTAGAAGATATGGGACTATCTTACATAGAAAAATGAGAGGAGTGGTTTTAATCTAAAAGTGAAAAGTCTAACTCTAGAGAAAGTATCGTTAAATGAAAAGGAGGTTGAGTTTGAGGGTGTCTCAAGTGAATTCCGGAGGGTCTTACCTGGCCAAGACATGTCACGGTGTCCCCTTCCATTTTCTCACATTGGCTATCACACTCCAGACACACAGATCCATTGGCAAATTCACGCACTTCCCTGGTAGAGATAGGGAAATCGAGATAGAAAAATGCATGTATTATAGATTTGAGAGCGTACCAGCATTGAAATATTGATTGAGAGCCTGCTGGGGGAAGATTTTGAAGTATGCTGTGTGCACATGAGCACATGATGTACATAGGGAGCCTTTTGATTTTAAACTAATATGTGATGCGGCATCAAGAAAGCAACGTTAAACCTTCATTTACTCATGCTCGTCTCCAAGATTCCTGCTTGCACTGACTGTTAGAGTGCCCTCTGGTAAAGGGGCACGCAGGGCACCGAGCTGCCCAAGACTATTTCGTCAAGTTAAAGGCTTAGTGTGGTCAATACGCTAACAGAGAAGGCCCATGAATAATGAACAGCTTTTTAAATGATAGAAAATCACCAGGGGATGTGTGCAGGCAGGACGAAGAAAGAGGAGAGCTGGTGGGAGGGAATGAGAAAAAAGAAAGGATGGCAAAAGGGGCCAGGGAGAGGGCAGGGCAGTGCAAGTTTGCTTTGGATAGGGTGAAGGGGGAGGAACAGAGGGAGTGTTCGAGGATGTGAGGAAAAAAGGTTAAGAGAGACAAGCAAAGAGAAAAGAAAGAAAAAGGGCAATTCAAAGAAATTAGCTTTTCATCCTGTTATCATATAATATCATTGCAGTTTGTGCAGCTGGTAGGAGTTCAACAGACCCTTTATTTAGCCGGTTGGAGAGATGCATGTAGCTCACGATGGTTGTGTTTTTCCACTTAGACTTCTAAAGGAGTAGAGGTAAACAAGAGAGCTCAATATTGGGTTTATACACTGCAGTTACATCAACAGAAGCTGCACAGAGCCCGGGGCCATACTGTTGAATCCTTCTACGTATATATATATATGTGTGTGTGTGTGTGTGTGTGTTTGTGTGTGTCCACATCCATCCGATCTATATATTTCTCTGTTGTTTGAGTCCAAATCAGCGCATTATCTTCGTTTTTGAAGTGCCTAGTCTCTGGCGAGCAGAGGCTGGCTGCTGTCAATAACAGACGCCGCCGATCAGAAAAACTTTTCACACCAGAGGGATCGATCAGCCGATGCAGAGGACAGACGCCCTCAGAAGAGGATTCACCTAGTTACAAACAAGCCCCTTTCTCACCGTGGTGGGATAATGGGAGTAACCCTGTGTGTGTGTGTGTGTGTGTGTGTGTGTGTTTTGTCTGTCTGTGCATATGATACTACTACTAGGGTGAAATAAAGATCCAACAGATTCCTTCTTGTGAGCTGTTTTTATCTGATCTGGCACAGAGATCTCCTCTGATCTCCGATCTCCTGTGGGTGTTAGCGGTTCTAAAAGCTCCAAAAAAGAAAAGAGACATTCTGACACTCCAGAGTTCAACTGTATGACATTAAAGGGCAACAAAAATGAAGATGAAGTCCCAGATTCCCCTTTTTGCTGAGCCGTAATGTCAGGACATTTTTTTTTAATGGTCCTAATGGTTTGTGGTGCTCACAGAAGTTTGTCTCAAACATCCGGACATACAGTATGACAGAGTGTTCTTTTATTAATAATGTTTTCGGTGGACTCAAAGGCTCCCGCTGCTCTCTTTACATTTTTCCCTTGTCTTTCTTTCCCTTGTTCCAAAATAAATTAGATTTCTCTCCAGGGGAAGAAGCTCCGTCCAGGGGAATCCTTTAGAAAAGGGCCCAGGCGGTGCAGAGAGACCTCCTTTGTTGCATGAGACAAAAATATACATGGAGGAGAATGGCTGAGAGACAAGGACCTCGGCAGTGGTGCTCTCTAGGGTCATTTCCATTCCTTCAAAGCCGTTCCTCCTGATTGGCCCCCTTCACGGCTGGAAGTGTGCACCAAGGCCCCATCAGGGGATGGCCTGATGGGGGATTAGCCCTGTTTTAGCAAGAATTTAAGCAGGAATGTGGCCACCATTCAGACCTCTAAACCTCCAGCAAACCAGAGCACGGCCAACCCACCAGAGCAACTTTTTTAATCAAACACTTTCAACGCCTGCCTAATCTGCTTTCTCCCTCCTCTCCCAACCCCAGTGGTATTCATCTAAGACGTTTTCTTTTCCCCTCTCGCACTCCCTTGCTCTTCCTTTGTTTTATTCAACAGACGTTTAAACTAGAGGGAATTAGTGCCTTACCTAATTAAGAATGGAGACATAAGAAGGGGCGAGCTGAGGAATCTTAAGGTTTAAAATCACCAACCTGAAAACATATTTAATAAGCTAACGCTAAATTCTTTACAGATATACAGTCCAGTACAATAAAGTCAGAACAAAGGCAGATACTAAGACAATCTCTGCTGCATACAGTAGCTGCACTATGAAAACTAAACACTTTGGTTGTAAATATCCAGCTGTGCATTTATGTGCGAACACAGGGTTACAGTAGAACTAAACTAATCTTTCCGATGTGTGAACTCTCTGTATATATCAACAGTACAGAACAGTAGGGATATAGTGCCCGTAATTCACATTAGGTTTTTATTGCCGACAATAATGATGTTGTGTCTTTCTGTATATTTGTTAAATGTATCTCTACGCAGATTAGACCATACTGTCATGAAACGCAACGCTCATCGCTCGCAAGCCTAGCAAGCGGCTTTCTCGTTAGCAATTTTCTGCAACAATTTACACGACATCATTTCCTCTATAATATAATCTTGGAGCCAAGGGTCATATAATAAAGAAATCATAGTAAGAGCAATAATGATATTTGGTTTGGTTTTTTTGGCCTGTCACATTTTGAGGGTTTTTCGACTTTTAACTTCTCCCTTTTTTTTGCATTTCTGGCGAATCCCCTGCTGCCTTCTATCCCCCGGTGCCTTTAGAGGCGATTCATTTGCGTCCCATAGAAAACAAATAGGTGGTAAACTCTCACAGTGCACCATCTTCAGTTTAAATGCTGTTAGGGACAAATATCCATCACGTTCAAAAGTGACAGTAGTTGTCCAAACTAGGTTTTAAACACTTTACAAGGCAGTGTTATTCAAAAGGCCCAAATTAAATTTTACCTGGACTGTAGAGAGGACTGCTTTTAAATTTATACTGACAAAAGTGACAGACGAAACCTGGCTGTCTGTGTTGAAGCATTGTCTGTTTTTTTTTTGTGTTTTTTTTTGCTGTCTGTTAAATAACAAAACTGCTGAAACAGTCTCTCTCTGTCTATACCAGATTAGGGTGTTATACTTAGACATGCAGCAGCATCCACTCCTAAATCCTGAGATAAAGTTCACCGTTTTATCACTGGTGACAGTTATTGCACCAAACACTGTAGCCAGTGTATAAGAACAGGCTTGTACTCTCTTTCTGATAGACATGTATATTTTCATTCACAAAGTTCTTAATACATTTCAATTGCATATTGTATAAGTATAACTTAGGACTCGTGATGCTACTAAATCTACGTGACTTTATTCTTTCCCCTGTGCTCAGAATCCTTATTTGTCTGGCTTGATGTTAATGATAAAATGGGAGCCCAGTCTCTGCAGTTTTATTCTGTGGTCAAGTTAAATCCCCACACTGGACAAAATGCCTGTTGATTTCATGCTTATTCTCGGAATGAACTTAATACTGTCCTGAAGGCTGAAACTTGGCTCTTTCAGGTCACTTTAAGGATCTTATTTAAATCCCCTTCTGACTCACTTCTTAATACACTACTTGTTTCTCTCTTCTTTTTATGTCTGGTTTTGATCCCATTGATATTGTAAATAGGGTCTATTCTCTATACTACAAGCACACAAACACCAGCTGGAGTGTTTGTCACTGCACATGATAAATGTTCAAATGTTCCACTAGCACTTAGGTAGTTAACCATCCACGCAAAAAACACAAAAGTACAAATCGAGTTTCGCATTGGTTTGAGCGACTCAGAAAGCATATAGCGTTAGTCAAAAAGGGAAAGAAATACAGGTTATCCAGGGTTTCGATCTCAAAAAAGCTACCCTTCATCCGCCACAGATGCATTTTTGAGGCACTGGTGCTTGGCAGGGGGCAACTTCTTACACCAGGCAAATCTTTAGGTTATAGACATTTTGATTCTACAGTAAGGTCAGTGACACAAATCAAGACGTGGGCCTGTCAAATGTTACTCACAGTATAATGCATCACAGTGACTGACTGTATTTGTAGTGCAGGAGACAAGTGTGCTTCAGCAGCTCCCTGCCATGCGCCTTTCCCTCGCCAGTCGTCTTCAAAGCCTTCGCTGTGAGCTGTTTTTCCCGGCAACTTCAAAGCTTCCCCTGCACAAGCGGTGCCGGGGAAGGACCAGCAACAAGTCAACATGACCGAGGGTTGCTCGCTCTCATGCGCCCTCTCTCGCGCACATAACGCGCACTCTCTCCGCTTCCCCCGGGGAAAATACTTGCTTGACATCACTGCTTGCAAGAAAGTTGTCTTTGTCTTGCGGCGGATGCTGCCGGTCTTATTTTAGATGGATGCTTTCAAGTGTTGTGATTCACTGCATCTCCTCACTCATTCAACAGCAGCACAAAAGGCGGAAAACTACATCTACAAAGAAGTGTTTCTCCCCAGGTGAGTTGGCAGTGATCTTTTTGATGTGCCTCTTGGCAGCATAAAGCAATGACCTGAATCTAATTATTCACAGTGAAAACAGAATATCAGTGGACTGTGAGGACACTCTAAGGGCCATTGTCGCAAATGTCAGTCATTTCCCAGTTCATATCAGTAAACACTTAAGTCTGTCAGCCCAAAGGGGCAATTTGAAACAAAATATAAGACTTCAACAATATATTCAAATTGATTCTGGACAATTGATATAAAAGGCAGCCAAATGTTCCTTTAACTGTTCACGTTAACTCTTCAAAGTGTGAAATCCCTTATTGGTTCATCTCATTACATTCATGCCAATTGGCAATTAAACTCTCCTCCTCCAGAGCCCCTGAGGATGTTTTGACTTCATTCTCATGCATCAAAGCTGCTTAAATTGATTTTATTTCCTCCGCTTGTCATGTATGGCTGTTTGCGGGGGAATTAACGCGGTCTCCTGAAACTATAATTATCTGACATTCATTTTTTGGGTGAGTTTCAAAGATATGTGTCAGATCAGCTGAAACATTCTACTGGACACTTGAAAAACCTTTTTTCCAGAATGTGTCAAAGTGAAGAAAAAACGATTTGAAAAAAGTGTCTGTGAACGGACCACTCACCCGTCAAAGAGGTTGCAGGACTCAACGCAGGTGCGGCCTCGTCTGAAGTATCGACAGGAAAGACACTGGTCTGGCCCCGGGCCCCAGCAGCCATCGTCTGAACACATCCGGTCACACACCATTCGCTGTTGAGCTGTGGAGAGAAAGGGGGAAAATAAATCCAAATTAAAAATAAAGGA
Organism: Xiphias gladius; assembly: GCF_016859285.1. Lineage (NCBI taxonomy): Eukaryota > Metazoa > Chordata > Actinopteri > Istiophoriformes > Xiphiidae > Xiphias > Xiphias gladius. The sequence goes on from NC_053412.1 coordinate 4,429,366, forward strand.
GCAAATACATTAGCACACGTGCCTAAAAGGCTTTTACAGGTGCAGACATACACTCAGAGACACACACAACTGAAGCACAGTGGAAACAAGATACAGTATATAAATCTGTCTGGATCAACCAATAATATACAGGAATACAGTGAAGTATATCTACTTATGGTTTATTAAGAGCAAATTAATTTATAGATTGGAGTGTGTATGTGTGTCTATAGTGTATTCATGCCTTAGAGATAAGTTGGTGTTGGTGACTTTGCATGTGTGCATCTCCCAGGTTGTTTCTGCACATTTGTGATTGAGGGTGTGCGTTGGTCTTGCCAAGTGCTGCCCAGCTGTGTGAGGGAACATTGGTATTCCCCACACCTCCGCCAATAAAGGCCGACTGTGACCGACTGCGGTTTGACTGTTTTTTTTACAGTCAAACCACAATAATCGATGCTGTTCATTGGACTCGTGGCGTGTCCTCCATCCGGTGAGTGACACCCACGTCCCTGGGAGTGTTGCCCGCCGGGGGCCGAACCTTTTGTCAACAGCTAAGCAGTCAATGGTACACAGGGGGTTGAGCCTAATGAAGAGGCCTGTGTAAGGCCCCGTCTATTGATCTCTAACACACACACACACAGCACTCATTAACTGGCTAATGATATAAACGGCAGCCTGGCAGGGCCAAGAAAAACTACTCTGGCCCATGTGTGTGTTTTCTACTTATCTCTGTCACAGGGAAACACACATGCACAAGATGTCAAAGTGTAACAAATATAAATAAGATCAAAACATGGCTACTGATTAATAATCAGACCAATATATACGTTTTTATTTACTTCCTATTATACCTCTCCCTCTCTGTCAGACATTTCCACACTCTCACTGAAGGGCCTTTTGTGGTCAGTTTCCACCATCTGCAGCTAAACCACATGTATTCATGGTTCCATCAGGTGTCCACTTCCCCGTGGCTAGCAGTAGCAGTGTGCTTAATCCACCGCTGTGCATGACGCATTAAGCACTTTCCTCACAGGAAGCTGAATAAGGGCTTTCACGGCCAAGGAGCGAGAGACACCTGTGTTACTGTCGCCTTGGAAACAGGCGTGTTAGTGTGTATGCCTAGGGTGGATCTGGATTTGCACAGATATGCAGGGAATCTAAGTCTGGAATTCATTAGAGGGCTAATGTGAGAGAAAATAAGAGGACAGGGGGACTTGATAGGTGTTTGGTTACCACTGGATGTGTATTAAGATAAATGACTGTATGTGTGTGTGAGTGTGTAAGAGTTTCCTCTGGCAGTTAAGGAATTTCCCTGCATGATTCGCAGGTGTGTCAACATGCCGATATCTGCATCTCCGTCAAAATCTTATTCTAACATTCCCGAATTGAAAACAATGACACACTTTGTTTGAACATGGCTGGTAGCACAATTTTTTTTCATTGTACAAGGCAACTTCATACCTGTAAAACTAACAGTGCGAGCTCGGCTTAAGCCCAGGGTTAAGTTACAGTATGTGTTTTCAGCAAACTGTGCCCTACTTGAACGTATATCTTGTGCTTAGTGGTGAATTTGCTTGGCTGTCACTGAATCAAGGTTTTCCGTTGCCAACAAGATTTTTAGTGTGTTTGAATTTAACTAATTTGGGCGAATTTGGCAAATACTTGTGGCTTAAATGAGTGGGAATGGGACATTATCCTGTTCTGCAGCCCAGCTTCTGTGGATTTTGTGTTTTGATTCAGTTATTTATTTATCTTTTGCAGACAGCAATAGCGTATTACTCCAGTGAAATGTTGCAGTTAAATAAGAGGTGCTCAGCCCTAAATCACTTTGACATCAGAAATTTAAGCACCCTGAATTAAAGGGTTTCACCTAAAAAATAGAATGAAAATCTCAGAAAGATGTTGCAATATTGTTTAAACTCTGATTCTGCCCTGAAAAAGTTCGGGATGAAACTTATCCCCATCCCACCACCACTACTCACTGCATTCCTTTGGATCTCGGTTGTTGCGGATGAGGACTTTCTGGCTTGGCGTCCTGAAGAGTGACGTCCAGTTGACGGTGTTGTAGAAACACAGGCGGCTGTTGTTGAAGATGTAGACGTTACCGGCGCTGATCTCATCCAACGACTGGAACTGGAGGGAGGAGATCCAACGCTGCTTTAGGATCAGCAGAGAAATACCACTTCCACTGCAGGAGAAGAGAGCGGGAAAGAGAAACAAAGAATGAAATCAGGAGAAAAAGAAACAAGTAGAGATAAAGATAAAGAGGAGGGAGGAAATCACAGAGGAATTAAGGATTTTAAAAAAACCATTTGGGGAAGATTGGGAAGAAATTTGAACAAGAAAGAAAGAAAATGCTGGAAAACAAAAGGGAGAAAAGAATGAGTGAGGATCTAAAAGGCAAAAAAAGGGAAAGGACAGAGGAACGGATAAAAATATAAGGTGAGAGGTATAGAGTTAGAAAGAGAAAATGGGAAAAATCATGAGGTGAGAAATACAGAAAAATAGGACATACATTAGTGTGGGTGAATAAAGGGGAGGAAGAGGAAAGATGAAGGCGGGACAGAAGGAAAACAAGAGGAGGCGCGGAGAAGCAGACAAAGAGAGTTAACAATAAAAGGGAAAAGATGAGGAGAAAGACGAGAAACATAACATAGACAAAACGAAGATGAGGCAAATGATGAGGGATCTTGCTCCAGCTCTGAATGAAAACCTGCTGAGCTACAAGTTCATCGCTGGCTTTTAGAGACAAGTCGGGATCCCCTTCGACACTGCCAGCACTATCCCTCGGATCTGCCCCTTTGTATGCAAACACAGGACCTGCTATCAAAACAGGGCTAACCCAAGCTGCGTGACAGCAACACGGGCCGGCGGCTCATTAGCTCCAATGGTTAACATCCTAGCACAGGCAAACGTCACGAAAGACAGAGAGACAAGGATCTTTCTGAACAAAGTCAGCTTATAATAAGAGCATGTCATCCGCATACACGTAGAATGGAATTGCGTGTAATGCAATTTAAATTCACAGATGTAAAAAGTGATGTCGAATATAACCGTTACTAATGAGCAGAAAGGGGTGCTACCGTTCAGTAATCAGTACAGTCATCAACTCCTTACCTACACGCACCCAGGAGGTCAACCTAAAACTGAACCGTGTACAATCGTTTTTTTTCCACGTGCACGTATGCAGGTAGTACGGTAATTTTTGATTGATCCACTTTTGAGCCACACCAGAAAGTTATCAGAAGAAAGTCTTGAACAGCGTCAAGTCTTCGTCTAAAATAGCATGTCTGCCTCCCTTCACACGTACCTGTAAAGAGATCTGCCTCCGATGGTTGCCAGGCTGGAAAAAACACTCAGATCTGTCATATTCTCAGGCCAAGACTGGATGTTGAGGTAACCTAAAGACACATCAGGCAAACCGGTTGAAGATTGTGCTAATTAACAAAACTTCATTAAGTATTCTTTATTTTTTCAGTGCATGGATAATTACCAGAAATGATATGTCTATTTTGTCAGTAAGAAATGTTGAAAACAGAAAAAAGGGAACATGAGGAGTCTAGGGAGTATTTGATGAAGTAAGAATCATGAGCCATGAAATGAAAAAAAAAAAAAAAAATCCTTCTGTTGCCTACATCCACATTTTTTAAAAAAGCACTGCAAGTTTTTTGTCGTGGAGTTGCACCGCCTCTGAACTTCAAGCAAGAACCCATTCTTAGTAGGAAAAGTGCTCGGAGAAGACAATATACGTTAATTAAAAAAGAATGGATTTAATATTATGCACAATTTGTCCGGTTGCACTTGCCTTTAATGACGGATTATATCAAATCAGCGTCTGTGGAAATGACATTAAATGGATAGAGCAGGAAATTGCTGGTATAGAATGGCCATTGCTCTTTCTTATTGCTTGGGTTTTCATTATGAAAATGCAGTTTCACTCCATTAGATGTTTGGCTCAACTGCAAGTCGCAGTTTAATATGACAAAAGGGTTTGTATACGAGGCATTGCTCATCTCTTAAGGCCTCTAATAGCTGATGAATGAATACACTCACAAGCGTGCGCACACACACACACACACACACACACACACACACACACACACACACACACACACACACACACACACACACACACACTGCTGTATATACTGTAAGCACGTATCAGGCATACACACACACCCACAATAACAAGATATCCACCGGACCACCTTTTAGAGTTCCCCGTCAGCTTTCCACTTTCCACTTAAAGTTTTCTTTTCCTACCTCAGAGGTCAATGAATTCTAACACACACAGACACACAAACATACAAACAGTCACACACGCACACACACACGCACACACACACACACACACGCATAGACACACACACACGCACACACACCACATTATAATGTTTTTTGTTCAGTCAGTTTTTACAAGGTGACTCCAGTGAGGCAGTCTCACCTGTGATCTCTTTCACAGTGCGGAACACGTTGAGGCGCTCAGGGTCCAAAGGTCCGATACCATGATACATGTCCCTGAATTATTACAGAGCAGACGCACATAAAAGTGATTAATATCTTCATTACAATATTCATATACGGCTGTACTGTGACCTTATATATGTAATAGTGAGTGTGAACCTGAAGGCAACATCAAGAGAATATGTTTTTTCTTCCTTTCCTTTCCTCTACTGTGCTGTGTGACATTCATATTTACATATCATTCTAACATCACAGCTTCAAGGAACTTTGACGGTGGCTTGTGATTGAATGGACCACATTAACCTTCCCAAGGCAGATTTTCTCTGACACAGTGAGATACGAATGGAGAACTCTTTGTTGACATGGCTACCTCATTTAGTTTCACGCTACTGTTTTCAACGCAGTAGTATTCCCTTGGATTAGATGTGTGCAAGAATCCTGGTGCGAATTATTTTTTCCTAAATGTTTTCACTTCCTAACGGCTACATTTCAGCCAGACCAGCGATGCCCAAAACACGCACGCTTGTATCCATCTGCCGGGGCTGTGTGTGCATTAGAAGAGGACTGAATGTTTTATTCCAGTAACTATCTTTCGAGGTGCAATTGCTACAAATTGACATGTGTGCAAGGTTTCGAGCTGTCACTTACCCTTTAATGCCAGTAATGAGGAAGATGAGGTTGCCGTTGATTTTGGTGCAGTTGACAAATTTGTCAATATTGCTGGCGTCCACTGTTTGAGCTGTCTGCAGGCTGCCCGTCCCTATGCCATCACACACTGATGAAAAGAAAGCAAACACAAACAATTATACATTATTCAAGAAATAAGCAACATATTTGTTTCTTCGGTTTTGGACAAATTGCCTAACATGGATTCAAAGTGTCATGTACAGCAGAGACCTCATCTTGAGAAACTACTATGAGCTATTTACTTTAATTCTTTATACTTTTGAAATTCTATGAAAATATAACCCTGCTTTTGGTGCATGGGCAAGGCCGTTGCCTCTTTCCATGGATTGGAATTCTTTTGATGAAAGCATGGGCCAATCCACAGCCAATTCCTCCATATAATGAATTCATTACGTCTGCATTAATTACACTCGCAGTCTACTGTGAGCCAAGTATTTCTGACAGGGGCGGAGGGGAAGATGAATAAGGTTGGCATTAAGTGGTGTAACCAGTTTTTGATAGTGATTTATACCAGCCAATTCCATTTCTGAAATGTTAATTTGTTATCATTTCCCATAGTTCCTTGAGCTATCCCTCATTAACCCCTCCCTGCTGCGTGACGATGTAATCAAGAGATTAACCAATCAAGGGATTCCACAGCCCATACATGGAGCCTCAAGGAAAACACTATTGTCTTCCCCCCAAAGAGAAAGGGCAAATCAGTTACCTTTCTGAGAACAATATGATGAAGGGGCTTAACCTCTGGACTGAACTGAAGTAATGCTGTTTAATTTCAAATTAGACATTTTAGGCTTTGAGCTGATGATCTTGTGCAAAATTACTTTTAATTACTGAGCAGGTAAGAGCAGTTTCTCATTTTCTGAACGTGCTGACTGTTGTGGGGATCAAACACGTGACCTCCGTTTATGGCCCATTTGTCATATTTATCCTCCGGGATGTAGTGAGTATACCTCTGGATGCGCACAGCAGTAATGCCAAAAGGGGAGACAAGATGAGAATGAGGATGTTATTACAAAGGTGGGTATTGCACGGCATTACCCTTAAATTGAAGAGGATGCTGATATTTTGGGGGGGTACGTTAGAATCAGTATCAGCCTTACCTGGCTCTGTTAAAAAAATAAATTACTTTTGCTATAAAGCTTTTAAAGTTATTCCTGTGGGCTACGGTTGATCCAGTATCATCACCGTTAGCATAGAACTATTAGATTAAAATGGCTCAACTGCATGAGCTCTTGTACATACAGTAAATGCAATGCAGTGGGCCAGAAGGTGGGGGAATGGGTGAAGTATCCGTATAAAACCTGATCTTCATCTCGCTGGATATAACTTCCACATTATACACTGAACAACGGCCATGTGTTACTGGCCTTTGCATGTCCTGCACTGCACTTTCCTCTCTATTTAATATCCGACAGACATTGCACGCAATGTGTCAGGCATTTGTGTGAAAATCTGTCTGTTGTCTGTGTACGTCTCTCTAAGGCAAATGTGACAGTCTCACAAGGCAGCAGTCACCACTTGTGAATGATGCAGACACTCCCGGGGCCAAAGGGCAATAAAATACATCATCATTCCTAGTTTCATCAAAATTGGACTGGTGATGGAAGTTAAAAGACACTCAATGTGTCACATTTTAGCAACCCAGCTACATCCCTGAGAAGGAGTAACGGAATATGTTGATAAGTCTAGATGAGATAGATACAGCTGCAAAAGGATTTGTAGGTGACCTTACAGACTATGTAGCTTAAAAAGAAGAAATAGCACCTGAGACTTCTTAAAAATGGCTTCAATCAAAACACACTCTTTCTCAATTCAATGCCCTCAGGGATTTTCTTAGATCCTCACTTGGTTTGGTATGTTTTATGGTGGTTTTTATGGAATGAAGGGAAATCAAATTGGCTAAAAATTAACGTGGCTTTCTGTTGCCTAATGTTGATCTGGATATCAAGATAAACAATAACAGTGTCCTCTAGTGTCCAAGATATGACCAATCAATGTAATCATAAACTGTTAAGGTGCAGAATTCACAATCAGACCTGTGGCATCAAATTTTCTCTCTGAGATGTCAAACTAGAATCATGACTAAGCCTGCTATGTCATAATTCTTGCTCCACATGTTTATTCTGCATAGGGCAAATTCATGAGTGGCATTCTTGAGGGCATCGCTCGGTTTACACCTTTAGGACAGATGTCTGTGCAGGGGATGCACATTTTGATGCGGTTCTCCTCCACTTCCATCTTGTTGCTGGGACAAGCTCTTACGCAGGAGCTGTGGTCCACCACAAAGTTATCTGCGAAAAACCAAGCGAGAATGTTAGTGTATGTTTAGTCTTTCGCCGAACTGTTTCACAGCAGAGATGCTGTGATGATAAGTGGTACCTTTTTTTTTCTGATGACTACAGTAGATTTTATCCTTTAAAACCATAATAATCAAAGCGTTTCTTAGGAGGACCCCTCTAATGGAGAGAAATTGATTGTATTTTAATCACGTTTGTATAATGATCAGAACTAATTGTCTAGGTCTATATTGCTCAGGAAAAGTAATGGATCAAATTAGTACTTGGTAATGGCAGTGGAAAAGTGCGACTGGTGTATGCTCATTTGATGATCAGTGGAACTTGAAAATGCAATCTGTTGATGTAGCTTGACTTTTAATGCATACTCGCATTCTGCTGCACTCTGACTCCATAACTGTGAAAGAAAGAACCAAGATTTGCTTTCTTTTTAGCTGCCAGAAGCTGAAACAGATGGTGCAGCAACTAGTTGATTGAGATACACAATTAATTTATGTTTGAGTCATTTATCTTGACTTGAAATAATCATCTGGGGTCTCATTCCAGGATAGATAGAGGATAAATGCTTCTTCAGTGGACACCACTGCACAGACTATAAAACTTAATTACGAACATCATTATGAGCATCTATGTTATTGCAGTGTAATATTACAGTATCTGTATCTATTTGCAGACTTACGTGGGCATTTCTTGACGCAAAAGGCTCCATAAGTGTACTTGGCTCTGGGGTTGTGCTCTAACTGAAAAGACGTGGGGTTGTACACGAACGGCTGAGGGCACTGGGTCACACAGGCTCCGCTGTCGTTGAAATTGGTGCAGGCCTGGAGAAAACACATAACCACAGTCGGCTGAGGGCAGCGGACACCAGTCGGACCCCCCGCGGAGGCGTGTGGCGTAAAACATAGTGAGATGAGGCGAGAGGAGAGTCGTGATTTTCAAACATAAGTCACTGTGAGTGAAATTACGGCAGCACTTCATTTTTATGTCGGATCACGATACGTGGAACGTGCAGCCATTTTGAACGCCAAATGGAAGAAAAAGTGGAGCCATTGATCCACAGCCACGATGTAAATGGTGAAATGTTTTCTCATAATCCTCTTAAGTGTTTTGTCGTCTGTGGCTACAGGCTGAAACGGCAGTAATTGAATTGGATGAACCTTTCTATGAATTACAACTACAATATAATCTCTGTTTGTGCGCGCGCGTGTGTGTCGTGCACACGTTCGCGAAACAGGAAGTACTTGAGGTGATAAAAGGGATATTAATTGGAACACTGAATCACCAATTTGTTCTTCAAAGAGCACCACTGCGGCAGACTTTTACAGCCCTGTAAAATGACAAACAATTTATCAGCCGGTAAACAAAGTGGATCATTTTTGGGCGGGGGGGTGACAAACAGATGTTGCACCAAAGACGTGGACACACAGCATGGAGGACGGTGAGGGGGGTGCGGGTAGAAATTTATGACTGCCTTTTCTTTGGACATGTGTGGAAGGTGGAAATGAAGGAAAGGAAAGGGAGAAAGTGCGTGTGTTTGTGTGCAATCTGACGTACAAAGCAGTCCGTGTCCTTGGGGCCCGAGCAGCCGCCGGCACATTCGCGATGGCAGCAGTCGCTGACGTAAGGCCCGAAGCATCGACCGTCACACTGCTCTGCACACACCGTCTTTGTCACTGTCCAGGGAGTGAAAAGACTGAATTTTAAAGGTCTGACACACACATTCATACTCATAAAAGGAGACAATACCACCACCCTCAACCTTCCTCTCATGTCATAGCTGCACAGAAACACTGTCTGCTCTGGAATGGAGGTAGAAAGAAATTAGAGGCTTCAGTAGCCTAAAGGCCAGACAAGTGGGTTTCAGACCACTAGATCACTGGATTGCATTGCCAGACTGACTTTAAAATCATGGAGCACTTTCTCCTCTCTCTGCAACTGCTCTGGAGGTGCCCTTGAACGAGCCTCGCATCCACCAACTGCTCCGCCCTCGGCTCAGTGACTAGCGGCTAAAAACTGCGGTCGCGCTTGGCAGCTCCCAGGTACGAAGTGGGATGTTACTGCAGTGAGCTAAGTCGGTTTCCCCAAGATAAATGAAGTTTGCACAAAAAAAAAAGTTCCGTCGCACCAGATCCCACTGACTCACCATATCTGCGTATATACAATGGGTGTTTTCAGCCAAACAGACTGATTGGCCAAATACACCTTCCAACTGTGCTGATAATTCCCAGAAAGCCTGGCTTTATTCGTTGCTATGCCAACTCTTGTGGTAACCAGGGGAACCATTTACTGCTTCTCCCGAATTTTTTTTATCCTGCATTTTATTGCTAAAGTACTTTAAAGGAAGCTGTATCAGTCATTATTATTAGTACACTACTGATACTTGGATGTGGCGCGTACCTATTGCATCAAAGTAGCTCCAGTACTTGTTCTAAAGAAGAGCCTCCCACACATGATTGGGACGGTAGGAGATATATCAGCCAGCGAGTCAGCAGGAGCTTGAAGCTGAGGCATTAAAAAACTGTCTGTGTTCACTATCTGCTGTGTTGGGAACATAACGATGCAGCAGAGAAAAAAAACAACAAGGCTCTATCATCTGTGAGTTTGTGTTGGTCTGAGAAAAAACAGGCCGGTCCATCTCTCAGTCCGTACAAGATGAGTGGAATATCCTATAATTATTCAGAGAACTAACATTTCTCTAGTTACCCTCCTTCCTCCGTTGTCTTTCTGTTTTTTCTGATTTGATTAACAATTGTGTGGTACTGCTGGTATCAGCAGCGTTTGATAAATATTATCTTATTTTAATTTCATCCCTTTTGTTTTAAATTATGTCGTTCATTGAGTTCTCCTCTTATCACAGTTTCATAAAATACTGTAATACAATGAGGGAACGTAATTTCCTTTTATCTTTTAACTTTTTCTTTCGCTTGGCCTTGATTTTGGTCTCTCTCTTCAATCAAAGAAAAAGGTAAAAAACAGATGCGAACCCAAGTGCTCTCACGGCAAAAAAAATTATAAATCTATGTCAAAACAGATTATAGCAGATTACAGATTATTTTAAAGCAATCTGTACAGTATCCTCAATTTTCTCTCACCATTCAGTAAATACAGTGGGTCACTCTGCCTTACACTAACAACAGATTTTACAGAATTTCATTAGCATGGATTTCAGTGATGATCTTCACTATAATCTAAATCCAGTTTCAGACGGTTCTCCACTCAATGTCAGGTTATGTTAAATATTTAGGGGGTTAAAGAAATAGTTTAACATTTTGTGAAATACAGTTATTCTCTCTCTCTCTCTCTCTCTCTCTCTTTTTTTTTAAAGGGACTTAGAATATGTCAGGCTTGGGTTCGTGTGTTCAAATACAGAGCTTGAGTAGGGATGCAGTTAGCCTAGCTTAGCATAAAGACTGAAGGATGAGGGAGATGGCTCTCCTGGCTTTCTCCAAAATGTATAAAAATGCCTACCAAAGTTAAAAAAACAAAAACAAGAAAGAAAATCGCATACCAGCACCTATCAAGCTCACTAATAAACATGTTGATTCTTAACCGTTCAATCGAACACAACATAAAAATGCCAATTTTCTGTTCTAGCCAAAATGTTGAACTATTCCTTGAAGTCAGTACCCGTACTGTCCTATCAGTCACATACATGTGGCCTCCCAGCGTAACTCCAGGTGTGCACGTGCGTGCGTGTTCATACTCACAGGTCTGGCACTGGTCTTCCTGATTGCCCCAGCAGCGTCCATTACACGAGCGATGACAGCGCCTGCCTGCAGAACACACGCACATACACACGGAGGCACTGTGCATCAGGCAACTCCTCAGCAAACTTCAGATGTAGTTTTGACACAGACAAACATTGAACCCCCCCCCCCCCCCATGGTCACACACACCACATGCCTAATCGTCCACTCACGCAAGTCCTTAAAACTTCCCCGACTAGTGACAGTGACAGATCTGTCGAATCTCCTCGGCTCGTCCAACAATAGACCCAGAGTCATTGTGGCGACTCGTGGCCCGAAGTGAACATAAGCATGAAAGACAGGCCTCTACTCCCCTCCGTCAAGCGTTCGCACAAGCAAAGTGGGACCTGACAAAGCACTCACAGCCTTCATGTGCCCTTGGCCCGTCATCAAGTCTTAATTGACTATGGGTTAATTACAGAGTAAGTGGAAAAGAGCAGCAGATTGTCACCATGCCCCTTCAACCACTCCCACAGTGGGGTGGTTAATGTTAAATACTAACTACAGCTTGGCAAAGGGGCCTGATTTGGCAACCTCAACTCCCACTCGCTCTCTTGTCATTTTTTGGCCCACCTCCTGTGTTCTTTGTTGCTTTGCATCCTCCTCCTCCTCCATCAGTGCCGTCTAATCAACAAAATAGCAATGTTTTACACATGCTGCACTTTAAAGTGTCTTCTCAAACCTTTATTTTAGGGTTACCAGCTTTGCATGATGCCTATGTTACATGCTGATGTTGCGAGTCAACACTATGCAGATTTTGTTTGGCTCAGTCTGTAAGCAAAGAAAGGTCATCATCATCATCATCTGCGTTTTCATCAAAGAAACTTTCAGCATTTCCGCCATTGTCTGTGTCTCTGCTAGCTATTTGGCGCCTCCGCTGTCCCTATTGTTCACCCTGGCATGTTTTGATACAGAGTGCCCGAAGAAACTTCTATGCTTTCATTGTCTCTCCCTTAAAAATGGGCAAGAAGCTCATCCAAAAATTTGCAGAAAAGTTTGAGATAGAGTCTTTAACAGCCAGTTCTTCTGACATAGAATGTCCGTCGGATAGCGATGCCTGTTATGTCGTGACGCCATAGCGGAGGGAGCTGAGGCACTGCAGGGACCAAGAGGGAAGGGGGGGGGGCACCAGGGGAAGTGGGCAGCTTCAAACCAGCTGTCAGACTCACTGAGATTTAAAAAGAGCACAGCAGACAGCAGCTCCATGGGCCTCGCTGCAGAGCCGCTACCATCCCACTACAATGGAAAAGGTTCACATGTTGATCTAACACTATGTGATTTTGCTTCCAAATAACCACAAGGGGTACAGAATGGAAAAAAAAAAAAAAAAAAAGGCACAGGGAATGACTGGTGCTGGTGGGGGTGTGTGTTTATTTGCGTGTACTTCACATTTTCCAGAGGATACCCTAAAAAAAATTAGATTTTCATCCAAAGTTCCTGGTTCCACTGGTTTTCACCCACATGCAGTACTCACATCCGAGGTTGCTGTTGTTGGAAGGTACCACCAGCAGCTCAGCCTGGGGGTTCTTGATAATGTCACGCCAGTGGATGGTGTCCGCATGGCACAGGAATTTGTTCTGGTCAACATAAACACCCCCATTCAGTATCTCTGCACAGGAAGGAAAAAAAAAGGGGGGAGACAAAGAGAGAAATAAGCACATAGCCATGGATATATAGTAAATGTACATGATGGCAGAAAATCAATACCTCAAGGTTAACTCCCATCGTTCCTTTGTCTCAAAGTACCATGATGCATACTCTGTTCCCTGAAGTGTATTTGAGCATGAAGATAAATGCTACTGAAAAATGCACGCAGTTATTCGATACCATGTCTAAAGACAATGATGTTTCATATGCAGGTACTCCACAAGAAAAAAATAAGTAAATGGGTTTTACTATGTAAACAAACAGCCTTGCTTCTGAAAAGAGCTTAAAACTGCACGCCCATGTAAGTTCCAAATTATGCATTGAGTATTAAATAATTTCATTTAGCTTGAGAATTAGAGAGAGTTAACGAGTTTGAATGTCACTGGAAGACACCAGATACTTGTTGCGTTAATTAAAACTGAAATAGTAAACTGGAGCAGATACAGAGCTTTACCCAAATCCTCATTGAGGGATACTGTTCGTGAACCGAGCATTTAGTAAATGAGGACTGGTGTAAAGTTCCTTTCTGAGGGTATCACGCTCAATGTAGAGCACAGAAATGGTTTCTAATTATTTAAATCTTGCATTTCATTGGTTCCTGGCTGTAGAGAGAAAAAAAAGTTTAAAAAAAAAAAAAGCAGTTTGGAACATCTTCATTTTTTTTTTTTTTTCCCACTATTATCTTCGAGGGCTGTCTTGGCTCAACACAGGCCCGAATACAACTGACTCAGAAAATGAGGGATCACAGCTCTCCTGACCTACTCCACATCCCTCTATCAAAGTGAGAGGCGACGCACCGAAGACACACAGGCTCCGCATCCAGCATTTGCTTAATAGCACAAATATGTTTCTTTTCAGGGACCATTGCCCTTAACAGATGCCTGCGCATGAAGTATGATAACAAATTCTAATCTCTCTCCCTGTTACTAATCCAGGTTTTGGATATGGAGACGGAATGAAATGATGCTGCTTTAATCCCCCAGCTCCCAAGCTGTGGCCTAAGTCAGAAGAGAAACAACGGCCCCCCATCAGTGTCCAGTTCTCTTTGGGACACCAGCTGCCTGTATTATTTAACCTAGTTGAGGGATTTAGATACAATTCACCTTGCATCCCCTTCTCCTTGAATATGAAGCACTGCCTGATTCCATGAAAGCACTTGTCATAATAAAATGAAATTTGATATAAAAAAAGTAACAATGTGGCTCAGATTAAGGCTGGATTAGCTGAAAGTAAAGAAGGGTATTATCTCCCTAGGCAGATTATTAACAGTGTATGAGTTATGCGGACGACTCGGCAACTGAGGAGCACAAGCAGGAAGCTAATCATCACCATCTGACACCCTGATTAAGGAAGTGGGCCTTGGTAGAGACGGGGACATTTATTCAAAACCCTCTTAGAGGTGACATGGCGCTCCGTCTGCCCGCTGAATGGCCCACAGCCGTGGATTCATGTAATCATGTTCCCGTCACAATGGACGATTTATCAGGGGTTGTTTTACATTCATGGATGGTGGGTAAAAAAAAGGAAAAGAAAAAGGGATAGGCTGCCTCCCTTTATTCAAATAACATGTGGACCGCACTACCAGCATGCTGTGATGCCATTTAAAAATACTGAAATAAGTAGCCAACCGTTACACAATTCGTATACCAAATACGAGAGATTTCAGACATTATATATAACAATATTCTGAACAGGCATATAATTATCTAGAGGAGATGTGTCCATACGTGCATTTACTTTAACCCATCAGTAGATTATAATCTGGTTTCCCTCAAGTGACCTTGACTTGATACAGGGCGTTGTTGTTGTGCCACGTCACTCCTCAAAAGAAAAGAACGCTTTTATTCAGATATATGCATATCTTAAGTCACATACTGTGTACTGTGCACAATAAACAACAAATAAGGTCAACTGGGAACAGACGAGGGGTCAAGACCACAAGGTTTACACACCCACAGTCTCACAGAACCAGCAATTTGCACAGCTCACTGTGGACTGGCAAGAGCCCAGAGCAGGCATATGTTTGGGACAGGCTTCTTTCCAACAAGGCGGGACACTCGATGAAGAACAGGAGCTCTACTTTGCTCACAAATGAACTCTTCCTACAACTTGACATCACTAGCTGAACTGTCAGTGGTCTTTAGTCGCAGCTTTAAAACTGTAAAAACGCAGTGGATAACACTGTAAAGCCTCTACATTTCTGAAAAATGCTTTATTTTAATGTCAGAATACAGCAGATACTCAGCAGATATTGTCTCTCGTATTTGTCGCAGAAGATATACGGTATGCATTGTTGCTTGGCTTTGCAAGGGTAACATCGTAAAAATGTTTTGTTCAACATTTAAATAAAAAAAGGATATCGGTTCAACATCGTAGAATATAAATGGTTTAACAGCAGAACTGGGGCTTTTACAACTGGCTGTATTTGAGAGACACATTCTAGCACTTGCAATGATCCAAAACTTGGAACAGGTACAATGACACGCTTCCACTGACATCAATATCAAATTTCAGTTTTCTGTCTGCGTTTTCAAGTACATGGTCACCATTGAACTCTAGCAAATGGGAATGCCAAGACTGAAAAATGCAACCGGACACCGCAAGAGCCACGCTAGTGGTGTGTACAGTGGTGCCTTGAGCTCAATGCTAATGATTGCATGCTAATATGCTCACAATGCCCACGTTTGCTGGTGTTTGGTCATGAACCAAAGTATGTGACAAATTAAACTTTTGACCTCATGATGGCGAAAGAAGAGGGATCAACGTAGCTGTTGGTAGTTATACTTCAATGGCAGTCTATCTTTTGGATGTGGAGATATTTTTTGGATTTGTGAAAACTTTCAGCTTCTGGTGGTGTTAGAGGAAAAGTCAAAGAAATCACTAAAGTCATAAGGATCCATCCTCTGGGCACATGTACCAAATTAAATGGTTATCTATGCAGTCAGTGAGATATTTAAGTCAGCACCAAAGCGCTGGACTGCCCGACCAACAGACTGGCACTGACATCCCCATAGCCTCATCACTAGCATGGCTAAAAAATGGTTGCAAAAGTGCAGACAAGCAGAGCTACAATTAGAGAGAACTTGTTTGCATCTTAACAGAAAACCAACAAAAATTCATTATTCATTATTTCCAAAGCCCAATTATAAAGAGGTTTTTTGTCCATCTGCTGACAAAAGTTCAGTTTTAAGAATGACAAAATAAGAAAGCAAACTTTTTTCATAATACTTTTTTATAATATTAAGTTATAATAACTTCTACATTTAGCACCTTTGAGGTATGACACATAAAATCAATTTTGCTATTTTATGGGGAGTCTTTCTTTTAAACCCACCCAGCACTGTCCCAAATGCTCATTTAAGTGCCAGTGTCCAGATCCCCCCTTGCTGGCCACGCGACAAATTGCCACCTCTGCTCTCCATCGAGGCAAGGGCACTAACTCTTCTAGCGGGATGACAAGCCTGTATCGGATGGTCATTCATTAATGGGCGACAGTCATGCACCACTGCCCCGCCTTCCCTCTCCTCTCGAGTACCCCCCCCCCCCATGCTTCGATCTTTCCATCAGGTTGGGAGATGTACAGCCGAAGATCACCACTACACCCCACACCCACCCCACCACACACTCCTGTGATTCACGAGGTAGTCATAAAAGCTATTGTCCTGGAAAAAGGGAAGGAGGTGGAGGGGTGACAGATAGAGAGGGTAGTAGGAGAGGGAGGGAACAGCAATATGAGGAGAAAACAACATGAGAAAGTGAGAGAAGAGGTTACAGTCCAGTTGAACAAAATTAATTCTGTCATTTAAAGTAATAATTCCCAAACTCTTTATAGAAATAGACTACACAGAATTTTACCAGTACTTCTCCGTAATGAAGATTTAATATATTTGTGATTTGTTCATAAAAGCTTTTTGAGTTGCAGCTATATAAATCATCATCCCACTGTGAAAATAACAGGAAGAAAGTGAAGCACGCATCAAACTGAATTAAACCATGAAGTAAAAATAACTAATGCTAGCAAGACTATCAAGTCTTAGGTTCGCAAGATTAATTTTTGTTTTCCATTTTTTTTTGTTGCCCAATGAAATTTAATTTCTTAAAGTAGATCTTCTAGTAGTTATCAAGGGCGTTTCCATCCACATGCTCTTTGCACATTGTCAGTTTACAAATGAAAAAATCCGAAACCTTGGCTGAGTTGGAAAAGCCGATGAATAGGATGTGTGTGCAGCTACAGGGAGACTGTAACGCTCCTCAAATGAATACAAGAAACTATGTCATTTTCCCATCACATTTTCCAGATGGTTTTCCACCGCTTGAGGTTCGACTCACGCTCTCTTAATCACGTCGCCTTATTGCGCCCTCTCCTTCTACAGTGGCACCTGACTGGAAATTTAGAGACACAAAATGTTTATCCTGATGCACCAAACCCCCAATATCGTACAGAAACACAAATTTGCTGGATTTTTAAAATGTATGCAACATTTGGATGTAAACTTGGCCACTTTCAATGGTTGAGAAAAAAATAAACCTATTTAGGAAACCTATTTAGTAACCACTGATCATAACATGTAGCTCACAGTGTCTGCAACTGTAGATGTCCGCTTGACTGAAAAATATGCTTTGATGGACTTTGCAGCCTTTAAACTGGACTGATAACACAGAAAAAAGGAAAGCTGCCATCCTCCCGGCTGATAGTCTGTATGATCGACCAAAGCAGTGAGTTCCGCCGGGTGCTTTGCTGGGTGACACAGTTCCCAGTGATGGCGTTTTATGTGTGTATCTGGCCGCTGTGGGCTCCGCTGCCATATGCTCAGGTCATGTTTGGTTCAAAACGGTTTCTGGTGGAGCGTTTTGCTACATCTCTCTTGGCAGTAAAACAAAGCGTCTCACTGTGATGGAGAAAACAAAAAGAAAAAAAAAAAGAAAAATCACACCAAACAAAAGTTGAAGTGTCTTGTTGACTCAGAGATTGGGTTTGATGTGCTACTGTGCAGTGGGGTGTGAGGTGACTGGAGGTGATTGGGAGAATTTGATCATATGAAACTGAATGAATTGATGAATGAATGAACGGCTTTATTTAATGGCTCCACTTTGATGAAATGCATTTACTCTCTGTCTTCCCCTTAAAAATAAATTCTGTATGTAATTTAAATGAAAACGATTCAAATCAATCTGAAATTAAGAAATGAAACCCACTTACTCACAGCAAGCACAGCTTCCAACTTCTCTTAACAACAAACAGTAACACACATTTAAACTTCCCAGACTCATCTAAACTGGAATGTTCCATTTGCTCAGGTAAGAATAGGGGTGAGGTAAACAAGGGCAAGCATTAAAAAACAACGAAAGTAGATATGATACAAAATAGATATGCCATTCAAAAGTTACTGGATAGACTATACGGTATAATTATTTCTAGCCTGCTCTTCAATCACTTGACAGTGGCCAAACTCTGCTTTGGAACATGCAAAGATGCAGACATGGTTCCAGTATATTTATATGAGTAGATGGCCTGCAACAAGATGAAAGGTACAGTCAGGACAAAATGTTGGCAGAATTGGGTAACAGGGAAAACACAGCTTATTCCGATTTAGGAATGGTGATTTGGCTTAGTGCTAACCTTATAGTCAACAGCCTAAATTAGCTACTTTCGTTATTCTGTATTTTTAGCTGTTTGTTACCAAGTGAAGCCAGATACAAGGAAATAGTGCGTAGGCCCGTTGAAATTAGCTGAATGTTTGAAAGCTTTTCAACAAGCGATCATACCGTTGATGTCGGGAATTACCAATATCTCCGACTCCCAAACACAAGTCAGACATACGCAACTAGCGACAAGGCGTGTCTAGTTGACGGTGTTCTGTTTTTAGGGGTGACAATCTTGGAAACCACTGGTTTAGCTTACAACCAAGCTCACACAAAATATGACTGAGTACTTGAGGAAACCTGATAATGTCGGAGAAGTGGATAGGGAGGCTACCTTTTCACAGCCCTGGTTTTACTGCACATTTACTTTTTATTCAACTTTTTTATAGCACTTAGCTGCCACTCTTATCCACAGAACAGTTGGGCCAACATTAACTTTTAGATCACTGACCCTACAGTAGAAGCAATGAATAGTGAGGAGTACCCTGACAATCTTCATGTGACCTTTTGAATGATTATGTAGAGCTATAAAGAGAAAGAAGACCTAAGGACTTTGGCAGGAGGAGCAAAAGGTAAGAGCAAAAATTTAAATGGGGTAAAAAATTTCTTGGGAATATTAATTTGTATTGTGCATCACACACACTCAAAATAGAGAAAAGGCCAATCAGTGCACAGCTTGTTAAGGAAATAAAAATGATCCCTGTGCCTAGCTGCCTTTGCAAGCCAATTAAGTTCATTTTACTGTCGTTAAGCAGAGCGAATAGCCCCTATTTTGAAGTAGTTTCTTGGCAATGATGGCCCCAGCACCAATCAGTGGCCATTGCTCTATGGGGAGCCTGCTGATGAGCTTTCATCAGTCCTGCTAGCCACTTATCCCACATCACTTTCTCTCTCTAATTATGCTGATGAATAAGGCCGTAATAGTGATCCGTCCTCGAGTGATGAGTCCATGAGTTTGCCGTTATTGTCCTGTCTCAGGGGCGGGAGCGTCACGTATCACACAGCTCAAGCAGAGCGTATTTGGGCAGTCCACCATGTTCTTTTTTATTAGGATCATCTCTCCATCCTTGTCGTCCTCCACCCGGCACTCACCCATCAGACCCACCCATCCCCTCCCGCATGAAATGTGCTTTCTCACTCCAGTGATGGGCCGACTTGCTGAGCACGGGGAACAGAGAAATTGAGATGATCACTCTTTCTCTCCACAGTCGGGTGCACCTTCTTCTTTTGCCACACCAACACACACTCTTACAAATTCACACACACAAGAAAGCCCATGCACACATGAAAAAAAAAACAAAAAAAAAAACACAGACACATACCTTTCCAAAAGCGAAAAGCATCTTGGAGCTCTGTTGCATCAGGTCGACAAAGCTTCGCATTTGTAGGCAGAGATGTAGAGTTAAGCCGTGGCTTTACCTCTTAAATGCCAATTAATCACTTAGTGCTTGAGAGAAAAATGCAGAGAGCCCCGAGGGAAGCATCTTCCGATATTTTTTTTTCCCAAATTGAAAATTAAGTGGAATTCACCTTCTTCATAGAAATTCCAGCAAGATCCAATGTAGTTCCATTAACGAGAAGTCATTAAAAAAAAAGGGTGTTCCTGCTCATACAGATACATACATATAGGCCATAAATTCTCACATAGAGACCAAGACCTTTATGGGCCTTAACTGCAGAGATATGCTGGGCTCTATTTGAAAGGAAGGTAGAGTTAGAGATACACCTTTACCTCACGCCTCCTTGTTTGATATTATTTAGTGCATAATATGTAATAGGGAATTTTTATCATTCACTTATCACTTCCAGCTTATGTTTCACATTAAAAGCCTTCAAATGGCTCCAATGGCACGAGGCCCTCTTGGTAGGCTTTAAATATGAATACATTAAAGAGCTCCCACACACTAACTGTACTCAATTTAATTATGTACAATCTTATGATCAGAGAATATTGTATCTGGCATGAAAGTCAAACTCAAATTTGAGAGAGCACATATATGTGTATCAAGACCAGTGATGCCAAACATCAGTATCCTTGCGAAGGCTCTTATTGTTAAAGGCGTTTCAGCACCTTGCAAAGCCTCTCAGGCAGGTGAGTAGCAGATGCTTTTTTTTTTTAATGTTTTTGGCTTTTAATGTGAAACATTTGCAGGAAGTATTGTCTTTAATTCACAGCAGCTTAACACCTGACACCCAAGAACGGTGAATTTGAACCAACTGGAGTTAAAATGCAGTTGAACCAAAGGGATTAATGATGTGGAAAAGTGCATTTTTGTGAATTTGCTATGTTAGCCAAGTAATTTCACTCCCTGCAAATGTTTTTTTTACATGGCTGTGCTGGGGACCCAGAAGGCCAAAGCATTATTTGAAGACTGGCTTTTATTTGAGAATGTATGGCATCTAAGAGATCTGTAAACTCTTTGCAGTCATTTACATCCAACAGTTCCTGTTGCTCTGTGTGGCCTGTGACATAGTGCAGACAGCTGGCGTGACAGAAGGTGCCGAACTGGGGAATGAAACAAATTGCCTTCATTTTCTTAGAGTGCAACCTCTTCAGGGAACATCGATGAACATTACTGAAATGGCAACAACTCTGTGACTCTGGAAAATAATGACTCGCATTGAGCCAATGAAGTAAAGTTACAGAAACAACGAGACAGAGATTGTGTTCAAGTTCCTTTTGCTGTCCCGAGAAACATTTTCAATTTCTCTCAGATAATAAGGACAATCATCTGTAGAAATCACTGTTCTTAGAGACAGAATGAGACAGAGTTGGCAGAAAAATTGGAGGACATACTCTAATAAATAGCACAATTCTCCAAAACAGGCTAAAAAAAACCCAACACAAAAACAGTTGCAGAAGTTGCCTTTTAAGCCAACCGACAACCGTTTCAAGGTTTTGACACAGACTTTGAACTTCACACACACATATATGAGGCAACGAGAGAAAGCTGAAACGAGATCAGAACCGGGGGAACAATAAAGCATTCAGTTCCCCACACTAGTATAAAAATCTCTTTCATCTTATGGCTGAAATGCCCACAGTATACTGAACAAAGAGATGTCCTCAAAAAAAGAAACACACACACACGTGGTGTTTTTTCCCACTATTTCTGGGGACTATGGATAAGGGAAGGAAGTTTGTGTGTGCACGAATGGGATGATTAATTGGTGGGTGTGGGTGTGTCAGGGTCCGAGTGTGTATGGTTGAAAAATCAAACTACCCGTAATTAAAATAAAGCAGTGGATTTCTGTCCTCATTTACAGTAAGACGAAGAAACCCCACAATTCGAGGTAAACACACGACTTGACTGGAAAACAAGCAGTCGGTGCCTTAGGAAAACCTTCTCTGTGTAATTGTGAAGCACTCCACTGTACAGTGCCTCCAAGCATGTTTACTCTAAAGAGGAAAAAAGAAAAAAAAACAGAGGCTGTTGAGAAAGTAGCTGCTTAAGTGAAAACGACTTCTCAAATCCCATGAATAACTGTTAAGTCTCCAGACTGCAAACAAGCCGCTGGTAGATAAATGGCTGCAGATTGCCAAGATAATAAAGACAGAAAAAGGCAACTAGTTTGCCTCGAGGCACAAAAAAAAAAAAAAAAAAGCTAGGCATCAGCAAAAGGGGTTTTGTGTTACGAGTGACCAAAATGAAATGAACTTTTCAGAGAGCAAAGTGGGTCGCGTTTCCTTCTGGTCAGGCAAACATTTTATAAAGAGCTGCATTATTCACACACCTAAAAAGCTGTCAGAGGCGTGTGCTGTGTTTTATAAATGATACAATCCTTACAAGCAAATCCACAGTGGCTCGGGGCCTCTGACTGGAGGAGAACTTATCTGATCTTCACGGAAAGGCGGAGGTGGGTCTCCAGAGTCCCGTTTCCCCACTTCTCCATTATTAGCTCTGCCAGCCAAAGAGATATTGTGCTCGGTGACAAATGGGAGAGGAGCGGTAGGGCGCAGACAGAGCGGGGGAGCTCCCCTCAATCTCCCTCCCCTGCTCCTCCCTCCTCCCACCCCCTCTCCCGCGAACCGGTGAGTCGCCGCCGTGTCCTCCCCAATAACCATAATTGTGTTTTAAAGCCCCTGATTAAATTTTGCGGTCTCGAATGATATTCTTTTGTGATGAATCCCTATGAAAAATGCTTCGTGTTAGGAGATTATGGAAGCTGTGTAGGCACTGAAAGAGGCAGCTAAAAGGTGGAGGCGGAGATGACACTTTTATTTATTTTTTTTTATTTTTTTTTTACTTAAAGCTGCAATGGACGCTAAATGAATCCCTGCCATCACTCTTCCTCTTTTCCTCCACCCACTCTTGCTCCACCCGTCTGTCCGCCCTGTCTTATAAACACTCACACAGACATAAACACTCCCTTTCTCCTTTGTTAAGGTTTCTCTTAGCAAAATACACTCACGGGCAAACAGTTTACACAGCAATCACGATTAGGAAAACTTTTCAAACGTTTGGCTCAGACATAATAAACAAAAAGCCTTCTAAATAATCATTTTTAAAAAAGGACAAAAAACATTCCAGTGTCGATCTTTAAACTTTTGCCTGTTTCATTAGTTTACTTTCAAAATGTAAGTCTCCCATCGGAGTGTCACAGTACCCCTGGGGGATGCAGAGTTTTTTTTTTTTTTTTTTTTTTTTTTTAAAGGTGACACAAAATACAATCAGGGTGAATAAGAAGCCAGCAAATTCAATAATGGAGGCAAATGAAAATGGAACTGGAAACTCTGCACTTAAGGCGGGAAGGGCTCACGGCCCTAATAAGCCCTCTTCTGTCACCGCTTCCCTGCATCTAAATTAAGCAGAGGCCCTCCAATCAGCGCGGGCAAACAAAGGAGCCAGCCAAAGAGAGGAGAGCGCCGCGGAATACTAATCAAGGTAACGAACAGCAGCGGTCGTCAGTGATCAACACTAATGTCTGTGCGTGCGTGTGTCTGTTGGTTGGGGGTTAGTGGAGAATCTATTGACCCCCAACAATTATCAGTTTAAGAAGTAACATTTATAAGCACTTCACTTTTAGGCTTCGTTGAGTCAGGAACGTGTGCAGCTTTGACAATCAATTAAAATCACAAGCTCAGAAAAGCCATAAATTTGCAAAAAAAAAATTTCTCTAACCAGTCATGTGTTTTTAAAGTTTTAAAGTGAGCTTTTAATAGGTCTCAGTGACCCAGAGGTCAAGCAACCCACTCATCAAATAAATTGCCAGGTGCAGACTGAAAGGACAAACAACCCCAGAATTGCTGTCCCAAGTTGTTTTTCTACAACAGTGGTGATCAGTTGTTTTACAGTGGAGTTACCCCGACAGTTGGTCCACTCCCTGCTCTGTTATTGTGCTGGAAAATATTGTTTTGGTACAATTGCCTGAGCTGAGAACATCAAACTAAAATTTAGAGGGCACTCTGAATGGACCATAGGGGAGCCATCAAGACGGTAAAACTGCTCAGCAGCTTAGCTTGTAACTTGAGAATGGGTTGTTATTAAATGTCCACTCTTGAGTCAGGAAACCAAATAAAAAAATGTAAAAAAAGGGGGAAAATAGTTCCTTTAGAGCCATAATGTGTGTGTACTTGAACACCTGCAGTGCACAAGCATATACACACAAACACACACTGCTCGTCTGACATTACGCATTTTCATGGAGCAAAATACTTAAGAAGTGTCGGAAACAGAGCTAACCCTCTGCATTAAAATTGACACTTACAATGGGCTAAATGGGCAATTTGTCATTTTCCGGCACTCATCACCCCCACTTGGGTAATTTGGGACACGCCAACACGGATACACACGCACATACACACACCAGCAAATCAACTATGACCAGTAAATTGTTTTCATCTGGTTATACAGTATATTTAGTTTCCTGAGCCAGTCCAGCACGACTCCACTCCCCCTTTCCCTGTTTCTACCTTCGTCTCGTGTGACTTCTTCAACAGATGCTCTGCACGGACATATTCATCAGTGAGAATGATTGGCTATGCTCAACACTCTAATGGATTTGCAGTTTGGAGTGTATGCAAACAGATCTCAAGAGGGGCTTGGACTGAGGCGGGGCACTTAAAAAAGATAAAATAAATGGACCCAAAAATGTCATTAAACCTCACCTGAGTCGAGCAGGTTACAGACGCCTGGGAAGAGAACGCGGGCAAAATTTGCAAAACACAGAAACGCAGCGCGAGGCATATGCCATTTATTTTACCAAAGACTCAAAAGCATACAGATATGCCACATTATCAGGAGGGCAGCATGTCCCTCGTGGCAAGACAAAAAAACTAGCAGACATTTTGAATATAATTACTGTCAAATGAAAACCTCCCATCATCAGGATGTAAACCCTTTGTTTTAGCTTTGTTTTTAGCCTAATGACACTGCAGTTTTGAGGTTATCAAATAGGTTTTGAAAGGGTTTTATAACCCTATTTGGTCAACCAATTTTCCCAAACTGTAGAGAGGTTCGTAAGCATTCAGTCAAGGTTAGAATATTGCATTTTCAACAGCAGCAAAATCCAGGGGCTGGTTGGTTTGGCCCTGAATTACACAAGTACTTTTTTGTTTCTTTTTGCTCTCTCCGAGACCAAAATGGTGCTTACAACTTGTGTTTCAGAACATTTTAAAAAAGGGAACTCAAGAGTCCAGTTACAAGTAATTCTAATCTCCCGAAAAAATGAATTCAGCTCTAATGAGCGAGTCTGATGAAGTCACGGCTATTTAGTTTGATTGGGTGGGATTTCCAAGGACTGTTGGGCGGAAATGCTGACTCATTCAGCCTCGCCACCCACCACTTTCACTCTGGACAGAGTTCAGTTTGTGCTAGATTAGGCAGGAGGACTACTGTTGTTTGGGTGCCTGACTTCAACTTTCTCAACGTTTCAATCAGCTAATTATTGGCAATATTTTACTTTTCCTCATAGAGTTTTTGCTTGGCAGTATTGCTTTTATTTCCCTTTTGTATGTCCACATTTATGATCTATTAATTAACATAATCATTTATTTACCAAATATTTGAGCAGCCAGTCTTTGAAACCAGTGCCATTAATTACTTCGGAAATATTGTTGTATTTGTTTGCTTAAGGACATTTAGGCTGAGACTAAGATTTTTAGGCAGCACTTGTGCTTCCTTTGCTGTAACGTCCACTTCTTAACCTCCTGATGCTCAACCTAACTCTTGTATTTGGTTTGAAGCATGACGTGATGAAATCAGGAAGACAGCAGCTGGAAAAAAACTCAGTGATCCAGTTTAAAAGACAACATCGCTCCAGATGGGATTTAAATTACAGGCGGACCAGCAAGTTTGCCAGAAATCAGCCGGTAATTGCGGCTGTAACTATTACTGGTGTGGGGGTGAATAAGTACCCCCATACGGTACATGCTCCGGACAGGATTAAAATCACTAAGCAGCGCATGTAACGTTAAAATCGCCCCACCTCCCTTCGAGAAATAAATCCAGTCTGAATGGGGCTTAAATTCCCCTGGGGAAGTTATCGTTATTATCGTCACTTCCCAGCTTGTTGTATACTCGCAGAGGGTGACTCTATGCTGGCTGACTGAACTTATCTTAGCACAATAATGCAAGTTGTCGACATTATTAGAACTAGAAACTTCAGGTTTATTCAAAGACATTACTGTTAGACTTCCTAGTTAACCCATGTTAACTCCCTAACGACACGGGAGCACATTTAACACGAGATTGGGCAGTCGAGGGTTGGGGGAGGTTCAGGGGGAGGCTTTTCATCAGTGATGTTATACGGTTTAATTGGGTGAGGGCCATTATCGCTCACTGGGGGTTCTGTCAGGTGTGTGGGTAGCTCAGTTAGCCAGGGTCAGCTGACACTGACCTACATGACACGGCGTGCCAGCCAGTGGAAGTGTACCCTAACATCAAAGAACGGTGCGCAGGGCAGCAGACACACTGCCCTGGGGGGACTATTACCATTACATTAGAGATCATTTTGCCCTCCTTCCAGACATGCCAGTGCCACTAATGGAGACAAACCCATAGCCCCCTGGGTCCCCTTGTCAAAGGATTTGAACAAAAAACACCAACAGCAGCACAGTGCTGACAGCACAACACTCATAAATCCGAGCACAGGCATGGCATTACAATGACTTCTGGGTGCAAGAGCGTGAACAAATGGGAATTTGAAATAAAGAGAAGAGAGAAAATAAACTGTGGAGTCAGAGATGGCATCCCATTGTGTGTCTGCATATCAATGAATGTCACCTTTTTTTAACGAGATGTTCTTCGCTGTGTTATCTTGTCTGCTCTTCAGAAGAGACACCGAGCAACAAGAGGCAGCAGGTTATTGTGGTTCTTTTGGCTGGGCTGTATTTTCTCCATAACTGAGATGACTCAGGCATGTTCAACAAAGATGATTTCCAACCTGGCCTGGCAGGAAAGTTCATATCTAAGAGGCGCCTGTTGTATTACATTACATAACATTGGAGTGGGGTTTTTTTTTTTGTTTTCAAAAAGGAAGGCTGGTGCTTTGGTCTTTCAACACTCCAAAAAAGGGGGTAAAGATGAAAGAAAAAAAGAAAAACTTTATTTCACAAGCAGACTGAAGGGATCTCTTGCTTTGCAGATCCACGACTGCAGCATTTTCTGGGGTAGCAAAGCAGCGTTTGAAGCTCGGAGATATGTTTTAATCATTTGGCGCCTTAATGATGACACTAGATTCATTATTAATGGGCCCCGTTCCTCTACTCTCCCTCTGCCTCATAACAGTCCGGAGTGAGCGTGGGTATTAGCATTAGCCGCTTTTACTGTATTTGATCTTTCTGTAATTACACCACATTTTGGAGATCACACCACAAGCTTTATGTTAAGTAAAGAGGCCTTGGAAGTAGGTTTTTTTTTTTCTATACAAAAATTCTAAACAAAATGACCATGGTTAATTTGATCCCCTTTCTCTTTTTCACAGGAGGGAAATCGTGAATTCTTCTCAAACCTGGCATTGAAATGTGTATAAATATGGCCAGGCAAAGTCCCTAACGTTCATTGTGTACAAGTGTATCTCTCTTAAGCGCCAATTTCTGAAATGAAGATGAGGTGGAAGAAAGTTAAAAATGGAAACAAGCATGGATGCATAAAAAGACAACTGTCTTCATGTGAGCTGCGTTGCTGCAGGATTCTCCTTTCAGGTGTGTGCCTTTTTTTTTTTTCTTTTTAAATGAGCGGGAGGATATAATATTCTGATGTGTCGGATCTTCATACTTTCCACTGAAGGGATTTACTGTATAGATCAAATTCAGCCTTTGTGACACTTCTGAAAGCAACACTGAAGGAAACAGATTGCTAATTCTCAGGAGCTGAGAAATACAAAACAGCAAAGAGACTTTTTTATATTTCTGATTCTCATAAAACTAAATATTTACATACGGCAATTGCTGCGGGTAAATGAAACCATATTGTATCATCACTTTGCAGATCTCCTTAAATATGAAGAAAAATCTTCATTGGCTTTGCTGATTTAGCTGAGCAGAGTGACTGTGAAAATGAGAAACTGCTCTGAATGTTTGTAAACCGGCGAATCAATAGTCATGCTCTAAAATTGAAGATGCACACGGGGTTAATTATAACGAAGTCTATTAATCAATTCATCTCAACAGCAACTGCTGTTGGTAATTTGGCCTAAATGCATTCAAAATTCTCACAAAAATGCTGCAATTAGCAAGACAGCAGTGGTGAAATTATTAGCTTTAAATTAGAGGGTGTTTGGGCTGTTGCCAGGTTGTGAAACCATGGCAGTGTCATTACAGTCCCAGGGAGCCTAAAGGAAAGCAAAACAGGTGAGAAAGGCAGGGAGTTTAGAGAAAAAAGAAAGGGGGTGGCAGAAACTGGTAATTTGCTTCCTGAACACAGGCATTGGGGGGGGGCGCATTGCTGCCAGATGGGAAGTTGGAGTCAGAGCTCTCTTTGGGGCAAACTGAGCCATTTGGATCCCATCCAAATGGGCAATCTCGCAGGGTAGAAAAAAAAAAAATGCAAAAGCGCTCAAAAGCACAGCAAAAGTTAAGTGAAGAAAGAGGGGCAAACTGGATCTGAAACCCGCTTCACACATGCCACCGCATCAGCTCTGAAACTATTACGGTTGCTATTATCACCACTGCTGCACAGCATGGGGTAATTAGCCCTGTGTAGTGAGGCATGTTGTATGTATGCACCCGGTTCGTGTGGCTGCTGGTACATGTGTCGTGCATGTGTGTTATATGTCACGCAGCCTGACGCGGAGCTGCACGCGCATCACAGGGTAAAGCCGAACAAGTCGGTATCAGAGGAGTTTCTTTAACACAGATTACTCTATATCCCTGCTACTATAAAGACCAGCAGAATTGTATGCATACTGACTCAACAGCCAAATTGAATTCCACGCTTTCTGCAGACTCCCACTGTGTACTGAATCCACAGCGGGATAAAGTAGCAGAGAAGCTGTTGCTTAATGCATTGTGTGCAGTGAGAAATGCTGAATATATACCCGCTCGGGCACGTACAGTATATATCCCCTCTATATATGGTGGAAGAGGTAAGTGGTGATAGGCTGCGAAGTGAACTACAAGCAATACATGAATCGAAGCAAACGTGTGTGGTAGCTTCCATATCGGCGTTAAAGAGCGAGAATAATCTACTGGCCTTAATTGTAAGTTTAGAAGAGAGAATATTTTATTTTCTGCTTTTTTGTCCCAGGCAAAGGAGTGAAGGGAATCAAGAGGAACAGTACTGATCCATATGCATGGGTGGATCTGGTGTAATTGCAGCGCTGGGGTGCGCCGGGATCAGATGGTATGGACCAAAGGGCTAGCGATGCGAGGCATCATCCCGAGTATGTGCTAAAATAAGAGACGTGTGGAGTGCCAGCCAGACAGGCACGCGGGGAGCCGGTGGAGAGCCCGAATCACAGCGGTGAACCAGAGGTAAATTCTGCTTCTGAGGATCCACACAGTCTTCAAATGTTTCAAGAAAATAGGAGAAACTCAGAGATGCAGAGTATGCATCGTAGACATAAATAGTGCAAGGTATGAAAGGATTACTTGCAGATACCAAAAGTAAGTATGTGCTATTCCAGTTACATCAAGAAAAACATCCGGGTCTGTATGTTGGCTGGACTTGTTGGTCCTTCTATAAGGCAGAAAACAGCCGAAAGGCATTAGTCCGGTAACTGCATCATTGCCTCATTCCTGGAAGCTTATGAAGTACCATGATCATGCAGCATTTTCACCTTAGGGGGAACAGGGGAAAGTCATGAGACGTCCATGGTAGATGGAAAAATCATCATGAGTTGCCCATCATGGGTCATTTGGGGATAAAGGTCCACTTATGCCTCCCTCTTTTCATAGGGGGTGGTCAAAATGGAAGGCACCCTCCTGCTTTACCAGCTTAGAGTGTCAGCTTGCCCTCTCAGGCGTCCTTTATCACCATGTTCAGACTCCATGAAACAATGCTTATTTCACTAAATCTGTCATGTGCTTTAATATGGATCAATGTTTCATCCCCCACCATCAATCACACAAACACTCCTGCAGAGTCAATGGCATAAGAGCCCAGGATAAATTTCTCCTGTCCAACTTTCTCAACACTGATGTTTTTTCCTGTATTGAGGTTTTTTTTTTCTGCGCTTGGTGAACATTTGCTGCGTTTGTACTAAATTCCCAAAACTTACAAAGGGTGGTCCGGGACGGCAGAGACACATGACTTGTGTTTTACACTGCAATTAATTTTGTTCCTCTGTGAAAAATGTGACACAGAATTGTCAGCGGGAGGAAATGCAGGATAGATGCAGGATAAATCGCAATGCCCACGGGAGAGCAGTGTGAAGCCGGCAGATCGATGCCACAGAAGGAGCCTGAGGCAAAATACAACAAAGGGGGATACAGCAGAGGCGTCCTGGTTTCTTGGCAGTTTAGGACACATAGCACGTGGTCGGTCTGTGGTGGGATTGAGCCCAGTTTTCCTTGTTTCATGCTCTAGCACTCTCTTCAGCAATTTCATGCCATGGTACTACCTTAAAGGTGCTATATGTAGCCGTTTTTGCATTGTTAAAACATTAGATACTAACAGATTACTTTTACATCAGCATGGACAAATTGTCAGGAGGACTGGCAGCTTCTGCACCCATTTGCTTCTGTTCTTTGGCTGTGCTTTGAAGGACACACGTGTTGAGTTTTTCCACTGGCCATGGTGAGATGCTCTAAAAGATTTCTCTCCATTCACGCTGGAAGAAGAGCGCTCTTTGCCTGTTTTTCTGCCACAAAGAAGTCCAGCAAATTTCATCCAAAATCTGACTGGATAAAACCAAATAAAACCATTGGAAGCATCCCATTGTCCCCTTCACGGTCTTGTTTTTTTTTAAATTACAAAGACTGAGTGAATTTAAAAGGGATGCGTAAAACTATTTCTTTTCCTACACCCCCTTTTCTTTATTAACTCCACGTTTAATACCGTACATCAAATGTTCAAGCATTCAGTACATCAGCATTGGACATCCTGGAACACGTTTCATTCCTGACCTACGTCCCATACACGCAGCTTCTCTCTGTTTACCGTCTTCTCTGTCACTCTAGACAGCAGGGCATCAAATAGAGCAAAAAAATTCTGTAAAAGAAACAGAATGACCCTCAGACTGCTTCTCTTCAGATTGTATGTGACAGTTGTCCCTCAGCCAGTCCTTCTCCTATGACAGCTTGTGTTTCTTTCCTGGGGCAATGGTAATGCCGCCGCCAGGACAGAAGAAAAAGGCAACCCCTGACTCCTGATGTGCTGGAAAAAAGTGAACCTTTTAGCAGGCTGACTGCCATTGCAGCTCAATCTGGAAGGATTACATGTATGATTTACACAGATAATGACTAAATTGGCTATTTGGAGAAAATCTGGAAGGAGCAGTGAGAGGAGATTCAGCGTGAAGACAATGAAGTGGGTTCTTTAAAAATGAATAAAGCAGACAGACAGAAGATGGTGTTAGCTTCTATTAGTCTGACTGGAGTTGGAAGGTCACCCGGCCCCTGGGTAAAACCAAATGACAAAGATGAAATGATGCTGTGGTGTTTATTTAAAGGTCTGACACCAAGAAATTAATGCAGACTAAAGCTACCCTTTGCAGATTTCTCACACGAGAAAAAAAAACAGCTGATCCATTAAAACATAATAACCACAACCACATCCAAAAAGTTACTACGTGATAGAAGCCTATTTTTCAGAGTGTAAACAAAAATGTAATTAAGGGGAAAGTAGGACTTTTCACAGACACTAGATCCTTCTACATAGCGACACAGAAGATTAATTTGCCCGGATGGCAGATACATAGCTTCAAAAGTTGAGTTGCAATTTTGTGACTTAATTAAAAAGGCCCTATTAAATATGTATATGTGGGTGTAAAAACAAATCAAGCATAAGCATTTATAGTGCAAGAAATGGCAACTTAAAAATGTATCCATGATTCACAAAATCAGTCTTTTACTCTAATTTTGCTCCATTTATCTCGTAAGAGTGGAAGTGAAACAGAAGAACAAGAGACAAAAGCGCAAGAGTTTTACACTGACATGATGATTAAGCAGCAGGTCGTTAAATATTCCCACGCTCATGCCATCATTCTTACCTGTGAGGTTGCGCAGGCCCAGCTGTCTCAGGCCGTGATACCCGTCCCGCCTGTAGTTGAGGAAGATGGCCAGGGCGTAGCGGCCCTCGTACAGTTTGGTGCCGCGGATGATCCGTAGGTTCTCCAGCAGCAGGTAGTCGAACTGGTTTAGGGCCACCAACACATAGCCGGTCACCTCTCTGATTGACTGCATGATTTTAAAAAAAAAAAAAAAAGAGAGGTGTATATTTAAAATGCATTGTGACGCAGGGGATTTGATGCCTTCGGGTTTTAAAAAAGAAAAGGAAAGACGATTGAGTATCATAAAATTCTATGAGATCTGAAATCCATATCACATGTTCCAAAATGATATGAATACCATTTCCGCCAACACAAACATATCATCAAACAGTAATGTCTACGCAAAGGAACCAGCTATGAAAAAGGCAGCACAGTATCCCTAGAATTATATCTGTAAAAGCCAATTCTACAACTCGTCCAGTCCAGATTTACGTCCAGTGCCAACCTTTAGTGCCACAGCAGGAAGTAGTGTGCCCGGTATATAGCAAGGGAAAGTAAGGACACATAAGTCAGCGTGTTGGATGGTCATCAGACTTTTATCCAGGAGATCGAATTTGCATCCTTTCACAGACCAGCAATTGAGGTTTCCCTTACTCGAACACTAACCCCGACCCTCTAACCCCTAACTGTAACCACATTCTTACCTAAAGTTTTTTTTTTTCCACTACCGCCATCTTTCCCCAACTTAACCATACCATAGCTGCCACGTAAAGATATTGCAGAAAGGGAGAAATTTTAAAAATGTTGGCTTTGAATGTAATCTGGAGTTTCACAGAATATGGACATTCTGTGGAAGCTAATATTGGAAATTAAAACCTAAAACTAATAGTAGAAAACAACCCTAATATGACTGAAGTGTTGTTGGGGTTGAATACGCTATACACCACCTTGAAACTTCACATCAACACCTCTTCTATTTCAGTGCATTTTTTTTAGCCATGTCTGCCTCATGGAATACACTTAAGGTGGCAATGCTTTCCGCACATTTTCTGTGCGTGGAGCACGTCATTTGCATTTTGAAATGTCAATCTCATGAAAAATTTGGACATACAATCCAAAATGATTAAAATGTCAGCTGGGTCGCAGACTGATTACACATCTCCTTTGATTAGAGTCTTTCAGCTGTTATTTAGGGCGTGAGAAGCCATGATATTAGCAGGTATGACATTTGTAGAGCCAATAACAAATCACACCTTTAAAAAAAATATTATATTATAATATCAAGTTGATAAGCCTTGGCTGAACGCCTGAGTCACACATATTTAATATATGGAAAATATAATTCCGGTGTGCTAAAAGCCTTGCTAAAGAGCACGGCAGACCTCAACTATCTGCCTCATCTTGCATCAACTGACCTTTTCACAACTCATTTGAAATCAGACAGATTACCTCTGTGTTATGAACTTGATGGGGCAAATTAATTCAACTGTAAAGTCGGGCTGAAGGATGGGGCCAAGGCTAGCACTTTAAATTTTGGAATATTCTTATTTTATATCTCCAGAGAAGTCCTCGGGTCCTCAGCCCCCGGTTCATCTCAAAATAATTTAGAAAAAAAAACAGACAGGACAACGATACCTTGCACTGTGTTATCACGTCAACAGATAATAGCCCTACTGGGGAAAGCTGCGAAAAAAACTCCTTTTAGCTGACAGCCCTATTAATCAATTTTGGCAGGAAAATCACATCTTTACATACAACATCATTATCGGATACTCAAACTTAGCTTGACGTGTGTATGTGCATGTATTTGTATGTCTTCTAATACACAACTTGCTCCCTTATTGCTACAGCGCCATGTCTGTGGCCATACAATATTTATCTGAGTCAATCAAACAACAGTACAAGCTTACTTTTACACACACACACACACACACACACACACACACACACACACACACACACACACACACACACACACACACACACACACAAAACACACTTACAGCAGCTGTTAAATGGCACACTAACACATTTTACCGATCACCACTCAGAAGCATAATTAGAACACTACATTTAAAAGTTTTGGGAAAAAAGGAAACAGATCTACTGACAGACAGAATTATTCCAGTCTCTTTTTTTCTTTTTTCTTTTTTGTTCTCCCCAGTTTAGTCAATTTTTTTTCAATCGGTTGTCTTGATATACACAAAGCCAACAGCCACTTCCTTTCACAAGCGGGGCAGGGGTGCCAACCTCACGGCCTGACACATAGAGAGATTCATAATATCTCTCTATATGTGCTGAAGCTTCCGGCTTCCTTTGGTACCAAGACCAACCAGTAGGAGTCACTTGTGCAGCTACAAGGACTTGATCCCCCACTGACTTCCCACCAAAAAAAAAAAAAACACAATAGAGCTGGCTTTCACATTTTTATGTTTAAGTCTTATATATGAGCTCAACACAGTAGAAAACTCCTTTAGAAAGCTGTCAAAAGGCGTTTTAAATATCCAGTGACAGGGCATGACGGAAAAAGGTTCTGAAGCAACGGGCAGCTACAGAGACATCCTAATGACCAGAGACAGGCTAGTAATGATGGGGATGATTGGTTGGGAGGGAGGGAAGAAATGAGTAATGCGAGGTTTGATTGGCTGCTGACCCCTGGGGGACTCCAGTGGAGACTGACAGTTGGGACGCAGCACGTGGAGTGGCTGCATTTCAGGATAATAGCAGGTAACTGAGATTAGCCTCTATATTGAGCGCTCAGCAAACACTGCGCACCTGCCAAATTGGCCTATTGTAACACTAACACAATAGGAAGGAAACAGACAGCGGAGGTGCTTATTAGGAAGATTACAATGTGTCAATCACCTGAAGAGAGAAAGAATAACATAATAAAAGAGCAGTAGAATCCATTTCAGTGGAGGCTTTGATTAGCATACTTATTGCAAAAAGGATTTCTATTGTGAGGTACTCCACCGCCTGTCAAAAGCCCCTTGGTGATTTAATTTTCTGTCAAATATGTTATGTTTGGTGTGTTATTTTTTAATGTTTGTTAGGGAGTCCCAAGTTGAACGACTTTATGCAACTCTATGCAACTTATGAGTCAGCTTCTAAAAACAAAGCGCAAAGAAGAGGCTTTTCCTCTCCGGGGGGCTTGCTGATCCGGTCCCGTGGTTGGAAGTCATGCTGTTTCATCACTTCGACCCCACTGCGACCCCATGTTTACTCCTGGGGGCCTGGGTGCCCCGCGAGCTCGCCCTGCTATCATGAACCCGGCCGTATCCCCCGGGTGCCTGCCAGTGGCGCTATGACCGGGAACGGGGGAGGCTGCGGCGCAACCCGGGTCCAGCTGTAGGCACGCAACTCGGCTGCTGGCAGACTCCACAGTGCTTCCACTGTGCCCCCTTCTCCCGGCCTGCCTCCGGGACCCGCTGGCAAAACCAAAGAAAAACTGTTTCCCTGTTGCTTGGCAACCGCAGGAAAGCCTTCCAGCAGGAGAGAGGGAGAGCAAAGACGGAGAAAGTAGGCAGAAGAAAGAAAAAAATAGACTTAGAAAGGATTTTTTGTTGTAATTTACCTAATTAAATTAAAGGATTACCCTTCCCTTTCTCACTAATTTTCCTTCGCTTTGACACTATTTAATTTCCTTCTGTTGCTGTAAATAATTTTTTTCCGAACGCCTTCTAGATCAATATTTATCTGCATTCCTCTGTGCTGGAGGAGGGAGGAAGCAGGGAGACAAAGAGGGAGGGAGGCCCGGAGGGAAGTAAACACAAGCACCTGCATTTCCCCTCCTGCCGCATCAACCGGGCTATGTTTCTGAAACACAAACACGCAAGCTGAAGGATGCAACTTGGAGAAGCTGTCCACCGCTGCCTTGTGGGCCATGTGCTCAAACTTAACAAGGCTGACAGTGGGCAGATAAACTGATGTTTTCCCCTCGTATTTATCCCAAAAATACACACTTAACAAGGTGAGGGAGAGGGCTAATTTGTACCAACAAAGTGCACGAACCCTCAATTGCTCACACGCACCTCATCCCCTGCATCCTCGTCTAAAATAACCCTTAGAAAAACTGACTAAAGTGGCTCCAAAAAGGGGAAAAAGAGCTAAAATCTTGCAACATTCTGGCACAAGTCCAGGTCATTATTTTCGATATCCTCTCAGCTGAATCTTTTGATTTCAGCTTGACTCTGATGGATCAGAGTGTTATGCTTTTGTGAGAGCCACAAAGGGTTTGTGCAGAATTTTGCTCTGTTCCCCACTAAATCGCACAATCTGAACACACATACAGGCCTCATATATTCTGACGTCAATGTGGTATAAAAAAAAAAAAAAAAAAAAAAACACTGCCAGAAGGCACAGACAAGACTTAGTTGACAGAGGTCAACTACCCATAATGCACTGCAAGTTCAACGTTTCCTCTAGCACTTTTCTCCATCAATCGCATGCAATTAGTGTGGAGCGCTCAGTCAAACAGAATCCTGTGCATTCCCGACGGGCTTATTCCCTCTCTTCTTGCGATTTACCTCTGAGCGAAATTTGAATTTCACATGTTGGTAAATTACTCTGTGTCTCCAGGATACACTGCATTGAGACCGAGGCAAGGGAGCCAAAAGTGCTTTATTTACTCCGCACAACATAATCACGATAGAAGACGCCTGTGCTGTCTTGGAAACAGAAACTGCTTGATGTGAGGCAGAGTTGCTGTGCTCAGGCACTCGTAACCCCTCCAGATATGTGGAAATGTTTTCAGTGTCTCACAGTACGGAGTCACAGCTATTCAGCTTGCATTGCACTATATACTAATTCCAATTCGGAGGGACCACTTCTATTCAAGCCAATATTGAAATGAACTAACAGTTGTTTTTGCAAAGTTAATTTTATCAGTTAATGAATTGAGACCTGCTTTGCTGGCGCGCACAGTCGGCCGTTTTCTGTCGTGATTCAGCGACAGTCGGTGAAGAGAAAGTAGAAGCGTAAGAGGTGAATACTAAAGCCAGAATGAAGATGAAGAGATAAAGGGACTATTGGCTCAGCAGCAGTCCGGAACCTCCAGCTTTAACTCAAATATGAATTAAAAGGCACTTATGTAAGCTAATCTACCAAATTGCAAGGTGTTTTCAGGCTAACAGCCTGTCAGGTCTGCAATAATTTATTCATCCAACTTGCTTTGCGGATACTCAGGAAACCTTGCCAATAGATCTGCATGCAAATTTCTCCGGTTTCAGTCTTCCCGAGAATCGCCACTGGGCTTCTCCCCAGATTTAGAGAATCAGAAAAAAAACATAAAATTGATCGACAACGTGGAAATGTTTGGAAGCCAAAAGCAGCTATGGTTGCGCATACATTTTTTTTTTACCAGCATTTCCTTCTCAAATGCAGTGAAGCAGAAGTATAAAGCTGTATAGAATGAAAATACTCAATTACTTTCCACCAATGTTTTTTTTTACCATTATGCTTGAGTTCTAAAATGTACACGCGGGTTTAAAATTAAACAAAGTGAATAAATGACTTGAAAAATCTATGCAAAAGAGCACTGAGACTGTCCTGGAGGCTGGTGGAAGCCCAGAGCCTTACACTGATTTTATTTGTATCCATCTATAGGTCTATTTGTAGTTTGGTGTGAACATTATTTTCCCCGTTTTTAGATGTTACTGAGTACTCTATGCAAGTGGGTTTATTTTCACCATGGGGTTAATTCTCGCTTATTTATTTTTAAATAATGTAATCTAATCTGGTCTCTCCCCCTCACACTGTTGCTTTCATCAGGCTAAGCGGATTTGGACAGGCTCCTAAACAACATCAGTGGGGCTAAGCAGCTGGATCTCTGAAAAACCATGGCTTTGTTATCCCAAAATAATGAGATATTTAAGTCTTGCTCACGAGAAAACAATATTTGATACCTTGAGATAACAATGTCAATCAATTGTTATCTCAGGATAGCAAACATAAGCACCACAAAATCGCAATTTGCTGTCTTGAGATAATGAGATCGTGAGACGGGATCACGTGAGAGCAGTTTGATATCTCGAGATCATGAGACAATTAAGTTTGATTCTCTAAAAATACTAGGAGTTGCTCTCAGTTACCATGAAAATGCAAACGTTAGACAGCAAGAGTGACAAAAGGCAATATTGAGCGAAAAAAGGCACCGCAGAAGAAGAAGGTATAGAAAGTCAAAGTGAAAGACTAAACAATAATCTAGAAAGAACAACAAGAGAGAAGTTTAGAGGCAGGGAAGCATTTGCAGAAAGTGCACACTGATAAGGGGAAAGAAGCGGAGTGCAGAGGAGATATATTTTAAAGCATAATTAATAGTGCACCTGTTCCTGTCATCTGGATGAGTGAGAGTGTAAATGAGGTAGAAGGCATGAGAAGGAGTGATAGAAGGAGAAAGGATTTTGTGAAGTAGGAGGAAAAGGAAGAAGGGTGGGGGCACAAGAGGAGGGGAGGGATAGATGGAGAGGGGAAGGTACACTACAGTGGAAAGGAGAGGAATAAGGGGGAAAAGGCATCATACAGGGAAGAAAAAAAGTGTAATGGCGCCATTATAAAATACAAGAGATGGGACACATATTATGGTGATTATGGCTCATTTCCATACATATAGAGCACTCTGCCAGTGAGTCAAGGAGAGTGCAGTGGCGCATGTCAGGGGCAAGACTGCCGCCTCTCAACAGTTTGATCCGAGCGGAGCGGCGGCGCAATCTGACTCCTCCACGCGGCGGCAAAGTCAATGGGCGGGCAGGGACCTGTTTACCAATTCACTTCAATGAGCTCTGTAAGAGAAGTACGCACTCCTTCACCTCATGCGACTGTTTGGCTGCCAAGTATGCTGAGAGCACTCGGGTGTGACATTCAAGATTTTGAGAAATCCTGTTTTAAAAAAAAAAAAAAATCAAGGCCTTTGAGACGAGGGCCATTGACTTTGAAATAAATGAAAATCCAGCAGCATGAAATGTCACCGTGAAACAGTCCTTCAGTGCAGGTATTTGTGCAGAGTTTAGGAGATTTTTTCTCTTTAAAGAACTTGTAAGGAACATCTCAAGTTTGTTGATAGTACCCTGAGGTACCCCTGTGAGATGAACCAACAGGGTGAAAACTGTGCGGCAGGGGGGAGGGTGGGGCTTTCGCTCACTTCAAATGGAAACCACATCAAAGGTGGCGGGGCGAGTGTTTTGAACCCACACACCACTTTTCATGTCGGTGGCACAGAGCGGCTTGAAATCTACTCCCTTTCAGGTGTTTAGCTTCTCCACCAGCACATTAGGGGAAAAGGAAAGTCAATTTCTCACTCAGTTCAATTAAAAGACTTTAATTGGAATCTACTCTCACACAGTGTCCTGAATCAAACTATGCCGTAATTGTGATCAAATACCAGGACGTCGAGGTTAAGACGAGACTGAAATCAGACAAAGGTTAATCAAAAGGGGATTTGTATTCTCTTTTAAATAAGACAGGAGTTTACTCATCTTCCAATTCAATTTTCTTAATTTAGACAGCGAGCAAGTAGAGAAGAGACCGAATTTGCTGGAGAAAACTCGTGCAAGAGATGGGAAATTATCCTAGTAAGAGCAATTTCCCTAAGTAATTAAAAATTAAAACCAAAATTGAAAACACTGATTTATAAATGCAGCAAAGTCTATGAAAAAAAACCCCACAATGTTTTACTGCTTTTTTTCCCCATGTTAGATCAGACTTACTGAAGGTAAGTATGAATGAATTGGAAGGCAAGTTTGGAGAGTCAGAGAGACGAACGGATATGTTTCAGTTTTAACACGGCTTGATACTGTTGACAGTGACTTTGGGACGACAGTGGCGTGTGCGTGTGATATCCAGCGGCGTGCCTCCAGCAGCAGCCGTGCTACAAGCCCTCGACGCTGATTTTTATTGTGTCAGACAGCGCGACAATCTCATATCGGCCCGTTTCATGAGTGGCGTCCGTGAGGCGTCTGTGTTGTCAAGACACATTTACAGTAAAGACCCCGACTCAGATATTAAAATTACCAAAGGGGAAAGTTTGCAGCGCATTAGCAGGCAAAACTAAAACAGCGACAGTGCGGTACAATATCTGATCCTTAAGCCGCAGTGAAAACACTTATACATAACTCATGAGGCAAAGCTGTTGTAGCAACCCCGCGACAGTCGCGCCGCGTATCGCATTATGCCGTAGCCTTTGGGGACGCTACATAATGTAGTTATGTGACAAAGCTAGTGCACGTCAGCCACAAGCTGGCTTCTGCGCGCTCGACGGTGGCTATGGAAGGAAAAAAGTGAGAAGCATGTTATCTCCTATAGCACTTAGCTCCTATATCTCGTATTTAAGTCCCCCATAATTCATGGTCTTCCCGTGGATTAGGACAGTGATTTTGAGAGCTGGCAGGATCCCCAACGGGAGGGGCCAATTTGCTGCACGGGGGGCCCGACGTGTGCGGCGAGAGCAGAAGAAAGGGGGAGCTTAGTGGCCTCCGGGGTCCAATGTCAGTTCACTCCTCTGGGGAAAAAAAAGGTGCTTAACGGCCCTTCCGAGTGATTGATGATTGGGCCTGGTGCAGCGGTAGGATGCAGCCATAGGTAGACAGTGCAGGACTTTGCTTGGATAATCAATTTATGTCAAAGGGAAAGAAGACAAAAAATGCATGAACTCCCAGTGCAGAGCGTGGTGAATGTATGGAAACGAAGTAGAATTTACAGATAATGACTGTGTTACGAGAGGCTGCAGAGGACATTAACAACACTCCCTTCCTCCCATATCATGCCAGAGCTGTATATGTTGAACATGTGTATTATTCTGTGCACAGAAGAGTGAAAAGGTGTTTATTTTAACTGCATTGAACCGGAACATAAAAAATTCATGCTGGATAAAGCAAATATAACGAGCACACCAGAGGTCTTAAAGGTTCAACTCAAAAGCCAAATGAGCAAGGTCTGACTTGTTTTGTTCTTTTTCCATTATTGACAAGCAAAACGTATAATCTGTAAACTACAAATACATTCAAGCCAGGCAAGCAGGCAGCTGTGGGACTGATTACAACCATGTCAGATTTGATCTGTCTTGTCTCTTTATATTGTGTGATTGCTAGTGTGTGTGTGTGTGTGTGTGTGTGTGTGTGTGTGTGTATTACTTGGGGAGGGTATTTGTCAGCCATTTTGCCTCAGAGGAAAAATGATGGCAGTGGCATCATCAGCGCTTGTGAAGCGCGCCACGTTTCAGCGCTAAACAACTTCATTACTCTGGAATCAAATTGCCCTAACCGGAGATGGATGTCCTGATTTGTGTCAACAGAAGGTGTGCGTGTATCTGTGCGTACGCATGTGCGTGTCTGTTCGTGGTTGTGTGTGTGCAGGCTACAGGTGCACTTTACAAATGCCAGTTACCAAGATTGCTCTATTTAATATGTCATATACAGCGTGTGGCAAGGCTGACGCCCAAACTCCTGAGTAAAAAGACAGAATACACCTGTTATGATTGTGGGAAATAATGACTCTTCTCTGTCAGAAACCAATGGGAGTTGTAGCGCGACGTCCTGAAAATATAAATAAATCCTCCAATGCTAAAGCTCGCACAACGGACAAATTCAAAGATGTGTTTCCTGTTTCGTTGCCTGCTCCAGCAGACTCGTGGGTCAGAGTTCGCCTTTGTTCAACTTCCACTGTCTGTATGTGCACAGACGGCTAGTGTGAAAGCTAGTGTGAGTCCACCTACATCCTAGACAATTGAAAAACTCCTTAAGGAACGTCTTCCACTCCATTCTTACTCTGGAGGCACCCATGGAGCAAAAGAGCAAAGCCTGCCCTGCAGAAATTAAAACCGCACAAGACTGTGATATTGTCTTGACAATGATACACATTTCTGTGATCAGATTTTTCCTGAAGCAAAGAGGTATATGTTTCAGACTGTGGTATAAAGCGGGTTCCAGCCATCTGGGTGGATGACTGAGCAGGATGGAAATACATGCAAAAACTTTTCAGCCAGTATGGAAATAACTCCAAAGGCATAAGTTGAGGAATATAGGAGGAGAGTGTTTGCTATCTGCATACATATTTCACAAGCATGTACAACACACGAGCTAATAATAAATAGGATGAACTTGACAGTGGCTCTAAAGGAATTACAGTCAATTCAGGACAGTGTAACAGCAGCAGAAAGATAAAGTAATGCGATGGAATAAACTGAAAGAAATATTCACACTCCAACCATCTTGGCTGATGTTTCACTCTATGACTCGCTGCGGGTGGCGTTGGGAGCTGGTTGTCTGATGCAATGTCTAGCAGGCAGTTTCTTTTTTTTTTTGCTGCTTTCGTTTTGTCTTTTAAACCCTTACACTGTTTTGCTGAGCCGACATAATTAGCCTGTAAGCTCCAATCTGGCAAGTATGACGGGAGCAGTCCAACCCGAACCACCCTCAAACACTGATTTCCAGGCATTTACTGCAACAAAAGTGACCGTCACTAATATTCAAAATGATTTAATACCAAAATATGCGTGTCATGTCTGGTAACTCTGTACATCACCCGTCTACTCTGGACAAAGCGCTCACTTATTGTACAGCCCTCACGACACAACGCCGACGATACCCAACATCAGACATGAGCCTGGCCAAATAAGGACAGTTACAGTTTACTGTCCACGTTTAGGCTGTGATAATGACAGTGCTTTTTTTTTTTTTTTTTTTTTTTCAAACTCCAAATTGTGATTTAGACTTGCACCACCAGTAAAGTTTTCGGAGAAAACTCTGCACGACGGCAGTTTTCTACCACTGGTAGCTCGTAAGGGCCCGCGACATCAGGGCTGGGAGTGAAGGGTCCCAAACTAACACGAACAGACTCATACTAACTTACCAGGGCATGGAGGCAGGCAGGCACACAAAAGACACCATGAGTCACACGGTGTAGACATATCACACACATACAGAAACATGCTCTCACTCACGCATACACAGCGTAAATGTCACCGAGGAACGCAATCTGTTCCTTCTACTCAGCATGGCGGGAGCAGCATGATGCAGGGCGTACTTTCTCAAAGCCAGCTGCGGAGGGCAGATATAGATAGAGGCATTGGGAGAAACAATTTACACACACCCATAAATTACTCCGTGGCTAAGATGCCTTTATAATATCTGGAAGGTGGCCACGGGGGGCGGCTGCTTGCTATAAATGGAACGATCGGTGTCACAAACGGGAAGCACAGTAAAGGTGTCGCTTGAGACTGCGCTGGGAGAAACTTTAGACCCCATCAGCTATGGCACCAGGCTGAATAAGAGCAGAGCCAAGAGGACAATAATAGCAGGCTGGTATTAAGGTATAACACCAATGATAGCATGCTCGGCCTGTCCCATTTAGTGCTCAGGTGCGCGTTCAAGCGCCACCTGGTACCAAGGCAGATGCATAAAAATACCGACGACCTGCACACATAACCCCGCACTTGATACACACTATTATCCTCACGCCATTTAGGAGAGGTATTTAGAGCAAAGGGTATCCCACAGTTCATCGTGGTCGGCTGCAGTCCAGCTGTCGGTGGCAGTACACAGAGAGCTGGTTTGCACAAACACGGCGAAGTTGAAACCATCGCTGTCATGACATGGTGGACCAAATGTGAATGCAATCAGCCGCCACACTTTATGAAATACAGGACTTGGGGGGTTTTTGAATGAAGTGATGGAAAATAAAGTTTCTTCTACATATACACACTGGTCAGGGTCTGAATAAATGCAACACAAAATTAGACAAACAAAACTAGAAGTTAAAAATCTCGGGTGCATCTTTTCGGCTCTGTCATTTTTTGAACCAGTCTCTTTTACCAAGATACAGATAACACCCACAAACAGTGGTGAAAGAACACTCAGATCCTTTACTTGAGTACACGTACACATGCATTTTATGAAAAATACAGACATTTAGAGAAAAATGTGTGCAATTATGTAAAATGTTATTCTGCAAAGGAACTAGCAGCTACAGCTGTCAGATAAATGTTGAAAAGTAAAAAGCGCAATGTTTCCCACTGAGATGTTGTGGAGTAGAGGTAAATTAGCATATAATGTAAATGCTCAAGTAAAATACAGTTTAACTACCTCAAAATTGTACAT
The DNA here is from genome assembly GCF_016859285.1 of Xiphias gladius. NCBI lineage: Eukaryota > Metazoa > Chordata > Actinopteri > Istiophoriformes > Xiphiidae > Xiphias > Xiphias gladius. The sequence goes on from NC_053412.1 coordinate 4,473,508, forward strand.
AAACACAGTACTTAAACAAATGCACTTAGTTCCTTCCCAACACAAAAGCTACTGTTTCTTTCTTTGGGAAAATAAAAAACAATTACACTGACCTTGTACCGTTTTCTACTACTAGCTTCTGGTGAGTAAGGGGAGTAGTGTGGTCCTATCTAAGACTCATACAGGACCACAGGTGAGGTTGCTACCATTCAAATCGTCCGCCAAACTACACAACAATTCCTATGCAGTTTTTGTTCTGCTCTAGTCTTTGTTTTTCTCTCTAACCTGCTCTGCAAATGCCTTTGTCTTCTTCTGGCATCTCGTGCCACTGTCATTACCCTAGGAATAATAAAAAGGTGTGCCAATGCGAGACTAGCAATGACGCGAAATGCTTTGCATGCACATAATGTGGGATTCGGAGTTCATATGCAAATGCTCCACTCTAATCAAAACTGGAACTCTAAGAATTCAACTACTGCTGGATACGCTATGTGGAAAATGCAGCGGCAAAAATCTTATACATCATTGTGAGTCACAAAATATGTAGGAAATGTCATCAAAATGCAATATGCATCCATAATATATCCTGCAGCAATGACACGCTGGCTTCAAAGAGGCATGTGATCTCAGCTCAGTTACACGAGCTTTGCTAAACTGTTTTCATAACATAACTCTTCATATGTTAGCAGCGAAGATCTGAGGATACCAGAAAGTTCACGGGAAGTTGTGGGAGACAAGACGGAGACAAAAAGAAACTCTGAAACACAAAAATATTTTGTGAGGGGGGTTATCTCTTGGCCCGGCTTCACTCTTCCCTGCAGAAATCTGAGGCTGCCGTTAGTACTCTCTGTGTTTCCCAACTGTCCAGGTGGTGCAGGAGGAAAAACAAGGATGTTGGGGGTTTCTTCTCGAAGAAAATGAAGACACAAAACTGTGGAGTCAAGTTGTGACAGGGCTAGTATCCCCGAAGTTGCGGCCCCAGCTGATGAGGCAAACAAAAGGGCTGTAAAACGTATCCTGACAACTTGATGAAGGCAAGTTTTACAATTTAGACTAAAAGTACAATTTTGACTTGAAAACAGCAGTTGATGGAACGATTTCACTATAAAGTCAAAGAGCAAGTACGTATATCACATTTCGTGGATCACTGACAGGAATATAAGCATAAAAGCATAAAAAGACAAACAGATAAAATTAGTAAAACTACTCTTAATTGAAATATGCTAAAATTCTGGCCAAATATATGAAGAAATTAGGAAATTATATTAGTACTAATATTTCTGTTGTAGTCAAACAAAGCTTTTTTAAATGTATTTATCATGAGATTATGAGAGAGAAGTTTTTTGGGAAAGCACAAAGTGCATCCGTATTTAATGCAAAATTTACAAAAAAATAAATAAATAAAGAGGTGTGTGTGTATATACACACACACACACACACACACACACACACACACACACACACACACACACACACACACACACACACACATATATATACAGTAGGTGTATGGTGAAAACTGAACTTCCACAGCTGCACTCTACCAGCACTCACTGAGGAAGGCTTTCAGTTATGTGGGAGTAAATGACCTCTGCAAAGCGCTAAAACTGCTGTAAGCTTAGCCTCTCAGCATTCACCATTATATAAAAAAAAGAAAAGAAAATCTAACTATTAATATCTTCATCTCTTCGATTTATGTCTTTGAAGATGAAGACCTGGATACTGTCATTAAAACCCACACGCCAGCGACAGGATAATTTTAGGACATGAAATTCAAGATAGCGCTCACTAATAAAACGATTTGCACCAGGTAATAAGATAGCTTTAGGTGTGTGTGAAGAGAAATGCCACACTGTTTGACACTCAGTGAATCAGAGCAAGTGGGGAATGAACAGGATTAGCTGTAGAGGAGGGGAAGAGACCGCTAGAACTTTATCCATTCCTCTCGGCCCCATGCTTCTGCCACCATAATTTGTGATAATGACGGCATCCCAGCAGGGCGACTCTGGGCAGAGTGATTCGGAATTGATTTAGTACATTAATTACGCCCCTGTTACGCCGATGTCATGGACAATATTTTACAATTTGATAAGCAAAAGACGCACCGTGGGATCATTTTGATGAATTGCGAGGGTTCGGTCGTGGCGCGCTTCCGTGGTCGTACCTTTTAATTTAAAGGTAATCACTTTCCCCCCACCACGCCGTGGAAGCAGCAAGACTTTAATTTCACCTCCGAGACCTCTGTTCTGCACTGTGTCTGCTTTGATCAGGCAGACAAAAAAGCGGGCATGCAGGAGACCTCGCACACAGCTCGTGCAGAGATGAATAGGTGAACAGGACAATCAGCCTCAATACTAGATGGCAGGTTGTGTGCATGCTAGTTTAAGGCGTGTGTTTGTGTGTCCGTGCATTTATTTCCATAATGTCCACTGTATGAATATGTGTGCGCATCTATTCCGGTGGGCTGGCCCCTCTACACCTCTCTCTGCACTGAAACAATGGCTCTCCAGTGCTGCAAGCTAGGCTACCAGAGGCCCGGTAACGAGCAGGAGCAGTGTCTCTGTCATGCCGCCGACCGAGCCCCAACATCCAAAGTGAGGAGCCGGAATTCCCACTGGAGTCAGGTCCAACAGTGGCAGCCCCACATTCTTATTTTGGGCTGTTCATCTTCACAGTTTTTGATAACTCTGTAAACAGCATGCATGGTATGTGTTATGTACGCCTCCGTTTTTATGTGTGCTTCTGCCTTACTTCTGTTTCTCCATGAGCTCAATCACACTTGCGTTAATGAAATTAAGCTCTTGGAGCGGTCTCGTTATGTCATTTACCAAAAATGCAACACTTTGTAATTTTGGAGCTACACAAAAATGGCTCTTCCAAGGGTTTTGTAACACTTGAATTATTCACCGCTAACGATTAAAATGCCATTTTTGTTCATGTTGATTTAACTTCCCCGACTCGCTGTATGAAAAGAAATATAACGACGACAATGTAATGATGTAACAATAGATCATCCAGAGATCATTGGGGTAATAGTGTATTTTCTAAAAGAGTGCTTTGTTGTTAGACTAATCCAAGTACAACGCACAAGAAAAACACCTTAAAAATATGGTGTCTCCAAGATGGTGGATGTATAAAGGTAGAAGAAGATGAACCAGGCGTTATGTCTGCAAAATTCTGCCACTCTTAAGTGTCTTTTAGAAAAATACTGTCGGCTTCTGTTGCAAAGTTCTGACACTTTTATCCTTCCCTCATAATATAATATGTGGGTTATTACATTGAGCTACTAAATTGTTACCTGGTAATGTGACTGAAGATATGAAAACTCCTCCAGTATCGTGGGTGTTACCTTTTTCTTTTCCGTCCTCTCCGCTTGCTGCTGCAAAGATGAAGTTTTCCCAAGGCAACATCAGGTAATTTGAAAAGTCATGCACATTGAAACAGCAACCCCATTAAACATCAAAATGATCATCAAGAGTATGCGTCTTTGGGCTCGGGTAAAAAAAAAATAAAAAATGCTGCACCAGCAGCAATAAGGAAGAAATGTTAAATTTATCAGTACAAGCAACACCTCTTATGAAACAAGGTGTTTTTGCTGCTGTAGCTTGAATGCAGACACTGGCTCGTGTTTATCCGGGGTAATTTGCTGAACAGCGGCCCGACTTGATGGACAATCAAAAACACAGAAAGAGGGAAAATGACAGGGCTAAAGTCTGCGTTTATCTGTCAGGTATCAAGATGCTGTGGTGGTCTGTTCCCCCCCCCCTGTATGGCTTAAAAAAAAAGTGTACACATACTGTAAACGTGTGTTGTAGCTCTGCAGAAATGGCAAAATGCCATAAGAAAATAAACATAAACACACATTTTCAGGTAAAATGTCAATTTTCTGCCGGGGTTTACTTGAATTAATGTAGTGTGAAATACTGTTTGTTGCAACAAGGCTAAAACTTGCTTATAATGTTATAGAATTCATCGAATTTTTGAATTTGCGTGACAGATTTATAAAAATATCCATCTCCACTAGTCATTTTGTCTTTTTGAGTATTATTTTTGGCCAACGCTACCAGTTTCTTTTTCCCTTTTCCACTAATCTCTAGAAATGTATGAAACAAGGTAAACAAACTGCATAAATATGTGGAATTTCTCGTCCTTCAGCAGTTTTTTCTTTTCTTCTTATTCCTGTTTTTAGCACTCTTTTTCAAGTTTGAGCTTTCCCACTTCACTTCCCATCAACAAATTACTCAGCTGCAGAAAACAGATGCAGTCTGTTAAGGGAGCCAAAGGAAAAAAAATAATAAAACTAAATGAAACAAAGAGTAATATGTTGTATTTTTCTTCTCTTGGACTTGGATGTCTCCATTACTCCACAATTAACAGGCTATAAGATACATCAGGGTTTGCGCCACCGTGATCTGGCAGGGTGCTGGCTGGCGCGAGCAGGGTGCTAATTTTCCCAGCGTTAAGAGCTGTAATTATGCAGACGCTGCTGGGCGGCCGCGAGGTGCAAACAGCCTCCCGTTCCACGCGACAGTCCCAGCCTTTTTTTTTTGAGCTCCTCAGCTGGTTCAGAGGCTAATGAAACCGTACGATTCGCCTGGCTAGCATGCCCCCCCTCCAACGACACTCAGGATCACGGTGTCGTTATTTGGTGAAGAGCTCCTGTGACAGCCGTTGTGCCGCATGGAGCACAATAACGTGAAACGTCTATAGAGAGCAGGAACAGCAAGCGAGAGTGAGGGGCACTTGACCTCCTCACTGGCATTGTCCTCTACCTTTCTCTGTCTCTCCATGTAAATAACATCTCTCGCTGAGAGGAGGCAGCTCTCCTCTCAGTCTCACCCCAAAAAGGTCTGCAGCACAGACCTTTTTGGAAAATTACAAAGAAGGATTTAGGTTGTCAAGGGGGAAAAAACTGAGGGGAAAAAAAGGGAATCATATGCAAACAATCTGACCTGAGAAACTGAAATGACTTTCCAATATATACCCTATATGGCTAAAAGTATATGGACACAGTTACAAACCAATCTAGTGGGACGGTGTTTGCTTTTCCCTTTTCTCTCTTAGTGTTTCCATCCACTTGTTCTTATATGCATTTTCAAAAGATAAACTGAGTGGAAACTAATAATAATATAACAATAACTGATATAACATCCACACAGAATGCTGCAAGTGAATGCAAAGAGCAAACACACACACACACACAGACACACTACTAGTTGGCTGAACATATGGGGCAGCAGAGCAGAAAACGCGTGCCTCCACAATAGATTTCTGAGGATGTACGCTCTGAGAAGAGCTGAGCTGCAGAATCACTGAGTGCTTTCATTTGCAGCTGAAATACAGCCCAAGGAAAATGGGAAGCCTTTGGTGTGAGGAGTCTCTTTTCTCTCCTGTCTCATCTCTTTTTATTTTCTTCTCTGCTCTGCCGCTTGGCTGCACTGAACTGAACTCAGAGAGCCAGGTTACCCCCCTATTCTAAAAGCAATGGGAGAGTTTGGAAATGAGTGCTGGTTAAAAAAGCCATGTCTCTGTTTTCTCTCTGTCTCCTCCAGCTTGTGTTCGCCAGAGATAAGCTGAGTAGAGAGTGTCTCTGTCCGCGTGTCGAAATAGAGTATACGCCTCACTGACCGTGTCATTCATCTCTCGTTATTGCTTAAGCTTGTGCGTGTTTACAAGCAGGTGTGTTTGTATCCCTAACTTGTGAGAGATTCAGTCCTCTGTGCAAACGTCCGAGGCTTTGAAACCGTGACACACATGCCTTGCTGTACGTCTCTTGCTGGCTCTATGGACGGACATCCTCCGTCACTCTGCTCTCGGCCGCGGCCCTGGCATCGTGCCCTGCGTTTTGCAGCTCTAGCCACCGGAGCGATCCGGCGTTCATGAGGAGTCCTTCAGCCTAGGTGACATCATTAGCCAGTTGTGGGCCACTGCGGGCCACTCGGCGCGGATCCCCGCTTCACTTCTGGGAAAACTGGTCGTTCTGAGTGACATCCAGACAGTGGCCAGGGAAAGCTGGCCGGCAAACTAGACAGAGGTGGCACGTAATGTGGCAGCATCTGTGATCAGAACATTACTTCTAACTGAAATCAATACACCGCTACAAGTTTCCACTTTCCGGTTCTACAAACATCCAACAGGAGTCTCAGAGAAAGTTTTAAGCTATAAAATCAAATCGTATTAAACAACAGTTACATTTTCAAATTAATAATCGTAAGCCAGCATAAATACAAAAACCGTATCCATATATTGATGAGACATTACATAACTGCAAGATTTTAAAGTTTAATCTTATTATGAAAAACAAGTCTGAGGGATACACCAATTTCTGGAAAAAAATCCCGTTAAATTCTGGTAAAAATCTATTATTATATCTCATCTGAAAACATAACCATTGTCATCATCTTAGTTCCAACTGCATTCAAAGCACCTTTACCATGTCCCCACACGTTCTAATTTTGGTCTAGAAAATTCCCATAGAAAAAAACCCCAAATCGGATGGAGACTGACGAGGAGTCAGCCCCCCCCCCGTATCTGTGGTGATTCAATATGTGTGTCATCAAACTAGATTGAAGCCATGAAAAGCCGCAGACTCTTTGTCGTTCTCGGTCAAAAGTGATTTCAAATGTGTGAAGGCAGGGCCTGTGTCAGACTGTGCTACACACTTTGACTCGAGCTCAGTGCTTTAGGCATTAAAAGGTCAATTCGGGTCAGACCTAGGCCCATTATACACAGTATATTGCAACTTCACACACTAGACGTTTTCACACAACTCCTCAATAATTTTCTTACATTAAAACTGCACCATGCAATAAAAATGTACCTTACTGCGGGAAATTATGCTTTATAGTGACCTGATGGAGCAAGCTCCACCCGGGTGGGCTTCTACACAGGTTAAAAACAAACAAAAAGATTTACTTGCAGATCTGTTACAGAGTGGGCTAAAAAAAAAACTACATTTATGCAGTTTCTGCTCCTCCTGCTCTCACCCTGGGTCTACTGAAGGGGGGCAGAGAATAACGGTAGGTCGGAGAGCTGTGGTTTGCAGGAAAGCTGGACCTGAGGAGGCTGCAGAGCCGTTTCATCCATCTAACTGTCAGCATCTCACCAGGCAAAAATCCCCAACTCTTCCTTTCTGTCCCTGCCCTCGCTCCCTCCCTCCCTCTCCATCTCTGCCCTGTATTGCCCTCTGTTCTCTTCACATACACACACACACACGCATACAGAAATATACAGTATGCAAACACACACCCCCGCAGCACGGTAGCTGAACATTGTAATTTTAGCACCGCAGCTGTTTTCGCCTGCCATAAAAGTGACACCCCTCTAGCCCTCCTCTCGCGTCCTCCTCCCGTCTTTTTCTCCATCCTGACGCCTTCTCCCTGCATTTATACCATATCCATCCATTTGTCCATATATGCTGTGCCTTAAACAGAACACGGAGAGTCCAAGTGCATCGGCTCTCCTCAGGCATCCCCAGACTGCCTGCAGCTCAGAATATGTCGTGTATCTGTTGGAACGTGTGCAGCACACGGGCGTAATATGTTTGCATGTCGATGCTGAACTTTGCTTGAACCAGCCTGTGTGCGTTGCAAGTTCAGGGCAACTTTCAAAACCCGCAGCCTGAAAATCAAAAGGAAAAAAGAAAAGAAATGCTCAGACCCGCTGCAGACAAATGAAGCAGTCGGACCTTGCTGCTTATAGTTGAAAATTGTGAAATAAAAGAAAATAAAAAGTGTCATTATGTGATATGTAATTGTTTAGTTAAAGGTAACAGTAAAATAAATTGTAGAAAAAAAAAATCAGTAAAAAGTAAAAAGGCTGTCAATGAAAAGTGAAACGTACTATCCAGGTGAGCTCTCTCTGTTTTCTCATGATCCATAAGCGTGATGGCTACAGAGTTCCCATAGCAACCACGTAACTCCCAAATCTTGACCCCTCACATCCACTCAATAATCCCCCAGATGCCTAATTGTTTCCCTAATGATGCTGGGCCTAATGGGACTGTTTATAGTATTCATTTGATAGCGCTTGCCCAGTAATTAGACTACACCTCACTTCATTAGACAAGTGTGTGTGTGTGTGTGTGGGGGGGGGGCACATAAAGAACATGCACAAGCAATAGCACAATTGAATTTTAAAACACGGTGGAAATGCACAGACATAGATACACACACACACACACACACACTTGGACACACACATACACAGAGAGCAGCTACAGACCCAAGAGACGACAGTGTTGGTGGGGAATGGCCGTGGCACTTTCCATTCAGAGTGCTGCTCATTTTTCTCAGTGTCCCGCAGACATTTCTCCCATAGCAATTCTTATCAGTGCCTCTCATCATTAGTTCCAATCTCCTGGACAGTGATGTCTTGTATTGGCAAAGGGCTTCAATCAATATCGAGCTCTCTTCAAGTGAATAAGATGCTGAACTCATGCTGGTTTCATATTGTAAGGCGCTCCAGAGGAGAGATTCAGCAAAATGCCTTGGGTGCAAACGTAAAAGTGGCTTTCTGTTGCCTCTAAAGCGCAAGAAAAGGTCTCACATGGCCAGCTGTACGTGACTATCATTCTCCAAGAAGGCGTGGATGGCAATGCTAATGGAAGGCTGTCACTCCAACAGTCTATCTGACCTCTCCCCTGAACAAGCCCACAGTAGCAGGTTGTGCCATCAAGTTACCCACCATGACTAGGAGCTGTTACAACACACGTGGCAACACACACTCAACGTGGCAGTGTATTCGGCACACTAAGCTAAAACTAATGGAGTCTTACACAACGGGCCCGCAATAAATCCTCCTTTCATAAAGGTTAAAATGTTTTTGTTTGGAGAGGTGTTGATTCATCTCCCATGACCATTTTGAGAGGATGTGGTTCCAGGTGTGGCTGGAGAGGGGTTTCTGTTATTCAGCCTGGCCTCATTGATATAAATGGAGTGGGAACGACAACAGAAACATCTGTCAGTAAAAAACAGTTTCAACTAGAGCTGAACACTAACACCTTCATGAAGGCAGGACCCATTGCAGGACCGCTGTGTAAGTGCAATAGTTTTAGCTCAGTCTCTACATAACAACCCGGCAAATGAGTATACATCTTTGCAAACTCATTTTATATTTGCTGTGCTAGTGAAAATGCGAAGAAAAGATACAAATCAAATTCATCTCTGGGTATTCAAAAATACAGATACCCCTACGATGTGTTTAATCCCTCTTAAAAAAAAAAAAAAAAAGAGAGTGGGAAGAGGGAGCAAACGATTCCCAAACTGTTTTATTTCACCTCTTCTTGACTCACAAGCTACCAAACTAGTTACCATTCAAGAAACAGCAGGTTATTGCTCAGAGTTATGAAAATTGCAAAGTCAGCCAACTTCAGCTCTGGAGTAGAAAACATGTTTACATTCCTTACTTGCGCTAGCTGTTACTCTGCATGCGGGGCAAGTGCAAGAGGACAAAATAAAATAAAATTTAACTCTGCCTCACAAACTGTGGTGCAGAAACATCCAAGCCCTCTCTTTCTGTTAATATCAATGGTTCTGAAACTTTCCACACCAAGTTTCATTGTGACCCTGACGCCGAGCCAACCCAACTCTTTGTGCCTCTATCCGTGGTGCTGAAACGTTCCAGCCCTCTTTCTGAGCCCACTCCCTGTTTTTACCATACAGCGCACTATATTTACTGTCACCCACTTCAGTGTTAAATTAAAAAAACAAAAAAAACAAATCCTACATTCCAATGTGTCTAATCTTAAAGAAAAAGTACGATGATAAATCTCAATTTACTGCCGTGAACTATTGAGTTTTTACTGTGTAGTAAATAGAGAATGAGTCAATATCAGGGACCCAGCCTGCGTGTCTATCCACTGTGCTGACACATTCCAATCCAGTTTGGCCATTTCTTGACCCCGACACTGACAAATTCAACCTCTGTCTCCTCTATCTGTATCTCTCCATGGTCCCGAAGCCCGGTGTTTTTCCTCTCCGAAGGGCTAAAACGTTCAAACTCTTTGTCTTTGTCGCTCTCCATCCACCCACGCACATACAGTATGACGATGTGAACACCCGCTGCAGAAAACGAACCAAAGATGGTTCCGCGGTCATACCTTGAGGAAGGAGAGGTTGCGGTTTCGATCGATGCTGGTTATCTCCAAATTGCCCATGACGACTTCGCAGTTCTCGTAGAGCTTCTTCAGGGTGCGGTACTGCTGGTCCAGGTCAGACAGCGTGCTCAACTTGTTCTCCGTGCCGGGGCAAACTAGGAAGCAGAGACAAATAAATGTGTTATTTCAGAGGTAAACTGACGTATGGAGTGATTCAGCACAGTAAAAAATGATGACGCATTCAAAACACCAAGTGCAACCGCAGTGGCCTGCGCCAAACAACCAAAGACTTCAGAGTAAGTTAACTAAGAGGGAACTAAAATGCAAGGAAAGTACACTGGTAAAACACGAATAAAAAGTGTTAGGAATGATTTTCAGTCATTCATGATCACGGTAGTTATTTTTAAATGCCACCATTCTACGTACCTTTACCACATATCATAGGCTACCATAATGTAGCTGCTTAACACTTAAAGGTCATCCAACCAGCTAAACTACATGGGTTAAATTGCATTTTTTTTCACTGAAAAACTGATGTAAAATATGATACTTTTCTTCTCCCCAGAGTTTTCCTCCGGGCTTCAGTCTAGCTAAGTGAGTCTTTGACTGCACTTACAGGGGTTTTAGCTAAAATGCCAGTCTGCAGATGCACGGTTCAACGCCTGCCGCATAGCAGAGTTTCTGAAAAACGTTAGTATCAGTGAGATAATGAATGGGGGATGAGAGAAAGTGGGCAGAGTAAGACCAAGAAACATTCAGGATTTGAGATTTTAGGACTATAACTATGCAAATTGTGAAGATGAGACACACAGAGAGAAAAAAAGAGAGAAATAAAGAATGGGAAGTGAACCAGCGAGGTTTGAAGGACAGAGAGAATAGTGGCAGAGACAGAGAGGGTCGGGACATTACGTAAATTGTTGAAAAGAGTGCAGAGTGTGGCACATGTGACCCTCAACGATGAGGGAGCCGTGAGAGTCAAGATTCAGGGAGGGACAAGTGGGGTGAGGGGTGGATATCATTTCTCTGAGGCGGTGACCTACAGTCTGGGTCTGGCGCCGGTGCACTGTTTAATCAAAGATATTCAAATTGCATTGGTTGACCTTTACAGACGGTTACACTTGGAGACTTTACTCGGCTGACGAGATTACAAGACTTTGAAGATATTATAGCGAGAAGAAACGGCTCAATTGGTGTGAGGGAAGGCCGGGCAAATTAGAGCGGGTAGGCTTTTTAGCTTGGTTTTAGCCTCACACACAAACAGTGTGTGCAGACACACACTATACCAAATACCTCCGACAGATTCCTACAAACATCCTTTTCCAAATCCACGCTAATGGCAAGGACACCTGTAACTACAGTCCATGTATACTAAGCTCCAATTTCCATTTCAGCCTTTGGAAGGTCCAGAAAGTGAGGCCGAGCACTAATAATGTTGTTCTACGTGGCCAAATAGGGGAATCTGCACAGGAGGCCCGAAGATGGAAATAAAAGGTGAGAAACAGGTTATCCTTACAAGAGACTGTGAGCACGCATCTGAAAAATGGCCAAGCGAAGCTCTCATTGACTGACAACAGAAAACTGCTGTAATAGTGCTAAACAGGACATAAGTAAAGATGGTAACTTCTTTTTTTTTTTTTTTTAACCTACAATAAACAGTTATTCATCTCCTCTTCATCTGTCTGCAGACCCAAGTTAAAAACCTACAGATTCCCTAAGTTATTGTGTTTGTCTGCACTGGTAATGATGAAAGCATTGGCTACCACTGTGACTAGCTCCTCCGATCCATCAAGCACTCTTTCCCTCCGTGCCAGCCTTTTCCGCCGGTCAGCCCGCCTCCCCAGCCTCAGTCCGGCGACCATCCGCTGTCCCATCACCGCGTCACCACAGGCACGACTGGAGCTTTGTGTGCCGGAGTGTGTGGCAGGGACTGGAATGGGGTTAGGCGCCATGTAATTAAAAAGCTCATTAAAGTTTGTAAGTGGCTCCACTTTGAATGGACCTTACTTTTAAAGCTGAATATTAGTTTAGTCAACTATTTTGGTCCGTCAAATGTAGCTAATATTATCATCCCGTCGCTTCTTCTAATATCATTTATTTATGTATCTATTTTTCAAGATTTTCATGTCCCTAGCCTAATTATATTCAAACTTACTATTTTTTTCATATTAAGCTGACTTACAACAGAAATGTAAATGTCTGCACGGAGTTGGTACAGCTCTATCTGCTTGGAAAAAACAACAAATTGCTTTTGAGTCTAGTCTCCTTAACTGATTGTAAACACAACGTCTGGGACATTTTAAGGACTAGTGCAAAAACAAAAAAATCATCTCCCGCAGACTGTCAACACTTATGGTGATTTTTTTTTTTTTTTTTTTTTTTACTATGTTTAAATGTTTTATGTGTTATTCCTCCATTCTTTACTCTTTCTCCTTCAATGAATGTCGGTCCAGTGTTGGACAGTTTGTTTAGTGATTCCTTTAAATACACCTGCTATACATTTTTCTTAAGCTCCAGTTCATATTCTCCACACCAAAGTACAAGAATTTCAAAAAAGAAAGAAGAAAATGAGGAGGAAAAACAATGAACTATTGCATAGTTGAACTTGCCCCTATATTGAACAACATTCAGAGCTCATAAACTCCCATATTGCTTTATGGATCATTGGCTCAGCAAAGATGAGCACACTTCCTCTCCTCAGTGATCCACCATATTGCGGTGGGTAAAGGCTGTGTGGGACAGAATGGCAGTGAGAGGAGCTGAGCTATGGTGATAAATGAGATTTGCTGACCACACACACACACACACACACACACACACACACACACACACACACACACACACACACACAGATGAGTTATTAGACGAAATGATTTAAGAGTGGCTACAAACTCAAAGAAAGTCTGCGCGAGGATCTGAAATTGGTCAGATCAATACGCCTATGTGTACATGAGCATACACGTACATGCGTGTGTGTGTGTGTGTTTGGATATGAAAGGTTTGTGGGCGTCCGTAATAATCTGTTATTGAAACCTACCTGCAGGTGCGTGTGTGAGGTCATGATTGTGTGCGGTGATAAAATATCAGAGGGGAGAGGTGAAAAGTGAGGAGGAAACAACTCTCAAAAGCCAATATCAGCTGACAGCGCGCGCACACACACACACACACACACACACACACACACACGAAGAGAGAAATAGCACCCATTCAGGGTGAGTAAGCAAGGTAAAGCCCGGTAAAGAAAATAGAATAGGAAGGGGTTGGGGGGCAAGAAAGACACAATCTTGTATTTGTGAGAGTGGGAATGACATTCAGGAGCATTAGCATTCATATCGACACGCTCTACTGTAAATGCTCTTTTCTCTGGGCTCATTTCGAAAGTGTCCAGATCCATCTGCTCTACCTCTTCCTTTCTCTCTTTTCCTAATTTCTTTTTCTCTGCCCCTAGCCATCCTTTTCTATGCCTCCGCCCTCTCTCTCACTCCCTCCATTCTTCTTTCTCTCAGGTTCAGAGGCGGACAATGTAAGTATTGAGCCGTTGCCTTTTTTCCCCCGTTAATGCATCAGGTGACGTAGGGCCATATCCACTTGACAGCTCCAGTGTGTGTGCATGTGTGTGTGTGCGTGTGTGTGTGTGTGTGTGGGGGGGGGGGGGGGTCTGCCAGTCAGGCCAATAGGCAGACTATCTCTCAAGACTGTATATAAGAGAACATTTCTTGCACTTATTTCAATGCAAACTTTTCTTACCACAGCAAAAAATTAAATAAAAGCTTAATCTTAATAAAACCTTTAATATTAAGGGTCATGTCCCTGGTGAGAGAACATAATAATGACAGTCCTCTCACCGGAGTCTTGGGTTTGCACCATTTCTTTTACCAAACGCCAACCTTGACTTCTTTTAACCATGAGGGTAATGCTTCTCTGACCTAATCGTAATGGTTCTTATGGTCCAGACTTAGCCATACTCACCGAAAACCACCATATCACTGAGGGAAATTAGCATATCACATCTGATAAATCATTTATTGATTCGTCAATGCTTATACCGTTGGAATGAATGAATGCTTAGTTGCACAGAGGAACGCTTGCTGAACTCCAACACTGGAAGTTAAAGACGGATGTTGACGCCTAGAGTATATGTGTGCATGTAGTGACCACTAGAGCTCAGTCACATATTGTAGGGTGTAGGTTGACAGTTCAAAGAAGCTCATAAAGGTTGTTCTGTTTTTTTATCGTAGGAGCACATCATGGTTTGGGTTAAAAGAACTACTTTGTTAAGGTTCAAGGACCTTCGATTTCATGCTTACAGTAAAGAAAAAAAAAAACAAACACACACAAAAAACCATTTGGTTAAGGTTATTGTACAATTGTGGTCATGGTTCAAGGAAATAACATTGACTTTTGGTTTATAAACGGGAAATGAACCACAAAATCCAATGTTTTGATGACCCATCCATCCACCCCGACCTCCTCCCTACACAGACGTGGTCCCTCTATAACATCATCAACCGACTTCCTCTTTTGCTCCCGTCACAATCACTTCGGCCACTAGAGGACTTTTTCACCTGCACGTAAACATGTCATATCGGGGCATTTGCTGAAAAGATTGATCCTGTCTCACACAACCACTCGATGTGGCTAAACAATGAAACATAAGCTCCTTGCACAAACAACCTAATGGGATCTTTTTTTTATGGGATGGCCGTCTGCACCATTTGGTGGTGCCATCTGTTGCCAAAAATCTTTCTTTCATGAACCAGTTCATCAGGGCCATCAGGACCCCTATGCGCAGGACAACATTGTTCATTCGTGACGATACTTCTTGGTGAGGTTAGGGAACAATCACGGTCAACCACCGCTGACTGCTGGCAGGAAACAGGAGTTGTTCCTCCACACTACAAAAACATAATGCTTCGTCTGCTTTCGCTCCTGACAGACGACAGGTATCATTCACGTGGTCACAAAAGGTAACAAAGAACTAATGCCGTCATTATTCAGATCAGTCTCGAAATTTGACTGATGATCACCAACTGATATTGGTAGGAAAAGCAGCAGGAACAACCAAGTACAGCATAACCAAGAAAAATTAGTGAATACAAATACTGAAAAGAAATAAACAAAAAGAGGGGATTTTTATGCCTTTAGCAGTCCAGTAGTGCAGGTACTAGACTCCAACGACTCAATGCCTTCACAGGAGAGTCAGTTTTTTCACTTTGATGAGGTCCATTTCCTCATGACTCATAGATCATGAGCGTTAATGAAAGGAAGGACAAGAAAGACTAAAGATTAGTTGTCTGGCTTTAAAGACAGCAATGATATGATGCATATTTTTCTTTTTTCTTTTTGGTCCACTTTAAATACAGAGGGAGCGTGTGCAACAGTACGTTTGTGTGTATATACAATTTTTTGCTGGCCTCATGAGGCTCATGTGCATGTTTGAACATATGAAAACACACTGAATTAAAAGAAAAAACAACAACAACAAAAAAATAAAACACAACTTCTTAGCTGCATAACCCAATTTTGCTGCGAGCCTGTCCCTTCAAGTTGCTTTTCTAGGCGAAACCACCGTCTGAATTTAATCTCCCTAAATTGCATTACAACTTAATCCCATCTCACACCATTCTTCCAGGAACAGACAAAGAAGTTTGCAACAATGATGGAGCCTGCTCATGTCTTTAGAAAGCTGTAGTTGTTAATGCAGGAATGGTACGAGCAGAGAAATGTCTGCATGTGAGTGTCTGGGCATGTCTGCACAGTGGTTTTGGCTGTAGAGCCCATTTCTGATCCATCCATGAAGTGAGACACAAAGGAGACAGTTAGCTTCTTGCTTAATCTCACTGACATATTGAGCTGTGCTTGTTCTCATTTCTCACCTAATCGCTTCTCCTTCACATTCCTGCCCTTTGCTTTGGCTTTTATTCTCATCATGTTTCTGTCCTCCTGTTGCAGTTTTAGACCCTTTCTTCTGTTTGCATTAGCAATAACTTAATATAGGTCCATCATGGCATAAGGAAGAGTAAACAGTGAAACTGTTATCAATTAGATAAAAGCATTGTCTTCTTGTGAATCCCATCTGAATTTGGTGCAGCAATGGCGGACTCCGCCACTACCAATAAAAACCGCAATACATATATAATACTATATACACTAATAATCTAATTACTAAATCTAAATACATTGAATAGCTATTACAGAAAAGATGGAAGCCATAAATTGCATAAAAAAGCGGCTTTGATTGTAACAAAATCTTAAGGATTGCAGCTTTAATGTCTGGAAACTCTGGGAGACGGAGACAAAACTCTTCAACTAAAAGGTTTTACCTTCAAAACAATCATGTGGTCCAGAATTCTCTCCTCCGGGAGCGCAACTACATGCAAAATCTGTAACCTCTGGGCTTGAGCTGACTGAGTGGGTGGCACAGCAGTTTTCAGGGGTCAGCAGAGCAACACAATCATGACATAAGCAAAACGGGGCCGGGTCAAAGCTCTGGCACAAGGTCACGGCTCTGTTTACTAGATGGTGTATTTCAGGCACAGAAAGACACACTTTATCTGCTGTTTCCTTTCCCAGGTTTCAATCACGTAAACTTACATTTTGCAAGCCTACTTGCTACTCAAAGTGCAACAAAAAATATCTCAAGTGTCCACTTGATTAACAGTGTGTATGATGTAAAAGTTTAGGGCCATCAATTGTAGCGGCACAAAGGGCAAACATCCAAATGCAGTCACTCACTCTTTCTACATGTTTTTCCTGAGAGGAACAAGGAAGCAATTTCTCCACACTGAAGAAAAACAGCGGAGTCTGCAGTGATGTATTATCTACTAAACCATGGTTTGGATTTACAAGGATGTTTGTTAACAGTTTATCTGATGGCGGCATGAGTGTTAGGAGGTGATAGAAGTCTTGTGAGGGGAGGAAAACTAAGTTTGAATTATGATCTTTGTGGATTTTTGTGTGGGTTTGAAGTGGCAAAGCAATGGCATGAATATCTACTGAACTGGAGAGGGTTTTTTTTTTTTTTTTTTTTTTGGGACAAAACGGAGGTCATGGTCAAACTATTAGGTATACAGCCTAAGAGTACAGGGCAAGGGCACACACAACAGCATGATCCTTTACGCATCTGAAAGGGGACGCCGCTCAATTTTTAAGAATTAATTCTGCTTTATTCCCACCGCTTCAGGACAGCCTGATCAATAAAGGTCAAAATAAATAAGCCAAGCTAGAAAACCAATGAGAACTTTTGGAAAGCATAAGGACATTTTTTTTCTTACACTAGTGTTCAGTCCTGAAGATGAAAATGTGACCCCACACTCAGACAGTCACATTCGATGCTCTCTCAGTCACCTCTGCAAACATTTCAGATTCATTCTTCGAGTTCAAATTATGTGTCTGTTTGTTTGCTGATTTGGTAGATTTTACAGGTTAATATTTGGATTTAATTTTCAAAAAAAGAAAAGAGAGGAGAAAGTAAAAGACGTGTGGGATTTTATCTGGGTTTATTTTGATTATTTAAAGTGGTTGGACATCAGATAAATAAAATCCATAATACGAATCAGGGTTAGAATCAGATTTGCATTATTGATTAATCTGCTGGTAATTATTCTTGATCAATCGATTAATCTTCTGGTCTATAAAATGAAGAGTCATGATTTTTTTGTGTGTGGCATTTTTGCCTTTATTTAATAGTTGAGCTGCAGTAGAAAGGAAGCACTGAGAATAAAAAAGTGAAAAGGGATGCAACAACAGTTCGCTGTCAGAATCCAACAAGGGAAGTCGGGGTAATGTGGCATGCGTTTTACACCACTACGACACAAAACTCACATTTTCTTCCCATTTCTAAATTCAGTTCTGGTCACTGGAAGCATTTTCTGAGCATCACAGAATCTTCCTTGGCGAGAATTGTACAGTAGGAGGCTTAAAACTCCACTCCTATGAGCTGCAATTCCAGCCAAGAGAAGCCACTATCCAGCCCTTCATCTCTCTCTCTCACACACACACACACACACACACACACACACACACACACACACACACACACACACACACACACACACACACACACACACACACACACACACACACAGACACACGGCGCGTCAGCTGCCCCACTCTCAAATGCCTGGCTTCAAATGAACCCAGGAGCCTGGACCACATCAATGATGGAGCATTATTACTGAGCACCAAAAGCCTTCACCCCCATCACCACCACCATCACCATACTCCTCCTCCTCCTCCTCCTCCTCCTCCTCCTCCTCCTCCTCCTCCTCCTCCTCATCATCATCACCACCACCTTGTTCTCTGCTGCTCAGAAGCCACGCACACACTCCTGAGGTGGTGCTGACGAGGCAGCCACGCAGCTTATAGGCTCAGCTCTCGCATGGACTTGCTGTATATGAAATAAAGAGTTTCATTCCAAAATGAGATACCCAGCATTAGAAAAAAAAGGAAGGAAAAAAAAAATCACCTACTCTAACAAAATGACTGATACCACAAATTAAACTTTTTTTCTTAGAGAGTAGCAGGTTGCCCTTGTTTAATAGAAATGGTAAAACCTTTACAGACAGTTAATAATGAATGTAAAATATATGATGTTTCAGAGCTTTTTTGTGGATTTTAATACATTGCTAGTGTATATTGAACTGCTCAGACAGATATAAAAAGGTCTGTGTGACCTCTTGTAAGCCTTTTTTAAATGCTGAAGTGAAGTGAAACTATTCTACTCATAGTTAAGGAATTAGTTCAAGCTCAGTTCATTCAGTTCATGGCTTGACAGCACCATAATAACTGATGTAAAAAAAAAAAAACAATTACGTGATGGAATAATTGCGAGGTAAATTGAAAAAAAAAAAAAAAAAAAAAAAGGTAGAGAGGCAGATCAGTTGTTAACTTTGTTCCACATTTGCAGATCAGGAAATACCAAAGTACCAGTGACTCTTAAAAGAACTCGGTTAATCTTTTTCTAATCAACCCTCCTCTCCACATCCTTGTCTCTGAAGGTGCTGCGTGATGAGACAGAATTCAACTCCAGGCAAACTTTTACTTTTCTTCAATTGCATGAGATAAACTAATCACCCAAGTTAGAGAAGGCCGAGAAGAAAATCCTTCAGAAAAGAAGAAATGAGCTCATTTAGTATGTAAACAGTCCATCTGCAAACTGTTTCGGGATCACTTTTGTGCTTTAAGCAGAACTGTGCCCAATTACTTGCTTATCTGCGATTTGTTAGACGGCTAAATTATGGCTGTGACTAACTATTACTGTCGTTATCGATTGATCTGCATCGATTGATTTTTTTCTCTCAATGAACATAGTTGTTTAATATCTAAAATGTAATTAAATAGTGGAAAATGTCCCTAAAAAAGTAGCATGGTCTTAAACACTGTTTATATCTGTGATTGTCCTGATGAACATTATTTATTACCCACATCAAAACTGTCACATCACATCCTAATTTGGGACTGAGTCACCGAACGGAAGTGTAATGTGACCATGCCTGTCAGCTGCATACAGGCCCGGTCTGTTCCACCAATCAGAAGGGAAGGACGACACAGATGTAGCCTGAGAGCCAAAACTCAGGGAAAAATATACCCAAAAAAAAAATAAAAAATGGCTGCTTATAAAGCCCACTGGTGTGAATGGATGGCAACGACATCGATATTTACAATTGAAATTGTAAATGTAGGATGGAGAAATTATGGTATATTTGAAAGTTGGGAAGAGAATGGAAACTATGCCCTTGATGGTAAATGTAGAAAATTTTAAATTATTAGACCCCAGTTACCCAGAGCCTTCAAATAGCAGAAGATACAATGAAGACAGGTGGGAGAAACCTGAAATATACTATGGAGTCCCGATGACAGAAACAGGGCCATCATATAACAGGAATTTTCATTAGTTTTTGCATATTACGGTCTCCCAGCTTCCCCACGAATTTAACTTCAATTTGTCCCTGACAGCTCTGGGTGGCTGATCCGGGGGCCAGCGGGGTTTCCGAGCCATCAATCAACTCTCAGCAAGGTCCCCTTCCCCTTCATGATCACCTGTCCCCCCCCGTAGCTCCTCTTCCCACCTCCACCTCCCCTTCCTCTTTGTCCTTCTCTAATTCTTTTAACTACTTGTCTTCCTCTCCATTTCAACCTTTTACTCCTTTAACTTGCCATCTTTTCTGCATCTTTTCTTGTTCTTTTCCTTCACTCTGCCTTCCTCTTCATTCCTCCTCCATTTACACCATTTTTACTCTTTCCCCCCTTCCCCCTTTTTCCTTTTTCCGTCCTTCCCATGGGGGATTCCCATGTATCTTAATCCCCGCCCCTAGCAGTAACCATCACTTATCATTCAGCTCACACACACACACACACACACACACACACACACACACACACACACACACACACACACACACACACACACACACACACACACACACACACAAACACAAACAAACACACACACACACACACACACACACACACACACACACACACACACACAAACACACACACACACACACACACACACACACACACACACACACACACACACACACACACACAAACAAACACACACATCATGAAATGCATTTAAAAGCTTGAGTGTCAAGACCCACAAATGCACACCCATTTCTGTACAACACACACATGAACACTGGACCTCCTCCATCAAAAGGGCAATTGTTTCTCAGCGGGTACTGGGATATCACCTGCTACATTGACACAGGTGGGTGGGGGGGTCATTTGTATAACAGATGTGTGTGTGTGAGAGAGCGAGTGTGTGTGTGTGTGTGTGTGTGTGTGTGTGTGTGTGCATGTGTGTCAGACACAGGTTTAATGACTCGTCCCAGCCAATTTCCAGCCGGTGGCTTCTCTTTGTGGGGAAATGAGGTTTGTAGTTAATGTAGCACAGAAGGGCTGCCTGTGATCATGTGTATGTGTGTGTGTGTGTGTGTGTGTGTGTGTGTGTGTGTGTGTGTGTGTGTGTGTGTGTGTGTGTGAGTGTGTCAGTTCCAGTGAGTTGGCTCCAAGCAGAATATTAGTAGGAACCATATGGGAGAAATCATTATGAAAGAAGGTTCGAGAACATTTATGCTTGGAGGCCTGTGCATTTCAATATCGGAGCAAAGGAAGGATATGCCTTTGGTGTAAATATGCATGGAGTATGTGTGTGTTTATGCTTATTTGTGCTTGTTCAAGTGTGTTTAGCTTCACTCTCCTTTCATAAATCACACTACGGTGTGTGTGTGTGTACGTGTTTTGCAAAGATTCACAAACTTGAGTAATTCCACGCACAGCAGTTGCCCTCAAATTTCTGTACAAAGTGAAGTGGCATGTCACAAATACAACAAGCCAGAGAGACAATGAAACACACAAGCACAGACACACGCGCTCATTTCTCCCAGCAAAAAAAAGAAACACAAAAAAAAAGCACAACCACCCATGCAAAAACATCCTGTATGTACGCACACATGAACGGCTGCCCATGTAAACACAAACACACTCTAACAGTTAGAGCACTGGGGGGAAACGGGCCTCTCGGAGGAGGAAATCAGTCTGGGTTGGATGTAATGAGCAACTGAAAGGCAAATGAGCCCTTCAGTGTGACGGCCTCTATCTAAACCCAGACAGCCTGTGTCTCGGGAGATGCTTTATTGCTGACAACATCCAAAATGTCATTCATCTATCTGTGCTCGGTCACCGGCCTCCCTCCCTCCCTCCGTCTCCCCACCACCTCATTCCACTCCTGTCATCTTTTTCACGCTCTTCTTCTTCTTCCTCTTCTGCTCTCATTTCCCATTTTTTTAAACATTCCTTCTTAATTTGCCCAACCTCGCTCTTCACTCTTTTTCGACGTCGCTCCTTCTCCTGGCTTCCTCCTGGCCTGTTGTCGTTCAAGGTCTGCCTCTCCTCCTGTCCTCCTACTACCTTTCTGTCGCTCGCTCCCTCACTTTTCAACTCCCCCTTTCTACTGCTGCCTTTTAAAAACTAAAAACTTGTCTTTCTTCCACTTCATCCCTCTGCTCCTAAACTGTCTCCCTACTATTGTCAGGACACAAATGTAACAAATGATTTTTTTCATTATTGCTACTGACTACCACACCTCACTGCCTAATGTAGTTCTTAGTTTCTTGTCTTTATTGGTGGCATTTGCATATTCATTACCTATTTTCTCATGACCACCCAATAGTGAAAAAATGCCAAACACAATATCCAAGACCCCCAGGTAATGTTTTCAAAATGCCTCCTTTGTTTGACCAACAGTCCAAAACCTGAGGATATTCTTATATATTTATATATAAGAGCAGCATAATCATATTTCAGAAGTGGGAACAAGCAAATGTTAATAAATTAATTAAATGATTTATTTGTTATCAAAATTGTTTAATTTTCAATGTTTAAAAAGTAATTTTGTGTCACATTCCAAGGATGTAAGACTGTAGATAACAACTACTTTCATTATGGATTAACTTGCTAATTACTTTTTAGATTAATTTGTTATCTGTTTTTAAAATGTCAGAAAATAGTGAAACAAAAAGCGGCCATGATAATTTCCCAGAGCTCAAGATGACATATCAAAATTACCTGTTTCGCCCAAACAACTGTTCTAAACCGCAAAATAAGAGAGTCTGATTACTGCTTTACATCAGGCTTTGATATCACTTATATTTAAAGATTATAAAACCAAAGTGTTGTTTCCAGGTTTTTGCTCGAATGTTCAGCAGTAATACACGGAGAAATCCACTCCAAAAAAAATCAAAGGCACAGAGTTCCTTTCCTTAATAGCCCTTAAAATGTTCCAAAAATGGAAATGTGAACAACTGGGCATATCTGCTTAGTAAGATGTGAAGTGAAACAACTAGTAATGGACCTTGTGGTGCACTTGTTTTGCCAGTATACCTGAAAAGCAGCCAAAAGACACGCTATGTTTGGAAAAAGCAGAATGATTTTCTGGCAAACACAGGAAACTAGAACTTCAAGATGAAACTGAAGGAAGACGCAGGCAAAACAGTAGGTTCACTAAAAAAAGCACATTACGACATCGTTTCATTGAAAAATAACTCCTGGGATGCCACGAACATCACAGATTGCTGATGTGTAACAGAGTGTGTAAGAG
Source organism: Xiphias gladius (assembly GCF_016859285.1). Taxonomy (NCBI): domain Eukaryota; kingdom Metazoa; phylum Chordata; class Actinopteri; order Istiophoriformes; family Xiphiidae; genus Xiphias; species Xiphias gladius. The sequence goes on from NC_053412.1 coordinate 4,496,688, forward strand.
CAGTATTTTTTCTTTTAAAAGAATAAGATGAAGGCCTGGAACCGACAGAGTCTGCAGTCTGGCTCTTGACCACATATTGTAGCCGTAGGCGCAAAATTCAATGGAGACAATCGGCTGAAAACGTGGCAACAGCATCAAACAGTCCGCCACATCTTGAACTGAATCCCAGTCTGTTGAAAACTGCTTGATAAACCCGATGCCAGGAGTAAAATATGGAACTATTTTGTTTACAGAGCCTGCCAAGATGGACGCCCAACCAAGGCACTGAAACGCTTGTGCATAAGTTGCTATAAAACTCGTCCAAGTCAAGGGCAAAATATGGTTTGTGAAATTGCTTTGAATTTACAGATACTGAACCCAGTCAAACTCTAGTTTGTCCTCTAATAACTCTGTTCTTCCTCTATCTTTTCTACATAACACTCTCTCAATCTCTCCCCCACTTCCACCCTCCTCCTCCTCTCACCCCCTTTTTGTCTTTTTGTTTTTAATTCCACGCAGCGGCTCCATTCATCTTTGGCAAAATCAATAACCATTCGCTGGCTTGCGGGAGTTGAGGGATGTAAATAGCAGAAATCTGACATTCGCAGGATATAAAACAACAGGCTTTCGATATAATCAACAGCAGTGCCGCTGCCATTCCTCAAACAATCCATAGCCTTATTAAAAAGGGGCCAATAACTTAGCCCTGTGTGCTGCTGAAGGAGGGTGCATGACAATAGTGTCTGATGAGTCAGGGGTTGTGTCTATGACAGGGAGCAGGGATGGGAGGGAGTGATGGAGGGTGAGTACAGAACATGGGGTAATTTGTATTAGTGTTCACAGTGTGATATTATGTGTGTGTCGCATAATTTTCCTTTTGGTTTTACATATCCCTCCTGTCTCTTTGTGGATTTATTTGAGCAGGTTCTGCTGCTCTAGCCTCTCATCTGTTTTCTGGTTGTGGAACAGTCTTGTTTTATGTAGGTATTTACTCTTTAAGCTAAAAAAAACATTATTCACAATAATTATCTTAATTTGTGTTACATATATTATTTGATTAATGTACATTCATACATAGACTAAAAGGCTGGATTTGGGCTTTTAGTACGCATGAGTCATCTTAGAGGACAGCAGTCCGAGGTACAGAGGTAGACAAAATGATCAAAAGTTGCTTCCCTGTCTTCCTTAAAAGCTTTTCATTTAAAATGCCTCCATCCTCCATACACAGGGAGTAGAAAGAAGACAAACGGACAGCAAGAGGCGAGGAGAAAGCAATAGGAAAAGATGAATTAAAAGAGCAAAAGACATGCAAAACAAAAACAAAAAAAGCCAGAGAGCAGACAGTGAGGCAACCGTCACTGCAACTGAGATGAAAAATACAGAAAAAAACTGCTTCATCAGACTAACTGTCTGAAAACAACTGCTTGCCTAAGATTAACTCTCTGCGTGTTGGTGATTCTGCTTGTCTGGCTGGATATTTTGGATGTGTTTATGTGCATTCCTGCATGTTACGTCAACTGAAGTGTCTTTACGGTCAAATGTGTGTGTCTGTTGTGTGTGTCTTTGTACCCTGGCAAAAACCCAAGAAAGAAACTGTTTTTCTAGCCCTGTACCATCAGGCTGTGGAAAGTGTGTATGTGGGTGTGATTTTCTTAGCTGGTTAGTTGTGTTTGGTACATGTGTACTCCACAGAATCCTCATTTTAAAGATGTTTGTATGTGTGTGTGTGTGTGTGTGTGTGTGTGTGTGTGTGTGTGTGTGTGTGTGTGTGTGTGTGTGTCTCCGTCACCAATCAGCCAGCAAGTTGTCAGACGCTCAGTGGGAGAGTGTGTCTGTGTGAGTCAGTCTTTCCCCCGCTGCATCTTCTTTCAACTCAACCTGCTTTCACATTCTTCAAAAGAGACAGAGAGAAAAAAAACAAAACAAAAAAAAACCTCTGACCTTTCTGGTGTGGCCATCCAAAGCAATCGATGATTAGGAAATAAAATGGGTTATTGCGCTCCGTGCTCACTGAGAGATGGTTATTGGGGTAGTAATGAACTCAGGAGCTTTTGAGTAATTGCACCAGCCCTCCTCCCTCCACCTCACCGGAGCTAAGAGATGACAGCATATCAATGTACTCGTGCAAGAACAGACAAAACTAAGCTTTCTTATTACACACACACACACACACACACACACACACACATTGATTGTTTGCTTTGATCCTGCAACATGTTCACCAAGCACCATGAGCACTGAAAATAATAAATAAAGGTAAAAGCTGGGTAGCATTAAAAATAAAAAATAGGTAAGAATCAACAGAAGGAACATTTCCAGACTTTTTATTTGGAAAAGTGAAAAAGTACAAACCATCTATTCCCTATCTCCAAGATCCCCAGTCTTTACTGGATTTGTAAAACCACCTGTTGCGCTCACCGCAAACCTATTTCCATTTGAGAGCTTTTGTACAACAGCTAAGTATCTATTTTCTTTCCTTTACGGCTGGCTGCTTCCTTTGTTATTTCTGCTTGAGTTATAGCAGTTTCATCTCGCAGTGGGCTGCAAAAATGCAACTCTGAAAGCATCATGCGGTTGTTACATGCGCGACGGGTGAAATGCCCCATGCTCGGTCTCTGCAGTATTGGTCAATGTATGAGCACTGGTAAACAAAAACGGCTTACACAAAAGGCTAAAAAGAAATGGCTTCTTTAGTGAGATTGCAGAGGAATGATTTGTAGCACTTTGTGTCACCGCACACAGAATCTTCGTACTGCAGCACCCAGCCCGACCTTCCCCATTTCCACTCCCTGTTCACCCCCCCCCCCCCCCCCCTTCTCTCCCTCCCTCTCTCTTGACTTGCAAGCAGGACCTCAAATGCTGAGGCTTAATTGCTTCTGACGCTTCAGTGGCGAAGTCAAGAAATGAGCCGCAACCTTTCTTTGGGCAAGTGACAACGTGAAGGCAATCGGTGTGAAAAGGAAACATCACTGGGATGAGCAGGGGTGATGCTGTACTGAAGAAATAATTTAGGCATAGTCATCACTATTTTACTTCCTCTAGGGCGTTAAATGAAGTGTTGCTTCGGAGCTAGAGTGGTTCTAGCTTCATTATCAATATTTGCTCTACAATAAAGCAACCAGTTTCAGTGACTGTATATTTTTCTAAATGCTTCTTGAGACGCACACACTGTGTAGTGCCCTTGTCGGAGTGAATTTCATAGAACTTCTCGCAAGAGGCCACCCAACTTAGACGACCATAAGCATTTCAAGTTTGGTGTCAGATGAGCCAATTTTCAGACATCGCCGTAAGGTAAAAGTCCCGCACAGCGAGAAAATACAAAAGACTTTTTGACATTTCTTTGAATATAAAGCGAGGAGAGACACAACGAATTAGCTTAAGGATGTCTGCCGATGTTTGAGTTAGCAGAACTGACAGATTATGAACTTTAGATGAACAAGAAGGAAACTTGGAGCGCTTTAATGAAACTTGCGACTATGTTTTTAACTTTCTGGTTGTGTCTTCCAAAAAAATTGACTCCTCAGTTGAGTGATGTTACTTTTCTCATGAGGTACCTTCACATGCCACAGTGATACTGAGGGCTGAGGCACTGCCTTTGACAAAAAGGGGCGAGAGTGGGCGCTAGGTAGGTAGGTAAGGAAGTTTCTTTCCAACTGAGTCGACAGTGTTGACAAATGACAGGGGAGCGTGTGTCTGAGGCGGGCTTGTCTTTTCTGTGCAAGTTAGTGCACAAGTGATAGAGAGAATAAGAGAGGCGGGGGAATGAGAGAAGGCTATGAGAGAGCGGGTGGAGACAGGGAAAGAGCTTAGTCTGCCTTCAGGGGGAATACATAAGCGAGGGGGATGAAAGGTAGATATTTTAACAGGTGGGCCGGAGGGAAGAGGAGGAGGAGGAGTGAGAAGATGGGAGAGGAAGGGAACGGAGAGGGGAGTTTTGGATGAAAGGAGCAAAGTCCGATGGAGAGAGGAATGTTTGGAGGTACAGAAAGAAGGATGGAGATAAAAGAGCGGAAAAACTGAAAAAAAATCCATTGATGAAAGTTGTAAAAGTGGGCAAGATTTCACAGAGGACAAAATGATCTCATAATTTGGCTCATGAATTGGTCCATTTAACAATTCAACAGACTTCTAGGTGTGTGTGTGTGTGTGTGTGTGTGTGTGTGTGTGTGTGTGTGTATCCATTAAAATTAGGCTCAGATTCAGAAAAGGACAGAATAAGAGAGTGAGAATGAAAGCTGGAGTGATTTGTAAGATTAAGCTAAAATTCAAAGGAATGTTGTTTGAATCAGTGTCAAGTGACCCATCTGGACAAATATCCACGAGTATAGGTTCTGAAAACAACTGGAGCAGGAGCAGGGCTGTGTCACAAGTGGCCCATGGAGGCCATGTCCCTTCCGACTAGACCGGTACAACAATGAGAACAGTAAAAAAAAACAACAACTTTTTTTTTGCTTTCTTACCACAAGTTAGATGGGAAGATTGTACAGTAAAGATAAGCCAGGAGACAGTTAGCCTACCCGCACCTCTACAGCTCACTAATTAGCATATTATGTCTAATAATCCTAAAAACAATTTGTGGTTTTTTATGGGGGTCATGTGCCAGACTATTTCTTGGCCAAGCACAAGACTCCAGGAAGTTACTCTGCCTGACCGAGAAGTAGTCCAGCACATAACCCCAAGAAATTTTTTTGTTTGTTTGTTTGTTTTTGACCTTTGGACAGAGCCAGGCCCCTGTTTCCAGTCTTCATGCTTAGCTAAGTTAGCTACCTGCTGACTGTGGCTTCATACTTACCAAAAAAAGTGGTGGTATCAGTCTTCTATCAGTCTGATACCACTCAACCCAACCTGTTATTTTCTTTTTTTCCACTTTCTAACGTTGCTAACTATAAGTTTAAAGCAATATACAGTTTAATAGCCTCATGAATTCTTGCCTCGGGTTTAAAGGCCAGTTTCACTCTCCTAAATTGTGTTATCCGCCCATTCTGCTCTGTCTGCTTCCCTCCCTGGAAACAGGGAAGAGACGACAGAGAGATTTGGCTCCCAATCCAGATAGCTGGAAAATAAGCTAACTGCATGGTTGCCAGATTACTGGAGGTGTTGTCGCAGAGATCTGCCATTTCAACCAGTCAACTTCGTTTCAAAGCTTGAGCTTCACAATCGCTTGCCAGGTGTGTGAAATGGTAATACTGGCAATTTGTTTCCAGACCATTCATCAGGGAGCTTGACGTCAGCGAGAGTTTAACGCTCCTGATCTGCAACTGTTTAAAAAGTCCATTTCAGAGCATTTTAACACGAAGACACTAGGTTTTTTTTAGTTGATTCAATTTGGTTGGAATTTCCTTTTACAATATATAGAATGAGATAAAACACATATAATGAGATCCAAGTCAATTTCCTCATTACAGACAATGACCTGCTGCTGGTTTCATTAAAGTAAGACTGGGGGATTCTCCAGATCCCCTGGTCTCAAGAAGTCATCAGTAGTTGCACCACCGGAGCTTAATTAAATCTCCGATCATTAAAACTGACTCTCGAACCATTAATACCAAACTCAAACGAGGGGCAACGCATGAATATTTTATATACTCGGTCTGGCTGGCGCGCCATCTCAACAGAATTGAGTTCAAATCTTGCAAATTCATCACAGAATATTCAATACAAAAGTTATGGTGGAGGATCCTAATTCTCTTCGCCTCAAAGGTCTAACACTTTGTCCTTTAGTAGACAACACACGGATATAAGAGCATCCTCGCTCACACACAAATCGTCACGGACAGATGTGTGTCTCCAGACACACTTGCTGTTTGAGGTGCGATGGCCCTATGCTGCAGTTCTGCAGCTTAGCCAGGGCACATTTTTTTTTCTTTTACATCTTTACCTTAAGTGACAAAGCCCCAGCAGCCTTCTCAATTATGTTGTGTAGGTGCAGTCAGCAAGAAAGAGTAATTGCACTGGGTGTTTGGAGCTCCTTGAGACGGATTGGAAGCTCAGGGCAGAGCTGTCAGAAGCTCCCGAAGGACTCACCAGGTTGCGTGTGTGTGTGTGTGTGTGTGTGTGTGTGTGTTTTATACGTGTTTGTGTGTGTCTGTGTGTGTGTGTGTGTGTGTGTGTGTGCTCCTGTCACACCACAGCAAGAATAACATTATGTTTTCATTTTGCATGTGGGTATACTGCAAGCTGCCATGCTCCCATGCCCATATTCACTCTGTGTTTGCATACGCACAAGCGTGGGAACGATGTGGATCTATTAACAAAGGCTCTGGTGTTTCGCGCTGCCTGTGTTTCCCCTGCTGGCATTTGACAACAGCATCGGGCCAACCCGCTGGCTCCCTGACAGTGACAGTCGAGTCCCCGGGACCTGTCAGCGCCATCACATATGCCCTGAGGCCCCTGGAACCTTCTAGATGCTTGGGAAATAACACTGCAATAAGCTCCTTGTTACAGGGATGTCATCAGTCCTCAAGGGACGTGATGTGAAGGCTGGAGGGTCACCGAGAATCAGCCAAATAAGAAGTAATTTGAGTACAAAACCCCATGACAATTTCAGAAAGAAAGGAGATAATAAGGTGTAATGCAGAACATGCAGAAGAATCATGGGAAGTTTAAATTCAGATTAAGGCTAAAAGACATCCAAAGTGAAGATAATAGGAAGTTTAACTGACTCTACTGGAAATAACTTTATTGGTTTAAATATTCTTATTATTTTCATCATTTATTCAGACAATCAGAATCATGAGGGCATGCAAGCAATGACACTAAAATCTGTCTTGTGTTTGTCCAAGAGAATGGTGTATTTGAAGACTCCTGACGTTCCTGCTGGCTTTGATTCAACGCCCAGCGCTGTCGATTCCCACCCCTCTGTCTCCATGTCTGACTTTATTTCGCTTGGATAAGCCTTCAACTATTCCCCCCGGCGCGATTGATACTTGGTACCGAATCTGTCTTTGAAGAGATTTCAGTTTGAGTAGGTTCACTCTAGTGTCAGAATTCCGCAGAGGCGAGCCAGGAAAGGGAGGAAGAAAGAACGGAAGGAAGGAGGTGGGGAGCAGATTTCGGAGTTTTTTAGCAATTTTTAATCAAAATTCTGTCCCGGGGACTGATATGAGAGTTTGTTGGTTAAGTATTGAATTTTAAAAATATCTGGTGATTTAAATAAGGATGACGTGAACATATCGCTCTTTGGGCTGGAAAACATAGATGGGCACAGGGGACCTCTGGCCACTCCACCTTTGCCCCTCGTTGGCCTGGTTGCACAAAAAAAGTCCGGATACTCCGTCGCCTTTCGCTGACGACAAAGGTTTTAGAAAGTGTAAAAGACAGCGACTGAGGTCTGCGTGTGCCCTTGCAGTTGTCATTGTCTAGCAGTGCAGTCACGAGGATGGCGGAGATGGGAGAGAAAGGGGGGGGGAGGTTCTGCGGGCGACGCTGCCACCTGTTCCAGATGTAGTATAAGGCACAGATGTGCTGGTTTAATTAGCCCTGCCAGAGGTGCTGCAGCATGATTACCCTGCTCCGCCCCGAGAGAATGCCTGTCGCAGCGAGTGTGTGTTTGAGTTTCACAGCCTGTGCACGGGGAAAAGAGTTTGACAGCTGAGTGGATGGCGGGGTAGAGGGAAAGAATAATCGTGCGTCCATGTGTGGCTAGCTTTTTTCCCCCCGTTCTGAGTTTGAGAGAAGGGTCGTGGTGCAAACAGAGAGATAAAGCCAAAAGAAAAAGGAGTGGTGTGCATATGTGTCTCTCTCTGATATAGAGCAGGAAGGAAGAAGTGTGATTACGCGCCTGTGTATAAAAGCATGTGTGTGCGCATCATTACGTGCCTGCCTGCTTTATGTCTCGACGCTGCTCAGGCCATTCCATCTGCCAAGCAAACCTGAATGACCTAGTTGGGAGTGAAATGTGCCATAAAGGAGCGCTGATGGAGGAGGGAGAACATGGTGCTAATGACACGGCTGCATCCACATGCCAGCACTCTCGTCTAATGAAGACCCTCGCACCAAAAACAGCCACCTCCTCAAGGGGTTTGCCGCCGGGAGGCAACACGCCGCTCATGCACGTCAACATCGGAAGGCCTGAGATGACTTTCTGAAAGTGCGACTACTCGCACCTCCTCAGGAGAACATCAAGGCGTTGTGAAATATATGAATCGAGGAGTACAGAGTTCAAGAAAATGTCAGCTTTTGGAGATTTGTTCGAAAGAATGTCAAATGAACTGGGATATTCAGGCCATTATGTTCATGCATCTTCAAGTATCTGGGTTAGTCCTGTAATCGTGAAATCTCTCTGTGGCAGAGCTGGTCTCACTAAGATAATGTCTGTAAGGTTACACAAGTGTGCACAAAACAGCAGAGACACAAAAAAAAAAACACACACACACAAACTGTGTCAAACTACAGCAGTTGTACCCGAGTCTGAAGAGCGGTCCTGTGTGAGTTGCTTGTGTGTGATGTTAATCTGAGGGAAAATTAAGGCAGGAGATGTTTTAATTAGCAGAACCCAGGAGATCTGGAAATCTCCATGCTACACACACTGTGCACACACTGGTGCGCACATTCACCAGAGGAAACACAGACAACATTTTTGAGGACAGAAAATATATTATTCATAGATTCAGCAGGTATTGTACAGTATTATGTGAAATGCAAATACAGTAAAAGAAAGGGAGCAGTGAGCTGGAAAGAAGGTGAAGGGTTCACAAATAATACATTTAATGGCTGGATGGCTGGATGGCTGGATGGATGGATGAACTGGGTAAGCCTGCAAAGGTGCAATCGAGGAGAAAGAATGAAAAAAAAGTCAAGTACATTAATTAAAAAAAGGCAGGATTGTGCAAAGAACATAAGGGTAACTGGTGTGTCCACTCTGTGCGTGTTTTGCTCACCAGACTACAATTGTGTGTACTGTACCCACTGATGCCTCAGTCCCCTGGGTGCACACCACAGGGCAGCAAGTGTCAGGCCGTTCCATCCATTAAGCTCAAAGATCCACCGGTCACATCAGTATGCACACACACAACACAGACACACACGCGGACGACAAACACACAGCAAAACTGCCACACACACACACACATTAAAAAAAAGCTTGTGTGACTGAGCAGGTATGAGCGCACACACAGCCCGAACTCCCACCGTATTTCTTTCTCCTCTAAGAAAATAAAAAATAAAAGCTGTTTCCTTTATGAATATTTCAAAAATAAACTAGCAGAGTCCTTTTGGCAGTCAAATGCTCCGAGAATAATTTTGTTTTCAAAGGCAGGCAGAGATACAATAGTTAAGTAAGAAAGACCCAAGCGCGCCATTTCAAAACATGTCCTATTGTTCTCTGGAACCATTCAGGGATCTGCAACAAATAGCCTCATTTTCTGCAGTTTTGACCAATAAAGCCCCTTTCTGTCACATGAAAAGAAAAAATAAGTATTGTTTTCAAATCAAAACTTCTTTCAGTTCAATCATTTAGCAAAAAACAATTTGGGGGTGTTTCAGGGATTTTAAAGGCTACCACAAACTCTGTTAAGGTCCGCGAGAGGGGTCGCCATAACTGCTCTTTCATCTCAACGACGTGAACGAAAACCGCCCCCAAAACTGCCTCTGTGGCTGCTACGCTGACCCTGAACACAAGGCTACAGAAGTGAAAAGAGCAGCTTCTTGCAGGCCACAGTGTCATAATTCTAAAATTAATGTGAGGGTTTGTCTATTTCCAAACAGGGATTCTGATTAAATGGCCCCATAAAGAATGAAAAATGGCTTCTAGAAACTGTTTGCGTGAGCACAATTGGCCCCTGTAGGTAAATGAATTTCCTCCTCTGCACAGAAAGGAGCACAGCATGCGTGCGCTCCGAAACAAAGGAAGTGAAACTCCTCCTGTACCTCAGAAAAACTGACTTCCAGCCCTAAACATCACAGACAGAAAATAGCACCACAGTAGATGTGTCATTTAACACGAGTATGAGAATTTAAGCTGCATTGATCTTGTGAACAGCACTGGAATACAGATGGTGGTAGAATATATGAAGCTTCTCCGGGACGTAAATCAATAGCATGAAGCGCAGAGTCCTTTGGGAGTAGAGCGGAATTAAATCAAAGTTTATGTCATAATCCTGTCATTCGATTTGCATGCCAGGCTTCTATCGCAACACCGCGGTGCCTTGTGTTGAAAGCATCTTTCATAAACTCCTGTAATCGGAAAATAACAGCCATTGATATTTTTTCAATGTTTTCAATTGAGAAGCCTTAATTAAAATGACACTGAAATTAAATCTGAGCACATCTGTATTTGCCCACAAGCCACAGGCAGACACATGGAGAATCACCCACAACCATTTATGCTAATGATGCCATTAGTTAAGTAAATTAATGTATAATTAGCAAATGTTTCTTCATAATACATGGATTCAGAATCTTAAAACAAACGAGTTGAAAGATTTTGGAGGAAATCAATTTTTCTTCGTTAATATGCAAATTGGTAGTTGAAAAGCAAATCCATCTACTCTACATAAAGTACATGGGGTGTATTGAGTTTCCAGCGTGGTGACGTTACGCCCGGCATATGTGGCAGAGGAGATAACTGCAAACAGCACAAAGTTTTCTGCACTCAACTCGAGAGTCAACCAAAACAACCTCCCTGACTGTATCGCCGTCCTCCGCCGGGCGATTTATGATCCCCTCGCCTCCGTTCATTTAGCGGCCTGATCTTCTTGTCATAAAGCATGTGTGAAGCCGGTGGGGGGACGGCGGTGGCAGGGAGATGCCAATTTATGAGGGTGGGCAGTGTAGACAGAGCCAGTTTTACAGCTGTATGATTTATAGCGAGCACGGACACAGCATTCAGTCACGGCTTTTATTCTGTTTTTGTAGGGACGGTGGGGCGGCTTTAAGGCCTGCTTCGACCTTCACCTGTGACGTCTCCCCTCCCGCCTCTTTTCTTTCAGGTAATTTGTGTTTGCATCCAGGCGTAGGGGGAAGTGCGGCTTCTATCATTTAGGCAAACAGCACTGGTCGTATGCCATTTAAGAGGTTCAGTGGAACACACGGGCTTTAAAAGGGGAAGGTCAAGTTAATCTGAATTCAGCAGAGGACAGATTACCTGTTGAAGGCCTGTGAGGAGAATCACAAGGCTAAGAGTCTTTTTTTTTATTTTATGTTTCACCGATCCGACGTGCGGACATGACCTGTTGAAGGATGCACGAAAATGTACAGGGCTTCTGCAGCGAGGGAGCGCAATTGAAAAACGAGTCAACGAAGAAAGTGACTCAAATTAGTAGGTGAATCTTTGTCGAATAATGCACGAAAGAGATATTTTAGCTGAAAACAACACTCGCCACTTAATTGTGAAAGAGGCTGTAAAAAGTTCACCAATTTTTGTGTTGTTTATTAGTCTTTATTTATTTATATTATCAGTTGGCCTTCAACCCCTATTAAGTCATCAACCAAGACCCCTATTTACTAAATAAGTGATTAGAGACATGGCTTGATTTGAGTAAAAGTTGATTAAAATTTACTTTGAGTAAATGTTTCTTATTATACTTTATCAGTGTAATGTTATTTATTAGTTATGAGGCTCTTTTGAGCCCACTTTCTTTGAGTTAGACCAAAATCCTCACAGATGCTACTGATTTGTACGTTTACTTCTCTGAAATGAGCTGTCATATTTAAAACCTTCAGATTTTTAATAAAATACATTTTATCAAGGCAAACCTAAATTCTACGTGTATATAATCCATCATAAATCTTAATTACTTACTGACATCACCTATTTCATTTTAAATATCCCTGGCTATCCTGAAAAATGTGTAATACATATTCTAAGTTATTAACGGATTTTGGGAAACAGATTAATATACAAAGTTTATTAACAATTTGGTGGGACATTGTTTCCTTGACAGAAGAGGCAAAGACCAATTAAATTGGGGAAGGGTTCGTGTTTTCTCACTGGCTTGCAAAGCCAGTTTGACTTTTGTGAACTCAGTTATTCCACTCTAAAGCATCCATGTTAGGAGTGGAAAAACAGATGACGTCATTCACCACGTCTAAAAAACTCCCAAACCTGACGAACCACTATTTCAAAAGAAGCAGACCCGAACTCCTTCAAGAGGAGGGATATTAGGTAGTGTTTCTTTATCCTTCTTTATCGAGCTACAGGAACTGACGTTTTTTGTTAGGTATTTTTAGGTTTAATAAAAGGTATTGACTGAACAGAAGGTACATACATTTCTAACACACTAAACCTTGTATTTTCTGACTTGCTTTTTCGGAAAACTTCCCGTTTGGGGAGAAGGCTCAGTAGCCATGCAATAAAAATCTGGCGCTGACAAAAAGACTGCACCTGTAGGCCTACCTTTCTGACTTTGGTCTGCACCACGCCTGAGAACATTTGGACTCGGTACAGTTTCTGCTGTTTCCAAATGCAGCAGCCAGTGTATTTCCACCTCCAGTTAAAAGACTTTTGTATCACACTTGGCAACAGCAGCGAGTGAGACAGAGGTCACAGAAGGGGAAATCAATCCACTTCCTCCAAAACATAGAAAGTGGCTTACCGTTTCACCCCCAGCGGGATACACAAATCCATTCCTACTCTCTGTGTTGTGCTCTCTCTAGCATTCACCCTCTCTTTCTTCCTTTTTTCGCCAGCACTTTTTCTGTGCTTCTGTATCTCTTCCTCTCCCTCCTTCACTCCTTCTCCTGCCCTTCCTCCTCACATCTAAGAAAAATATCTGCACCTGGAAGCGTTTTGAAAGCACATCACCCCTGTGAAGTTCAAGAGAGAAATATGTACTATCTCCCACGCTTGTTTCCGCCTCTTTCCTAGATGTCTTGGGGGAAGAGGCTACAGGTACGGGAGCTGCGAAGGCAGCAGTAGACTGATTCTTACATGTGAGGATATCTACTTTCTCATCATCCCTCCCTCTAGGATATAAATGAACATAAAGGTGCTTGGGGACAACAAAGGAACACATTGCCTGAAAAAAATAAATAAATAAAAATACCAATAATGGGCAGCTATGGGCCCATCTCATAATCACAGTTATGTAGAAAAGGTGACTGAACAAAGCAGTGATGTATTGATGGGTTAAATTGCAAAATATAAGATACTAATTTACTGTAGTTACGTAACGCCAGCCTACTTACATTGTTTTTTCACTAAACTCTTCCAACAATGCATTAAATGGAACATAAATATGAAAGTTTTCCAAAACCATTGCATGCTAATTGCTACTTATCTCCCGAACCTTGGACTGGGCTCAGACAAAGCTTTCACCTCCTGTACTATTACCCGACAATTCAACACAACACGATAATTTCAAACTATGTGCAGGGCGAGCTGAGGATGGAAAGTAACTGATACTGAAAACATATCTGAGGAAGATACATGCTCTTTCACTCCATGACCTTTGGAGTAAAAAAAGAGAAAAGTCATGTTTTCCTCCAACTGTCAAATGGATATTTGATTTTGACAGCATCTGTGGTGGAGTTTTCTTCTGTGTTTTTTTGTTCTGCACTTTCCAGGCGGCTGTATCAACTTTTCCTCCTTATAATTTCTGTATATATGCTCACCTCTGCCTCCGTTTCTTCAAAAACGAACCGCTGTTGCTGCATGTAAAATGCATCACATCCTATAAGGCCAGAGAATTTCACCCTAGAAAAACCTACCAGATACTGAAGACCAGATTCAGGATATGCAGATTGACATGCAGATCGATTCAGATTGAGCAAATGTCATTTAGTTGACAAGGAAGCTGCAGTAGCCCTTCCTAGGAGCAGGTAATAATAATCTCATTCATCAAAGAAATGTGTTGTTTTAAGAGTTGTCATTTCTGTATGTTGACTTACAACAAATTGTACATCATGCTTCGTATAAAGCTATTTTGTTGAAAGCCAAAGAGATAAAATAGGGTTTTCAAGGTTTCAGTTATGATACACAGATTAACATTTCTTCACAGCTTGGCTTGGAGACTCTGTATCTAGCCGTAAGCCCACTCTCCATTATCTCGGTCAGATTTATCGAGTAGGGCTCTCAAAGTACAAACGAGTGTTGGAGAGAAAGCTAAAAAATGTGGAGCAAAGCGAAAAAAGCAAAGAATCAAACATAAAAAATACAACACATCTCTCTCTCATTCTCTCAGCACGCATGCCGGACTTGGACTGCAAAGAATGAACAAAAGAGAAATAAGATAAAGGTCTAAAGGTACGGGAGAAGGAAATGAATATCATACTTCCGTACTGGTAGTCAGACCCTTTGGTCTCTCTATGTTTCCCTCTCTCTTCCTCTCATACATACAACTCACAGCTGAAAAGTCATCCAACCCCTCAGAGCATTCAGCCTGACAAAAAAAGAAGAGGATAAAAACACTTATATTAGACGGCTGCTTCAAAGACCATTACTGGTGCCTTTGAAAAGTTACCATAGGGTTGAAGCTCTTTCAAGCGTCGAAGAGCAGATTCGAGAGGTTGCAAAGGGATGAGGTAGCCACCCTCTTGTTCTTCGTCTTCTTCTCCTCCTTTTTTCCCTACTTGCTCATTCCTCCTCTTCGTTTCTGGGCTCTGATGGAATACTAAGTAAACAAGATCAAGGCAGGGCCCTGATACTCAGGGACTCGCATAGGCCCCAGTCACTGTTTGAGAGGAACACTTAAGCCCACAGAAAGATAAAGTGGTTTTTGGAAAGAGGGGGTGGCCCAATCAGCTACACTGTTTCTCACAGCACAAAGCCTGCAATGGTGAAACAAAACACAGAAGTGAAGCAAGCGACATGTTTATTCATTGTGGGACATTTCTGAAAGAAAGAATCACCGGGGACAGGGAGTTCGTACACGTCATATGGTGGGAGTGTAACACTCTGCAGAGGGTCATCTGGGCTGTTAGAAATCAGCCTTAAATGTGTTTTTCTTGGTTTGGGTTAGGTCCCCTAGTTCCAATTAAGGGAACTCACAATGCCACGGGATAAAATGATTGTTTTGGACAACTGATTCCAGGATAGATTCCAGGAAAGGTGAAGTGATTAGAAGATTGAAGACCCTTTTCTGTTTCAACTTGGCAATGCCACCCTGCACAAAACCCGGTCCATAAAGAAATATTTTTTGCAGTTTGGTATGGAAGAACTTGACTGGCCTGCATAGAGACCTGACTTCAGCCCCATCCAACACCTTTGGGATTAATCGAAATGCCGATTGTGAACCAGACCTTATCGTCCAACATCAGCGCCCTTGAAGAAATGTGCCAAAGAGATGGCAAAGTTAGCTTTCATCCAGAGTGGTAGTTCCCTCTTGTTAGCAGAAAATCAAATCAGCATCCTCGCTGAATATATTAAAATGAAAGTATGAGAAGTCTTGATTCTATATTTGTGCCTTTGTGAAGCCAAGATCAGATGATTCCCCTGTGTTTTTGAGTGTCAACTTGGGTTTGGGAGACTTATGTAAGTTTAAGAGATCTCGAGTTGTTGTGATTTGTGTGCGCTCTTGCATGTACGCTGCCATTTTACTGCCGTCTGTTTGGCAGATTTTGAAAGTTCCATAAGGCCTGCGAGTCATGTCCAAACAATAACATTCACATCACTGGGGGCCCTGACCGGTAAACACTGTTCTCTCTTTGTAACTGGGCAAGTTCGCTGGACCCGTGTCCACAGCTGAAGCCTGGCATGGCTAGGCTGAGGGCCTCACTTGGCAAAGCCACACTGTAGGGATGACTGGACCCACCTGTCAACACAGCGGGGGATTAGTGGACATATCAATCCATGGCTGCACGGATCGCCTCACCTGCTCCATAGATCTCTAATTTTTCTACCTTTACCTTCCAACCATCTGCTCTCTGTTGTGCCATCCTTTCCTCTCTGCTTGCCAACTTTGTCTTTCTCTGATCACTCCAGCTTTGCTTGCCCATTGTGTTCCCAGAATGGAATATGCCTAATATTGACTGGCAGACATTTATTTCACTGGTGCGTGCCTTTTATACAGCCCAACTAGAGAAATAAAGCCCATTTTCCCTGAGCAGATCTTGCACTCAAAAAAAAACAAAACTGACACATTTCTGGGTATTGATTAGTAACACAATATGCTGTATTTGGATGGTTATCTATCCAGACACAAGAGTTTATCAGTGCAGAAGAAATGACCTATTCAAACTTTGGAGCCGAGCATTAATCTGTCTCCAAAACAGAGAAAAACTGGACACTCCTTTTTACTGAAACTGCCCTCACCAAGAATGACTGAATATCCTCATAATCTCGACCCTTGGCGTCCAGTGTGCTAATGGTAGTCACTAAAATATTACCCAAGAAACACAGCATACACACTTAATTTCAGATGGGTACTGAAATCTTCAAAATTCAAACAGATTCCTTACGTTTATCTTTGGGAAAACGTGCAAAGTGTCCTTGTGCATTTATAGCACAGAACAACAAATCCAATCATATCTTGTAAAGGCTCTCAAAATTCAATGAGGCAAAATTCTACAGCCTTTAACCTTAATTCCACTATAACAGCTGTCTAGATACATGTTCTATATTCTTTAGAGAGCACAGAATGTTTTACTGTATAGTGCAACACTATTGTTAAACAGCTGTGAGCAGCCGATAGCTCACTCATTCTCGTCCTCGGGCTCCTTCACGATAAACACAGTTAGGAAAATGTGCTCAGGGTCCCAACGATCAACCTTGATTCAAGTGCACATTTAAAATGAGCAGAGGTGGAGTATTTTTAAACCAGGTCTGCTGGAGAGTGGTGGTGAAGGAGGAGAGCAACAAGAGCAGCGAGAGAGAGAGGGAGGGTAAAAAGAGGAGCAGGAGGAGGATTACGATGAAGAGGAGAGCAACGAGGAGGGGGAAATTAGGGGAAGAAAGTCTCAGGGAGGAGGAGGAGGCGAGGGGGAATTAGTGGGACGTAGGTGTGTTCCTCCAAGTGTGTAAAGACCATTCTTCCCTTCCCCTTCTCCACGGTGTAGTCCCTGACCTTGAGAGGACAAAAAGGGTGGAGAGTGGGGGGTGGCGTTTCGGGGGACAGTATATCTTCAGAGCATGTCATAATCCCCCGTCACGCATGTGCACGCACGCGCACACACACACACACACACACACACACACACACACACACACACACACACACACACACACACACACACACACACACACACACAGACACACACAAATCTTTTATTGCACACAGATTACTAATGACATGAAAGGTATGAAATCCTACAGCGTCTCTCATGTTCTCACGTTACTACATACAGTGCGCAGGCTTTGTCGTTGCATCATAAAATGTCCTATAGCAGTCGGAGACAGAGACAGAAACCAAGTGACATGTATTATTTGGCAAAGAGGAGAAAACTGACAGGCAGATGAAGAGGAGTCTCCGAGCTCCTTCATCTCTCTGGACACTTCACCCACTTTCAACGCATTGTTTACACAAAACCTGTCTGCTCAACTCAGTAAGTGGAGAGGAAGGAGCTGTTGGGAGGGCGTGAGAGTGTGTATTAGTGCATTTGGGGAGGATTTAGAAAGTTATACAAGCTTTTATTAGCTTGTAAGCCCGTCATTGCATATGCTTTACAGGTGCAATAAATGTGGAAGTTTTATTCTAAACTACGACACTGTATCTGTATCTATCATATGGAAAAAAAAAAACTTCTAGTCTCACAAAATGGCAGGACAAGACGAGAAAGAAAAGCAGTAATTTCAAAAACGGTAATATCTCCCTAGATTTAATTTTCGACCGTAAAAAAACAGTACCGGGAAAAAAAAATCAACACTTCTAAATACCTTCAAATCACAATTCCATTTATTATGGTTTGGTCCTTACCTTGGGTATAATGATCCACTCCTTTAGGGTTCCGAGAAGCTCTTAAGATTATCAGCTGTCTGGCTTGTTATGATTTTTTTATTTGAATTCCTATGAAACGCTTTTCAGCGCATGAAACAACTTCATAACTTGAAAACTGCAATTTTATGGCACCATCGCTCGATGAGACTCAGACTTTATTCTTTTACATCTTTTCACTGAGGTTTAATTAACTCAATGAGGGCTCGGTGTCCTCTGGATGATATCTCCCAGAGGAAACATTTTTGCACTCAGAGCCTTGAAATGTATCTTTAACTGCGATAAGTTTAAAATATCTGTATACCTGTCTGCCTGTCTATCTATCCGTCTATTTGTAGAAAAATATGCATGCAACTGTAAGTGCACACGCAATCATTGCTACATGCACTCATGCACACACATGGGCCTTTAGGCCGAAGGTGTGCATTAGCTTTTCATTATAATAAGTAATGTGAGTGGTTCCCCACCCTTAAAATGCCATTAGCCCCTGCTTACTCCCCTCTACCTCCCCCCTCTCTCCCCTCTTTGCCCTTCCCGATCCATAGCCAAGCACTGTGATTAGCTTTATGGAGCAAGAGCTGAAGGCAGAGAGGAAAATGCTACAAATGATATTACTTTGAGCCTGAATAAGCATACGACACATGACATTATCATCACGCCCGATGGAGACATTGGGGAGCTTATCAAACGCTGGGCTCCATGCTGCAAAACAGCCCGTGCTATTGGATGAGCCCTTCCCAGGGGGCATGGCTGTCTCAAGCCCTGGTGGGAAACGTATTAATAGGAGAACACAGTGAAAGAGGCTGCGCTTAGTGTCACGTCAGCAGTTCAGTTCACGGGGCGAGCACCTGCAGGCTTGACACGGAACCGCATGTGAAGTTAAATTATGTGGCGACGGAGCGGTGATTGAGCAGGAGATCATGCAGGATGGAAAAGCATGAGATCTGTGAGATGCCAGGTGAAACCTCATGAGCAGAGCAGAGGGCCAGGGGGCACCTGCACTTTGAAACGGCCCTCATTTTGTCATGTCATTCTCTTTTATATGGTTCTTATTGGCAACTTTATTAATAAACTTTATTGATTTCTTTAAAAATGTTCTGTCTTTCTAAAAGAAATAGTTCGACATTTTACTTACATGTTTATTATCATTCTTGCTGAGAGTTAAACGACAATTTGATACCGGGGGGGGGGGGGCAGCTAGCCTGGCTCTGTCCAAAGGTTAAAAAAAACAAAAACTTATCAGACTGTTAGCAGCTCTAAAGCTCAGTAATTTAATGGTCATAACCGTGGAGGTAATTTGCTCCTTTACTTGTGATTTGGCCACTTGGGCAAACAACCCTCCCCGCATAGGTTTGTATTTGTATCTGCTCCTTTAAATCTAAACTTGTGACATATTTTGTGTGTTATTAGTCTATGACTCATTGATGCCCACATCCCTTCAGCGAGGCTTTACTGGTTAAAAAAAAAGTTAATTAGAAAAGTATACACAGAAATGTACAGTATTTACTGTAAATCAATGGCGTTAAAACGACGTGTGTGAATGTGTGACGCAGACATGCATCCCCATGAACCCTGTTTGGTCCATTCCCACTCGATTTCTCTGTGTAATTAGTGTGTGTACATTTGTGTTCCTCTCCATGCGTATTTCAGATTAAGGCCATGCTTATCTTCACAATGTTTTATAAAGATATGTATGCACATTAACATGTATGCACATTAACCCGTGCGTACATGTTAATGTCTGTTCATGTTTAATCCCTTGCACGGTGACCCGGGCAGCATGTGTGTCCGCGCATGTAAACATCCCGGCGTGTAAACGCCCTTATCTGTTCCCCTTCCCCGGTAATTACGCTGACTAACGAGCAAAGCATGGGGGCACAAACACCGAGAGGGAGACAAAAAGAGAAGGATGGAGGGAGGACAAGAGAGAGACGGTGAAAAGAGGTGAAGACACGAGACAGATGGTGAAAGAAGAGAAAAGTTCTTCATCTGAGCATCCGTGCCTCTGTAGAGTATACACGTGTAGGTATGGAAGTGTGTGTGTATGTATGTATACAAACACTGTATCTCTGTATATGGTGTGTGAATGTGTGTGTGTGAGATTGTGTGCATGTCAGGGCCAGATGCCTGCATCTACAAGCCCATCTGTGAGGAGAGCCCTGCCAGACCACTAATCAGGCAATCCATCACCTCTCTACCTGCCACTGGCCATTACTCGCGAGCCACTCACACGCACAGACACACACACACACACACACACACACACACACACACACACACATACATCTGTCACAACAACAAACAGAGGTCTATCCACACGTACACACCCTCCTCTACATGCGCACGCTGGTAGAGTGTGTATTTGAAAGAGAGACGGTCTTGAGAGCTGATCATAAACTAATTAGCAAGGATATGACCAGTTTGCTCCTTGCACATTAAGGTCAAGCTCTCAAACACACATGGTCACAAACATATGCTCATAAGCATTATAGTGTAACTATGCACTATGCCTCTGATATCATACATGAAATTTAATAAAAGGAATAATCCAAAGAGTTAACAACGGGTTCTGGATTCTGCCCAAATAGCCAAATGGTTGCAGCGCGTGCCACATAACCGAGACCACGTTAATAAATATTTTGTGTGTTCAGTATGTTCCAAAAAGTCTTGCTTTAGCTTCCTTAAAGCTCAGAAGCTTAGTGGGAGGGAGGGTATTTTTTTGCCAAACAAACCATTTTTTAGAACACACTAATATATGTGTATCAAAATTAGAAAAGGGGATTGTACTACAAGAATGGTTAAAGACGTAAGAACGGTTAAAGTATGAACATTGTATAGGTTTAGACCTGGTTTTTAGTTTAGTTTAGTGAGTCACCGTACTAAACCGGTGTAACAGTCATGGTTCTGAGCTGACAGCTACCGTTTCCGACAAAGAAGCGAGCTACAAACATGCAGCAGGTGTCACTCGGCGAGATGTCAGCGTGGCTGTTTCCTTGTGAACCTTTACCGACTTTGAGCGTTAAATGAGTCCATTTCAGTTGCAGTTTCCCATGTTAAACTCGCCTCCCAACAAAAGATAAAAAAGATTTTAAAAAGTAGAATGTTTGACGTGAGTTTTGGCAGGTTGTGAGCATCTGCACAGCTGTGAGTCTGTTTGACCAACAGTTGCTCATAACACCCTTCTCCGTGTAGATCAGTAAAAACACTCGTAAATGTGAAAAACAAATCCTGAATCTACATATAAACGAGACATTAAAACAACCAGAAAATTACAGTAATGAAATGATTTTTACCTAATTTTAGCTCTTATATAATTTCCTGTGTGGTATGGTTTATTTTAAAAAGAGGAATTTGCTAGCAAAGCTGCCTCGTTGATATGGAAGCAGGTAATGACTCAATTTACCTGTTTTTTTTTTTTAATGTCATACTACCTTCATGTCAGTTATCATTTATTCCTTCTCGTTCCTTGAGTATTTTTCCATTTCCTTATCTGTCCGTTTTTAAGTAGTTCTGTCCTACCCACATGGTTTTTCTCAAGGAAAAGACAACACTCATGAAAGCAAAGGGACCTGGGGATGTGTAATGAGCTCCTCAGCCACATCGCTGACTAGACACACACACACACACACACACACACACACACACACACACACACACACACACACACACACACACACACACACACACACACACACACACACACACACACACACACACAGTAAAATCCACCTGTGTCGGTGTATGTGTGTTAGCCGGCGGCGACGACTGCATGATACACCGTCTAATCACTGTCATAGAGGCAGGAGGGATTTCATGTGGTTCAGAATGAAACACTTTTGAAACTAAAGGTAGTGGTAGGATTCCAAGACACACACACACACACACACACACACACACACACACACACACACACACACACACACACACACACTCATAATCAAGACTACAAATGCACACAGACAAGTAAAATAATAAAAGGCACACAACCACACGGTTACAACCTGAGTGAAATTAAACATTGTACCAACAAACAAACGCACACACACAAGCCTGTAAAAACACTATATAAAACAGTAAAAACCAGAATATGTTTGCCATTTTAGTAGATGCATGAGTCAAATACACACACCTATACATCCAATACAGTGTGTGTTAATCTGGTTGATGTTTCACCACCAAAGCTAAATATACACTGCACTTTACTGGGACTGTTCAACCTAACCAACAACGTCAGTCTCTCACCAAGTTCATTTAAGGTATTTAAATAGCTAAATCATTTCACCTACCCTTCAGTGCACCTCAAAGTAGGACAATGAATGAGATCTTACCCAACACAACCAGTCACTGTCAGTTCAGTACGTGCTGGTGGGTTCACTGGAAACAGTCAGGCCGATGGGCAAATCTAACTTGGACAGAGAAAATATCTGAAACGTTAGCGAAGTGATGAAGATGAGGAGCCGGTACTTAAAAGAAGATAGCCAAAAAAAAACAAAACACAAAAAAGACGAAACATAAAAACTGTCAGATGACGTTGGTGCTCAGCAGCTCGGGCAATCATACGCAATTGTGAGCACCTGCAGGGAAAAGTACACATTTGACGTACTTGTACTTTACTCACATTTTGCTGTATCAAAGTGTATATATACTGTATGTTTGTTTGTGTTTGTGTGTGAGTGTGTGTGGGTATTATGCGCTCCCACCTTTGTAGGACAGTAAACAGACCTCTCTTAGCAACTAAGCCTCCAAGAGAGATATGGTATAAGATCTGCAGGGTTCCTGACGACAAGTGTTTATTTCTGTGTGCGCGCGCGCGCGTGTATCTAAGAGAGAGGGATACTGTGTGTAGCCGTTGGGGCGTTAAGCTGCAACCCTGTGGTGTTGCAGTGATGTGGAGGTGTAGCGAAGAACACCACCCACGGGTGCCACGTCGCTCAACAGACCTTCACTCTCACGCACATACACGGCTTATACGCGCACACTAACACAAATAAAATCAGGACAACATGCTGAATGAGACAGCCTGTGTCCAAAAACAATGGTCCAGCACAATAACTTTGCTTAAGAAAAAACTGTTTCTTGTGGGGAATTGTAGAATTGTAATATACACATTCAAGTTTATGTTTTTGTTTGTTTGTGTGTGTGTGTGTGTGTGTGTGTGTGTGTCTGTCTGTATGTGTTTGTTACAGGAACAACCAGGGAACCGATAGGAGACGTAGCATTCATTGCCATCTGCTTTTTATGCCAACAATTAGGACACAGTCTGAGCAGCATAAGCCACACACGCACGCACACGCACACACGAACACACGCACACAAACACACAAAAAAAAACAGACACACACACAGACAGGCCCATATCTCCTCGCCTGTATGGTGGCTGTCAATCGATGGCGTGCCTTGTCTGCCACTCTCTTGTTCACAGTGCCGGACTGCAAACCAAATAGATAAGCCAAGACCTATAAAGTACAGAACCTGAAGGCCTCTTGAGAACTCACGCGGACATTCATTCTCACACACACACACACACACACACACACACACACACAGAATGGATGGGTTGCCAATAGGAGCTGGGGTGGTGAAGGAGCATGGGAGAAAAAAAAGACACCTGCAGCATTAATCTCTGTGCTGGAAATCAACATTGAAAAAACTATAGAGACACACACACACACACACACACACACACACACACACACACACACACACACACACACACACACACACACACACACACACACACACACACACACACACACACACACACACACACACAAACACACACAAACACACAGACAGACACACACTCTTAACATGGTTTAATGACCGTAAATTCCCAATAACGGTTAAATATTTAATGGCAGACAACAACATAGGCAACATTGCAACAAGGCAGAAACTGTCTCTCACATAATTAGACTTTTATTGTATTAGCCATGTCAAGAGAGACGCTGTAATTGAGTTACATTGCAATTACATACTGTTCACTGGCCCTTATGTGACTACCACACACAGAAACACGCGGACATTTCACACATTTCAATCGTGCTGTGGGTAGCATTAAAGCAAAATTCCTTATTTCTTTTAAACTTTGGTCTTATTTTTGAAGCTTTTGTAGTTTTTGTGATCTAGTTTCTGTCTATCTTTATGTGCCATTAGGTATGATAACATTTTAATCTTTTACTTCAGGAAGATCACAGGGTTTGACATCAAGTCTGATGCTAAAAGAGTAGCAGGGCACGAACATGAAGGGTAAGATGATGATACAGGTTGTAAGGAAGCTACCGGTTTAGCAACATTTTATTTAGACCCCTTTGAGGTAAAAGTGGAAGTTAAACTCAAAGTCAAACTCAAAACTCAAATTGCGCAAACAGCTGCAGTGAATTTTAGTTCAAAGTCTCTCCAGGTCAAAAATGCTCGCAAATTATACCTCCGCGTTGGATGTTGGCCTGCTGAACTTTCTGAGGCTGTTTCCATGGTCTGGTGTAGGCCTCTTAGCTCCAGTTAAGGGGAATCTTGAAACAACTGACTGGCAACAGTTTTGGGAAGGCCCGTTCCTCTTTTCAAGATGCCAATGGCTCCGTGCTTGAAGAAGGGTCTTACATTAAAATGGCTGCCGTTCAAACAGAGCCCTGAACTCAAACAAATCCAACATGCTCAATATCGGTGCCCAGCTTCACCAGTGTGTCTGAATGGGATCAAATCCCTGCAGCCAGGTTCCAAAATTTAGTGGAAAAGACATTCCGCTAAACATTGGAGGTTGTTGTAGCAGCGACTTAATTCCCGTGGTTTTGGAATGATGTTCAAGTATTACATGTTGGCACGTGTGTCTGAGTGTGTTCAGTTGCCCACATACTTTTGGCGTTTCATCAATGAAAGAAAACAAAATAAAATGCAAGTAAAACTGACTGACTGTGCGATGATGTTACACCACTGGTCGGCCGGCCGAGTGTCGGAGTTTCCCCATTGGCCTTTGCGCTTTCAAAATGAATTGATGCAAAACAGTTTCTATTACGTAACCAGGGGGGCGTTTACAGGCGCTGTTGCCAACTTAGCGCCTTTTACGGACAAAGGCTTTTCAGATCCCTTTAGCGACTTTTTTTTCAAAAAAAGCACCTAAATCGACAAATCTAGCGTCTCTCCGGACAAAGTTTAGCTACTTTCCCTAGAAAAGTGTCACCAGTACGGTCGGACTTTCCCTCTGCAGACACACCTCTCTATGCGATAATGAGCCGTTGACTTTAACTTACGCGTACGGTGATTTTGTCAGATGACGACGCGGTTATAAAGTCATTATTTTAGCAGTGCAGAGCAGCAGCTTGGAAATGGCTTAGGAGCGACTGCTGGTTAACATGTGGTCTTAACGGGCCGCGTTTCAGTGACTATTTCACACTCCATTGGCTGACAGCAGAAAGAAAAAAAAAAAAACATGTAGATGAGAACAGCTTTGTTGGGAACTCAGCTCTATTAAAATACTGTATATGTGAGCACGGAGAGTAGGAACGAAGCAAACAGATAAAGGGCTGAAACCGGCTGACACTAGCCAGAATGCAAATACAACGCGATGATGTCATGGGTATGCAGTGACTATCTGAGCAGGCTTCAGCTACTTTCAATTGAAAGTAGTTGTTTACAGCAGTTTCACAACAGTTTTCAACAACGTCGTCAATTTCGCACATTGACCATCCGCGGTCCAGCCATATACTAGGTTGACTTGGTCTTGTTCCATTCAAATGAACTGAAGTCTGGGCAAAATCATAAATATTGGTGTGACCAGGCACTAAAGCTGATAAAACAGGTGTATTTAGTTGGAGACTGCTTATATCCCCTGGCAGTCTATCAAGCCTTTCAATAAAAGGGAAGGTGGCACAGATGAAAGAGGAGAAGTTGGGGAATGATCGTAAATTGAGGAAGACGGAAGACATGATTAGAATAAATTGGCAAGTGGGATTGCGAATGGAAAAAAAAAGAATAAAAAGGTAAAGGCTCCAGGAGGAGGGAGGTAGGAAAAAAAAGTGGCAGGCAAGTAAGGCCAAAAGGAGAGTAAAAAAAAGGGATGGATGGATAGATCAGTGGATGGAGAGATGGAGAGTGTAAAGGACAGGGAGGAGTGACCAGCCGGGACTCGCCTGTAGTTTCACCAGTAGGAGCAGCTTGTGTGGCAGCAGGACGACTGTCACCACTGCCTGCCAACCGCGGCCACACTGGCGCTGCAAAGCATCCACCTGTCACTAAAGGCCGTGTTTGTTTTAAGCCGCTTCCAGGCTGATTGTTATCGCCCCTTGAGAGAGAGAGGGTGGAGAGCTGCCTATATAACACTCATAAATGAGAAATAAAAGAAGGCTCTTAAATCGTTTGGCTTTTGCGGAATGTGCTTTCATGTGTAATTATACAATCTCTTCATTCTTTTGCATTCAATATCTCAGACTCCACTGGTTGAGTTTAGACCAAATTTGATAAAAGGATGTATCAAACAGTGTATTTATAATTAACACTAAACAACAAGTGGGGGTACTACAGTTGCAGATCAAAACACTGACAGATCTCTTACTGACTGGCTCGCAAGGGGACTGGGTAATTTGTGATGGCTGAGATGTAAAAAAACATATATTTTTTATATTCTTTCTATATATATTTGCAGATAATAAGCCCAAACTTCTGTGTCATGATGATATGTTCCCTCACAAAAAAGAAAAACGACCATAATAAGACATCCTGCCATGCGATGTTGTATCTACCTGCAGAACAACTCACTGACCAGGGAACAACATCTTCCAGCAGATACAACACAAGTCACAATAATTAGCCTGTCGGAGAACAGAGTGGGAGTTGAGCCTGTCTGGCTGTTAGCACAGAAAGCAACAGTCGACAGCTCTGTGCGTGTGTGTGTGTGTGTGTGTGTGTGTGAACAGCAAGGGGCTCCATTCTCACAGCCTGTTCTGACCGCCCTACCATCTGCGGGCATGCCGGGTGCCCGCCTGTCGGCCCTCCCATGCCAGGCACTTTGACGTCGTCGCATGGTAACAGGTGTAATAGGGTGGCTAGAAGCCGGTCTGGCCAAATGACTTCAGCAAAACACTGAATTCAGCGCAGACTGGGCCTTTGACTGTGGGGGCCGCGGGTAGCCAAAAGACATTTATTTCCATGTTTTTGAACATCCCACATGGGAAATCTGACCCCGAAGTTTGACCATAAAAAAAACTAGCATTAATTTGACACTAGATGACTTTAAACCTACCAGTTACCAGTCAGGGTTTGCAGGGTTTGGACCGTTTTGCATAGTGCTATTTTTGCATAGGCTTCATCACCTATCTGCTAGCTGCCAAAGCTAAATCTGGGAAATCAGTAAATTATTGTACTAAAAGGTTGTTCGTGTTTAGCAAATGGTTCAATTGCCTTGCATATGCTAGTTGCAGAACTGTGTGCGGGGATGTGTAGACTGAGCCAACTGTACATGCACATACACAGGTTACTATTTCATTTAATTATCAGTATAAGTGACTCTTTTATATTACACTTTATGGACTACTTATACGTGCTGGAAGAAAAACAGAAGAGGAAAATGATGTAATGCACAAATGGCTGTGCAGATTAAATTTTACTATGCATAAAAAATGTAAGAAATCAAATATCTGCAGCATCACTGTGAGATAAATATGGGATAAAAGCATGAATGGCTACCTTTATACATCTTCGGTGTCCTTTACGGTCTAGAGGATAACACAGTGTTCTGAGTTAGTTATCAGTATTTCCTTGAACATGACTAGTAATGCGCTGAATTTTAATGGATGTTGCGAATGCCGCTTTTTTAACACAACATACTACAAAGCCCATGTACCGAAGGTGCCGTTATTTTCGTCTTCTTCGAGACACATTTTCTTTGTGTCATAATAAATAAGTTTTATTCCATTCCATTCATTCATATCACTTCATTTTTAGAATGTCAGAGTGAATCAACCTTTCACAGAGACTCCACGTCTCTATTGCAAACAGGTTCTTAATTCAGTTCAGGCTAAACTGGACGTGAATGGTATTACCTTAGAGGAGATAAGGCGAAAAACTAGTCTTGTGCAGTGAACAAGCAAGAACACAATTTCTCTTTCCCTTCACAAACAAAATGAGACCCTCCTTAAAAGCCACTCTCCCTCACCGTCTCTGTCTCTCACACACACACACACACACACACACACACACACACACACACACACTCAGACACACGTACGTTATGAACGCAGGCAGCTGCCTAAAAATAAAATAAGATAGCGAAACACCGGCTCAATCATCCATTACCGGCCCATTTTACATCGTTAGAGGCATACAAGGAAAATTAATTGCAGGAAAAATTGATTGCACTAAGAGGTTCATCAAAGTTCATCAAATTCTCATTTTCCACATTCATTAGGCATTAGGCTTTGTGAGAGCTCTTTGTGAGAGCATGCGCTGTGTGCTTTCATGAGGGAGAGAGGAAGGCTGACAACACTGCCAGTGGGACTAAACACTCTACACACTCACCTTTTTTTCTCCACCCTTTTTTTTTGAAAGCTATTTGTTGCCAAACATTTGTTGCCCAACAATGCGTCACACCTAGCACATTTTTGGACTTTTCCTATTTTGGACTGCCATTTTTGCCCATTTTAAATGTTAGACAGAATTTTTAAATGTTAAGCCACACAAGTTAGCATACTGTGCCCTATGTCATTATTATGAGTAGCTAAATGAGTTTTTTTTCACACAAGTTAACGTGCTGTACGTTATGTCATTATTATGAGTAGCTAAATGAGTTTTTTCAACAAGGATTTCCTTTGCAAAGGATTTCACACAATTGCAATGTGTTTATGTTTGTGTGTGTGTGTGTGTGTTTGTCTGTGTGTGTGTGTGACTCTGCAAGCATGTATGTGTGAATGACACAGCAGCAGCCAGCTCCAAACTGAATTGCAATGCGAGCAGAGACATAACAACACTGACAAGACTGGAGGCAAAGATAAACAAAGGTTTCCCCACTGGTGTTTGAAAGTGTGTGCAAATCTCTGTGTGTTTGGATGTGTGTGGTATCTGTGTGTGTACAACACTTGCATGCATACAGGCATGTGTGCATGCACGTGTACTTTTTTTTTTTTTTTTCCATTGAGGGCGAATGTGTGTACTGTGGTGCGGTTGATCTGTGTTGGGACTCTCAAAGTATTACACACACACACACACACACACACACACACACACACACACACACGCACACTTACTGACGCTACCGTCTGTAGCAGCCATCTGCACTGGAAACACAGTGGGGAAATAGAAAGGGCCGGATGGAGAGCGGTAAGAAGGAGTGTCTGCTTACTGCGCTGTCGCTGCCAAAATGCAATTTTATTTAATATCCTGGGGAGAATTGAACATTTCAGGCTAACACACCCTGTCAGACAGCTTTCACAATTAAGTGGCACCAGCAACAGTAAGCAGGCTCCCCTTCACTTTGCCGGTTGACGTTTGCTTTGGTGCAGCTCCCGGGAAGAGATATGTGATGCGCGTGAATGTTACCGACACTTCTTTCAAGATTTATGCGAGAATAACATCAGCCTCAATTGTTAAGTTGGGTGGCAGAACTAAACAGCATATCATTGCTCAATTTAGTCACCCAATTTGCCAAACAAAGCACCTTTATACAAATTTTGGGCACGGGTTTAACAGAATATAGGATTTTTTTCCCCTGGAATCTCATCTTTGTGGTGTTAAATGTGGGGGTATTGACAGTTACAGGGCGACCAGTTTGTGACAAGTACATAGTCAACCCTTACAAACACTTAGGTCTCGCAACTGGAAGCATTTATAACAGCAAGCTTGTGGAATCATTAGATGAGAAATCGTTGAAAATACCTCATTAAATATTTGTTAAATATTGAGTATGCTGCGTATGAACATGCAGAATCCGCTTACTCCTCCATGGTAATCCTCCAGTGAACTTGGCATGGGTATTGGCTGAAAATCAATTAATTCCAATGTATTTGCTGAAATCAATGAATTGCGGTTCAGTTTTTTTGGACAGAAAAAGTCGTAATGTCCAGCAATTTCAAACCCTCTTGACCTCATAGGGAAGGTCAAACTGCCATTTGAAAATTTACCTCAGGATCTAGTTTTACATAACCCTGCTCTGCCATATGGGAAGCAAAGACTATAAGAGCTTCCCTCTTCAAAACTACCTACAAACAACGACAGCCACAGCATGACCTGCTATCAGTCCTGCACCGCCTTTTTCACAAGAATGTGCAAATTGATTTTTCAGTGCCACTACCTGGTGTGACTGGGCACAACTATCTGGTTTTATCTTGTCCCCATTATACGGTTGTGTGCCAGGACGTCTCTTATGCCAGCTCAAATATTGATATGTATTATATTAAGTGTACTATTTGAATTCCAGTGACCGCTTAATTCGATTTGAAAACTCTATTCTACCTTTTGAGCTTCTCTGCAGCTAACACACTATTAGTCCTGCACACTAGCATTAGTCAAGCAGAAAACAAAATGAATGTGAACACCACTGGAGCATATGGAATTAGCTCATTGCACGCATACATTTGTAGTAAACAGTGTGTGTATACGTGGTGGTGACAGAATGAGTTCGAAACACAGTCAAGGGCGAGGAGGAGTGCATGTGTGAGGAGTTTGAGAGGAGAAGAGCATGAGAAAGAGGGAGAGACAGACAGAGACAGAGAGAGAGAGAGACAGAAAGAGACAGAGAGAGAGACAGAGAGAGAGAGAGAGAGACAGAGAGTGAGAGAGACAGAGAGAGAGAGAGAATCGGTCCAGGGGGAGCAGAGAGAGTAACAGCTCTTCCCTGCTGGTCTAGTCGGGCCTTATATGAAGGATCGGAACTGGGAGAAACAACTTTCCCACATCAACTACACACAAAACTGCCTGACCCTGTCATTCATCCTGTGTGTGTGTGTGTGTGTGTGTGTGTGTGTGTGTGTGTGTGTGTGTGTGTGTGTGTGTGTGTGTGTGTGTGTGTAGCTGTCCACCTATCATCTGCTGCCAATTATAAGGGGTTTCAGCCACTCCGCCTTCCTCAACCATGCTTCCTCCCTATGAGAAGACAGGCTGATGACACGGGCGAGTCCACCGCAGGCGCTGCGTCTCGCTGCACCCCGTGTCACCTTTCACTCAAAAACTCAGGTGCCCGCACTGCTAAACGCCCCCCCCATAATCCGTCAAGCCCAACGGGGGGGCAGAGGGGTTTTTCTATGGTTTGGTTGGACTTCTCCGGCTAATTGTTTTGAGGCTCAAACCCGGCGCAGAAGGACTGTAGCAGCGACTGAGCGGGAAGGTCAGAAGGCTCAGAGGAGAGGAGGGAACACAAAAGGCTTCACAGGAAGCGAGGTTGTGATGGCATCTGAATGACGAGGGGGAGCTTCAAATGCCGATGAGAAACGTTACTGTGATGCTTTGTCATGGGTTCGATTCCGACCAGGGACCTTTATTGCATGGCTTGGCGCTCTCTAATCCCATTTTCCTGTCTGTGTTTACTATCTGTCAGTAAGGACTAAAATGCCAAAATAAAAAGGAAGAAAAAATGCTCTGTCATAATTTTTGAAGTTAGAAACGTCCATTTACTGTAGCTGTTTCTTTGACTGGACAAATAATATGATGTTGGCTGCAAGTAGCACTTTTCATTATCAATTAATTGGACCATTTTTTCTTCATTTTAATGAATAAATTTTACAGAGTCAATAAAATCTCCAAAAAAAGAGGAAAATCCTCATTAACAATAATAATCATCAACAATATTCAATAATCATGCAAACCAGAAAAAAAACAGCAAACCCATTTTTGCCCTTTTTTTCTTAAAAAGAGACCTAAGCCTTGCCTTGTACTGAACATTATATGAGAAAGATTTTACAAAAAGTTATCAAACTTTGACTTCTCTGCTGTACTAGTAGCTGATACTGGTTCTTAATATCCCAGGCACCTTAAAAGCAACTTCTTCTGCTTTTCAGGGCTCTTCAGGTCACATCATTTATTTATTACCATCTTTCTTCTATACATCTTTTCATCCCCTGAACCTTCTCCTCGCCCCCCTTCCCATACTGTAACCCCCACCATCACCCCCTCCTCCCGCCCTCTCCACTGTGTAAGCCGAGGGGAATCATCACCTGACGTGCTCCCTGACAAAACACCGAAGCTGGTGTGAAGCCAACATGAAGAGTGAGCCACCGGAGTGTGAAATCTATCTATCAACCAATCTCATGCACTCGCTGAGAGCACTCCGCTTAACACAGTTTGCTACACCATTTATTGAGCCTCCGTGAACTTGTTTCATGCCAATGGTAATGTACACACATTTAAATACCCGCGTGGACACACACACATGCTTTCTATTCGTAATCTTCAATAAATGACATTCTAACTGTGCCTTTAGAGGGACACATTATATTTACAGTTAGAGCCAACATTTCAACATGTTTGTGAGTTGTTTAATCATGGATGTAGATGAAAACAATAATACTAAGAAACATTATGTAAACTTTTTCTCTTTGCTAATGATGTCATTACTAATGTATCTGATGATTATTTTTGAGTAATCAATTAATCAGTTAGTCTTCTTTATTTGATTACTTGTTTAGTTTGACTCCACAGTTATAAACCCAAATGTATTCGATTTGGAATAATATAAAACCGAATAATGCAGAAAATTCTCACATCTGAGAAAGTGAAACTACCAAACAGAGAGCGTATTTGCATGCTTGCTTGACAAATGCCGTTAAATTATTAATACTGATACACAGCCTAAAACATGATATGGAACAGAAAAAAAGAAGCAGAGTATCATATTTGGGAAGCTAGAACTAGTAAATATTAGCATTTTCACTTTATGATTGACAATAATAAGCACTTTTGCTTGATAAATGCCAATAAATGATAAACAGTAACGATGAAATTCCCAGATATATTCAATCCGCCATGATAGAGAACAGAAGAGCAGCACCTTCTAACATTTGAGATTTAGGAACCAGCAAATATTTGGCATATTTGAACTGCAAATGACAAAAAGTATGACAATACATGCTAAATATTAGTGGCAGTCGATTTATCATTCGACATTTTGGTGATTACATTTTTTTTGCAGATCCTTGAATCAACTATTAAGTCAAGCAATAAGTCATATGAAGCTGAAGTATGTGCGAACAGATACAAATGTAAATCAGGGGTTATCAATAATCACTTATCGATTGTTGTAGTGAACAAGGAGCTTGTGCCTCACGAAACTGCACGCTACTGTACTGTACTCCATATTGCACTGACAAACTGTTCAGGTGTGACTATGAATTTCCACTGATGAAACGATGACCTTCCGGAAAAAACACACTGATTCACTTTTTGTATGCGTCCGCAAAATCCCAAGTTAAACAAATATGGTTGGGCAACAATGGAACAAAAATTTGTAATTCTCTCTTTTAAATGACTGTATACCCACCAGAGAGGCTCTCAGTGTATTTATTGTGACTGAAGTATTGAACGTACACAGCCCCGCTGCGTCTCCGCATCAAGGACACCATCCGACCGCATGGCAATCCTCCAGTGAATTACATAGCGTGAGAAAATAATGTGGCGCGCGGCAAATGCCTGCACTAAATATTTACAAAAGCCCCATAACTGATCTGAATGAGCCTTTTGAGAGTGACTTGGGAGGTAACACAATGGGAGAGGAGTGACCTTGCAAGGCAGAGGGGCTGGGAGAGAAAGGCAGCGATTATGTGGCGCGTGAAAGCCTCGGCTGTTGGGGAGCGGAGGAGGCTAAGAAAGGGGAGGGGGGGGCTGGTCCCTCTGCTTTTTGCCTGTGGAGACAAAGGGGAAAATGGAAGGAGGGATGGGGGGAAAAAAGAGAAAGGACAGACGTGGAAGGTACATCGCATTCCCTCATTCCCTTCCTCAATCAGCCTCCTAGGGCTGGAGCTGTGAAGTTACTACACAAGCGCAGCTGAAAGCCACTCCGCGGTCACTCATCCTTATTGGTCCACAGCCAAGCATTTTAACTAGTGATACACAGGCCTGCATATGGAGAGGCACTGCTTCCTGGCACATAAGACAGTCTATTTTTGGTCCTCTCTGACTTACGTTCAGATATCCTCAAGTGGATATAACTCCAGAGAGTACTGATATGATATGCTCGGTTTTCCTGTAAGGGGGTGTGTCAGGTGTGTGTGTGTGTGTGTGTGTGTGTTTTAGGAGGATGGGTAAAACATTTTTTATGGGAGACTGTGGGTTGTATCAAGGGATTGTATCAAGTGAGACTACTGTGACAAGTATAAATCTTGGGTTTACGTGCATGTTTGAGTGTCTTTGTGTCTTCGTCTCTGCGTGCGTGTGGCTGTCAAAGACATGGACAGGCACCCTCATTCGTGTTTGAGTGGACCTGGTGGAGTGGACCTGGTCCCAGCTCTGCTGGGACACGATGTCAAAGTGAGAGGAGAGGAGACGTAGCCATTACTAAGACCTCCTCAAGACTGACATTGGCTTTATCTCCCTCTGACTGGTATGCAAATTTCACCTTAACTTTTCAAATGTTGCAAAACCAGTTAACAAAAGTCAGTTTTATCACTATAGCCCTTCAAAAGACTCTTGAAAGACAAATTTGTTTAGAAACAATAAACTGACAATGAGTCATTAACTTAACAAATTATCCATCATTGAAGCACACAAACAGGCTGTCAGTATGTCAAACAAAGTGTCAATGATTATTGGACTTACGTAATTGTCCTTCACTGTCTGCTAATATTGGTCATATGCCATGTTTTTAAAGAGAAGAAAAGAAAACAAACACAAAATCTTCTAGAGGGAATGGCAGCAGGTACGTTTTTATGAAAAATTTAAGATGGATGTCTTCCTCCTGGCCGTTATGGGTCAGGAGCAAATGCAGAAGCAAACGTGACATTGTTATGCTGTAGCGCCCCAAAACCTCTTTTGAAGGAACTCCTGTCGAAGCTTTGCCGCACAAAGTGTGTGACAGACGGCATTCTGTCCGCTGCCAACAGTCAACGTTGGTGTATTTTAACCCTTACCACAAGCTTTCCCTAAACTTAACCAAGTGTTTCGTAAAAATATTTATGAGGTGTTAAGACCAAAAGAAGCACTGTGAAAAAACAAAACAAAGGTCTGCATTGATGTGGATGTGTTGTTTCAGCTACCACTGAAACACTGAAATACAGTCTATGAAGGCTGGTTTGAATAATGCATCCATGATATACTGGGGAAGTACAGCATTCACATTACAAAGTAATCTACCAGGAATGTGTGGTTGTTTGCATTTAAGTTGCCAACACAGGGCGTTATTGGATAATGTTACACTTTATTCAGCGTCCTAGGGTATCTTCAGCCTTTTGTGCATAAAGCTGAGAGACAACAGGAAACAAAGGGGAGAGAGAAATGCAACAAAGAACCCCTTATGTAAGGGCGTGCCTACTTTTCGATAAACGTGACCCCATGTTTTATTGCTTGTGCCCTCTACATCGGTACCTACACTCTGTCAACGCAGCAGTACCATTGAACTGTATTTGTATAAAAGCCTATCTGGGGACAGGCAATGTCAACTACCTTAAGCTAGAAATGTATGTTGCATTGGTCCATGCTTTATACTTGTCCCTATGAAAATAACGTTTATATAAAAATATATGCGGGGGCTGTATTTTTAAACCATAGCCATGGCAGTGGCAAACCAGAGAACAGTCATATGGATTGTTTTGGGCAACGACAACTTATTCTGTGTTTAGTTTTAGTTCGGAGAACTTTTGTAATAATGTACTGGTAAGATATTAAAGCGTCAAGTAAGGACAAATCAATGTAGTAACATCCAATCTGGCACATTCAATCATAAAAGTTGCACTGCAAAGAACCTTTCAAGTGTAACATTTCAGAATGACTTTTGGACTGCTGAGCTAGTGCAACTGAACTATTGATTCCTTCATTGGACAGAATAGCTACAGCAAAATTTCATGTTGAAAACAAAATGCAATATTGACTTTTATTCAAATTTTTCTAAGTAAATATATTATAATTCACAAAAGTATAAGGCAACTTGAGTGGGATCTCAGTGATTGTTTCCCAACCCCAATTCCACCATTATCTTTATACACACACCCTCAATGCCCCAGGCACAATAATTCCCTGTCTTTTGCCCCCAGAAAGTTGATTGAAGGGGTCTATCTCTGCTCAGTGTGGGCCCGCTCCAGCCCATTGGTCAAGCCAGGGCCAGAAGTTCACTGCCGTCAGCTCTGAACTGATGGCTAACGTTTTTACAACCTTTTGGGGCAATATGGAGGAATCATCGTCTGTCAGCGTGACAGCAGCGGGGGGCTCATCAGCCATTCCACACACGCCCTCTGTGTCTTTCTGCCGTGGAAGCCTTACATTGGGAGAGAATGAGCATAGTAAAAGATGTCCACCCTGGTACTACTCTTCCCTCCTTTTTACTCAATCTCCCTTGTTCTCTTTCCACCGTCTCTTCTATTCTTTATCGTCCATGGGGGAGGGCGGCGTTTTAATTCGTACGCTTCCCTTCTGACTGTGAATTAATGTACACCCGGCTGAAACTGGCAAAGACAGGAAGTATATTTCCCCTGCTCTGAACCCTGCCTCTCTTGATTTTTGTTAGACTGCCGGGTGGCAGAACATGTGAGCTCGCTCCTCGTTGTGTTTGATTTCAAGACATGGCTTGATGTTTCAGAGTCACGGCGGGACATCTCTTGTATTTTACATGGTAGGTAGGGGGTAACGTACCGTGAAGACACTGCTTATGTTTCTGGTTTTGAAACTTCATGAAGGGTCAGTCCGGGCTCAAAGAGAATCAGCAGTTGCTCAAAAAACTGTTGACATGCGGTTTCTTTATTTGATACACTTATGTTTGAGATGTTTTTGCCAAAGGCTCTCTTGTCAAGGCGAAAAGGATTTTTTATTTTATATTTTACTAATAGGGAATGCATGCAAAGTAAAGCACTTCAAACACCAGAGAGAGGCGTTTGCCAGAGGACCCCTTCATATTTTACACAAGCTACATCATGACAGCAGATTCACTCTCAGATTGCCTGGACAATGACTTCTACCCCACCTGACATCTATCACTGGTACACGGACGACACTTTCACCAAACTGCACCTCTCCAGTATTTATATCTTCATGCAAAACTTGAATAACATTAACCTACACGTTGAGTTATTGAGTGAAAAGGAAAAGGATGGTTAACTGCCATTCCTAGACTCTAGTGAAGGTTGGTGGGTGCATAAAGAAAACTGGTACATGTAGTGGACAAAAAAAATCCCAACCCAAGACAGTGACAGACACTGCAAACTCAACAGAGGCCACCAGAAGCAACCATACGTGAATGGGCTGTCAGAACATCTAGCCTCAAGTCTCAGGAAGTCAGTACTTGACCACAAACCATTCCACAACTTAAAGTTTCTGCTGGTACACTCTAAAGACAGCCGTCCACCGGAGAGGGAGACCGGAGTGGTATATAACATCACACGTGACAACTGTAAGAATCACTACATCGGTGAAACAGCAACAAGAGACTGAATGAACACCAGACTAAAACTGGTAAAATATTACAACTTAAGAATTCCCGTAAGTAAGAACTCGTATAGGTCAATAGGTTATTTCTGTTCAGAAATATGTTTTTTCAGTGGAAGATGACAGATGACTTAAGTCCTGGTTGACTACTTTCAAGACCACAGTATTTTTCGTCAAGGTGAATCAAATAAACAAGACCTGGATCAATTCACTACAGTCATTCAGTCCAGTCCAGAAGCTGTCTTCCGATCAATTGTTCCAGCATCCTAAGCCCAGTTTTAATATCTCAGCTTCCTGATCAAATTATCTCATGGACATACTTGGCAAAATGTCCCATAAAAGTAACTTTTCTAAAACCATCTTCACCCCTGACAAAGCATAAAGAAATCAGGTCCATCATCAGCTTCACTGGCAACAGCTACAGCGTACAAAAATACTATCTCACCATCCTCAGCTACACCTGAAGGATGGACTTGAAATCAATTTTCTCCTTTCAGTCCTTTTTGAGATCCCTTCTCCTTGACTGCTGTTCCTCTGAACTGTTTGTGAGGCACTGAACAGGGATTTGAAGTTTTGAGGGATGCTGCCTGGAATATTTTCTGGCGACATTTTAAAGGGGTTACTATTGGATTTCTGGTTTGAAGTAACAAACCCAGTGACTTTTGCAGTTCAGCCTGTACCACTGATCGCTTTTTTCAACTGTCTTCCACAGCCAGAGAGAAGAAGAAACACAGATATGATGTTCCAAAGAAATCAAAGAGTAAGTACTCCTTGCACCTTGGATAATTTTTCATTGTCACGCAGCAAGAATGTCATTTCTAGTTTGGACATAAAATAGTATAAGCGTCTAAGTTTGAACAGGCATCAACTCTCCAAAGGGATCCTAAAACTTCATTCTACGTGCCAAATTACAGTCTCGTTCCACTTCAAATATTTGAAAGAACAGTTGCTCATCTTTCGGGATGCAACTACAAAAAAACTCCCTTGAATTATTAGGGAAAGAGACCTGAGGTAGAAAACCTGCATGAAATAATTAACTGCTGATGGGAGGACGGGGGGTCAGTTCATTCGCTCACTCTTATCTGCGTGGCACAGGAAGGTGCTGACAGTTGTCATGTAAAGTGTATGTTTTTGACTGGCATGCTATCAGTGCATTGTTGGAATGATTACTGTTTCAGAAATGTTTGGCAGTAAAAAATGTTCCCGGAGGGAAGAAGTTCTTTTGGGACAATTAGCAGGTTCGTCACTAATCTGATTTTGACAGCTGATGTTTCGGCTTGTTTTTTGTTTTTTTTTCCCCTGCTGTGCTGCATCTAAATGAACAATCTGATTCTGCATTAAAAACATCAGAGTATTATCAACAAATTGTACTTAAAATATCAAATGTTCAGCAAAAAATGACCCCTTAACTGGTAACTCATATATTATTATATATGACATTAGTAGATTGTTAATACTGATGCACTGATGCTAAAGTAGGATTTTACTAATGAACCTGGTCAGAATTGAGCTACTTTTAACTACTTCATATGCAGTCTGGTATAGGTTTTGTCCAGGCATCTTAGGGGCTGCGCCCCCCAGGTGGGTGACAGGCTAA
The DNA here is from genome assembly GCF_016859285.1 of Xiphias gladius. Classification (NCBI taxonomy): domain Eukaryota; kingdom Metazoa; phylum Chordata; class Actinopteri; order Istiophoriformes; family Xiphiidae; genus Xiphias; species Xiphias gladius. The sequence continues at coordinate 4,535,616 of NC_053412.1, forward strand.
ATCTGAGGGGTTGTGAGATGGTTCATAGGGTAGGAAAGAAGAAAAAAAAAAACAAAGTTCCACTACACAAGACACTGTTTTTTGGTGAGGGGCCTTGAGCCAAAAGGATTGGGAGGAACTTGTTTATTCTTAAACAATGCATTATTAGCTTATCAGTGTATGTTTATTAAAAATCTTAATCTGTGAAGTAAATATAGCAAATATAGCTCATAAAGAAATCAAGTAAAAAGGTACAACATTTCTCTCTGAAATGCACATGTAGTGAAGTATAAAGTAGCATGAAATTGAGATACTCAATTAACGTACAAGTATCTTAAAATTGTATTTAAGCACTATACTTGAGGTCTTCTCCTGAAGAAATATAGATCAGGATATTGACAACGCTAATGCACCACAATCTGCAAATAAACCGGATTTAAGCATGCAAGAGGACTTTATGCAGTTGACACCCTCTCTCTGTCTTTTCCCCCTTCTTCAACTGCACAATACCATAAACACAATGAATAACACAGTGTTTCATGAATTACGGCATAAACCAGATTTACAATATGATGCCCATTCATAATTAGGATGAATCAAAGTGAGCCATACATTACTCATGACTATGGCAGGGATCCTTCTGCAACCACATTTGTAAGGAGGGAATGGGGGTACTTGGCTTACCTAGAGGAGAGAAGAGAGAGAAGAGAAGAGTGATCATCTTGTCAGTGTCATAGGATTCATAATTAAGATCTCTCAAGGGAAAAACTCACAGAAGGCGTTAAAGCACGAGATGTAAATACAGGGCAGGTATCTAGTTTGTTAGCCAACCTGCGGCTATTTTGCTCTTTTTCTGTACAACCGTTACGTAAAGCAACTCAAATCCATCAAATAAACTGTGTTCTGGAGTGTTTTCGCACATTCTGATATCAGAAGAGGAAACAAAACTGGAAGTTGACTGTAGTTTGTGACAGAGCCTCCTGCGCTAAATAACAGCATTTCAAAAGGAGTTTTCTTTTGACAGTCCCCTCCTGTCAGACGGCTGATTTGTTTCAGTAAAAGCAATTTTCTTTCAAAAAAATGTATCTGTTAGTTTACAGATACAGTGCAGGGTACAGATAGCAGAATCACCATCACAGCTATGCTCAGACACTTGGAGCATTTAGGCATGGTTGAAACACCATTTCCAGCACACACACACACACACACACACACACGCACACGCACGCACACAAACACACACACACACACACACATACTCCTTCAAAGCTCTGGATTTCTGCAGCGAAAATAGGCCAGTAAAGTAACTACGCCACTCTGATCTTTATTTCAAAGGAAGAAATATGATGTTTATCGCAATAAGTAAATTCTGAAAAATATGTCAGAAAGCCGCCACGCGCTGAAGGTGAAAGTAAGAAGCCAAGAGGGATAAAGTGATTGAGGCAGGAACACAGAGGGTGTGTGTGTGGGGGGAATAAAAGAATGACACCGCAGGAGCAGGAGAGCCTCAGGGCTCTTGCCGTGTACTCATTGATTTCTCATTAGTAAATTCAGTCCTCGATTTCATCAACCCAGGCAAAGAATGACAGCTAACCAAGGCGTGCCAGGTATTTTGGTCTTATTTCCAACCAGAGGGCAAATTTCCAATCTCCTTCAGCTGGTGATTAGGAAGGGGAGAGGATCTGGATTCATTCATGGCGCAATCCCGCCCGTCTCTGGAATGAAACCCCCTGCACGGCTTTTGACCCATAGGTCTCTGCCCAATTAGCCAGTCCTTCAAAAACAAGATTTCCTGGAGCATAGTTTTCTGGAGAGATTGATACTTCATTAGCTAAAGCTAGAGAGCATTATTCCGGCACCTAAAGGCACTGGAGAAGATATCCTCGCAAGCTCAAAGGACTTAGAAAGATACTGGGTATTAGACATATCCCATTTACCTCGTCCTACTTCTAAAAAGCATAGAAAATGCTGGTCAGATGGTGCCTTTCATTATCTGGTCAGGTGTAACGATTTCAGAGCACGCACAGTTCCCTGATTAGAGAGTAATGTGCGTTGAATGGTTGGTTAGGTGCATCTCTTCAGCTAATTGGAGAGGGCAACTAAATTTCACTGTGTACGGATAGTCAGGGGCATTCATTTTAGAAAATATACAAAACCCTCATTAGATGGCACTGTGTACTCTGCAGCCACCGAGGAGAAATTGCTGGGGAAAACTCATTCAGCTTTAGTGCGCATCTTATGAGAATAGAGATTGGTTTTATCCATCAAATATCATATAAGGGGGAGAAATACTGTAGTATCTGTGGTCATGTTGAAAAGAATATTGTGTTTTATAGCTGTTGGAATCAGACAAGAGAGACATTGCTCCTGATATATCAGCCAGGAGATCAGGCGGATTGTTGCTGGATAGGTTTTCATATCTGTAACATCAATGCACTGGAAGGCAATGAAAGAGAGAGTGTGAGTGTGAAAGAGAAAAGGAGAGAGAGCGGTATGTGTGTGTTTTTTTTCACAGCCAGATAAGTGAGTGAGGATGAAAGAGGTCGCTGTTGATCTTATCAAAATACAGAGGGTCCGTCTTTGGTTTTATTTTATTATTTAGACAGAGATTTAAATGCATGCAGAGATACACTCCCTTTCACTCACATGTATTTTTTAGGTAGCGTACAGATAGAGCCACTATCAATAACAAACACACACACACACACACACACACACATACAGTCACAAACACAGACACTACTGCTGTTGCTGCCTCTAATTAACTCAGTTTCACAAACAAAATAACTGCAGAGGAACGAATAACCACATCTGGGAGTGATGCAGTCAGCATCAATCTGAAACAGCCGGCACAGGAATTATGGGGGGGGGGCGCAGCGGAGAAGGGATGACCGAGCAGCTGCCAAATGCCGCAGCAGAGGGGACGGAGCAGATAAATGGCTGCAAAAATGAGACTGTGAATGTGAATCCTGAAATAAAGCATTTCGGAGACAATTATGGCAAACACTAATGGTTGATGTTCATCCAGCGCGAAAAAGTTGTCGGACAGTAATTCTCTCATGTCCAGGGATGCAACGGAGGAAACTGTACAGATGGTTTAAAGGACAATTCTGGTTTGTTAAGACTTGATCTTATTTTTGCAGTTTTGTCCATCAGTTCTATCTGTTATGTATTTGCTAGGATGGAGAACAGTATTCGCTACAGCAAAGTCTTACTGGGCAAAAAAAAATTAGCAGTCAGACAAACTGAACTGATCTGAAGTGGAGCTACATTAAAGTTCATTCACCAATCAGTCAATAATTAAGTAGAAAATCAATTGCCAACAAGAATGTGGCAAAAATGACCTTTTCCAGCTTCTGAAATGCGAATATTTGCCGGTTTTCTAAATGTTGTAATCATAAAGTGAATACTCTTTTGGGTTTTCAGCATCAAACTTCATTTCTTTACTCGCCAAGAGCTGTCTCCAGCGGTGGAAGGCAACGCCAATGTTACCTCTTGTTTTGCTTCTAATTCTTCTATCACTTCTTTTCTACTAGAGAAGTTAGCATGCTAACAAGCTTAGCCCCGGCCCGTCCAGTCTCATAATACCACTTTGCAATAGTGTGTTACTATTGCGTCCAGTGTGCCCTCGGTTCAGGATGAGAGGATGAAGAAATAGCACAATCCAGAGGGCCTATGCTAACCTCTTGTCTTGAAAACACAACGATGGCTGAAGTTCTTGGCAAGCGACCACCACCACCACCGCCACCACCACCACTACCACCGACCGCTTCTGGAACAAAAGCCACGTACGGCGGCAAAAAAGACTTACATATAGCACCTTTTCAGAAATTACGATGGGATATTTTCACAGTTGAACCAGCGACTGTGTCTATATTCTGTAATAGAAGTTTTAAACAGACAGTTTGGGTAAATATTTTACCTCCCACCTTTGATTTGGCATCCAAATAAGTTTTGGTAACCTGCAGCTTGTATAAAGGCCTTCTCATCATCTGACCACTTACGTATCTTGCTCCGCAAAACTTTATCGTGCAAGGTTGCCATGTTTCCAGATCTCCGTAATCAACTTGATGACTACAATGGTACTGAAGTCAATAGAAATGTAGGCCAAAACCATGAAAATATGACCCAAACTGAAATAAACCATAATTATCTTTTAAGGTTTTTGGTACCACTTTTTTTGAAAGGCACATTTTATAAAGTTTTAATTAATTAAGAAACAACATTTGGGTTAAACTACCTTTATCTTAGTTTTAACATTTTATTGACATTTAAAATTTCAGACAATCCGGCAACCCAAATGTTTTTACAAATGGTTTATCCCTGATTAGTAAATTTGGTGCTAATTGTCTCTAATTGCCTATTTCGAAAATCATACTAGTTTTTGTCATGGTCAGACAAGAAAAAGATGAAAAATCTGTAGAAAATTAAGACTGAAAATTGAAACTCTGTTGCGAGGAGGGAAATGAATCCCGGTCATCTGTAAATAAATGATTTGCCCAGCCATCACCCTGAAGGCAACACTGCTATTTATTGAAACGCAAACTTGTAATCTTGTGTCCTTCACAACCACTGACAACCGCTGCCTCAGCTGTTGATGTGGACGAGAACAGCAGGCAGGATGCATCCTGTGATCAGAAGAGTCCATCTTATATTCTTCTCTCTCCTCCAACAAACACAAAGCTCATGCTGCAGCGGGCGTGACTGCACCACGAGGCAGTGGATGAAGAGAAGAGTGAGGGATGTGTGTGTAAGTTTGTGTGTGTGTGTGTGTGTGTGTGTGTGTTGACGGACAGAGGTGGTATGATGTGTCGATCTTCGTAAACCGGGGCCCTTAGGGATGGGGGATTAGCAGGAGAAAGCACTGGAAGCATTAACTAGTGTCCTGATGGATTAACACTAATGACCGTGTGTGTATAGGAGTTATTTATGTATTTTTATTTCCGTAAAGTGCATTTTTGATCAGAATTTCAGTTTCTATTGACAAGCTGCGATCAGTTACTTCATCCTGACAACATTTGGAAGCAAAAATGCCCTTTTCTGGATAAAACATTGATTTCTTTCAGACAATACTGACTCAGAAATACATGTAGGAGGGCGCAAGGAGTGTGCTTCACATTACAAAGTGTCACGCAGCTGGAAATTTACCTCAGTCGGGGAATAGCAAGCGAGGCACCGTCATAAAATAAAAATGATGTTGTCTTCAGAACCCACAGTGTTTGTTTTTCTCAAATTGTGAAGCAGCTCTGGTGTGAATAAGAAGGTAATGTGTACCCCAGACCGGAGAACTGAGAAAATAATAAACCAGCAATCATTCTTTACAATTTGACAGAATACCTTCAGCTTAAATGCTGCCGTTTTAGAGTTTTTGGTCAAAATATGTTTCCGTCTGCCTTTTGATACCTAACAAAGGTTTTTCAGCATGAAGTTCTATTTAGCTATTTTCTAGCTTTTCTTAATGAATTCCCTCGTCTCATTTCCATTCATTACTGATTGCATCCCAACAGGGAATCGAGGACACACCCTTGCCCTACAAACCTCCCAGGAGGAGCTGCGAATTTTCAAACTGTGTGTGTGTAAATGTGTAGCTAGTAGACATCTGTGTGAAGGGGAAGCAACATACTGCCACCCTGCACTGGAGGAGAAATGCCCTCCAAGCATAATTGCTATGGATCTCCCCGCTGCATAAACGGTGTTATCACAGTTTGTCTAATTGTGAAAGCTGTGATCAGCATAAAGAAGGGTGATCCTTCCTTTGTGTGTGTGTGTGTGTGTGTGTGTGTGTGTGTGTGTGTGTGTGTGTGAGAGGCGTGTGCGTGCGCGTGTGCATATGCTATCCGGGGTGGAGGGAGCCTCTCTCTCCTCCTTCCCATCGTCTTCCTCTCTTTATCATCATTAAAGTAATTAGCATAAAGGTCGGGTTTGTGTAAACAGTGAAAGTGGGCTTGGATAAGGTTCCACGTGGATGAGGCCACCTCTACTGAAGTCCGACTAAAAGCGTTTGTTAAAGTCAAGATTAAAGATTCCTTTATTGTTACATCCCATTGTACAGGTATAAGAGAGTAAAATTCTTGGGTTCCGGCTCCTTGACACTGCAGCAATAATAAAATAATACTAAAAATACAATACAATAATAAGATAAATGTATAGCGTGTACAAAGTGCAAAGAACATAGATCTTGAAAAATTTACCCAACATAGTTCCTCTACCATAAAAATACACCAGGGATACAACATCACCTTCAAACCTCCTGGCCAGCACTTAACACCCCACCACCCACAGGCTTCCAACCATCACGGGTAGATCGGTTATAGTCCGCTCCAACAAAAGTAAAGACGGCGTAAGACACGTCATTTCCCCTCCACCTCCGCTACGACGGTAAAATTAATTTTAAGCACAAAATGAAACACAAAATAGATAAATATCATCTCCAGCAGCGATGCCACCGGTGAAGAAAAGTAATTACCGATGCATCGCACCTCCTCGCTCACCTTTTCATTGTGCTACACCGTCTCCTTCACGCTGTCTCTCGACTGATCATTCATCCTGGATTGAAGCGTGGCAGCACACAACCCTTTGCCCTCATGGTTAAAAGAGTAGAGCTATTTTGAAGTGAAAACCACCTGTGGGCCGGCCTTATAGACACAAGCTATAAAGATGGAGGTGTTCATTTTGTGCCCTGAAAGCCTCTGGGTAAAAGTGAGGTATATATATAAGTATAGTTTCCTGCTATGATCTTCTAAATATGCAAGGGGCAGTCAATATAGTGCTGTAGTCAATTCGTGGGGAAAACATACCGAGCTGATGTGTGAGGAGTGGTTTACATCCTGTACAAATGTCTATGTTAACTAAAGTGATTCATCTTTCCAATAGAGAGAAACCACAGTAGATAACTGATCGCCTATGGTCAGCCTTGTAAATGAAGGGGGCTATGGTGAAGGTGCCCTTGAGAGATTTGTGCGCGCGCGTGTGTGTTTGTGTGTGTTCAGTGTGTGTATAACCCAGCGGGTGAGGCGAGCGAAGTAGAGGGAGGTTTGATGTCTCCCACACATATACCATGATTAACACAGTTGGGTTTCAGAGATCTGAGCGCCGCCAAGAAGCGGTGCTTAGCTGCACTCATGCAAGCGCACGCCGACGTGCACAGGAGCGCACGCTTACACACATACAAAGCACGGACGACTGCACCCCCGTTCAGAGACGAATGATGACAGAGAGAAAGGAAGAAGTATTGCTAAATTACTGCTCCACGGCCGTGCCACGTGTCCTTAAATACGCTATATTACAAATCATCACGCTCTATTCATTCTCTGTTCAGACAATAGCTCTCACTTCAAAACAATTACAGTGCAATGTAACAAACACTTGATTAAAGTGGTGCCATTAGTTAAAAAACGACTGAAAACGATGCTAATGATTATACGGAGACTGGGGAGAGCCACACTTTTCAACAAAAGCCAATTGCCCCCCCAAGCCCTCCACCAACTCCCGCATCCACACTCGTGTGATTGAACTGTAGCGTAATCTGTCATTCACTGTCGGGAACTGCCAAGATTTCATTACAATAGGAAGTAATGTGAGAAAAGCAATTATTCCACTCCCATAATGCACTACTTCAGCACAACGGTGACCTTTCCATCTGTGATTGTTCATTTTCAAAAAGTGGTCTCCGTGGTGAATATACATGAATATCAACACTCTGAGGACAGAATATTTAATCTCACCTCTTGCCTTTTCTGTCTGGGTGGAAGGTAACGAAACTAATTTAAGTTCCTCTAAAATCAATGACTACTAAACTGACTTTGACATGTAAACTTGGTTGAGTGGCTCATTAAGTGAAATGATGATACGTGGAAAAATCGACCAAAAATAACACTACCTTAGCTTTAAAAGCATGTATGTAACGCATCCCACCACTGAATAAAGTAGACACTTATAATTTTGACATTCTGTTCCGCGTTTAATAGATTTTACATTAAACTTTAATAAGAACATTTAAAATACCACTCTGGATGAAAAAAAAAAAAAAATCAATCATATAGACTGTGCAAAAACTCTTCAGTTACATAATGTCAAACTGAGCCTAAGAGTAACAGCATAGAGCCATTAAGAAGCTAGAGCTTCAAACTTTCAATGATTTGAGAGTAAAAATGCTGTTATAATACATTGATTAATGATGTGAGTCCCTGTGGTACAGACTTGTGATTTTAGATATCACGACAAGGTTGCAAAGTTACAAAAAAAAAAAAAAACAATCTAGAAGTTAACCTAGAAGAAACGCCTTCAGAAAAATAAAATTAAAATCACAAATCCCGTTTGCAAACGTCTTTGCATCAAGAGTAAAATGCATAGGTTTCTTTCGTGCACCCCGTGATTTCTCCGGACATGACCTGCCTACACAATGTATAGTTCAAAAATTTCAGGTTTAACCTCAATAATAGCACCGCACTGTGGCCAATTGGGGTCAGTTGTGCCCGGGTACCTCCGATGCGCCATCTTCTATCACTGTAAAATTGCAGCTCTCTATAACAGGCAGTTTTGCATCTCCCGGGAAATTAACCTGACATGTTTGAAATGAAATAGAGATGGCAGAGTCGAAGAAATACAAACCGTTATCACCCCCACCCCCCCAAAAAAAAGGCTTTATTCGGAGTGGAAAACATTTAAAGCATTTCTAAAACATCCATCAGTTAATAATTAATGTACACCAAAGCAAAAAGAGTATCCCACGGTATCAAAGTTTTTCACAAGGGAAATCAAACACTTCTGTTTAACTTTTAAGCAGGCGCAGCAATGTGACCAGTTAAATGCTGGAGAGAAAGTGGTAGCTCTGGCTGCTATCGAATGTATGGCAAAGATCTATCCGCTTCTGCCTGCATCTGAACTCATATCCACCCTCAGTGTTTATGCTACCCCTCACTGCGCAACCTCCTTTTCTCATTCTCCTCTTCTCTGTTTGATATCTCGGAGCTTGTCATCCCAGGCCCCGGCTTGTCCAAGAGACTCCAATCCATTAAATATTCATCCGCTCTCATCAATTGCTCCCCCAGTCCTTTTGTAGGAGAAAAAAAAAAAAATGACATTGAATAATTCAGTGCCCAATCAGGGCTATTTCTGGCGACTGCCTTGACTTAGATGAGGTGGCGCAGCGGGCTGCAGTGTTTGCGTGTTTTGATGTGGTGGCTCTGTTAACTCAATGTCCATCCTCAGCTGTCGTAATTACAGGCATTACACCATTAAGCAGGGGTCATCAAATGCCTACTTTTTTTCCCTCACTGCAATTTCCCATCATTGCTGCACAGCTCAAAGACTTCAATAGATCAACTAAATCGCTATACGATTTTCTGCGTAACGATTTTTTTTTTTCTTATGCACAGATAGGGGGTGCCAGTGCCCCTACAGAAAAAAAAAAAATACACAGATTAAAGCAGTCCTATACGCCTAAATGTCTAACCCCTTTAGTCTAAGCATCAAACCAGAATAAAGCTGGTCTGATCATACAAGGAGCAGCAAGTGAATGATTTCGTACAGTCTTGTATCAGGCCATGGGGACTACTTCACATAGCTGCAAAGGGCAAGGAAAAGATCCTTGTAAAAAAGTGATCACAAACACGAATCAACGTATTTCTAAAGCGAGAGAACAGTCGGTCGCAAGAACCTCACGTAGAATGGACAGATTGTGGATGATTTTCTTTTTAAGGCCGTGGTGCAGCATTTCTCACATGAAGGAATTACTATGATGAGCACAAAACAGAAGGCAGGAAGGGGAAAACATCTTAATCACGCTCAGCTGGTGAGGAGGATTTTCTCTTCACAGGGTCACAGAGGTCCTACTCCCCTGTCCAAAGATAGTAACATCTGAGACTAATTCATCCAATAAAAATGTCACTTACAGATAAGTATTATGAGATGAGTGCTCATTATTCTGAAAGGATAAGAATGAGCAGTCGAGTGTGAAATTTCAGCACTGGAAAAAGGGGAGGGTAGGCACTAAACTGCCCACTGAACAGTAAATCCAAGGTCCTCGGGCTATACTATACAGATATGCCTTTGATCAAAGTAAATGACAACCGCAGTAAAACAACAAACAATATTCCTCACATGCCAGATTTTATTCAAGTTTTCAGTGTGAGGGGGATTTTAATTCTTCTTCACGTCAGATAAAATCAAACAATTGCAAAACGAAAAGAATTACAAACAGTATGTGCCTGGTTATGTATAATTTAAACTATTATTTCACTGTCATTCAATGTAGTTACTCTCCATTAAATCATATCCTGTTGGAAGGGGGATTCATTGGAAAGAAAACTTATCAAATTGGGTCTAATGCCGATCTATTCGGAAAAAGATTTGCAAGCTCCATCCATTCATCCATGAAATAGACAGACACTGTAAAATATTGTAACCTAGTTGAACATAGCAAGTTAAGCTCCTCTGCTGCCTTAAAATGTGAGTTGACTGAACTAAACTTCAGTAAATTGTTCAAAGTTTTCCCACGACTTGTTTTAATGTAAAAGAGAACTGAGATCACTGAACTTGAGAACATAAGTTGAGTAAACTGCTGCTCCCAGACCACGTTAAGTTAGAAGAGTACGGGGTAGGAGAATGAATATTAACCTTCATCAAGGTTACCATTATTTTCATTATTAACGGAGGAATTAATAAAACTTCAGTTCATGATAAAAGATCATTTATTTCACTAAATTCCGGTATGATGTTTTACAGTGTACCTGACAATTCAGGATTTCAGGGGCTTAGCCCTTCCCAGCATGCATTTGGTGAGCGATGGGGTATGGCATGGACTCACTGACAATCAATCATGGTTCAGGCTCACATTCACACCAATGGGCAATTTGTTCGATGGATAACTTGTAAGTAAATATACAGTTTCACATGTTTTGGAGCTCCTGTTTCCAAACTGCAACAATCGACATCACATGGCCATTTTGAAAGAGAAACAAAGAAACACACCCATGCACCCACTCAAGTGAAGCACAGCAAACCCTACCAGCTGCAAATCGATACCTATTCACTGCAGTTCATTTCATTTACTCACTATTTAAATATATTTACTACTCAGCTGTGGCTGAATGATTCCACACGGAATAATCTGCCTCTCACAGCAGTCAAGAACTACATGGTTTCAGCTTGTAAATGTAATTTTGTTTTGATGTGCCCTCATAAATAATATTTAAATGGGTAGAGGAAAGCGTCGGTGGCTATGATATACCATATCCATGGTTAACTATTCATTAAAATTTCCTCCTTCTGCTGCAAATCATTTTCAACCTCAGAGCTAATTATTAAACCAAAGCCAATATATCAAAGTGTAACCTTCTTGGTTCTATGCCAGATACACAAAGGTCATTCACAGGTCAAAGATTCAGCAGCAATTGAGGTCACATGGATGTCACATAAGGATAGAGATGCCATCTGTATGTGATGGGGAGGTCATTCTGAGTCCCCCTGAATGATGACCCCCCCCCCGATCAGCCCCAGAAGTGCCCATTCCTCCCTCTCTTTGGATCTACCCTCCCCCGGCCCTGAGTAATGAAAACAATTAACGTCTCTAATTACCATCCTAAATCAGCTCTCAACACGCTACCCATTGATTTGATAGACTGTCTGAGTTACGAGCTGCTCCCAATCGAACAGCGTACCGCGTAAAAGACTTTACTACAGGGCAATTTAGTCTGCCAACCTCTTGCAGGGTAAATAAATCTCAGGAATATGGGCACAGAAAGCCTTGACATCAACTCAAAAAGGTCCAGGGGGACACATGCATCTGGCAAACACCTAAAGCTTCAACGGTGTCCAAGTGTTAACGCTAATTACCACAAGATAATGGCCTAATCACTCAATGCGAATCCAGCTCATGAATGACATTCATCATAGTTGCATATGATATTTTTAAATACCATGTTTGCTGATGAATACAGGTATTCATCACCTGTCACAGCTGAGCCGGGCTGATATGAATGATCTTTGCATTCCGTACTGCTAGCAGGAGACTCTCAGCAAGAGGCTGAGCGGCACATTGTGAGCATTAGCCCAGAAAAACATGACTAACTAAAAGCACCCGCCTGTCCCTGCCTGCTAAATCTTCAACTCCCCGTCGCCATCAGATTCAGCCGAACAATGAAACATTCCTCTGCATTATCATTACCGCTCGGGGAGGGTGGAGCTGGAGAGTTGCAACCCAGAAAACTGAGACGGAGCATCAATGTTTAACAAGAGCATCAGCTCTGTTTATTAAAAGAGCAGCAGTGTTTTATTAAGCAGATAACATGTAGAACAAGATAAAAACGGGCCATTTTTTCTTCATTGTTCATCCGAGGCTCAGGAGGATAAAGTGAGGGAGGTATGAAGAGAAAGAGTCAGCAAGACACAAAGGCAGAGAACGAAGGAAAGGGCAAAGGAATAGAGTGCACAAGGAGTACCTCCTTCCCTCTTTTTTCGTGGCGTGCTGTTGGGGAGATGTAGCAGTGACAAGAGAAATGTTAACTGGCCTGTACTTTGGAATAACAATACCCAGCGCTGGCAGGCAGATAGCTGGTGACAAAGCCTCCCCTGACTGAGCCACGCAGGAGAGGGATAAAAAATGAGCCGGTGCCTGTCCTCCCGGCGTGAAAACCACCTCGGCTCTGATTGTGCACAAACACACACACACACACACACGAGCTGAAAAACAAATAACACAAATAGCAGTATGCCTCGTTGACTTTTCTCAGACAAATGCACAAAGGATGTACACCTACGTGCCTAAAAAAAAGCAAACACCTCCCAACCTGTGTTTCATATCTCTTGCCTTTGTTGTCTCTGATCAGACGCAAAACACGGTGAAAGGATTAAGTCGTTTGCAACTGAGCGAACATGCACGATAGGATATCTCCTCCTGCATCACAGCTGATGGGCTCTTAATAACAGGTAGGAGCTCTGCTAAAGCTTGACCCCATCAATTGATCCCTGTCCCCACCTGATCAGCAGAAACATGCAAGAATGTCACATGACCATGTTCGCAAAGGCACAATCTTGCAAACTGTGTGGCAAGCAAAGACAGTAGCAATTTCAAGATAGCATCTGAGCGAGCCCAGGCCGCAATCTCCTCGACATGAGTGATGTCCACTCATTTCCCTTTGGGGATATAAAAAAAAAGAAAGAGCCGGGGAGTCTCACTGCGACGTCGACCGCAAGGAGGAAAATCATTAGTACTACAGTGCAATACTAATGTGTCCCCAACTCCTATGGGGGAGGATAAATAAGCCTACTAAAGAAAAACATATTGACCAAGATATGCTTTCCAGGAAAATTAATATTCAGTAAGAATACAAGCAGTGCCTACTCCAGAGATTCTATGGCAGGCCTGAATTCCACTTTCAATGACAATCAGCATGGCATTAAAAAAGTCAAATAACTGCAGGCTGAGTTCAACAGGAAATACAACTATGGGATATTCACAGCCACAGAGTGTATACTGTGCTGACACTGGTGGAATATACATGCAGAAGGAAGAAAAGGCAATAAATCTTTTACGTGGTTTGGTCCTTTATTCTGCTAGTGAATCAATCAATCCATTACGAACACTAAGTTACTGCTGTAGCTGCTAGTAAACAAGTTAGCCAGACATGCTAACATCTGCAGCTTACATTACAGCAGTAACACAAAGTTAAATCCACCGTTTTCACTTTCTCTCTTGTGTTGGGTTGTAAAGGCTAAAAATAGACAAAACCTTGTAGTCTCTTTAGATGATCAGTATCAGTCTAACATGAGCCCCATGCGCAGTTTAGTCAAGTGAAAGTCAAAGCTTGACAGGCCTGCCTGGCTTGAGTATAAAAGATCAACTAGATGCCTAAATTCATGTGAAATATCATAATTTTGCACTCTGTGCACAACTAGAGGATGACGGCAGAACTGTAGATTTTTCTGCAGAAACACATAACACAAATGGCTTTTAAGTTCATTAAATTATCGTAAAATTAGTCCATTAACCCTCACAATGCAAAATTTCTGTTTTACACTTCACCTAGTGCACATTAACTTATGGTGCACAAAAGTGGAAAGCCTATGATTTGAAATTTGCCTATAACTGGTGGGAGTCTGTCACTGGAAATCTTACAGGAGTGCTTTGGATGAGTAAAATGGAGGGGCTTTTGATTAAAAAAAAAAAAAAAAAAAGCAGCCAAGTAAACAGCCTGGAGCAGGAGAAAATGTTGGCTCCATAAAGCCAGCAGCACGAAAAAATGCCAACCCAACACAAAAAGCTCTATCAACAAACAATATCATGAAAAGGAAATTTTATTGAGGGATGGAAGATGGACTAGATGGGAAAAGATAACAAAAAAACTGCACCATCACTTTCAATAACACCTTTCCAGCAGCAATAAAAAAGCCTGTTAAAAAGGACAAACCTTATACGTGCAATCAATGGGTCAAAAACTACTTCTTACAAATAATTCTGGCCGATGGAACGTCAATTTATCCAATATTTTATGGACAGAAACCGCTATTTCAGGTTCATTTGTTCACTTGCAAGAATGAAAGACCAGAGCTGCAAACGCAATGGTTTTAACTGTCAACCGTTTCATCACCTTCCCTCCCACAAGCCTCCAGAACAACAGCTGGACTGGAAATCATCCCGCAAATCAAACCCACCCTTGTGTTTGTTTTTGATGGGACGCAGGTGCCCGAACACAATCCGCTCCCTGCCAGACTTGATATCTGTAATAGACTGAAACAATAGACGATCAGGGACAATGACACAGCCGCATTATGTTTGTTCTTGTCACATCAGATCAGTCTGGATGGTGCTGACTGAACCCTCCATAAAGAGCCTCTTTTCACATGTGAGGTCTGTAAGCGGTTGCCATGCCAGGGGTGGCTGGCACATCATTAAAGCATGTGGGTACTTTCTCCATCAAGATTTGACAAGGTTTGATATAGGCTTTTCAATGGTGGTAACATTACTTTTGGCCCTGTGCTGATAATAGCTGGTACTTCATGTTGCACCGGTCTTAGTATTCTTAATAGGGATACCTTATAACCTTATACCTTATCAGTATCATAATTGAGTAAATACACTTTTAAACTTCTCTAAAAATGGATGGCCATGCGTTGCCACATGAATAATTTCATGTCTTTTTGGGAAACAGAAGACCAGTGATAGTGTAATTTTGTTAGCATAACGAGTAAAGTTCTACTGAGCAGTTCTCAGTTCTAAATTTTCATTTTAATTTTATGATTTGTTGTATGACCCCGTACATTTTATATTGTTTAGAGAGAGTGCTATATGCTCCCGTACATAAATGACTAAATAAATACAGCATATTACCAGGTTTGTTTGTTTTTTTACAGAATTTTGATCCCAAGGGCATCTGGAAAATGGGTTCATCTTGAGTTCTAGATGCCCATGAGAACAAAACTAGTAAAATGCCTTAACTTCTGCTTTAATTGCACTTTATTCATAAATATTTAAATCTATGAATGAATCAATCCAGGATCAAGGCTCGGCATAGACAACCAGTGTTAAGAATGTTGAATACTTACCCAATAAATTTAAATTGCATCACATCTATCATAGCAGAATTGGGTAAGACTGATAATCCACTCCCATATTTATAAGCATATTGGACCCAAATTACATCTTTTATATATTTTTTTAAAAAACACTCTTCCCCATTAGAGATGAAAATGATAGTTTCGCGAATATAGGTACCAAGGTACCGCTCAACGGATGTTTTAATACCTTTTCCTGAAGCGTCATTGGGTCTGAATTGTATCCATTGTAAATGATTGAGCTCAAGATGACCACAACCACTGATCTCGTTCAGTTAAGAAACTAGAGAAAGAATGAGACTCAAAAGGTACCTTTTGGTTGGAGTACCTCTTTAACGAGGCCTGATAAGGGTCACATGCTGTATATCAGCAGACCAGTGGATCGGGCTAACCCTCAGCTCCACACCTCATCCAAAATTAGAGTGTGGAGTGGATTTCAAAGTGGCCTGTCATGTCCAATGCATGAGTGCTCAGTGGAAAGTTAAAGGCGGACTGGCACACACAAACACACAAATCCCCCTTACCCTTGTTTACTGTACATTCTGTGTGGTTGCCAAGCAACGAAAGAAACTCCCGAGTGTTGGCCTGAGGATGCCTTGCCCCTTCACAATGGCCAAAGCTGCTGCAGATCATTAAGAGCGGATAATCGCGGGTACATACAAACAAACAGACAGCCACACACACACCATAGTTAGTGTTTTGTGTTCTCAGAGTCTGTAACCTTGGTGTGTGTTTTTAGTGTTCGATCACTTGTGCTGTTGTTACAAGGCTTGCTTTCTCTCAGTCCTTGGTGCTCTGGTAGTTCAGTCGTCATAAAAACCACAAGGGCAAGAGCACAGAACACCTCTGATTGTATCCTCTTTGTCACCGAGGTGTGGTGTAAAAAAAAATTTTGTGCAGCGAGATTTCCTAAACTTAAAACCACCTTTAAATGTGCAAAGCTTTAAAGAAGTGCTCAGAAGAAAAACCCTTGAAAAGAGTCGAAGCGGCACAAATCAAATCAACATTTCAAAAACTTCAATTAAAAATTTGGAAATTGATTACTTGGCCTTCCTGTGGCTTCATAAATTGGCTCTTGAGCAGAGGGTGAAATTGTGTTACAATTAGTCTGATATAGAGGTGCACCCAGCTGCTGCAATATGAACCTTGGTTTATGAGAGCAGCTGTGACCAGAATGGGGAGAGAGTATTGAGAGGCTCCCAACATGCCTTCACCTATTGGGGGAACGTATAAAGCCAAAGGGTTCAAGAACAAATAACCACTACAGCACCATTGATATCTGCTAAGTATTGATCTACCTCCACCTCTGGCTCTCTCGGGTGGAATAAACAAGCAACCTCGGCTTCGTCCCTGTAACTTTATTTTTTTTCTACTGATATCTGAATTTTGTATACGGTTTTTACATTTTTAACACCTGGTGAATGAACAGCAGGACCGTTTTCAATACCGGGGAAGTTTAGTTGTGGTATAAAAAAGACACAATTATATAAAGAACTCATGAAACATACCTTGGTCTCTCCTCTCCCTCCCTTCTAACCCCTAGAGTTATTCAACAGCTGACAGGGTCCAGCAGGTGGCACATGGCGTTGCGGGTGGTGTCTACGCACGCATGGTTAAAAATACTTTGACCCTGACACTAGTCCGAATGCTCCTCACATAGCAGAGATAGTCTACCGGGTGCCCCAACTGCGCCTCCACCATTACAACAAATGCCTGGTCTTTACACAACATTCATGTGTGTTTGGACTGTTTGGGAGGTTATTTCATGTTTTGGAAGGAACCCTCCAAGCAGCCAACAGTCGATTTAACCTGTAGTCCAATCTATTCATTGGAAGTAGAATTATACAACTGGCGGTGAAATTATCTGAGAAAACTGAGGGCAGAGTTGCATGTAGTCCTTGGAATCGAGGCCATTTTGGAATGTAAGTCGCTCAGCATCCTTTTGCTCCCTTGGCTTAGATCTTAAGGTAACACAAAAGGGTACAGAAAGCTGTCTTACAGTATATACTGAATTCAATATTGGGACACACACTACAAGACTTTGGGCCCATCGCAGGGCATGATTAGTGTTCTACACGTTTTGGACACCTGAGGCAGTAGTGACCCAGGCCAGTTAAATCTGTGAAGGTCAGAGAGGAACTTTTAACCATTCTTTGAATCATCACAGATATCAAAAGCTTTTCAAGGTGAGATATGTAAAGATGAATGAGGAGAGTGGTTAGTGGCTAGAAACTTAAGAGATGAAAAGATGAAAGAGAGGGGGCATGATCCATTAAAAACACAAAATAACTACAACTTGGTTTCATAACTGACCCTACAGACTGCTCTAAACTCCAGATTTGGCATCGACCCCACTGACTTTTAAAAAAATGTTTGGACAGGTAAGCTTACAGGGCATCTGTTCAGGTTGGACAGCAGGGCTACCAGATCCCATAGGCATCCACATGCAAAAAAACCTTTCTCAGTGAGATTCAAAACTCCAGGAAAGGAAGTTTGATTTAATTTAAATGATGCTGAGCTCTTCAGTTCTCTTACAAGTTGCAGGTTGTGCAAGGGATAAAACTAACATCCAGAGTACATAGAGGTATCCAGAAGTTCAAAATAGGTCAACATTATGGGAAATTCCTTCATTTACTTTCTTTCTGAGAGGCAGACGAGAAGACTGATACCACTTTCATGTCTGTGAATTAAATATGAAGCTATAGCCAGCAGCTGGTTCGCTTAGCCTAGCATAAAGATTGGTAACAAAATCTTGTAGCTCATTTGTTTAATTTGTACAAAAACTGAAGTGTAAAAGCGACAAGTTATAGTTTTCAAGCTTATTTGCCAGACTATTTCTTGACCTTTGGACAGAGCAAAGTTAGCCCCCCCTTTCCAGTCTTTATGCTAAGCTAACCATCTGCTGGTTGTACGTCTTATCCTAACCTTCGGCAAGAAAGCAAATGGATGCATTTATCAAAATGTCAACCTGATCCTCAAACTTTATATTATTTATATATATATATATATAAATAATATATATATATATATAAATAATACATATATATATATATATATAAATGAAAAAAAAATCTTTACTTGGACGTGTACCAACTTGCTGCTTTCTCAACTACATGTACAACTGAGGTAAGTGAAGCTCAACCACTGCACTTTTGTATGGGGGGGGCTCTTTCTATTGAATGTAGGCCTGCTGCAGCCACATTTCTTGCTGCAGCTGAGGCACTTTGCAGTGACAGTGAGAGGTGCTCTGTGAGCACTTAGCAAGGCAGGTCCTAGACATCTACCTCCTCCAGACACAATGGAGTTTTACAGGTAAGAGACAGCAAGAGGGGCGGCTGATGTCTATTTTAATGCATGGTGATAGACAGGCTGACAAGCGTTGGCGGCGGTAGCGCCCTTGTTGCCTTCCTGTTCCCCATTCCTTCTCACTACCTCATCTTCTATGCTCTGGCGAGGTGACGGCTCCACAGCTGTGACACATGTGGAGTGTATCTGTCACAGGACAAAAAGGCAATTGGTCCAGCCATCCGCCCCAATATGGAGGCACGTTCGCCTCGTTGTCACCGGTACAAGGAAGGTCGTGATCAGGGAAGCTGTCGCCCACCTCCGCACACATGACATAACAAATACTATCTTGCTCTCTCTTTTCACTCCCAGCTTCTTTGCTACAATATTTTTTTTCTCAGCAGAGTCGTGAGGAGAAAGAGGCTTGCTTGGTAGAGCAGTCTTAAAAGTAATGTTATAATGTTAATGAGTGTGTGTGTGTGTGTGTGTGTGTGTGTTTTGGGGGGGGGGGGCTCATTGCGGTAACTCACTCAGGAGGATAACAGAATTTCTATTTTAAATATTTTCATATTTTCACTGAAGCTGGCTGGAGCTGGGTTGAGGTCGCCTTTTTTCAGTTTTCTGAGGGTAGAGGGAGAGTAGAAACAGAAAGGACAGTCTTAAAAGTAATATTACCATCAAAGAGTGTAAATTTTCATTCCTGAGAGCAGAATGTAGACGTCAACACCTTTAATATTGGAAAATTCAATATAACCAGACAAATTAAGAACATGTCTGGGAAAACCCGATAATGAAGCGACCTCCAGCCTTTAATAATAGCACTGACACACAAATACACATGTAGCGCTGCTGTGTCATATCTTTGTCCTTGTATGCATATTTGTTGCATGGACAGCACTGCCAGGGCATTCACATAATACAGAGGATTGGAAAAAAAAAATTTGAAAATATACAAATAAATGGAAATGGAGACAGCTACTGAGAAAATGTGAGAGCAGGTACAAGGTTGCCCACCTCTTCTGCTCCGGGAAAACACAACACCTTCCTGACCTCTGTCTGAGGCAGAGTGTTTGTGTTTGTGTGTGTGTGTGTTGGGGGGGGTGACTCACTCAGAAGGAAAACAGAATTTTTGTTTTAAATATTTTCATATTTTCACAGAAGCTGGCTGGAGCCGGGTTGAGGAATTATTTTCCTTGGTTTTATCCATGTTTTCGCCTTTTTTCAGTTTTCTGAGAGTCAAAAGTGACGAGACAGTCTGGGACCACAATGAAAAAGTTAATTAAGTGATTTAGCATTCAAGGAGGATTTCATTTCAATAATAGATCATATTGCAAAAGTTCTGGACATAGAGCTCCCTGATAAACAACCCTAAACCCCTTTGTTTCAGTTGGTGACTGGGCCTGACAGTGCAGCTTGGCCATTTATGCAGATAGGCACCACATCAGCTCACATCACATCGCATCAGATACAGACCTTGCCGCATCCAGCCAGATCCCCCGGGAGCACCAGGGGGAGAAGGGAAGGGGTATCAAAGGTTTGGCCATGGGAGGGCGATGGGATAGCCAAATCAAACGTGCTCCCACTGAACGGAGAGACGGGTGGTGGGAGGAGAATTTGGGGGGCAGAGGAGAGTTTGTGTGACCAGCTTTCTGTCTGTTCGGTGCCAAGTTTGTCTCTTTGTATATTGTTCTCTCTCTCTTTATCTCAGTCTCCCTCCCTCTCGTTTTTGAAGCCGCAATAAACACAGGTGCTTTTGCCTTTACTCCAGGGGACCTCCCGCTCTCAATGGAATATTGGACTGTGTCCTGCAAAATTTTTGTTTTCCCACTGCTGTCTTTGCTCACCACCTGTCTATATAGGGACATTTTAGGATTATATGCCCCCCACACACACTTTAACCGTTCTAACGTTTGAGTGTCTTACTAAAATGTCTTTTACTGTCCAGCTGTCGT
Organism: Xiphias gladius; assembly: GCF_016859285.1. NCBI lineage: Eukaryota > Metazoa > Chordata > Actinopteri > Istiophoriformes > Xiphiidae > Xiphias > Xiphias gladius. Next base: position 4,556,384 of record NC_053412.1, read on the forward strand.
AATCTTGGGGAGAGAGACTTGTGGTCGCCTTCAGCTGTTACACTCGCAACAAAGAGCGGTGTTGAGGGAGGTTTTTTTTTACCCTGGCTTTCGACTCCCAGGCTACATACAAGCTGTCCTAACCATCTGATTGGTGGGAAGAAGGCCAATCATTTAGTTCAACATTTAGGGAAATAAATGCTTTGAATTTTCTCTCTGGCTGAAAGTTAATTGAGAGGATCCATAAAACTCTCATATGTGTCTGCTGAATATGAAGCTACAGTCAGTGACTGGTTAGCTTAGCTTAGCACAGAGACTGAAAACAGGGGGAAACAGCTAGTCTTGTTCTGTCCAATGATAACAAAATCCACTTGCCAGCACCTCAAAAGCTGAATTAATTAATACATTATATTTTTTTTTGCGTAATATGTACAAAAACTATGATAACCAGCTTCTAGCTTTTGCTTCACATTTACCATGCAGACATGGGAGTTGTATTGATCATTCTCATCTCTTGTGATAATGTGTTATTATTATATATACTCCCATAATATGCTAGAATTTAACAGAAAGCTCAGCCAGTGCAGGACGGTGCTTTGAGTTTCTTCCCATTCTGAATTTTTGTGTTTTAAACTGCAAAGGCAACATGAGATCACAAATACAGCGTAATTCCCCTCTATAGGTCTCTGTCAAACTAAATGCAATGTTAAGTACATACAGCTGAATTCTTTGTTAAGGCATAACTATCAATTATGATGCTTTCTTTGCTAGGCTGATATAGACTAAAGCAAGAAATAAATGCACTCACCCTCTGGATGAGCAACCCCTGCCTTTACTGTTTCTCTTCCAGTTCTTAGAGTAAACCTACACCTCTTATTTACTGTATAGGCTTGCAAATGCTACTGTATTTGCTAGACTAAGTCATGCCAAGTTGGGAAAGGGGGTAGCCGTGGGCTCCAACTGTGTTTGCTCATGTTCAGGTGCCAGCACTGAAGTTTGGCACAAAGTAGGTGGTGCCACCAAGAGGGGCAGGTGCACTGGGGCATGTTCCATCTGGCCGTAGCGGACAGGACAGGTGCTACCTGTGAGCGGTTAGAGTGAGAGAGAGAGAGAGAGAGAGAGATTCTCAGAAAGAGAAACAGAGAGAGAGGTATTTGTAACAACTATTCTTCACAGTCGCAGTTCAGCAAGAATCAAGCTGAATTCCTCAGAAGGCACAATAATCAAAAGATATGTAATCTTTCATACGTTTATTATCCTCGCTCCCACTCGTGAAAGACATACTGGCACACACAAGTTAAAAAAAAAGTAGCCCTGCTTATGCCCGTGAATTTTTCCAATACAGATGCGCACACACACATTCTTCAGCCCGTCACTGTCAACCAGGCAGATTTTCTCCATTATCCATAGAGATAGAGGAAACAGGCAGACGTTGAGATTCGTTGGCCAAAGCTTGGTGAACTCATCTCAAACATACCAGTGTGAAACAGCCGAGCTCAACAAAACTGGACACTGAATTGCCAATCAGCGGAAAAACTCTCCTCCCTCTGTCTCGCACACACCTGTACGTCGACTTTCTCAACCTTTGACCTGGCTGTCTGTCAATGTGCGCAGCACCGCTCAATTAGGGTTGGCGCTGACGTGGCAACTCCTGGCCAACGATGTTGACACTCATCGTTGCTGCTAACAGATTTAACGCTGTACCACTCTTAACCTGGGGAGCCAGTTTGCCAGAGTTATTTTCTCACTCCATTTTGTTGCAAATAGAAAACAAGACTGTGTAGTGAGTCTGCTTTACACAATGAAGCACTGCTACAAGTGAGTTGGCAGCAGTCATGCATTGTTGTGAATGCTTGTCTTTCCAGGCTATTTACAGAAGTACTTTAAACTGCACTCCATTCAACGTGAATGGCCATGAATACATTTCAAGGGCCGTGCTGCCAGACGCTTTGCAAAAGGCGTCGTCCCAGACTCGCTCTGCAGTGCTCACTTTCAATCTATCTTTCAGGGGGCCTGAAACAGGCATAGCGCTATCAGTGTGTATCATTTCTGCTTCACATCCATCAGCAAGCTGCTGTTTGCTAACTGCCAGCGAGTGCCCTGTGAAAGCACGCAGCACTTCCCCTTCCACTTGTGTGCAGCGGGCAACGGCAATGTGGCAATTTGCCGCTGATTGTTTCCCATTTTCCCTCGGTGAGTTCGAGCTTGGACGCAGACGGAGACAAGGAAAAGGGAGATGAAGCGGGCAGGGAAATGAGGATGGTCAAATAGAACACATAAACAAACGTCCGCATGCATATCCAGACTGAGCTGCCCTCGAACACACAGAGGTAGAGGCCATGTGCCGAGGGGCCATTTTTCATTGTTATTATGACCGGACCCAGAGCGCTGAGCTCTAACACTGCTGACCTCTACAGCAGGTCACCATTATAGAGGGAACAAGTGTGTGTGTATATGTGCATGTGTGCGTTAGAGTTTGATCTTGTTTGGGAGCACGGCCCACTACTGCACACGTGCCTCTTAGCGTTCGTGCGATAACTCATCCGTCTGCCCCAGAGAGCGGAGCAGCCCAGCTATTTCTGCTCACAGTCATTACCATCACCGTCAGCATTACCTCCGCCATGACTGCCCCCTTCAACTCCGCACCAACCAAGAATCTCACACAAACAAACACACACTCACACACAGCTTGTTGTTCTGCAACAGAGCCGAGTCCCAGAAGTATGGACTCATTGGCAGGCAGTGTGAATAACAGGAATTGCGCAGAATACTAAGTCCAAAAAGGGCCAGCGTTATGCACGCACACACTATAGATAGAACATTGTCGAGGTCTTCACGCTACTGTTTCACATACTCTCCTAATGAGAGGAGACCTCCCAGGACGCGGTGGTAAAAACTCCAATAAAGTAGCTTTTTTCAATTATACGTGAATGATTTTTTTTCCAAAATTAGAAGTAAATCATACTTCCTCTTCCTCTGATAGCACAAAACACAAATGAAGGTATTTTTTAAAGAAAGATAGAGGAAAATTAAGTTTCTTGGGATCCTCCGCCTTACAAAATGATAGCTCCTACAGGGAGTAGTTCCTCTGTATTTTAACGATACTTAATAATTAATTCAATGAGTTGAATAACTGCACTTCACGTAATGATTTTTTTCCCCTCCAAAATGAACATGTAGTGCCCAAACCCACATATATTCAATAGTGAGCATCAAGGATAATGCTCTGCTCATGCTCCTGTGCAGGCAGCTCGACTATTTACAGTCTTTTTACAAGGCTAATCCACTTATTAATTCATAATAGGAGCAGTAATTCCTTATCAGAGGATTAACTTGAAGCACCTAACACTATGCATGTATCAAATGCGAGCTACGGTTGGTTCACTATCAAGGCTTTGAACAGAGACAAATGTTCACAATGTGGGCTAAATATAAGCCAGTGCCCAGTCCAGCCATGACCTGTGGTGACCCCTATCACTACAATAATAGCCGTGGAATGAATTGTTAGCATGTTTGCTAAATTAAATGGGAACCTTTTTAGCTCCTTTCCACTGTGGTCCACGGGGTGGGCTTTGTTGTCCTGATAAACACAATCATTAGTTGCCAGGAGTTTTAAATGATGCCATATGGGAGGATATCTCCGAGTCTGTGTGTAAGTGCGTGTGTGCGTGTGCGCGCACAGTCGCAGCATCCAGCCCAGCAAGCCTCTTTCAAGTCGACAGCCAAATAAAGTTAAAGGCAGTTAGATAGTGAGAGTGGCGCATCGCCAGAGGTCATACCGCTTTGGATGATAATCTGTCTCCTCTCCTCCTTTTTTCCCCCCAGTTTTCAACCAAACCACCTTAAATGGAGAGAACCTCGTGTACAAGTTATTTATATCAGGGCTGTCTGCAGACACGGTGAAAAAAGTATTCTTGGTTTGACCAGATTAGTGATATCTGAGAATAGGTTGGAACTCACTTATCCCTTTAGACTGGCCCTGCTGGGTCTGACCGCAATAAAAAGGCCCATTTTTGCTAATGTTATTACAGGGTGGCACCAACTTTTCCAGCATAAATGAGCCTGTGAGTATGAGAAACGGAGATATGAGGGCGAAAACTAGTTGATTTTTTTTTCCTAAATGCTCTGCAATCATCTCTTAAAAAGCGAATTGAAGGAGCTACAAGAGCAATTAGTAGAAATACCCTCAAACATCCTTGATAATACACAAATGAGCTGATGCCTGATTGCTTGTGTATTCCATGGAGAGTTTGCTAAGCAACAGTACACAATGCTCTTAAGATGATAAGTGCTGTAGGATAAAGTAAAAGAACAAATGAAATGTACACATTTGAATCAAGAATAGTTGTTGCATTTGTTAGTAGCGATGTCTATGGTGTGTATCAGCCGTGTGACAAGGTTAATCTGGGTAGTTACTTTCCTGTTCTTCTATTTGATTGTAACACAGTAGTAGTTGCTCCATCTTGGTATTTTTTTGCCTAGTCACACTTGTTCTTGCACAGGTACAATCAAACGCAAAGAAGCCGGGGAGAAAACATGGCAAGACACCCCGAGTCAAATGATGCTAATGGGTTGCACACCCTTTGATGTTTGATTTTACTTGGATCCATAATTTGCCTTGGGTGCACACTGCACGACGCAGAGTTGTGGAGGGGAAGAGCAGTCATGTGTGTACTCTACAGTACCAACTAGACAAATAAGAGTGAGGAAAATAATTATTTATAATTATATATTCATGAGATAATTAAGTAAATATTGGACTTTTGGGCCCAGAGTGCAATCATTTGGGTAGAAAACATTTGGAATATACTGCACAGGCTGATTGGAGGAATGTGATGGACATGATTTTGATGATGTCTCTGAGAGCTTAGGAAAAGGCTGACATGGACATCAAATTGATGATCAAATTTTGATTGATAAATGACTACAACCACTAATCCATTATCAAAACAGTTGTTGATTTATCATAGTTTACAATTAGTATAGCAGTTAAATAATCCAATGTCATATCACTCACAGGGACCATTAATCATAATGAGTGCTTTTACATTTTAGACTTTTAAGTGGATTTTGTTGCTAATACTTTTGTACTTTTACTTAAGTAAAATTATGAATGCAGGACCAGTAACTGAACTATTTTCTCAATGGTGTAATGCTACTTTTACTTCGGTAAATGCTCTGAATACTTCTTCCACCACTCGACTTGATAATGACTGGATTTCAACAGAAAAATAGTTGTCCAGATACTTGTGAAAGTCTGTCCCACCCAAGACAAACACAGGCCAACGATCCTGAACAAAGAAAAGAAGACAAAAGCTCCCCTCAAATGTATTAAGTGCAGAGGATAATCCATCCAGTCCAGCAGTGGCTACAGACTACAGCGGTGCTCATAAAAAAAAAAAAAAAAGTCAGACAATTGAAAAGCCACGGTCTCACCTCCTTTCTTAGCTCTGCTCCTTTCAGCCCCTGCCAAGTGTAACTGCAAGCGAGCAAATAAAAATCTCAGACAGCTATTAATAATTTATTGGCCTGATATCGACTCTTATTCCGTTGTGTTCTTTTGAAGCTCATTAGAAGCTGGGCGGCTTGGCCCAGTAATTGGTCAACAGGGGTGATAGATGACCGCCACGCATGAGCTCCTGAAATCCTTGCGCACGAGAGAAGGAGAACAGTTCCCTCTGTAACCTCTTTGTAATTCATTTATTATGCGAGATCGCTTCGGGGAATGTTTCCCAACACCATGCCCTCCAGGAGCATCGGAAATTGCATTTATGGAGTCAGGAGTTGGCTTCATGAGAGTCCATATTTTTACGATACCACTAGTATATCAATTCCCTGTATGATTCCTTGTTCGATGGTCTCCCTGGGTATAGAGTTTTACTCTGCAGGTTGATTCTAATTCAAGGACCTCTCCCTTTGCATTATCCAGGCCCTGCTTCTATCCAGGGTCAACATTTTTTTTTTTTTTTTTACAAAATAATAACAAAAATGTTGTCAACACAGCTGCAACGGAAATCAATGAGGAAACCTCGAACGGCATCATGTTTCCTCGAACACACCTGAGTCCGTGAGGACTAACAAGTAGCTACAAACGGGGCAAGCAGGGAAGGGAGTCACGTCATATATCGTAAGAGGGAGTGGAGACCAAGGCACATTATTTCTCATACAGCTGAATAATGAGTGCCTGCAGACAAAACAATTGCAAATATCCATGGTGACCAGACATCTCCGATGACAGAGGGAAAATAAACACATGCACAGGAGTGCAGGTGCAAACATGCACATGCACCTACACACACTCACCCCAGGAGATGACACAGACAAGTACTTACTGTTCTTTTCAATCTATAAATTCCTCCTAATGAGAAGTGAGTGCTCCTCCCTCAATGCCCTTCCCTGTCATCCATCATGTCTCCACCCCCTGTTGTCCCTCACCTCTCGTCCTCCAACATGAACCCAAGAGAGCCAGTGCAGTGTGTGTGTGTATGTGTGTGTTTGAGAGTGACGTGACTTGTGACGGTTGGAGTCCTGACCCGGTCAACATCCTACCGGTGTTACAAGCCTACTGTCACGCACACTTCTCACTGCCCAAGCTTGAATATACAGTAAATCCTCCTCACTAATATGTATGCATGTACAAACACACTGCCCCAGGTCAGAGCCCCATGCCCAGCAGGGGCTGCCAGGGGGCAGCCTTTTGTCGGGATGAAGGGCCCGGAGGTGGACAAAGAGCAAGCCAAACCCACGGAGGGCTCAGACTATCCGTCTTCTTTATGGCCTTGTCACATTTCATAAAAGATTTTAATTCAGCTATGTGCCACGCAAGGGGAACACGAGGCCTTTATGATCCAACGACGGCCCGAACAGCAGGATGTGGCCAGAGTTCAAAAACAGCGGCTCAGGTGAGAGTCGGGAGGGAAGTTGTTCACATGAGCCAGGAGCTTTTTAAGCGCAGTTCTCAAAAAAAAAAGGAAAAATAATTGAATAGTAATTCAAGTTGCTTCAAACCAGGAGGCCCAGGACCAGCATCGGGTCTTAGAGTCTTTGCTGCCAGGCCGGAGTAAACAATATCATTTAGTAAAAACTCTTATTTTTTAAAGTCATTTGTTTGTCTCTCGGTTCTGGATTGTTTTTCTTTATTCCCTGGCATGCTCACAACAACATTACTGATTTTTAAAGCTATCTATTACCGTTAACTATTGTAGCTAGTATGAGCTAAAAACATACCAACATCACTTGGGAGTTTCCTCAAAGAGGACCAACCTCTGTGTTATAATCGGTCTTACGCCACCCCCAGTTTGAGCTTTGTATTGTTGGTCATACACAAAAAAAAAGCTATTTTAAGACGTCCCCTTGCATGAGCTCTTAGAAATTGTGATTGGCATTTTTCTAACTTGACAATCAGACTGAATTTTCACTGCATTATTCAGTCTGACACTGGGCTCAGGTCAGCGGATGTTTGTTTCCATTTCTGAGGAGAGGTCATTCTGCAAGTAACGGGTGACATATCAATTCAATCAATATTAATTTAGGTTGACGCAGTAGAAAGTGCTAGAAGCAGTTAAGTTCGTCAGATCGATCAAAGAAACATGGCATGCTGCCATTTTTGAAGCCATTTTTCTGTCGTCAATTACCAAGCAAAGATTACTCGCTTGTTTCTGATATTTTCTAGACCAAATGATTAAACATGATTTAGCAAAAGTAACTTAGAGTGAAAAATAACGACTGTTAGGTTCAACCCTATAAAGTGTCCAAGGGGTATCAGGACATGGTAAACAGAGGACTCCAATAGGATTACAACATTCTCAAACTTAGGCCAAGGGTTGAGCTAGTAAACCCTCCAAGTTTTGCTTGCACTAAGGCTGCCATCCCACTCAAATTCTCAAGATCGATGTGCTCTGAGAAGGAGGTGAGAGTAAATACTGGTAATAAGAACAATAGCAGCAAAATGCTTTTTATTGTGGGAATTTGTGTGGAACTGCACCCGTGGGGCTGAAATTGATCAAAATCCTCACGTAGATTATAAATTTAGAAACACAATGCACCCACAACATTGCAGTAAAAGGGTCGTTATCAAACCACCAATTATAACTGAAAGCAATTAGTGAGAAAGTTGCAAGAGCTGGTCGAAAAGCGATAAAGTTGTGGGTCATTTTTTCCGACACGGACATCTTGTCAAGTTTCCTAACTTTTCTCCAAAAGTCAGAGTTTACATTCTCTGCAGCTGAAAACACTGGATGGTTGCTTGGCTGGCCCTCCACTCTTGGCTGTCTGAGTTGCTGACTCACCTCTGCCTCCAGGCTATGTACCAGCAAGCCAGCCAGCCAGCCAGCCAGCCAGCCAGCCAGCCAGCCAGCCAGCCAGCCGAACAACCAGCTCTGTTGACAAACTGATATCTGATCTGTGCTACAATTGGCGGGGGCGCAGACTATTCCAGTGTTTCGGCTGTCCACTGCCAACTACAAACAGCTGAGGGATTAGCTACGGGCTCTCTGAGGCTGAACTTGTATTGTTCATTGATGGGGCAAGCAGTGAACACAATGCACCAAATGAGACTAATGGGAGAAAAGTCTGAAGTGTGTAGTAGGGAGAAGAGGTTTCAGTGTTTTTGGCAGAGGGGAGTGAGTGTGTGCTGAAAAATATTCATGTGACATGTCTGGTGTAACTGGATATGTGTGTAAGATTGCAGTAGTATATGCTTGTTTTGGTGGGCGTGTGTGTCCACAGGGCAGTCAGCTGGGTAGCGGAATGCAATGGATGTGGCAGCGCTGCTATTCCGGGTGCTTTCTCCCGGTGTGTGTGTCATTAACATAGCACAGGGGGTTCGGCTATTTCAAGGGGAGTCCGGATTCCTGGCATTAGTGTGTGTGTGTGTGTGTGTGTGTGTGTGTGTGTGTGTGCGCACGCAAGAATTTTTTCTATGTGTGTTGGGTGAGGTTTGTCATCGAATCACATAAAACCTAAACACTGCAAAAATGACAATGGAAATTACAATCGTGGTATCCATTTTCTTTCAATTTATAAAGAGGTACGATAGAAGAGCATTTTTGCAGTACTATTGCATCCTTTTATTAATATTATCATTATCATTATCATCACTATCATTATTATTATCATTATTAGACTCTGTGTTTTTTGCTAAGACCTTAAATCCCTAGCCACTGTTGCCATTAGTAGCAGTGTACAGTTCAGGGTGATCTTTCCAGTGCATCACCCTCCTATTCCCAAAAATATCAGCAGTCCTGGCGTCACAGACAAAAACACACTCTCTATCACTGTGGACACTACCACAAACATTCCTGTAAAGGCAGTCAGTGCACTTCCCAGCTTACAGCTTTCCACAAACCACGCTGCCCTATTTCTACCACAATCTCTCCCATCACCTGGCAGTACCTCTCCACACTGGTCCCATCTGCCAGAGTGAAATCTGAAAGACTCTTGAGTGGTACGTCTTCTCATCTCGGTCCAGCGATTCTCCAGGAGAAACCCCGCATCTTTTCTCAGTGTGTGTCTGCAGTAGTCGGAAAAGCTCTGTCGCCGTGAGACTCTGACTTTGTGGGAGAAATTAAATTTTTAAAAGGGAACAAACCTGCAATGTATCTGTCAGCACTTCAAAGGCACACAAGTCACTCGTTAAAGAAGTGTTTTGCAAGCAAGGATCCTAAGATGGCTCGCAAATCAAGATTTTGGCTTCCTTTCATGCCAGTGATCATTTTGTAAGAGCAGGTGTCCACTGCGTTCAAATGCCTCTTATTTAGAGGTAAACTCTTTAAAAATACATCAAGAATCGTCTACAGGGTGTTACACCAGTTCTAACAATGTTGGGCAACTCAAGACAAAATTTAAATATGTTCTAGGCATCAAAGCAGTACATATACCTTTGAAAGCACAAGTATGAGCACTTCATCTAAAGAAGATGCCCGTCGCCATGGAATATAGAAACCCTGCTCTGCGAAATGGTCGGTTTCAGGTGAATTTCAAGGACTTTCAAGGAACCTAAATAAGACTCTGACAGAAATAACGCAGTGGAAGATTTTATTCTCCCTGACATGAGAGCAAGCGAGGCATCGATCGGCGCGTTTGCGCAAACATGTGCCGTACATTTACAAGACCTTGACCAAGGCCTGTGTCCACGACAGGCAATTCCATTACTTACAGTTAGGGTGAAAGGTCGGGAAGCGATCAATACGTGGAGGATGGCGACACAGAGATAGAGACTCGGATTAAAAGAACTCACCGTGCCCACTCTGGTTTTGACCCTCCCACAAAAGGGTTTTCAGAGAGAAAAACAGACGTACGCTGACCCCGGCGAACTGAGTAGCCAGTGGCCGAAACAAAGCAAAGATAGCAGAGGTACATTATGCAGGTTGCTGGCAGGTGAACAAGTACTCATAGGAGGAAATTTTTGTCAGAAAAATAAATTCTTAAATAAAGACTCAAAAAAATAAAAAAAAATCAATTTTCAAATAAAAGCCGTATGAAGTGAATTAAGTAAAATGAAGACAACAAAATTAAGAAAAAAATATAGCTTAAGTAATTCCTTTTTTGGATATTTTAAAACTTTAAAACACCTTGCAGTCTTCTTCTTCTCCTCCTTTTTTGTTGCTTTGCAACCTTCGTGGTGCTATACTGCCACCACTGGTCAATACCAGTGGTGAACCGTCACCTTCGGACCGAGGACTAAGGCCCTTTTTATCCAACCTTTACCCCAAACAAATAAATAATCCTCAAAACACAACCTACGGTACATTATAGTGTACTGTGTCCTCTACTTTTTTATCAAACTTGGGAGCATAAACAAGCAATATGACGGTGAAAATACCATGACTGAGGAGTAGTTTTAGTTGCAAAATGGTGATCTGCCTGTGCTCAAGATGCATCCACTGACAAAACCGAACGTGACATTTTCTCTGTGATCCAATCTTTGAGTAAAAGCAGCACATTTTCAACCGAAGCACCCTAGCAGCTGTTTTACAAAGTACAATCATGTGAATCAACAAGCACACAACCACAACTCCCAATCTGAGTCGGGCCACGGTGTTTGAGGAGTACTAGTTAAGGCCCAGTACAGAGGATGGCTGTCTGTGAACAGAAAAACACAATGCAGAAGCGACATTTTTTTAAATGTAATTCTCTCACCAGGATTTCTTTCAAAGCACTTTGTCTCTGTCTGTCTCTCTCAGTCAGTCTAAACATCAATTCAGTGCAACAAACACGTGATTCTGCTGCTACACTAGCCTATCAATATTGATCAAGTAACCAGCGATGATCCATGATAGTTTTTCCACCAATCCTGGCTCAATGCTCTTAGGTGAACATACAAACAGAGGGAAAAACCACTGCAGGTGGCACCAAACATTAATTAGCCCAAATCGCGCGCAAAGTCTTGAAAACTCTGCCTATTGATGAAACGCGGCGTACGACAATCAGACTGAACCAGCAATCAGCTTCTTATGAATCAAAACTTCTTTACCAAGTATTTTATTATGAAAATTTGCCTCAAAAAACTCACAAATTTTCCTTGTTGCTTGAGGAACGGATGACAAAATAGACCCGCAAAAGCTCACCAGCTGCTAAATCAAGAAAATAACAGGAGCAACAACAGTTTTACCAACAAGCCAGCATCAATATCTTCATTTTTCTTGAGTGTAACATGCGCTGTTGCTGTTAGCTTCCTCAGGACTTCTAGCTCGTGGAAAAATTTAGAAAAGAAACTCCCCCTTTAAGATGAGTTGTGATTGGCTACTTTTAATATCACGTCAGAATTTAACTTTTAATTTAAATTTATCATATGCTTCTAAAACAATTCTAGGTGAACCACCAAAGCCCAGAGCTTCCTGACATGTTTTTTTTTTTTTTTTCCTTTACCTTTTTTGCCAAGGTAAGATCTTGATAGGCAGGACACAGGGATTCATGTTTTATTTATATGCTTGATTTTTCAAAACAAAAAACTTAAGTGGTTTTGGGAGGTGAGCTTCGACTTAGAAACATTTAGATTTTATGGCAAATGATTTTAAGAGTTTCCAAAGGGGTCATTCCATGTTATCTTACAGGGAAATAAAACAAAAATACTTCATAATACAGTCAGGACAAAGAGCAAATTCTGTTTGCACTCTCTTTTTTTTTTTTTTCCTTTATCTTTAATGCATTTTTGTGGTTGCTTTAGATTCCACAATCCTCATTTCTTCAATACATTTAACACTTTGCAGCTGCAAGTTCTCACATCTTATGAAATGCTGTTATTCGGTAGGGAAAAGCACTCAGCGCTCATACAATCTGTCACGTCTTCATTCAAAGCTCTGTTTAAAAGCTTTAAAAGAAAAGAAAAAAAAGTGAACACAAGTTGCTGTTAAGTTATTTGAAGCCAGCAGGCACTGCACGTGTGCCTGTGTCTACATACATTCATGCTTAATAGTACAGCTGTTCTGACACCATATTCCATCCCCGCTCACTTCACCGACATTTTGCTTGAGCAATTTTTCCAGTCCTCATCTGATGAAACTTTGCATAATCTAGATTGTTCCCCCGGAAATAATTGTGTATTATATATTTATATACTTGGAGAAAACAATTATCATAAATTACAAACTTGCAAAACCCCTCCTTCAAAAAGACATGCTCGGGTGCTCTGTGGTTGCGATAAAACAAATACACTCTTGGCTTTTTGTGCGTCATGATGGAGTATGAACAAAAAGCGTCCCTTTTTCTGTTTCTGTGGAAAATGCCGTCGTTTTTTTAATGAAGTGCCAGCCGTTCCGAATGAGGACTCAATGAGGTGTGGAATGGGGCCTTTCTATCCCTTCCCTGCCTCTTTTTTTTGTCTCTTCCTCCCTCTCGTCTCTGTGCATTTGAACCTCTTGTACCCCTCATCTTTTAGAGGATTAGAATAAGGACCATTACCCTCTGTTGAGGCAGTGCTTACAGCCACAATGGATGGGCTGCCAAGGTACTTTTTCTCTCTCTGTGCCCACAGACAAATCACACACAAGAATCATGAAGGCTCAAACCCATACAAACACTAATACAATTTCAATATGCATTTATATCTCACTTATCTTTCATTTCATACCCAAATGCTTTTCTCATCTTAGTGTCAAAACTTTTCCTGTTATTGCACCCTATGGTCCCTAAGTCGGGGCCCCAGCAGACCTCAGACAGCTTTCAGCTCAATTCTCTGGCCCCTGACACTCACAAACCCGTCTATAGATGAAGCAAGCATCCATAATAGCTGCAGAGGCCCCATGCTGGCGATGGAGGACATGGCTCACACCACATGCTGGAGCTTTCTATTGTGCAGCTACAGCATAACAACCCACTGTTTCTATCCTTCCAGGAAATAATCTGTATTTTATCCAGAAATCAAGCAGCAGCATTGGGAAAAAAAAAAAAAAAAAAAAAAAGGGGGGGGGGGGGTGGGGGTTGCTGCTTTTGTCCTGTGTGGGCCTTTATAGCAGCAGACGCACTTCCCAGGAGCGTATCTCTGCTTTCCGAGAAAAGAAAATGTGATTTCTCGCCGTGCAGGAAGTTTGGTTTCTTTAAACGACACATAATGAATCAAAAACTGGCATTTTCTTTCTCATTTTTTGATGTTATTTTTTTCACATTCATTAGGTTATAAGTAATATCTCTTAGCGAAACAACAATTTCTTTTAAAAGTACACTCTCTCTGATATGTAACAAACATGCCAACCATACAGAATAGGTAGATCCTTTGTGTTTAGCACATCCTCTTATCAGCTCTATGGCTTTCCAGTATTAAATGGAAGCCTATAACCATTTTTACGGTGCTGACCTAAGGTCATGACTGAGTGCAGTTGCAGGGAAGGAAAATCTGTCAAGTCGCCATTCTTGAATTTGGTATTTCGGTGGTTTGGCGCATGGGAGCATTGTTTTTGGACTACCAGTTGTAATTTTAGGGCTATATCATGCACATGATGCTTCACCTGTTGAATGCTGAAGGTTGATGTTGAAGATTTCCTACTCGTCGCCCCCCCACACACACACACACATTTTTTTCCCCACGCAGCTGAATATTTTAAGCTGCCATTTCAGCATGAAAAGGTAATTGAGAGAACTCACTGTAGCAGGAAAGTTGATCCAGTTATATTACCACAATAACAAAAACGTCATGGTCGGGCTTGTATTCAGCTACAACAATTGCATGGCAAAGTAAAAGAAGTCTGACGAATGCGCCTGTGTTTCAGTCCATTTTTTTTAGCTCACGAATACACATGCCCATAGAGATACACAAGCGCACACACATGCTAAAAAAAACAGGTAATCATTGCTCCTGGGAAGATATTAGTGAGACTTCCAAATCGGTCCCAGGATCTCAATGCATGATAATCAACCAAAGTTCCCACCATTTCTACTCATAATTAAGTCACGAGTGTAAATGACCGGAATGTAATTGTACCATGAAATCAAACACCAAAGATAATCAAAAGCTTCAGTGGTTTCCTTTTGCTATTTAGAGACACGTTTTGCCTTGTTGAAATATTGATGAAGGCTCTGATTAGCAGAATTCACACCTGGGTTTAAAATAATTTGTTATCATATCAGCATAACTGCTCAAATTAAGATAAATTGCTGCAATGACAGCAACGCTGAATTCCGACTTGCCCAAATCACTTTAATATTATACACAGCGTGAAAACTGTTCAGCTGAAGTCACTGGGTGGATTCTGAAAAGGGGACTTTGGGTACCACCATTGCAATGTCTGACAGAAATTAAGCCTTCTTTACACAACAAGAGACACAGATTAAAAACCAAACAGCAGGGATCAAGAAGAAACTCTTGCATATCTTAGTTTCTGGGGCAGCACAGCAACAGACCGGGCTTCAAAGTGAAATGTGTCACAGTGAGAAAACGGGTTATCAGACATTCACAGAGACCATCTTTTGTCTGTCTCACTTTCTCCCTTGCTCTCTCCATCTCCCCCACCCATCTCTCATTCCACTCCCATGGGTCTTTTTCTCTAATCTGGACTCCCACTGTCTTCTACATTACTGACAGTGCATCAGTCACAGTTAAACACGCGCCCTTTATCGTGCTCACTGTCCGCTGATGGAGAGTGTGTGTGTTCAGAGCTGCCTGGGGTTCCCCGACCACCTTCTAACCCCCCCTTAATCCCTCAAAAATGTCCGAATTGCTATGGAAATATTATGCTGCTCTGCGCTGTGGGATGGCAGCAAAAACGAGCCGAGGATTACCATATATTCCAATTGTTCTCTTGTTTGAAATACAGCAATGGGTGATGGGTGAACATGAGGGCAACTCCATGCCGTGCCTGCCAACACTCAATTTTTTTTTTTTTTTTTTGATGACAAGTTGGGAAAGGAAGCAATGATCTCAAGTGCGGAGTTGAGAAAACTCTGCAAAACAGTGGCATACCTAGATTTCAAGAGCACTTGGCTCCGTTGATGTAAGCACACTTAAAGCTTAATTCAACCCTTTGGTTTGCATGGTATGCATGTTATTTCCTCTTGTTAGATGCTGATGCCGTCTGGCCTTCAGCATCACTACACTTTAAGAAGCTACTACACAGTCTTTTTCCAGTGGCTGCCTCTTTAGTCTCTCTTTCTCCAGCAAACGCAAAATCCAGTGCTGCTTAATCAAGTCCAGCGAGGGCAAAGACTAGCAGAGGAGAAGTGGATGAATTAATTTACTTTTTGCGCCTCTTCGCTTGAGTTAACTCGGCAAAACCCAAAAACCGTTCCTTTTGAATGGCTGGTACCAAATTCTGATGCTCTATTGATGCACACTGAGCATCTTGAATATGCAGGTTTAACCCTCTACGGCTTTCCCAATCGCTGTCTGCGGCAATTCAGATGAAACCTTTTTTTCCGCCTTGTAACTGAAAACAGACAGTACGATACAAGAATCAAATTAAATGCACACAGTACAGCGGGGAGCGTGAAAATGTAAAACTATATAATAAATGCTAGCGTTCTATTTAAATATCAGTGCAGCTTGGCAGATCATATGCATGCCAGCCTTTCCAGTAAACCTAAATAGTTTAGCAAAGGCCTTCAATCACATTGTGTGAAGCGAGAACTGTAGGATTTGGCACTTTGGTAAATCACTTTTAATTTTGACTTCCAAGCCATCGTGAATGCGAAGTCCTTAAAGCGCTCAGCAAACATCTGCAGTTCCATGATAAACTGGGCAGCTTCATCTGCCGAGGAAGACTATGTCACACAATCAAACAATCGTCCACTAAATGGACCTTGTGTTGACGCCGTCTTGTGCACTCCTGTTTCCGAGTCAAACAAGGAGAGAGAATTGTGATTTGGAGCACTGGAGAAATGAAGAACAACACACGGTACAAGCTAAGAGAAGTGCCAAAACTATGTGTTACAAGGTTCCATCACTGCAGCCTGATCTCATGGTAATTGACAGGATTTTGTAGCATACAAAATGCAATTTAGCCTTGCGTGTTTTAAATCCTTTAATCCATCTGATTCAGGTTATCTGGCTGTATAAACATATTAATGAAGATTTATTTTGTAAAAAGCAGGAAGAAATGACTATGGAAAGGGTAATGCGTGGAGAACAAAGTCTGTAAACAGTGGGAGAAACATTGATTGTTACTATAAAGGAGTTTTTTGTTTTTAAATGATTGCTTGTAGCTGACCTTCATCTTTCCTACAACAGAGATAAACGTCCTTATGCTGATGACGAGCTGCGTCGCTGCGGTCGAAATGCGTCTGTGATCAGTGCTGAGGATGCTACTTTGATGTAAATGATGAAAATGAAGGAAAGTGTTTAGCCATTCATTATATTCAATATTGTCACCACAAATTAAACAATGCAGCCGAAAGCAGGTGTGTGTTATCACTCAGCTGGTGTTAATTATGACATGGCAGGTGTTCGTTGCTCGGTGACAGCCAATGAGCAGTGTTTGTGGCAATCTGCCATGCTGGAAAAAGGTTTCTGGGACATAATGAAGATGTGGGATTACTGGAGTTGTAAAGACACAGTGGATGGATGGAAGGATGGATGGATGGACAGACACATTAACCTCTCTTTAACCAGTTTTTTCCAACTAAATATACTTTTTTCCCCCCATAGGAAACATGGCCAATAAAACAGCATAAGAAAGCACGAAAGTTGCAGATAAACAGCTTGAAAGTTACTCGAAATCACAAGTGAAGTAAAGTTTCTACATGAGTGCTCCAGTATTTCAAAGCAGCAAATATAAGCACGTAAACAACCACTACATGAGGCAAAAATATCTCCCTAATTGAGCATACCACGAGATCCTTCATTAACAGTTAAGTCTGGACCATGGCAGATTTCACCAGATTTTACAGCTTTAATTCATTCACAGCCAGCTGTACAAGGACAAGAGTGCCTAAGCAAATTTTGCTTAATACAGCAGTGACCTCAAGGACAGATGATAGGAACAAATCACATTACTTTAAACGGTAAAACAAAAAAAAAGAAAAAAGAAAAAGAATCGCTGCCAATGTTTACAACAGCACAGATAATTAGGAAGTGGCGAAATAAAATAAAAAAGGCACAACTGTGTACTCTATGAGTAAGCTGGTTATAATATGAGGCGTTAACACAATGCAAAGGTACAAAGACATTGAAAGGAGTCTGAATCTAGATGTAAACATAATTTACATCAGCAACACAAGAGTTGCAGCAGCCTATTTAGCTGCATAGAAAACCATGACTGGTAATGGTATGGAATGAGGTCTGCACAGGCCACAAACTGAAACATGAACCCAGCTTGTACCCAGTGACGTTAAAAACCCAACCTGAATGAACCCGACTGGTACTGCTGAATTTAAGACCTGAACCCAATCTTAGAAAGGACCCTATAAAAGCTATATATTTGCATAATTTCAACTATTATCAGCCATTAGCTCCTCTGGCCAAGTTGGCTATTAAAGGGCCGTTTTCCCCTTCCTCCCACATGCGTATCGCATGCTTTAATTGGAGCACTCGTACATAGATTCAGCGATGCAGACAACCGGCACAATCAGAGACAGAATGAGAGGAATTTCTCAGTCTACTACACCTGAAAACGACCAAATCTAAGTCCGACCCAAGTATGAGAATGGACCAAACGCTAACCGAAACCTGATACTTTGGCGGGGTCCATTGTGTTCAGGTCCGGTCACAGAATCCTAACGAATATGCAGCAGAATTTAAAAATCCTAAACATTTTGTTACATGAACCAGGCCAAATGGGCTTGTTGGCTATGACATTATAACACATTTCAACCTGCCTTAAGAAGATATGAAGGATAAGGTTAATCTCAAAGTGAGGCTGCGGCACCATGTGTACAGATAAAAATTAGAATCTCACACTATTTTAACTGGTGAGGGAAGCCGAACTAAGCCCCGCAACACTCTTTTAATTAGAAATTTGATTCAATTGAATTCAAAAGCATTTTATTCATCCCAACCGGCTTGCAAATCCATAAAACTATGTCACTAAACACACTAAAGATCAAATGGTAAAGGACATTTTTAAACGTAATAAAAGATGAAGATTCACATTTCCAAAGTCAAAGCACAACGGAGTCGGTTGCCAAGAAATTATTTATAGCTTGATGTGTAAGGATGACTGGATGGTATAAAGGCAGAGCAATCACCACAGCATGTGATTTGCACTCCAACACTACAGCATGCCGTTTTCTCCCGCCCATATGTTGCTGTGCTTACTCCCTCCTGTTCCATCCATCTAATAATGGGAGGAGAATGAGGGAAAATGCTTCAGTGTCAATGGCCCAGCCACTGAGATTCCATTATTACACCGATAAATCCTTGCCCCACCTCTCCCTCCTCCCATCTGCCTCCCCCTCCTTTCGCCTCACACACAGGCAGTATCCACATGTGTTTAAATGACAAAATTTGAAACACAAACACACACACGCACACGAAAGTGTTAACGTCTTCTTGAAGAGTAACCGTCCATCATGTCGTCTGCTCCAACACCTCCGCTCCCTTGAGGCAGCTCTAACTGTTGTCATTAAAGAGTGAAAGAAGATATGTGCAATGCGTGTGTACCTGGATTTGAGTGTGCGTTTCTGCCACTATCACAGTTTATCTGGTTTTGGGTTCCCCCCCCACCCAAAAGACTGCCTATATTTACATTTTAATAGTGTAAGTGTGGATGCGGATGTGCTTAAGTGTCGACAATGAAGCCTGTAATGAAAGTCCATTAGTCTATTCATCTCTAGAGGGAGGCGATACACCCTTCAGCAGCCTCAGATTTACAAGCCTGCTTCATCACTAGCGGATGTGGAGTTCGACTGTTAATGCCTGACCTAATGGCACAAAGACAGGCTCGTGGTGATAAAGAAGTAACCTCGGTGAACCCGATTAAACAATGGGTGCAGTGAAATATCTGGACCATGAAGAAGGAACCTTTCACAAGTGGCAATCAAACCACAATGAAAGGGAGGGGGGGGGCTAAAACCTCTCTCTCTGCCAACTGGTTATTGTTGAGTGACACTAAGTTCAATAGCATGATTAATTAGGTGAGAAGGGAGAGTGCGATACGGTTTGGAGCAGAGTGAGATGTGAAGACTTTGCATTTCCCAGACAGCAAAAAAGGAAGCCAGAGAGATGGATAGGCAGGCACGTCGCAGTCCATCCATTCACTGCTGATTACTGTGAGTTTCTCCTGTGGGGGTGGAGGTGAGCGTGGCACCTGCTCAGCCTTCCCATCAGCTCATCTGCCATCGGATAAGTTAAAAAAATAATCATTTAAAAAAAAAAACAAAAAAAAACAACAACAAAAACTGCAATCAGAAGGTCACTGCCTCAAATCTCCAACCCAGCTTACTGAATCACAGGGTTGTTCCATTGTATTTTTATGGCTATTGTTATATGAATTTCCACAACAGTCACGACACAAAGAGGTTTAATGTCAGAATGGCCGAGAAGCATAAAGCCAGTAACTACTGCTCCTCTTTTTTATCATCTTTGTCAAAGCTAAGAACTTCCTGAACAATGTATTAAATTAAAATGTCGCTGAGCAATGCTATGAATTTAGATTTTGGTCAACTATATTGTGAATAGTGAGTGTCTGAGAAATAACTTCTGTAACTGGATAAACTTTTTAAGGGTTTGTTGTTTTAGCAGTTTAGCAGACTCTTTTTGTCAGCAGATTAAGGCAGCATGCCGAAGACATGCATGTGTAGTATAATGTTATTATTGTTCTGCTGTGTTCAAATGTGAAATAAACCAAGATGATTTTATCATTTTTTTTCCCCAAACTTTCTTAAGTCACGCAACCTCAAAATGAATAAGTCTTTTTCCTCTCACATGAAATCCCACTGAAGCTCCCTTGAGCAAGGCACTGAAACTGGAGCCACTCGAGCTGAGCTGCTCAGTGGACAGAACTGCAAAAAGTTGTACTTGTACTGAAGGAGATCTCAGGTGTATATCTGTAACCGCACGAACATGAGTCAAAGTGTTGCCGAGAAGAAGCATGCATGCTCAGCCAACCTGAAATATTAAGAAGAGAAATAAGAACACTGACTGTAGAGAAGTGTCAGCCTGTACTGTAGCGATCTGAGCCCTGAGAATACGCAAATCAGTCTCTCAAGGAAAAGAAAACAGACTTGTTTGCTTCATTTCAACCTTTTAAATGAAGCCTGTGGAAAAACAACACATTTGGGGTGTTGTCTCTCAACGGACGAGCTGCCGCTCGAGAGGATAGCGCTTTGGAAGCGTTGGGCAAAATGAAAGCGATGGTAATTTCCTAAAATGAGCGTCAATCTCTGAGCGTGTTGCGTGACTACAATGAAAGCAAACTGTCTTTCGCCTCGCCTTCTTCATCTTCGGTTTACTCTTCTGTCTCTCTACGCTGCATCTTCCCCCAACCCCCAACCCCCCCCCCCTTTAAGGGAAAGTGGATGGTCTCTAATTAATCCATAGCCGTCAGTGGGGAGCAGTTTGCTTGTTTACTCTTATTGAAATTAGCAAGGCCTGCCTCCCCAGAGACACAGCGTCAGAAGCACAATTAGCTGGCAGTGGACTAATTAGGACATGGTGCTAATGACACCTCCATCGTTGCATGGGTATGCACGGAGCGAAAACGAGAGGATTCGAGGTGAGAGAAGAAATGAGGGAGGAGAGCGGAAATGAGAGAAATTAAGGAGAAAAGTGGCATTTCTCAGCAGAGATACTACCTCAGAGGAGGGTGAATGGGCACAATAAGCTCACAGCCAAGCCGAGCTTACAGTGGCTCAGCTGGTGTCCCTGTACACCCATCTTGGCACACACACACACACACACACACACACACACACACACACACACAATATCACAAAACACCAGTGGCGGATTTGATAAGAAGCAGCCTCCCACCTTCTCACTCCTTTTCTGCAGGCTTTCTCAACACCTTGGCAGCGAGGCCAGCTGCCTGCCACTACTAGCTGCCATTACACTGATTATCAACCCCGTCAATCACATGCGCCCCCCCCAAGGGAAGGCATGGATGGACAATTAGTACGGGACGCCGCCCTCACAGAGGAGAGAAAAAGTAAAAAGCAGAAGAGTGAAGTGGACGTTCACACAGGAGGAAGATCCGGGGTGACTGTCAGGAACATTAACAGAAGGAAAACATTTTATTTTCTCACTAATTCGCACTGTACACACAGGGTGAAAATGAAGCGAGGAGGGTCAGGCGGCAGGTAATACTCTGCAGGAGTAAGAAGGACACATAGTACAAGTAAGTGAGCTTTATACAGTCAACATGGGCTTTCATCCCTCGTACAATATGGAAGCGGCAGCCCACAGGATTGGGGTTAACCTCATCCTTAGAAGAAGAAGACACTATTGGTTCAGCAAAGAAAAATGACACCAATGACACCGGCGCCTCCAGCGAGGGTTAACAGAAAGATCAGGATCAAAATATGACCGTTTTAACCAGGCTGGCATCATCGTTTCCTCTCATGAAATGACCCAAGAGAGAGAAATAACAGACCAGCACGGCGCTGCAAAGCTGTTTTTTTTTTTTGTTTGGTCAAGGTTTGAGTTAGTCCCTGGGTTTGCTCAAGGTAGAAAATTTCAGGATTGATTTCCAAACAACCACTTCCACTGCTTTTCAACTTGTTAGGATGATAAAAGCAGCTCATCAAGTCCCAGTGAATTTAATCTGGGAAAAAACACATTTTTTCCCATTTTCTTCTATCTTTCTAAACTGCTTTTCCTTCTTCTCCATTCGCTTTTTTCTCTCTTTTTCTTTACCGTGACTCAACACAGGGGATGGTGATTTCAGACTACAAAGGCCTAAGTCTTCAGAGAAGCAGAGCACTCGTGGTGTAAAATTTTCAAAAAAAAAAAAAAAAAAAAAGGATAAAACAGGAAATTCAAGGTCAAGGGCAGATGTATAAATCTCCCCTTAGTTCATGGGAGCAAAAAGAGACTCGGTGCAGCACTGAGAGCAGCTCTGAAACTCTTTCTCAGGACTTTCCAGCACCTGCTGTGAGCCATGATTCTCAGACGGACTTTTCCTCATCGCAACAGCAGTAAAAAGGAAGACCAAACCCAAGTGGTAAACCTATGAAGGAATGATTGATTTTGAGCCGAGGGTTCCTGCAAATGACCACAGTAAGTGAAAATGGGAGGGCCACAAAAGCCACGTACTTTGAGCAATGATGACCACAGGGTCTACAAGTACTGCTTTAGTTAACCACAATACCAGAGCTGAACAAACCCGGCCCAGTTTCAAAAGCCCGTTTTTTTTGGTTATCCTAATCATTTCTGACTTGAAATAATGGCAAAAACCAAGGTATTTTAAATCTGACATCGTTAAAACACCGTATTCCCCCCTGGTACTTTCAAAGTAGTTCAACACTAAACTAAGCTGTGCACTTGGTTACGCTCTAAAAGGGAATTTCTGAGGAAGGAAAAACCCTGTCAAAATGCGCCGCTCTCTCAAGGTGCTTCATTTAAATAATGCAATGAACAAAACAGGATAGTCAGCCATACTCAGTGAACAAGGTGTGCACTCACAGCACTAGAAAGCAGTTTGAATAAAAGGGTTCACCAAATGGCACACACACAATTGTGGCATTGCAAGCCACTGTCAAAACCTTTTGAAAGACGGGTTCTTGAAAATGCAGAAATAGACAGATCTTACACTCAGCTACATAGAAGAAAGATGCCTTTTGGGAGATGCTAACACTGGAAATCATCAGATAAGATATCTTTTCATCTCCTTTTTTTATAATTATTATTATTATTATTCTTGTGGATGCTACTGGAGGAAATTTTGCTGGACTGGTACCAATGCTGGCCAGTGCACGTTTGGCTCAAGCAGGGGCTGCAGTGTGAATGGGTACAACAGTAGCAGCCAAGATGGAGTCAGGCGTGAAAGACTCAGCTGCAAAATAGCAAAGAGGGGTTTGTGAAGAGTGGGAAAAAAAA
This sequence comes from Xiphias gladius, assembly GCF_016859285.1. Lineage (NCBI taxonomy): Eukaryota > Metazoa > Chordata > Actinopteri > Istiophoriformes > Xiphiidae > Xiphias > Xiphias gladius. The sequence continues at coordinate 4,579,764 of NC_053412.1, forward strand.
TGCCGTGGGGACACTGAGGAGGATGTAGAGGTCAGGGAAAAAGTCAAACATTGCCAATATGAGGTCAAGACTGTGTGTTCAGCTTGGAACTACACACACTTAATGTATGTGTGCACATCTTAAAACATGTTCTGTCAAAGTATTTATTTGTGGTGCTGAGGGTGTAAGTATTAGCTATGTATCCATGTATTGTGTGGGTTTTTATGCGTGTGTCTTTGTGTGTCCCTGGTGGTTTTCCCAGCAGCCAGGTCTGTTCCTGTGTGAGGCTGATGAATGAGGCCTGGTAGTAGCCTGGACACTCCCATTTAACACAGCATCGAGCTACAAACTGCCACTGTAGCAGACAGTAGCCGCACGGGAACACACACACACACACACACACACACACACACACACACACACACACACACACACACACACACACACACACACACACGGAAATGACAGCATTGGTGGATAGTGAAAATGATTAAAACACCCCAGTTAACATTTTCCTGACAAGTGACCTCTTGGTGTCATATAAATAATGACTGTCCTTGGCATAGCGTGATGTTAATGCTGCTATAAAAAAAAAAAAAACCCTTATGCCAAGTCTCCACAATATCAGCCAATAATCCCCAATTGTTAAACAAATGGTTTAGAGATAAAATGAAAATGGAGGCACAACAAATTATCCTAATTTTTTTCCCCGTCTCTCCCCCAGTTTGACAGCACCTATGACATGATCCGTGACACCATGGTTGCCTCTCTGATCACTTCTGATTTGTTACTATTGGTCGTGGTTCAGTTCATAGCCTGACATGTCTCTTGGCCAGTTCACGGCAGGCATTTAAAGCTGCACTAATTTATTTATTTTTTTATATTAACGAGTGAAATTACTAACAACTGAAATGGGTCGTTTGTAGTGACAAACCTACAGAGAATCACCCGACTCTGAAGTTCCCCTCAGCTCTCTCTCGGAGCCTTTTAGATTCTTTCAGCACAGGTTTCACAGACGGCCGCTTTAACGTTTAGGTTCACTCTCACCGCTCTCATGCACAGGCACTTGTCTCCAGAAAAAAAAAAAAAAAAAAATACAAAAAACGCTCTGAGAACTACCTGTGCCCAGCACGTTTCAGCAGTCAAAGTTCTCAACTAGCTCGTGAACATAATGCAGCATTTAGCAGCTTAAGAACCAGATATTTCTCTCCAGTTGGCAGACGCCAAAACAAAGCTAAAAGGAGAGTGAGTTTTGGTCTTAGATTTATTAGGTGGCTAAAAACATGACTCCAAATGCTAATGTTGCTCTGTTTCCGCTAGATATGTAAATTGGTAACTTTTTGCTAACAACTTGTTCCACTGCCCCCGAGTGGCCATTATTTCTGCCTTAATTTCTGCAACATGACCACCTACTAAGACATAGTGGCCATCTCAAAAGACAGCAGTGTGTGATTTTGACATGGTCCCATCTTCCCCCAGTATTCAAGAGTGGTTTCTTTTAACCGAGTCAGATAAGCTTAAGTTGCCTAAAATTAACCATATCTTTAGCATAGGAGGTGACAGATCGGAAAATGTTCATACGAGTTATTTTTGAAGCAGGTGCACACACGGCAAATATGGGGATACATTCAAAGCCTGAAAACATAAAATCTACCCAGACACACATACTCGCATGTCACCGGTAAAAAAGTGACAGTGGGAGCAACAAGAGTGACTTCGAAAGAGAACAGAGAGCGGGAAAGAAAGACACACATTCAGGCAGAGGGAAAAATAGTCCCAATATCATAAATGAAACCTATGAAACAAAGCAGGAAATCACATTTTGCATGGCATGACATTTAGACGATGTGCACTTCCTTTAGTCGACATAAACAACAACATGGAGAGATGAAAAAAAAGAATGTCTGCTACTGGTGTCAGCGCTGTATTTAATTAGGAGTCAAACATGTGGTATTTAAATGGTAAATTAGCAGTGCTGTGAATTGGCTGTGTTAGTCCAAGCTGTGGCAGAGAACATGTTTAGCTGCTCCAGGGATGTCCACACATGCAAATGTGCATAAATGCACACACACAAAACCACACACCCCACTGCGCAAAGCCATAACAGCGCACACTTAATTATACTCTTAATTAAGCCTGGAACTCAAAAAGCCAACAACACGCACTGTATGGACAACCACAAGGGACCTCGTGTGTGTGTGTGCAAATTGATGGCACGCTTCTGATCAGCTGGTGTGTGCGCACATATGTGTCTTTGCGTGTGTGCTTATGTTTGTATCACGGCAAATTAATGCCCCCATTTCATTAGCTGATATGTGAGTGTGTGTCCATTCGGGAGTCAAATTAATGCCATTTCTCATCCCCTGGTCAATGCAAGTTGCCCAGGCAAGTTCCCGCATACATGAATGTATTCCTTTATCTCAGCCGGGCAGATAGTTTCGGTCTGTGGATTACTTCAAGTAACTCGGACATCACTGCAAAAGACCCGTTCATCTTTACTGTACTGTGGTGATGGCAGAAGACAGATATCTCACAACTCGTACAAATAAAACCAAAAGTTGCCACGTGTGCACTGGTAATTTGGCTGAACCCCCCCTTTGAGCTGTGCTTCTTGTAGTCAATTTGCTATATGTAGTATGTTGATGTCTGTTTTAGCTTTTCATTGGACTTCCTGTGTGGTGCATGCCACATTGCAGCATCCCTCTGTCTGTTCATCCATCTGTCTGCCTCGTCCGCGCTGAACATGTGTTGTGATGCAAATGAGGCCTGGTGCCTCCACGCTACAACACCACTTTTTAATTGAACCTTTTGATCTGTGGCTAATTCCACTAATTAGCAACACTACTTTCCCAACAGAATGTTTTCTGCCGTGCAAGTGTGTGTCGGTGTATCTGTGTGTCAGTCCTCCTTATGCTAACTACCCACCAAGCCAATTGCTGGCTGGCATTTAAAAGGGCCTCAAAAAAAAAAAAAAAAGAAAAAAAAAAATCTCCGTTCTTTATCTGAGGTGCAGAGCAGACAGGTGCGCTGTTAAAAGGTAATAACGTTACATAAAAAAAAAAAAAAAAACACAGATGTTCATTATACAGGCACACACAGGCAAATCAGCATTAAGTCTTTTATTCCCCTGTATGTTTTTATATCGACGTTATTGCCTCTGAGTGTGGGAGCAACTGAACCAGAGCTGTTTGTGGCTCTGTGCCGATATAAATGCAGCTGCAGCGTGTCACTGAATGCAGTTTATATTCTAAGTGTTAATGTGGTGATTAGTTTCAATTTGTGTCTGCATATAGTAAATTGTGCGTCTGTGATATATACTATATGTACCAACAGCCTTCAAATGCCTCATGTATAAACACAAGCACATAATCATTTACATAAAGAGCAAGAAACTGTATTAGCAAACAACACAATGCACCAAATAACTCTGAGCACCATCACATCTCGAAAGTTTGTAGCTTGCTAATTCATGGCACACGACTGCAGTGGTCACCTTGATTCGCAGGATTTACTGAGGGTCAGTGGAGTCTCCGTGGACTCCCATGGAGACACTGTAATGGCAAAAACATTCATTAAAAAGTCCACAGATGCTCCTGTGCCAAAAGATAGCTAAATACGCTACGTCTGTGATTGCTTTTGCCTCATTATAACTCTCAGGTTTGGCGAGAATTTGCATATTAAGCTATTTTACACTTAAGGGATGATTGTTTGGAACATAGTGAACATACAGGTCAATGCCAGAGAAATGGAACTGACTATAAAGCTGGTTTGAAAACTTTCTGTCAGTGCAGAGCTGAAACAGTTAATCGATTAGTCGATAGACATAAAACATTCATAGCCAAACAAACATCCTTTAATCAAAAATGCCAAAAATTCCCTGGTTGAAGTGTGACAGGCATTAAATGTGCAGGTTTTCTTTGTCTTATAGCAATAACCTGAATATATTTGGCTTTTGGATAAATGAGGCAATATGAAGATGTACTCACTCTGGACACAATATTCTGACATCTCGTAGATCAGATGAATAGATCAAATTCTCAGTTACCTGAGAAAACATTGTTAGGGGCAGATACATCAATAATAGAACTAGTAGTAGTTTCTGTGGTTGTTTTGATAAATGTTGATAGGTTTTTTTTTGCCATGACTGTCTCACCATTGTAATCCAATATAACTGCTGTAAATTTTCGGGTCGGTATCCCTTTACGATACTAATGTCTTTTTTTCTTTTCAGATTATTAAGCAAATGTCCAGCTCATTTATAAAAAACACAAAATGAACAGCAAGAGCCTCTTTTACTTCTCGATTTGCAACCTCAAGGCGAAGCAGCACCAGATGCTCTGAAGAAAACTAAGTGCACAAAGTTTCCTCCCATTTTTACACTCTAATGAAAGCTCTTAAAATTCCGTCTCGATTTTGGTAAAAAAAAAAAAAGTTTTTTCAAATGAAAAAATAACCTTGATTTCATCTACAAAAGCCTGACTTACTGTGAGCAAGCACTGTATGTTAAAAATAATCAATTACTTTGTTTGTACTCTAAAAGCAGCAATCACTTTTTAACAAGAAAGTGGAGAAATTTAAAAATTGAGTTTTACTGTGTGTGTTATTCCACACAAACACACACACACTCCCCCCCCCCCATTGCTGCAGGTTCGTTGGGAATCTCCAAAACTCTCTTGATAACTAGGGGACCCCCCGCCACTTCCCTCCCCCTTCACAGCCGATCACCGCAGCCCTCCCGCCGATAAAACCGTGTCTTTGCATCACCCTCTCTCCTTACAAGGCTTCGTTAGCGCTTGCCTCCCCTCCTCCCTTTTGACTAGATTCGCTTTCAGGATGGCGAGAGCGCATGGCCCCCGACAGAAAACTCGGACGTGAGCTGTTGCGAGTTTTCGCTCCGAGAAAGGGGCTTCTTTTGCAGGAATACAAATCTGCGGGAAGATGTGGAAGAAAACAAACCTAGGTGGCTTTGAGAGGCTATAAAAGGCCTTCATTAAGTTCAAATTAAGTTGCGCTTAGGATGTGTGGCATAAATTTAACACCCTCATAATGTTTCTCTAGAAGAGTTGCCTTTGACTTGTTTTTTTTTTCCCAATTTGCCTTGAATGAGGGTTTACGTGGTCTCCCGTGGCATGTATACGGTTGAAGGAGCTACCGAGTTTAACTTGTTCGCAGGGGAAATGAAGGCGCATGAATGTGGTTTCTTATATGTTTGATGTCACATAACAAAGGGTTGTTCAGTCTGGAAGCACGGCGCTGCGAAACAGCAACACAGCAGACTTGCAAACTTTGAATGCCATGTCAGCTCTCGGGATTGCTCACTTTCAACCCCCCCTTCTCTCTCTCTCTCTCATGCCAGTCAAAAACTTCCAGGCCGAGAAAATGAGACGGAGAGATGCAGGTGTTGATATCTGTCAGAAGACAGGATTCGGAGTGAGTGGCAGCTTACCGTCTGTCCATCCCGTGCCAGTCTGAGCATGACTCCATCCACCGTCACTCCCGCTAGAAACACGTGCACACGGCCGGAGCGTGTGCACTCTGATCACTCCTCTAAACAAGGGGCCAAAGCTTGATTACCAGCTCAAAAGTGCCCACAACACTTCAGACGACAATTGATTAAGTCTGTTTTCACAATGGCACTTGAGAAATCACTCGAGCGTAGCAGAGACCACCGTTTGGCGACACGTGATGCAAATCTGTTTTTATTTTTGGATCTAAAACGGAAGCCCAACTGCGACCGACGAATCAGAGCCCAATCAGCAATTCTAGCCACGCAATGCGATTGTTCATTTACATAATTACCATAAAGCTCACAAACCTTTATCACTGATTATTATATCAAATCGCATTGACTGGAATGAGTCAGGAACGTTTTGTTTTGCTAAAACCTGTAACAGTCATACTATGTGAGGTCAGATATATCAGTTTGCCATTTTACCTGGCAGACATTGGCCTTTTATTAAATATCAGGGATCAGCTTGTCAGTGTTCTCTATCGCAGATAGGGTGGATGTTCTTCCCTCGCCACAGCCGCATTAAAAAAAAGTCCATAAAACCTGCAATGCAGGTTTATTTTCATTGTCATTCTATATAAGTTTAACTCTCTATATTTTTTTGATCACGAAGTCTTCATTTAAAGGCAGGTGTAGTGGGTGACCTTGGCTGAAGGAACTGCAAAGCTATCAAGCAGAGGTTAGCTAGCACGTGCTGAGATGGAGATTCGTTCGATGGTGTAAATATTCTCCTCAAGGCTTTTCCGTCCCGTGTCACGGTATTTCTATGAAAACTGAATTGAATTTAATCTAACTTAAAGATACGGCGTGTCATCACCAAATGTCTGGATGCATCCATATATACAGAACACGAGAGTATCAAAAAGGCAAAACAGACAAGAGTAAATGAATTATTATCACAATTTAGATGCAAATTACTTTCAATTTTGGGAAAATATTTCAAAGTATAACAAAAATCATCCACATTTTCCTCCAGACACTGAAACTGACACTGACATTTTCAGTTGCAGTGCACCTAAAAGTCACTCACTGAATTTAATCCGCATCAGCTTTCTTTATTGACTCAGATCAAGTTTCTTTGGATGAAACGATGTCATGGATTTGAAGTAGATATTCAGGCGATACTGATGAGAGATGTTTTTTCAGTCTTTAGGAGACATGCCGAAGTGCAACACTGCGGAATAAATGTTCAAACATCGCCGCTATTGGTTGACTGAAACTCGCGGGTCAAAGTTTAAAAAAGGATCAACTTTGACCCGCAAGTCAGAGAACCAGACCTCATACTGCAACCACAGATGCATTCAGACACTTCTGGCCAGAGTGTTTGTTTGCTAATAAAGTAAACATAATGTTATTTTTGTTATTTTTTCACTTCTGTGTTAAAATGTTCCCAGTTCTGAGCAACATAACGAGGAGAAACGAATTGTAGGATGACATTAGGTCAATATAAGCATGTCCAGGAACAAAAAAAGTCAACTATTACTTTCCATCAGTGGCAAATTAAGATTAGATTAGCTCAGGATAATTAATAAAAAAAAAAGCTTAAAGTCAAGGAGACTTTAGTTAAAGCTGTAACGGTGTGTGTTTGACCCAAAATACAGGTCACTGCTCTCTTTCGTTTTAACAATTTACCAGATTTTGTTTATGGAAGCGGGTGCTACAGTCACCTGCTCCCTTCTGTTCTGAAAAGGACCTGCCCTAGGCTAGCCCTCCGAAAAAACTAACACACACACACACACACACACACACACAAAAGCCTGCCTACACCTGCAAACACACACACACACACATGCATTCACAAGCACGCCGCTCCATGCACAAACACGTCCGAGGTATGTGCCCAAATGCTAATAAGCACTAGTTACACACACGCCCAGCTGATGCCATTCGGGAGCAGCGGCCTTGAGACACAGCACTCTAATTAAGTAAATGAAAGAATCGAAGGGGCAGATGGTGGGAGGAGAGGAAAAGGCAAGTAGTCGCACTTCCTCCTCTTTCTGTCTGTGTAGCCCACGGGGCTGCAACTGTTTCCCTTCCTCTCACCTCTGCCTTTTTTTTTTTTTCTTCTTTTCCCCTCTTACTTCTTCTGCTTGCTTGCCTTCTAATGGTAATTCAGTCTGGAAGACTACACACCGCGCCTGCTCCCTTGTTGTGGAGATCTCTTTGTTTCTTATCCATGCTATCTCTGTTTGTCTCCCTCTCTAACTTCCTTTCCTTCTACCTCAGCGTGCGTGCGTGCGTGCGTGCGTGCGGGCGCTTACCGCACACCCATGTCGCATGTCCCACGGGTAGATATCACCTCCACAAAAGGAAATGAAAAATCTTTGTATGGAGGGAAATGAAGTATGACTGCTCGTGCGGGTGTCCATGTATCTGATATGTTCCTATGTGGGACAAATTGCATACAGACAGTGTATTTTGTCTGAAGGTATGTGTGCATGTTCTCTGTCTGATACTACAACTCCTCTCTCTCTCTCGATCACTGTCTTATCTTCATTTGAAAGAATAAAAGTGTTTTTTCTCCAGCTCTCTGGACTGCTGGCTCAGTCAAATCGTGACATTTAGTATGAGTGAAGTAGCCGGGATGGAGTCTCTCACCTGTGCTCTGGGAATCCAGAGGGCTTTATTGTCTTTTGTTTCTCCTCCCTTACGAGTGATAACCCTTAAGATTTTAATGAAATCAAACCCTATTTGAGATACATTTTTGGTCTACATGTTTTCAGCAAAAGCCACTCCATATATCGACATTATATAATTCCCTCTCTATACAGTAGTTGAATTTTTAGTGGCAGGTGCCACCACCCCCCCCCCACTGGATTAAAAAAACCTGCTGCCGCTGCTTCACATTAAAAGCAGTCAACTGGCAAAAGACAAGGTGGCTTTTATTGCGAAGAGGTCACAAGGATGTATTTCTCCCCAGGGTTAGCGTCATCAAAAATGCATCCACAAAAGAGTCGGTTTTCTGCATTTTTCGCCATTAACTGTGGCTGTGGCCATATCAACCAGGTCTGCTTCCTTTTCCAATCCTCTCGGAAGGATCAGCATGTTAAAGATCGACCCAGAAAAGTAACATACGTCTCTCTATGCTTTACAGATACAGAGGAGCAGGATCGTTTTTTTTTCTAACCTAATTGGATTTAAAGCGGTTCCTCGACTGGAAAAACCTCTAAAAGTCCATAATCTGGCACAAAAAGCTATGACAGAGCACAACAAAGAGTTTTGTGAGTGAACCTGTTTGTATGCCCCACTGCCCCGCAGTTGGAACATGATTTCAAGGGAGTGGGAGCCTTTTGAGAATTTTATTTTCAAGCAGAACACAGGCTCACAGAGGGCAGCAGCGTGACGGTATGAAGCGCTGCCTGAAACGGCGGACGGTGAGGCCACGTGCGTTTCAACTCTATCTGCCCCTGTATTTATCTCGGCCTTTCTAAATGTCTCTCTGTCTGTCTCTCATGCTCTCTCTGTCTCTTCCTCTCTCAGGACTTTCTCACAGTGCTTATCTGCAGGAAACCATGAATACATGAAGCCACTCTGGAATTTATTGGACTCAGAATGAACCTGGAATGAAGCAACATAGAGAGTTTTCTCGTATTTTAATATCAGTTTCATGTTGCTTGAATGAAGCTGCTTTGATTCCTCCCTTTTTGTTCAAATGACAGTGTGCTGTGGAAACGAGTAGTCGAGGAAACATTGGGGGACACACATTTTGATGATTAATTAATTGTTTGGGTCTTTCCGCAAGCAAACATGTAAAAAAAAACTGCTGTCTCCAGCTTCTAAAATGTGCAGATGTGTTGCTTTTCTCGGTTTTGCAAGGCTGAAAATTAAATATGTTTGGTTTTTAAACTGATGGTTGGACCCACCAAGCAATTTTGACATTAAACATTAGACTTAACCAACTGATTTATTTATAAAAAAAAATAATTGACCGATTAGCCTATAATGAAAATAATCACTTCTTATTTGTCAATTACAGTTTTGGAGGTTAAGTAAAAATAGCTCGCACACCCTGCGTCCCACTTCCTACAGTAGGGTTAGACACTTAAAGCACTTGGTTAAAGTTACGGAAAGATCGCGGTTTCGGTTAAATGCTGTTGCAAGTAAACATTTCCTGTCCTTCAAGTCCGCACAAACTTTTTGTAATATTTAACAAAACCACAATCTTTTCCTAAGCTTAACAAGAGCAGTGAACAGTCTAAAAATAACCATAAAAATGGTAATTGTGGAGCTGGGTATTTAGACACTATACTCTTTTGGTTAAAGATTGAAACAACTGTAATCTTTTTTTCCCCCTTTTTTAAAGATATATTTGTGGCTATTTTTGCCTTCACTGTGCAGCAGACAGCGTAGAGGCAGACAGGAAACAAAGGGAATGGCCTGAAACCTCCTGCTGGGTCCCCTACTGGAAATAAAGAAGGGACATTGGGCTTATTTGGTATTTGCTTTAAGGGTGCAGCTATCAATTTGTAATCTTTTCCACTTATTCTTTGATTCTTCGATAAGTCCTGATTTAAATCATAATTCAGCCAATTTCAGACCATATTTTCTTTGAAAACTTCTTGTACATCTGTTTTGGTCTAGACGAAATTTTAATTTGATTCATTTTTTGAGAACTTTGGCCTCTGCTGTAATAGAAAGGTTTTGTAGGAAACCAACTGTTGTATTTCCACATAACTCAGTTTCGGTTTTGGCAAAAGCAGATATTTTTTTGGAAAAAATAAATGAATCATGTTGACATTGAACATTTTGTAGATATGTGTATAATCCAGCTGGAAATATGTTGTTGACACATGGGTGAAAATAAACATACAAATACACATGTCTGTGTGTAATGGTGCATCCAAAAGATGTAAATATAGATCCTGACACACTGCACAATCACACAATAGATAATTGACAAACACGCAACTGCAAACCTCGACACACACACACACACACACACACAAACACACACACCCAGTGAGTGCCTGTGTGGCCCAGGCTGATTAATTGGAGCGTTCACCGGCGGTGATAGCTGTACTCCTCAGAGACAACACACTGTCTCTCTCACTCCAGCTTAACCTCTGCTGGACACACACACACACACACACACACACACACACACACACACACACACACACACACACACACACACACACACACACACAAACACTTACTTCATCTTCTCCTTTCTTAGCTAAAATTATAGCAATTCTCTTGATTTCTCTCTCTGTTGTACTGTCTCCCGTCTTGCAAATGACCCGCCATCAGCTCGCTTTCACCTTGACAAGAGCAATTGTGTTTTTGCCGCGGAGCAACCGGTTAAGGTACGACGCAGGTGAGGACTCAGGTGTGTACGTGGGAGCGCGAGCGAGAGTGTGTTCTTGCCTCTCAGCTGCAGACATATTAATGAACCAACGCACAAAAACCATAGAAATGCACAGTTCCTTTCAAGTGCACTCTTTCCAGAGCTCTCTCGCCTTTCTTATTGCTGAAGGTGACTGACCTTCACTCTCTCTCACACACACACACAAAGGGCAGCCAATGCATTCTCCTCCACAAGTTTTATGTACCTTTAAACCAGCCGAAAGGCGCAGCCATATTTCTGCAGGACTGCAAGGTGACTTCAGAGGGACAAAAAAAGGGGGGGGGGGGGTAATGAGGATGACAAGAACAAGTGTCGGCAGAGAAAGTCTCCACCTCTGGTCAGGGTATTGTTCCCCACCAACCAACCCACTATCCCTCATTATCACCCTCCTCTCTCTTTCCATTGTCCTACTCTCATCCTCTCATGCTCGCTCCTTATCTATCCTTAGAGACTTTCCATCTTTTTTACCTCCACTTTGTCTCCCTTTTTCTTCCCTCGCTCTCTTGCACCCCCCCCCCCCCCGACACACACATGCATACCTCCACCTTTCCCCCTCCTCCCTCTCTCTCTCTTTCTATTCCCTCCCTCCCCAGTCAGCTGTCATGGCTGCCACTTTCTCGCGCCCACTCATTTATTACAGGTCACCATTGCAGGGTGGGGGGGGGCATTTAAAAAGGACAACGTGCCCCATCTAAACACACAAACACACATAACTGGAATCTCATACATTATGCATGGGTTTGCAAGCACTGTACATAAATACATGCTAACATTTAAGGGGAACTAACGTGCACAAAATTTTGCATATTGGCAAATCAGAGCTCACCACAGTCACATACACACACAGGTAAGCACACACTTGCAGAAAGGCTTAATAAAAAGGTACAGAAAACTATACACATAAATGCTGACTTGAAAATACGCAAACGTACAGTGACAACAAACAAGCCCTTCCAGGCATTTGCAGTCAAATTACCACAAATTTAACCAAACATCACAAAATGTTTACTCTTTTACAAGTCAAAGTCAAATTAAAAATCAAGCCTCGATCTCTATAAACAAACTTCCATGTGAAGACAACTTTTTCTCCCCAGAACTTGTCTTCTCAGGCAGTGCGTACCCACAGGATATGCTGTATCACTCCCAACAAGCTCCTCTGACTAGCCTTTTTTTTTCTTTTTTCTTTTTTTTTTTAATACCAGAAGTGAACCACTTGTTTTCATAACCCAAGCCGAGTATTTGGCTACGCAATATGGATGGGAGCACCGTACAAACTCTAACAGGGCCAACAAAATGAGGTTACAGAAACACACAAGACTCTAGCTAGCCCACAACCAGACATCCTACGATCCTAAGAGATTCCTTGACTCTTTCTGACTCTAATTTGAACTTGAAAACGCTTTTTTTTTTTTTTTGCAGCTGCGGACTTGCAATCTTTAAATAATTTTACCACAAAATAACATGTCAAGACGTTGGCTTTGCATACAATTCAGAACAAATTGACATACATGTGCACACACCCACACACACAGAAAAAAAAAAAAAAAAAACACATGGCTACAGCAGCCTGCTTTCATTATTTTGCCCTTGACAAATAACACAGCGTGTTTCCATGTTTCAGATGTTTTAATCTTGTAGAATTAGCTGAACATGAGTCTGAGACAGGGAGGGCTCTGCTCCTGTGGATCTGAGCTTATGTCCTGTAAATACTGTAGCAACATATCACTGATATTCCATTTTAATCCTTGTAAACGAAGCCTCTCTCTGCCATGACGACGACTGGAAAAATGCAACAATCTCTTCTTTTCTTTTTTTTTTTGTTGCAGGCAAATAGTCAGAAGAAGAATTAAAGCAGAGAGAAATAGCAGAAACAGCCTGATAGACGAAAAGAGGCCCATGCCTAAGCATACAGAGTATCAATCACACACACACACACCCACAGACTCATGCACACAAACACAGAGTAATACACACTCAAACAGTGCCAGACAGATTAAGGCCCTGATCAAGGCGGGTGTCGCATAAAAGTCTTGGAACAGTAAATATCCTTAATTTGTTGTGTAATTAAACAGATTAGCTGCCGTGAATATCTTAACAGGGATTAGCTCACACACAATACAGCAGGCGGGCTTGACTACGCACACACACACACGCACACACACACACACACACGCGCACACACACGCACACAGAGGGAGTAAACTAATGAAAAGCATCCCAAATAACTCGCTTTTTAACTACCGTAAAACGAGTTGGTGTGTGGTAAAGGTATGTCTATGAGTGTGTGTAGTGACATCACTGGACAGAAAGAGAGAGAGAGAGAGAGACAGAGACAGAGAGACAGAGAGAGAGAGAGAGAGAGAGAGAGAGAGATTTGTTTCTCTACCTCCACTGCGTTCTAAAAGGTCTTGGTTTACTTGCCGGATCGACACGCAGAGATGAAGGATTAGAGACCAGTGATCATTTTTCCTTCCGCAGACTTTCATTAAAACACAAGCCTTTGTCAAGGTTACAGGATAAAAAATAAATAAAAATCTATTGTGATTCTAATGCCCTCTTATTGTGCTGCACTGAAAGCCTGAGAGCCGGAGAAGAAAGCAAGGGAAGCAAACAAAAGGAGGCTAAGGAACTAGAAGAAAAAGCCCAGACTTGTTGTGAATGACAGAGTCGATGGCACTTGATCCTGCCTCGCCAAAGAAGTGCTGCCAATCAAAGGAAGTTGAACGCTGTCCCACTTCCTGTGTTGGCCTGGTGCCTGAGCACAGCACTGCAAATGTAAATCTGGAGCCGACACTTGTAGACACAAGCGCAAATACACATGCATATGCACACATGCAGTACATATATTATGTATGTATATCACAAGGTAGATAATGCACTCATTCCCTACGAGAATTATGTGAAAATAGCAAAGCCTTTCTCCATTAAAGAGATATTTAAATATATATTAAAATGTAATATTTCCCTCAGGGGTTGTTGGAATAAAAAACGGAGTTAAAAGGAGTATGAATATTGGACTTACATACACCAGGTGACTCCAGATGAATGTTAATGCTGCTCCATGTCTGTTGGATGTGGAAATAGGCAACTGTCTTCTAGCACATTAGCCGTAGCAACTTTAGAAGGTCATACAATACGTCAATGTTCCGCAAAGTGGCCAAAAAATCCATCCGTCTAGGTTTCAGTGATGATCCTGACACATTTCTATTCTCAGGTTTCTCATTAAATTCCTGCTTAAGAGAAACAAGTAATGTTGTTATGCGATTAATGTTATACTTCTGGAAACTTTCTACATCCACAAGTTTAATGGTCAGCTGCATTCTGGTCAGACACACTTTGAAAAGCCAGCAACAAAAAAAAATCTGCTCACGGATGACTATTGTCTTCTCTCTAACACCCATTGATCTACATGGCTGAGATTTACATTCATCTTAAACTAGCCCAGACTCTAAAGTATAAACCAAAGTCTGGACACAAAATATGCCTCTAAACCTCGCTCCGAAGAGTTAAACCTCACAAGCCTAGGGGTACACAAGCACAGAGCACACAATACATGCATCTGCGCGTGTAAATGACAGTTTGAGTGGTGTATGAAGGAGCCACCGACAGCATGTTGTTCATGGAACAAATTGGGTGTCGTAATTAAAGGGGGGGGGGAAATTAGCTGTTTTCCAGTCTCCCTGTGTGCTCAGCGACAGACCCGCACACACGGGTAATGAAAGACGGAGGGAGGAGTGTGTGTGTGTGTACAGATATGTGTGTGACTGAGTGAGTGAGTGAGTGAGAGAGGAGGAAGGAAGGAAAGGAGAAAGGGAAGGAGAAAAGGAGAGGAAATAAAAAGCTGTTAAAAGAGGAAAGAAAAGCAGAGGCAGTGAAAGACGGATGAAACAGAGCAGGGAGATAAAACAGAAACACAATGAGAGATGTTAATGGATGAGAACAGGAGGGAGACATGGTGTGTGCGAGGGAGAGAGAAGCAGAGATAAAGAAAGAGAGAAAAGGGGAAGAGATGACAAATTTGTGACAAAGTAAGAGGAAGAGGGCTAATGAAATAAAAGTCAAAGTAAAAGAAAGGTTTTTATATGAGAAGAGAAACTCTGAAGTAGTGTGAGCCAGCCGGATCTGCCTGTCTGTTTGCAATGCTCGCAATGTGTGTGTTGTGTGTGTGTGTGTGTACGAAACTCCTCTGACGCAGGATGGAGGCATTTGTCTCTGAGTGGAATTACAAGTGGCGGGCTGAACAACCCCTCCAGTAATCCAGAAGAAACAGAAGTGGGGGGAAAAAAATGATTCCTCTGTCTCTCCTGTCCTTTCTTTTCCTGGTCCATGTAGTGTGTGTGTGTGTGTGTGTGTGTGTGTGTGTGTGTGTGTGTGTGTGTGCGTGTGTGTGAGAGAGTATGTGAAAGAGAGCGCATTAACTTGTACTTCAAGCAAACAACGAGGAGGCACAAAGCTGCCTCACACTTAAAAACCACTAAACAAAGCTTCCGCTACCCCTTCACGTTAATGTACTTAATGACTCTGAGTTTGAGCGTGCGAGAGATAAAAGAAAGAGGAAGACCGAACCAGCACGCAAGAAGAACTTAAAAGAGAGTGTGTGGATACAACAGGGTTTACAGTTAATCCCAGTGCACGGACGCACTGTGTTTTCTGTGTGTGAGTGAGATCTCAGTCCTCCTGAAAAGAGACATCTGTGCCAGGCTTCAAGCCTCCAACTGGCCAATCTAACTCACACTAGGAGTTGGCACCGGACGCCTCAGCACAACCAAAGCCAGCCCTGCTCATCATTAGGCAGCAAAGGCGTGGGGGTTCAAAAGTCTGCCCAGCCAAACAGTGCGCCAGAGACGGAGAAGGAGCAAGAAGCCACGGGATGATTCCAGAGGCCAATAAAGCAGCTATTCTGTACTATTCAAGTCTTGGAAGTTTTCCTTCCCATGCTGTGCAGTTGTGATTCCACATGTAAATATTTGGCCGGTTTGCAAAGTCAAAGAACAGAAGCCCCTCTGTACAGCTGGCGGGCAAACAAAATGTCAAGCAAACAGGCTCATGACGTCGGCGCATCGCTTACGAATGCCTGGGAAGAGAAAAGTAGGAGACAAAACCAAGTCGCCCCCCCCCCCAGAGAGAACAGCGTCATCTTTGTTCGGCCCGTGCAGATAATAATTCCGAGTGCAGATTCGCACGACGGGTACCATAAGCGGTAGTGTACTGCTGTCTCTGGCCTTGGAAAAGCGTTCCATCACCCCCACGCGGCCCCTCTCTTTGAGCACGCCGAGACTGTCCGGCCATGACAGAGGAGGCAAATAACAGCCCACACCTCAATGTCACCCCCACTGAACGGCAATTATTATTCTCTTTGCAGACGGCAGGCTTTTATCCCACCACCTCTTTCTGGCTCTGTCTCTTTCACCAGGTAGACAACGACAAATACGCACGCATTCACCGTACAGATCTCCATCAGCTCATCAGAAACTACCACAGCATATTTGACTCAAATCCAGCAAAAGCCTGGCACGGGTTAAGCCTGGCAGATATCAAGTTATGATAGCAATGTTGACTCATTTAGGGCAAGATTGAATTCCTTCACCCGCCTCATCTCTCATACTGTCAAATAAAGGGCTCGCGGTCTAGACTGATGCTATCAAAAAAAAGCTTAATTAGCTTGTAATAAATTCTCATTTCCGCCAGTCTTCTACAAAGCCTCGGCCAGCTCCGTGTGTGCCAGCTGACGGACGCCCAGTAATTTGATAGTGGCATTCAGCGGGTTCCCTTCCCGCCGCCCCCTTCTCCCCCAGCCATTTCACAGGAGAGAATGTCTTTAAATGTCACCCAAACACACACACACACACGCACGCGAATGCAGCATTTGCCGTACACACTCAAGAGCTGGGGCGATTAAAATGTTTGCGCCATTTGTTTCACCAAGGAGACAAACAGAGGGTGATGAAATTACTGGTATAAGCTTCACTGAAAGGTGCAGGAGGTGGGAATTTTCTGTGAAAAACTGCCTATTAAGCCTAAATCAAAAACAGAGAGGAGGATCCCGTCCTCACAAGTTAAATACCAGAGATTCTCCCTTTCGAGCTCCGCAGAGAAGTCAGTTGTTCCAGGGAATACCATCACCTTTGATGAGACATTTTAGCACAAGTTCTCCAGACATAGGAAGCAGCACCTCGAACCTAAAGTGCAAATTCCAAAATGGCAGGAAGCTAAAGAAAGCTGGATTTGGCGAAAGATGAATAAAACCGTTCGCAACTACAGAGAAGGACCGGACACAAAAGTTTCTTTGTTGACCTCGGAAACAGCAGAACTCAAGGTCCGTGCAGTTTCAAAACTCCACAACTGCATTACTTCTCGCCTCCATATGCCGCCAAATATGCCCGAGAAGAAGATGAGTTGATCAGTCGATCAACAGAAGATTAATGGCAGCTATTTCGAGACTTGATTATTTGATCGAAGGGAAAATGCCAAACAGTCCCTGGTTCCAGCTTCTCAAATGTGAGGATCTTATATAATAGTGGACTGAGTTTTAAACTGATGGTCGAATAAAACAAGCTAATCGAATGCATCACCTTTGGCTGTGAGAAACTGTACTAGGGACTCTTCACTATTTTCTCACATTTTCTTGACAAGCCGATGTACTGAGAAGATGAATCAATAATGACAGTAATCATTAGCTGAACCCCTGACCCCACTATCCCACTGAAGGCAGCACAGTCAGTGAGCCATGGACTTCCTTCAGAACTCCGTGATGAGGGAGATTTGGCCGTGGCTTAGCCGTTCGGATTTCTTTTGGGTTACTTTGCCTTCCAAAAGTTGGGGATTTCGCTTCGTGACCCAACCTGCCCGGGAGTCTAAAGAAGGTTAAATCAGCCTTGCTCTTAGTTTATAGTGGGATCTACTAATGAGGACTTGAACGCACTGTCGGGGCCAATCCTGAACTCTGAATCAGTTCTTTTTTCTTTCTTTTGGTTTATTTTAAATTCAAAATTAAGATTAATTTGATTCCGCAGAAGGCCGTGACTCTACACAAATGCAGTTTGTGGTTCCCCCTCGTCCTGCCAACAGTCGGTCAGAATAGAGCAAAACATCCATCAAGTCTCTCACCGTGTGAACACCTCCATGCTTGGCACACATGCGCTGGTACTGTACATGATGCAAACACACACACACCCATACACACCCATACACACACACACACGCACACGCGCAGTTCAGTGTGCACAGACCGGCGGACTGGCTGACTGGCAGGAATGCTGCAGACATTTGTCTCGCAGCGGGAGCGGGCAGACAGATTCAATCACCACGTTAAAACAACAGTGAAGTGAACATCTCTGGCCTTGACTGACTTCAGCCTGATAGAGCTTTACATATGACTGATAGACGGTGTTGGGTATGAATTGTTAAGAGCTGCAAAAAGGAGATTCAGTGAGAGAGAGAGAGAGAGACCAAAGAGTGCACAGTTAGGGGTCACACAAATATCTCCTCAGTATACACCCACCAACACCCGCACACAACGAACTTCCCGAGAGGCATAGCTCAGATTCTTGGACGGAATTTGCATCACAAATATCTCGGATGGGAGAGTACGCATGGAGAATAAATAAGCCGGTGAGGCTGCCGCTTTTCTTCCCCGTTCATCCTGCCTGTCACCTATCCATCCGTGCATCCATCCACTCCTGTTTAATAGGCAGGATTCGGCGCCTTCCATCCAAGATCCACACCAGAGTCGGCAGGGGCGTGGGGGGCGTGTGTGGTTGTGTGTGGTTGTGCGTGGTTGTGCGTGGTTGTGCGTGTGTGCGTGTGTCTCCAGCTCTGCCTGAGAACCACCAACCACCGGAGGCCGAGCCAAAACCCGACCTGTCCTTGGAAGCGGGAAGAAAAGCGTCCTGGAATCCCATCCGTGCCTCTGAGAGGTTGGGCGATGGCCAGATTCACCTCTAAACATCAATCCACAAACTCTCCTGTGTTCCCGCTTCCTGACTCTACTCTGCTTCGGTGTTTTTTCCACTCTGGCAGTCCTTGCCCAAGCTTGATTACGTCAATTAAGGAGGCAGAATTCTGGCATCACGAAACGGCTCATCCGCCCAAAGTGAAACATACAATATTACTGTGCAAGTGAGTCAAGTGCTTCTCATAATCTGATATTACACCAAACTCCAAACCAGACAGAATACCAGAGCACCTTAAAGACCTTATTGATCAGTAAGTCTGTGAACAGAAGCTGAGTGGAAAAAGTTCTGCAGCACAATCTCTCAACTTCAAAGCCTGGAATAATCATTTGCTGGGGAAAAAAAAAAAAACAGCCAGCGAGATTTCGTTGCAAACCCTGCTTCATGAACAAAATATCACACAGCGAGCGGTGGAGCCTCGAGTGTTGCATGTTGCAGGGGCAAATATCACAGAAATCATATCAACAAATATCCTACGGGGATGTCAAGACGGAAAACCAGCGCTTCCACATAAATAAAACATCATTAACTCCTCTATAAATTGACTATTGAGTGCCACGGAGACATTACAAGCCTTTATAGTAACACTGCAGGAACATTAAAGTGACTTTCGTCCAGGGACTGGCTCCACAGGGGTCCTAATGATGAAAGCGAGATGTTTTCCCACTGCCTGTATGGCCCTCAGTATATCTGCTACATCTAAATTATTCAGAGACGGCGAGGAATAAAAACTGTGCCACCGGTGCAGCCGAGCTCGATTCATACGAATTAGCGCAAATAGCCGCAGTCGCCGGTCTGTCAACGTCCGCTTAGGGGAGCGCAGTCTTTCCCCATTTAGGAGAGAATATGAAACCGGGCATCATCTGAGCTGCACCGGCAGGAGCGAATCGCTTTCTTTCAGTGAATTTTATGAGATGTTTGATACTGTTTCTTCCCCCCTCTCTCTCTCTGTCTGTCTTTCTTTAGCGACAGACTGATGGGATCAGGCACTCAGGCAAAAATGTGGTCGCTTCTGTCTGTGAGACGCTCAGAATCTATATAAACAGGGGTAATTATTAAAAAAAAAGGATGGATGGAGGGGGGGGGGGTTGGAGAGCTTTTTACGCAGAGCCCGACACGCTCCCAGAGGCTGCCGGGTCTCACAGTTCACCGCTGGCTCGAGCGAGTCTCGGTGCGATGACTCGAGCCCGCGTCAGCGTGGCTGGACGTGGAAGTTGTGTTTCAAGTTTGCGGCGAACAGCGGCCGTGGTGTCCATTCATTATCATTCAGCGAACACCTACCGTCAACTCGCCGCTGTCCTGCGCACATTTAAAGGCTGGCGACAGGCTAGCAGGCTGGGCTCTTTTTTTTGTGGGGGGGGGTCTCCGGACCCGCACTTCAACCGTGCGTGTTGAAGTCTGACCTGACCGAGGACCCGGGCGCAGAGACGCGCATCAAGGCACTCACCTGACTGTGCTGCACTCGATCGGATCAGCGCCAAAGTGACGAGGACGCAAGCGGGGAACTTCATCTTTGAAAGGGCTGCTTGTCTTGTTAACTCCCGTAACTCACATGTCCAATTAAGATATCCTCGTTGTTCTCACACACATGCACACACACCAGACACAAAAAAAATAAAAAAATAAACAACCACAAAAAGGTCGGAGTCTTCTTGGCTTTTTGGACAACTGGCACAGTTTCCGTGCGCCCCCAGAACCAGCACCGCGCTTTGTTGTGTTTGTTTATCGGTTTCCAGACCAGTGTTTAGGTCGGTTTCTGCCGCCGATACTCTGAGCCATTTACTCCTCACACTGCCATAGCGCCGGTGGCTTTCGGGGGGGTGGGGGGGTGGGGGGTGAGTGTGTGTATGTGTGTGTTGGGAAGAGGGGTTGGAGGGGCTCTGAACACGCCTCTTTGCTGTGATTGACACCTCCTCGAGCCTATTAAAACCGGCGATCCAAAAGATTTGGAGCGTTTTTCTCTTTTTTTGGAAACCCGCCCATCCCACTTATCACCCCTTCTGATTGGCTATTAGGCTTTATTGCTGCTGTCAGTACACCTGTCAGGAGCGGATTTCGGCTCCGCTTTCCTGCTGGGAGGTGTGGCGTCCGAATTATTACCTTCCGCGTTGAAGGAAACGGACTTTTTAATCATCATATAATGATCATGATTTAAAGTCGTATCTTCACCAGTGGCTACGCAGCCTCTTGGCTGCCGTTACGGATCAATGCGAGTCATTCAGAGAGATCAATTGCTATATAGGGAAATGAAAGATGTGACAGACACAGACCTTTCGAGAAAAAAATGCAAGACGCCATCAATTCCAGTGATTTCAGTCTTTGTTTGGTTGGGTTTTTTGTCTTTGTTTCTTTTTTTGTTTGCAGATTATTACGACTTGAAACAGACTTGCCTAAACATCGGACAAGTTTCCCTGCGGTGCCAGCAGCTTCAGCCTCTTCGCCACAGAAGGCACAAGCCCGTACACCTGAGGCGATGCTGGTCTACATGAGCCGCAATGGACAGAACGGCCCCGGGGGCCGCTCATCCGACAGGCCGGTGCGGCCTGTTCTGCTCTCCGGCTTCCGAGCTGGCCGATCAGCGAGGACCAGAAGATATCGATCTGTGGTCCACGGAGGGCGAAACCTCGGCCGTAACCGTCCCGGTCACAGAGTTACTCCACAGCCTAGGCAGCGAAGAGCCCCTGGGTGCCAAACGCAAGCCTCATTTAGCGTCCTCTGCTGCTCTCTAGGGGATAGGACGGAGAATTACTCAGGGTCGAGCCTTTTTTCACGGCAGCGCGCATGAATCGTAAAGCCGCTGAGGAACATAAAATAACATGGCAAGTCAAGCAAAAGGCCAAATGATTACCTTAAGAAGCCCGGCTTTTATCATTCTTGAAAAGAAAACTGAGGCGAGGGATCATCCCAGATTTATTGCGTTGAAAAAAAAAGTCACATAAAAATGGCCTTCGTGTGCATCACATTTAAGGGCTTAAAAATCAGCATTGTGCACGTTGGTTGAACTATGCCAGTGCTGGAATGCGTAAAACGGCCCTTGAGTATCAACAAAAGTGAACACGACATGTTTTGTTTTTTTCTTTAAAAGAATGATTTGAGTCTTTTTAGATTGAAGGTTCCCTCTGGCTAAAACCCAAGAAAAACCCCGTCTAAAATATGAACTTTGGGGACATAAACTCTCGTAGCTTTCAATCCACACACATATGAGAAAGCCCTTATTAGAGCAATGGGACTACTCTCCCACACACACACACACACACAGAGACAGAAAGGCACAGAAAGGCGCACTGAGCGGCAGCACAGCACGAGGCGGCCTTGAGAATACTAATGAACGCCACTCTGTTCCTGCGTAGAGAAATCGTCCTGGGCTGCGTGGGGATTTGTGCTGAGGAGGGTGTGTGACATGAAAGCGGGGATTTTTTTTTTTTTTGTCCTTGTGCTCTGAGACGGGCCCACTGTGTGAGTCCACCGTGAAGTTTGACTGGTGGGGGGTGGGGTGTGTGTGTGTGTGTGTGTGTGTGTGTGTGGGTGTGTTGAGGGGGGTTACATAGCAATGGCTCAATCTGAAGAGGTCGTTCCAAGTAAACCCACTACAAATAATAAACAAGTGATGGGGAAAACGTGGCTCGTCGGCATTCAGCTAAAAACACACGAGTCTGACGGTGTGTTACCGCACAGTAGGTCCATGCACTGATAATGGTGCATATCAAGGAGAAGGACATTCAAACGCACATCATAAACTGTGCTGGCTGTGTATTTAACTTACTCTTCCGTGCAAAATAGGACGTGTGTGTGGCCCCTGTTCTGGGTGCTGAGGCAAAGATAAATAACAGAAAGGCGATTCCCACGGAGACTCGTTGTTCGAATTTATAGGGATCTTTTCATAGTTTCCTTCAGACTTTTGATCTCTTAGAAATATTCCACAGGGGACATATGGTGTGAGTGTATGGAGACTTTTTACTACTCTTAACACTTAAAGGTTTTTTTTTTATTTTTATATACACTTTTTTTTAAATATCTACTGTTCCCACATGTTTTGACATTCGTATAACATCCCTGCGAATTTGAGCTATATATGATCCGTTTTTTTTGTTGTTGTTCTTCTCTGGTAGTGATTCTCTGGGTTAAATTATGAGTTGGGACTAATTTTGGTGCCTGACTTTGTTTTGTCCCCTGTGGGCAGCTCCGCGCTGTGAGCAGCGGGACAAGGGGATCAGGTGACAGGCAGAGCTTCTATGATTAGGGCAGCGGCGGAGGGGAAGGAGGCTGCCACCGCGGAAGGTCAAGGGGCTTTTTTACGCGCAGTCAGTTGGCGCCTTCTCGTTGCCGGTCGCGCGCCGCCAGCCGAGGTTAATTCGTTTGGAAGCTCGGGGTGTTTTTTTTTTTTGTTTTTTTTCTGAATCCGTGACTTCGGCTCGAACACCGGGGGAGGAATGGGATACGCGCAGAGTGAGCAGCGCGCGTAAAGACGCCTTGGAGTTCGCCATGGCTCCGGCGAGCGCCTCTTTCCTGAAAGCAGGGCTGGTGTTGTTGATGGCAGGTGAGTGTTTGTGGTTGTGACGTTTTACTACGCGGCTTAAGCTAAAATACTGTCGGGCTTTTGGACATTTCATGTAGATATTCTTCGGAAAGTTGGAGGTTCTATGCAGATGAAGTGAACAAAACATCATTTTTTGAGGGCTTACAGCTTAAACCATTTACAATACCATACATTTCAGACATGATTTGAGTTCACAGCAATCCCATTTCCGATGTTGTTTTGTTGTTGTTTTCTATTGTCGGTTTATTGTTCAGTCCTACTGTTCTCACTCCAGGATATTGCAAGGTTCAAACCGTTCCGTGCACAAAACGAACGATTTTGACCAGGCACTGCACCTTTAAACTTTACACGTTTTTACACTCTGAGGCAAGGTCAGGGTTGTAGAGAACAGTCAGATCCTTTACTGAAGCTGAAGTAGCAATGTCACACTGCAAAAAAATACTCTCACAATAAAAAGTTTTGCATAAGTAGAGAATGGCCATTGTGAGTATGGTACTATTATAGATTATATTGATGGGTCGCTGTTACCAATTCTTCAATTAGTAAGTAGCATTTGTTGTTACATATAGTGTCAGGTGGTTTAATTTATAAGAGTTAATCTTATTATATGAGCTAATCATATGTTTTGGATGTAAAATCTTAATATATAAGGTAACTAGTAATATAATATCTATATAGTATAAGTGAAATAAGTGAAAGTGCAGTATTTCACTACGAAAGTCTAAAGTAGCATTAAAATGGAGATGGTCAAGCAAAGTACAAGAACTGAGTGAATGTACTTTGCTACATTCCACCACTGAGCACGGTCATGATCAGGTTTGTGTGACATGCAGGGCAGAGCTGAGGTTCAACAGGTCAGTGGGGAGGCTCGAGTGCCGCCCCCAAGCCGAGCTCGTAACATGCACAGGAACATACCTGGGCAGTATTTCGAGGGCCCGATTGGGCTTGGTTTTACACATCCTAGTGTAATCCCCGACGTGTCTCTAAATTGAGGACAACATGACGATAGGCAGCATGAAAGGGGGTAGCAGTAAGACAGAAACCTCAAATGTCAGATTGCTTTCAACACTCTCCTTTCTCGATGGGCTTTTTGATGAGCTTCACTTTCACTCCCAGACAAACGGGAGAAAGGGAAAATTGCTCATGCTGAGCAGCACGGCGGCTGGCTAAACACGAGTGACATTTGAGCTAAATGGATCAGCTCATATTTATGAGCATCGGTTTTTTTTAAAACCATAAATAGTCAGTCCTAGAGTGTCGGACAGAATTCACGGCTCCTGTTAGATTGATGGATGTTTCCTATCCCCAAAACAGGATAAGAGACCTGAAGGCAGTAAGTCAATGGAGTGCGAAACCTCCAGCTAGAACAGCGCCGCGGCATCTGTTTTGGTTTGGTTTGCGTTGATTTTCCTGAAAAATGGAATGTGTATTCGTTGCTGGTTGGCAGCCAAGTTGTGAAGCAACTTTGTGCGCTTGAACGTCAGATTTCCCCATCAGCCGCTTCCAGTAAACAGACAGACAGGCGAAACATAACATCCCTTCAACTCTGTGGGTGATAAACAAGCTAATAGACGCCGCAAGTAGGGCCAAAACCATTCTTGACATTCTTCCCTCGGTAGCATCTCTTTTGAAAGCCCCATGTCAACACATTCAGTC
Source organism: Xiphias gladius (assembly GCF_016859285.1). NCBI lineage: Eukaryota > Metazoa > Chordata > Actinopteri > Istiophoriformes > Xiphiidae > Xiphias > Xiphias gladius. Next base: position 4,604,744 of record NC_053412.1, read on the forward strand.
TTCCTCTGAGTGTTTCAGAGCCTCCAAAACCCAGCTGAGACAGAGCAAACATTAGGGGCACACAGTTGGCCCTTATCAGGCCGGCACAGACCGGGCTTCGCCATGTTTCTCGATCGTAACAACAACCTGTTTGTTTCCACGCGGGCCTTTTCAGCCAGCTTAAGCTCCCTCTCCTACTGTACTGCTAAGTGGTGTTACATTCAGCTCCGAGTCCTGCGGGACGGCCGCGGTCTGCCTCCACATTAAGAGGCTGTTTACACACATCTCGGAAGTAAACAAATGGGATTGGGACTCCGACTGCAAATTGAAATCTTTCTTTAGCAAAAGTAACAGCATAATAGGGAAGAAATGGTCCAATAGGAATTACCATTGCCAGGATATGACCTTGTTTGTTGCGCAAACTTACTCCTAATTATCCACAATTAAGCAGAGCAGATAACCCCTGTAGCGCTTTGTAAAAATTTTTCTATCTTTATAATGATGTAAAGTGTTGCTTGTCACTCACCGGAATAGACTCATCACCCAGTTCCAGTCAACTCATATCACCCAAATCCATATTCATTGTCCTATTTTTTTTTTTTTTTAACTAAATTAGTGCATGTCTTTCCCTTCTCTCTTTTGCTCTCCAGCTCAAGTCCTTCCTTCAGTGTCTGGCTGCAACAGGGGTTTCTACGAGAGGTTGATCAATGATCTCTGCTTAGCTAAGTTCAAACTGGACATGGGAGGACTGGACCAAGGCCTGTGGTGCAGCTGGCCGGACGCGATGGAGTGAGTTCACCCACTGAGATGTGAAAAAAAAACAGGGACCAAAGCCATAAAATAAAAATGGGTTACAAACAGGATAAAACATTAATATATTAAGTGCTTTTCTCTCCACTTGTACAGTTAAGTCAGAGATGCTTGCGTCAAGGAATTGACCATGTATGGCAAAAGGTTAGAGCAAGATCTGGTGGAAAAGGCTCTATTCTCTGAGGGAGCTTTCAAAGAGGGAGGACTCTGCCGGAAGAACACAAAACCTATCACATACGGAGAAGGTTTTGAACTGAGGAAAACCGGGCTGCCATGAGTGCCGTGAGCTGTACACCCGCATGAACACGACTTGCGGCTATGGTCAGCCGGTGGCCGGGCAGCTGATAAATGAGCCGGCTGATGTCCATCAGCTGATGCAAGAGTGACTTCAGTGCTCGCTCTGAACCCACGTTGTGCTCCGTTCGATTCCCGACCGGAGCGTGGAACTACCGAACCAAATCTTGAACTTCGTTATGTTCTTCTTTTTTTTTTAGGCAATTTATCAGTCTCATTCACCCCTAAGTTCTAAGTGAATATCAGTATCTCTACAGGTGCACTGAGAGACTGAGGTTTTTGTTAGAGCTTTATTTGAAGCATGCAGATGACCGTGGTGTATCCATGCAGTGACACACTTCCAAACTCACTCATCCACCAACACCAGGGGAAAACATTTAACTTTGGCCCCAGTAAACCCAACCAATACATCAGTGTCGAATAGTCCTGACACTTGTTTTGCACTGCAGAGTCTCCTCATGAGCAACAGTATTGCTCTGAGTTTAGTTCACTCTTTGAAAAGACATCTTCATCCTGCCTTGGAAACTCCGGTCTGTGTTAACTCGCCGCATCGCTTAGTCTCGGGCCTTTTACTGCAGCTGTTGGACACTGTATCCTGTGTGTGTGTGTGTGTGTGTGTCAGACGGTGTCACGGAGCAGTGCTTTTACAAACACTGGTAGTCAGAGGATGAGTCAGACAGATGGGTGAAAGGAGCTGGGAGGCCCACGGGAGAAGCTACTGTCAAAACTGTGTGATTTCCCTCCTGGCTCACTGTCCTCTCGGGGTCCAGTATATAATTGGTGGTGGTTCTCCGTGTTTTTGTGTTTGTGTGTGTGTGTGTGTGTGTGTGTGTGTGCGTGCGCAGTTGTAACTCATCATTAAAAAAAGGAAAATTGTAAAAGCACATAGATGGTTTTGCAATTGCGTCCGAAAACTCCAAGCCACAATGTTTCGTGCCATCGTCAAGGTCCACCAGACGGCCGGGTGTCCGACACATAAATAAACCATGCAGAATAGAAAATTAGAAAAGCACAAACGAGGCTTGTGAGTGGGTACAGACCAGTGCAGTGGCACTAAGAATAAAAGCACGGTAGATTTGTTTCAAAACAGAGGCACTCTAGGTGTGACACGGTGGGCTTAAAGCCACACAAGGTAACTTTTGACAGAAGGATTACGACGGCCTTCGTGTTATGGATGAGAATCTGAATTCACAGGCAGTAAAATGCACCCAGTGTAAATTCAGTGCACTCGAGGGGTTTTGCTGCTACAGCATTACTTGGTCTGGTGTGACCAGTAGCCTATGGTAGCTGCTGTGAGCTTAACGAAACGTGCCGCTGTCCTGTAATTGCCGCTCGTGGCCACAGTGGCCGCCGTCCAGCAGATGTATGCAGTCTTGCTTGAATCTTTGTCTTTAGCTGTTGGCCCTGGCTGTCTTCATCTATCACAGCGTGACGTGTAAAGGATAACGACAACTCTTTGAAGAACCTCAGACGGAGATTTAGAGTTTATAATGACATCCAAACATGCAGGTCCCATTTTCGGCTTTGCTGCGCATTCGGAGCAGTTTTTGTATTTCAGTTCATTATAAGACAAAGTATCACAGTCTAGAGATGAGCGCAAGTCCTCCTCCCCCTCAGATTTTTAGATAAAGATGCCTCTTCTCTCAGAGACTTTGCTGCTCTGTACAATCAAGTGATTTCGCTGATCGTGCCCTTGTTTCTCCAAGAGAAAATAAACATTCCCTGTGGGTTGCCCTTAAAGATGACCGAGGAAAATCTTCGACAGAAGGTAGTTTAAAAATTGGGAAACCAGGCACTCTAATCCTTTTTTGTTATGTGTGTCCAAGTGATCTGTGATGATTAGAGTTAGTCTTCATTATGTGGCCGTTCTTTATGTGCATATACTGTCTGCTACAAAAACCCACAAAAAACATCTTGTCAGTCTCCATATCATGTGACTGATAGTTTTGAGTCACATTCTGCCACCGGGCTAGAATAATGCAAGTTAACCTCTTTTGAAGGATTTTTTTAAAATTAGTAACATGATTTTTGTCAAATTAAAAACTTGAGATTTTATTACCAAACTTTATCTATTTGTCTATTTATTTTGCTGATTAATAGATTCTTGTATTAGTCCCCAAAACTGTTCTCTGGGATTGTGTGAGTGTGCGTGTGTGTGTGTGTGTGTGTGTGTGTGTGTGTGTGTGTGTGTGTGTGTGTGTGTTTGAGTGCACGTGAGAGTTGCAGCGCATCGCTCAGTGCTTGGATGTCAATGTGTGTTTGCAGCTTTACTCCCACGCAGGCTGATTTGTTTGTTACTTTTAAAACTTAAGAAACAAATTATATCCTTAAGAAGAACATGATATCATCATTGAGTGATAAAAACACTCCAGTCTCTCCTGATTCATCTGGTCTAGAGACCGAAATACTCGTGAGAACCTCCTAACCCGTAACCTTGAACCTTTACCAAAACTGAATCCTAATCATACTCATAAACTGTGATTAACCCTTACCTCTAAACCTAATCCTAATCCTAGCTCTTACAGCTGCAACACCAGCTCCTGGTAATGATGGTTGGCTCTCAGAAGCATTAAAGGGCAATTGAAAACCCACCGGCATTTTGAAATGCAAGAACACAAACACACACACACACACACACACACACACACGTACACAAAACGCCATTACACACCTATCATGTAGTTTATGCTTTACCCAAAGTGACCTATAGTCTATGGTCAGTTAGGTCTTTGTGGCAGTTATATTGTGGTAATTCTATTCACCGATATATGTGTAAACTACCATGGAAACTTTATCTATATAATAATAATAATAAAAGTAATAAATTCATTTATCTGGCACCTTTCAAATCAACAAAGTGATTTACAGTAAAACAAGCGATAGAAAGTAAAATCCAAAACATCAAAGATGAAATAATTAAAACCAATTACAACAGATTGCATATTCTTAAATACATATGTATTTGAGTCATAACCAAACGAAATCGGGGCACCCACAACTCACTTTTTTGCAGCCTGTCTATATCATAAAGTTTTGTGAACGACTGTATTAGGGCAAGAAAAGCGACATCATGTTGCAGCATTGCATTCTGGACGACTGATGCAGTGAGGATGTGGCAGTGGAAGTACGGTTTTCTTCGTATCGTGTTGTTTGATCCGTTGTTAAAAATAATAGAGGGGAGTCACACACCCAACAATTAACTGCACACATCACAGAAATGCCATTTATGACGAGTGTTAAAGTGGCGTGGATTTTTCTTCCTGAAGAGACCTGGCTCCCTGACCACTTGCCCACTCGGCCCTCCAGCTATGCAGTCTGGCCATCTGGAAACAGAGTCTCTCCTGGTGTGGTGCAATGCTGGAGTGAGGGTGCTGCCATGTTGGTATGCATCTCCATTTCTCCTGCCCTCTACCACCTAGCAGTTATATTTAGCTGCGTTAAGCCCACTGGTAACTCTAGACGCTCCTTTGCCTTTTTTCCCCCCTACCAACAGGAATCCCCATACTCTGGGCCGACTCTGAGAGAACGTTTCAAAGACACTGTGGGAGACGATTTCGATCTAAAGGGTCTATTTCTAAAATTCTGTAAATCAAAATGAGGACAGAGGAAATAATTACCATAAGTTAATCTTGGAAATACAGCATGGGTAACAGCCCTCATGCTACTTGATGTTTGTCTTAGCAATTGAGAGTTTAGTACATTTGAGTGACGTTCCTGCTTTTTCTTCTCTTTTCACCTTTGACTTGGATCCAATTTTTCCCTCACAGACTGTTTTCTCTTTCGTCGCCCCCTGCAGGATATATGGGGGGCTAACGAACTGCACCTACCAAGAGGCCATGCGGATGGACTGCTTCTGGCCCAATCAGATAGTCGACCGCTTCTTCATGGACATTCATCGCACCTACTTCCACGACTGTGCCCTGGTCGGCCGGCTCCTCCACGACCCGCCGGTCAGCGTCCTCGCCCCGTTCATCACAGTGCCAGTTCTGGTCACCCTGCTCATGACCGCCCTCGTGGTGTGGAGGAGTAAACGCACAGAGGGGCTTTTATAGGGAGCCTTGGGTGCTGGATTTGGGCTCAAGGCTTGGAGATACAAACGGACTCTGGATTTCTCTGTTATGTGTGAACTCGTATACATTTATTCTCAATGTCTTGAAACTGTGTTATTCTTATGTTAATCTGTATATGAGTGTATGTAAGATGCGATTAAAAAATTGCATACCTCATGCAAAAACTTTTGACCGCAGCAGAGGTTGACCTTAAAACATTTACGCTTATTTGTGTAGTCCTTTTTAGCAATAACACCAATCACCGATATGAAATTGTCAAAGTTTGGCAGGGGAAAGTAAAAGTTCTTTGAGATTCAGGGGATTTGGAGGCCATGCATGTTAATTACCATCTGTTCTCGTGGCCCTAAACAATCTGTGAACACATAAATAACAGTGGGGAGGGCGACATTCAGGGAGAAAGCAATGACTTGGATAAATGATTGTTATAAATCTGGAGGGGAGGTGAAGACATAGGGGAAAGGAGTCCTTTATCATGCCAGAGTCAAATGACTTTTTACCGAAAAACAAGCACAATGCTGATTTTATTCTCATCACATCTGCAGTCTCTAAAACACTGGAGAGCTATATACAGTTTTGAGGAAACCAAATTGTGCCTGGATTACATCTTTATCAACATAACGACGATTTGTTTAGATTGAATGCAATTAGCAGTTGAATTATCTTCAAATACGGCAAATATATCTTTATAAATCGGTGATATAAGATGTTAAAGTTAGAGACTAATGGCTTGTTTTCAGTGCAGTTTACTTCACAATAGAGACACTTTAAGATTAAATTAATTTCTATTACCCTGGCCATGGAAGAGTGAGCTCATCTAAGAAATATAAGCTTTTAAGACTGTAGGTAAGGCTCAAAGTGGACTTCAACTGGACACTCACCCGTCACCGTGTGACAGGGCTCCATCTAGTGTTCACTCTGCATGCACACAGGTCGATATTCATAATTCAGTCGTTCATACTTATTTAAAAACACACATAACACATGCTTGTTTTAAAAGGATATGGATCCGACTCTGTATTTCAAGTGATTTTCAACATAGCAGGAGTAGCAGCAGTAGATTTTTATACACCTGCGGCTCCGGGTTCGTGAACAGTTCCGATGAAACCCACAAACCCCGAACACACAACCGGTAGGCTTAAAACTGCTGATAAGTAGTAGACATTTGTTTGTTTTAGTGGGTTACGAGCCAAAAAGGTTTGGGAAAACGCTCCTGTACAGGATTGAGCCAGTCAGAGCGATCAAGGTTTGCATGTCAGCCAGTAGAAATACTTCACAACCACTGTAACTTCTGTGTCTGGGGAAGACACGTTCATGGTGGACAGCAACCTGGGATGGAAGACACGGGAGGACAAGAAGGGACGCAGGATCCGAAATGAATCAATGCATTTGGACGAATCGCTGAATTAAGATCAAAACTAATTGGAATTATTTGCAAAATAGTTGGGGACATACAAAGTAAAAAAAAAAACCTCTCTGTCCTCCCTTTAGACCATATAAGACAAAACACAGGTCAAGCTCTTTCCAGAGACAGAACTGTGTGTAAATCTTCCCAAACTGTGTAATTAAATACAATGTCGTACTTTTTTTCATCCATGTAAAAGTTATGGCTCAGCAATTCCCCTCCATATATTTTGCTTGCTGGGCTATTCTGTCCTGTCAGTGGCGGGGGAATTAATGGTGGCCATATTATCAAAGCCGTAAAAGCCTTCAACAGTTAAGCTTAGTCAAGCAATGTTTGGCTTTTCTGATTAATGCCCAAGACCGTGTCAGTATTCAAAGACAAATTTCAGCAGTTTTTAATAATGATAAATGAATTTCGGGGGAGATTAGGAGATCAGAGTTCAGCGCCAGGTGAATGGAGGTGAGCGCCCAGGGCCAGAAGTTAACTATTAGACTGGTGGAGGAGTTGGAGGTTAATATCTCACTTGTTCCTGATGTCATTGGAGAGACGCTCAGCCTCAGCAGGGTCCTTTTGTTGCAGTTTCTGGTAGCTGGAGAAGGTCTCCACCATGCCAATATATCCACTCAGTGGCATGGTTCTTTTTACCAACAGCTTCTCATTCCTGGACACAAAAAACAAACCGACAACAACAACAAAAAATGAAGCGGTGTTTCATTACCTATACCTTCGGTGAGGTGAGGTATTCTTCTGCCTTTGAGCGATGCAGCTACGCTCTAAATTGTTCGCGCGATGCAGAGTTGGACGTCACTCAACACCCACCACTCTTTGTCTGGGTAGGAGCAGGAGTCAAACATGTTTAGGTAGATCCTCTCAGAGCTTGATCCTAGATAGGGGTTCCGGAAAGGAAGCAGGGCAGCGTAAAACTAATTTAAAAAAAAGAAAGAAAAGGTTCTCAGTACCAACCTACTGCATCGCTCAGTGCAGTTTGGGTAAAATATAAATCACCGACGTACAGTTTGTGGAATTGTAAATGTCTAATCTTGGAATTAACAATTTAATGATGTCAGTGGCTGCTTACTTCTCAGACATTGCCATACTTACTTTCGTAAGATTTATAATAAACCTTTCGAACCTGTAGGATGTTTTTGTGTCTGTTTTTAGTTTAGCAATGGCCGGCAAACTGCCAATATACCGGATTTGATTCCCACTTCAGCATTAACTCATGCATCAAATGGAATTTGACATATGCAAAATGCACATTTCAAGGTGATTGAAAAACTAGTTGCAGTTCAGACTTGCACCTTGCCTACAACTTGCAGAGTGACACTCTGCTGATGTAGTATCAAGCTTCCTTTAAATGTAATAATCAGCCTCACAAGAGAGTTCCTACAATGGGTCGAGCTCAGAAACGCCGGATGCAGTCCTACATTTCCCATAATGCAACCAACAGCATATTCTTCTTCCAGGTAAATACCCATATGTTTCAAAATGAATTTAATAAAGGAATTCTCTGAGAGAAGTTTTCAGATTTAGACCTCTTTACAGATGTCGTTCAGTGCGCTGGAGACGTCCCCGTACTCCAGCTCCATGTCCATGGTGTAGCTCACGAGGGCCAAGCAGCCTCCAGGCCTCAGCACCCGGTCAGCCTCTTTGAGGAACCGCTGGCAGTCAAACCAGTGAGCCGCTGTCATTGCTGTCACAAGGTCCACCTTTCCAGATGCAAAGGGAAGCTCCTCTGCTGGACACTGTCTGGCTTATGGATGTGGAATAGGGAGAAATCTGAAGGTTAATTCCATAGGAGACATAATATATACATATATACATACATATATACATATATTAAATTTATTTGTACAATATTTGTGTTCAGCACCAAAGAATTGTATATAAATCATGGTTAACCTCTGATTATCAAAACCTAATAATCCCAAAAAGGAGGCAACAATGGTCATTATCCCTGTACAGTCTGATTCTGAACTTTGTCCCTTTGCCATCAAGAATAAAAAAATGAAAAATGTATTTTTTTTAAAAAGGGATTAATGTGGTAGTCACAGAATCCCTCACTTGCTAAGGTTGCAGGCTCCTGACAATTAGGTCTGGAAAATATGGGTCACCCATTCTCTAAGCTCACGGCAACAATGAATGAAATGGAGGCCGAGTTTACTGTCCTTCCCTGGATGTTGATCATTCGGAGCAATAAAGATGATGAAGATAAGATAACTTCTAAGCTTACGAAAGGTAATACAAAATAAGCATCGGGGTGAGATTGTTTCCGAGGTTGAGAATGAACTTTGCACCTCAGCTGTCCAGCCAAAATTGAAAAAAAAGTTGTGAGCGTGTCAAGAGGAAGATGGAAGTTGAAACATTAATGATTCCACAACAAATAGGCAAAGTCCATCTGCTGATGAACATAACCTAAAAGGACCTCTTACAAACAAAACAAAGCTACACAGACACAGCTCACTGCTTTTTGGTCAGGATGTGTGGGAAATGTAGTTTGCTAGATCTTGCTAGATCAAATGGTTTGAGCTCTGCTGCTGTGCATGTGTGAGAGAACTTCACTTCCAACCACGAAAGGGACTTGAACTGTCTTGTTGTTCAGGACCTGCAGTCAGAGGGGGATTGATAAAGTCATTACACAACGCCAGTACTCACAGTGAGTCCTAAGACGGTTCAACTCAGAGCAGTTTGTAAGGTGTTTTTGAAACACCAAACAAGTCACCGCTGACCGCTAGAATTTCTTGTATTTTCCAGGGCCGGTTCCAGTTCTGGTTTTATAAAAAGCCCCTGCCTTCACCTCACCTGTATGACACATTTGGAGGCTTGCTACTGGCCAGCGCCATCTCCAGCTGGGCGGGACTGATGTCCGTTCCAACCACCTTAGTGAAGTATGGAGCCAAAAGGGTCGTCCCTTGCCCCGAGCCACAGCCGACGTCCACTGCGAGGTTGAATTGTTTTGGTGTCTAAAAGGAATTGAGTTTCAGTGTTCAAAGGGTAAAGTTAATGCTGAAAAATGTGACAACAAAAAAAACGTAATTAAACATTAAAACAACTAAAGAAATAGCTACTGAATATTACTCGTCTGAAAGGCTTCTTCAGTTCTTTACTTGTGCACCTAACTGTATGTGCCCTGCTTGACCTGTGCCATGGACTCACGAGTGTCTCCAGTAGTTGCCAATCTCTACACAAAAGAGGCAGAGAGCACAGCCCTGATCTCCTTCGCAGGAACTGCTCCCAAGCCACTGGTTTAAGTACATGGATGACACCTGGGTCAAAATCAATACACGGGAAGTGGAAGCCTTCGCAGAACGCATCAGTGCAGTGGACAGCAACATCAAGTTGGCTCGGGAGGATGACAGAGGAAACAGTCTGGCCCTCGTGGACTGACGATGACAGAAGCCGCAACACTGAAGTACACGGAAAAACCCCCACACACAGATCAATGTCTGCTCTTTGATTCTCGACACCCGCTGGAGCACAAGCTGGGGGTTATCAGAACCCTACGCCATCGAGCGCAGAACGTGCCCACAAGGACCGAGGGGGAGGAGAAAGAGAAAAACCACATCAGGCAGGCACTTAGAATACGTTGTCACCCGAAATGGGCCTGCCTCAAAACCACAGAAAGATACAGAACTGACAGGGAAGGAAGAAGGAGCTTCAACAAACACTGCATCCCTAAGGACTTCAAGCCCAGTAACACTGTTAGGCAGAAGCTTGTCCACTCTAGGGCCATACACCCGGACAAAAGCAGAGCGATGTAGCGTATGCAGTTCAGTGCGGCGAAGAATGCACAGACCTGTACCTGGGGAAGCAAAACAACCGCCGCACGGCACAACACAGGAGAGCCAAGCGCTCAGGTCTGGACTCAGCGCTCCACCTCCATCTGCAGGACAAGGGACACTGTTTTGAGGACGGCAATGTACAACATTGTGGCCAGAGAAGAGAGACGCTTTGAAACAGGAGTCAGAGAAGCCATCTACGTCAAACTGGAACGACCATCACTAAACAGAGGCGGTGGTCTACGACACCACGCAGCAGCCACGTACAATGCAGTCTTGAGATCCCTCCCCAAGTCAGCTTAACAACCATTCACACCACGACTCGCGTGACTGAGGTGGTTAAAAATGCCTGGGGTCTACGAGAGGTTAAATGCCTGGACTCCCCACCAGACAGTCAGGACTGAAGACGCCTTTCGGATGAGAGGTGATGTGTCCTCAAAAAACTCCAAGCAAGTCCAGTCGCCCTGGTATAGCACTTAGAAATACCTTGACCTGGATGACTGAGGATCTTTATACAGCGTCAGTACCGAAACACATATAAGCAACCTTTTTCTCCATGTAGCTCATCATCCTGCTGATCAGTTCTTGGGGTGCCACTCTGTACTGCAGGTAAGCAGCCGCATGCTTTTTATCCTCGAAGAGCCGTACAGCCATTCTTCTGTGCCAAAGAGCTTGTGCTTGCGAAGGGCTTATCTGACTGACTACTATGACTCAGCATTGCAACGTGCACATTAACTGCAGGAGCAAAATGCCCCCTCCGCAACCCCCCCAACCCCACCCCCCTGCACTGCTGCCAAAAAAGCATGTCTACACCCCCTGTTACTCTGTTGTCAGAATGTAAACCTCTGGACACATGTAACAGCGAATAAAAACCTGAGCTGTTCGCCATTAAAGATCAGCAGAAACTGCTTTGGTTCAATTGAAAACTTTTCAAAATAACAATTGCTTTAAAATAGAGTTGTAAATTGCAAAGATCCAGATGTTATCGAATGCAACCTGTTGGTGACTTGATACGAAGTTTGCGAGACCATATATAGAACCGTGAGTTATACATAAAGGGACAATTCATAAAAATAAATATTCAAAATGAGCACAGGATGTGCTGCAGCTATGGGTGGCCCTTGAAAATGGCATGTTTATTCCCAATATTAACAAAAAAGAGAGGTTTTTTCCAAATCTAGACTTTTGCACCTGCACTTCCTTGCTAATGGCACCAGGTGGCAGTAAATGCACATACAGTATGTGATGGTTGGTACGGAAAAGGAAAGAGCTGCTGAGACTGGGAACACTTGGATATCTCATGTTAGTTGTAATTCCCCATCAATAGATATTTGCACTGGGATGATCAGTTAATTCTGTTTTTTAATCTCCCATAGCATGTTTTTTTTTTCCCTCATATGAATATCAAGAGAAAAGAAAAGTGTGGCTAAAAATTTAAGTCTAATCAAATTTACATTCTTACAAACCAAGACTCGTCCCTTTATATATCCATTTTGCCTTTGATAAAGTGAAAAAATCTGTTTTTGACTAATTATTTTGACCTCACACTTTGGTTCCAAGTACATTTAGAAATTATTTATGCCGGAATCCCATAAAACAATCCTGAACCATGGCGAGCAGTTTTAGCCCTGTATTTTCTGCTCAATCAACAAGCATTGATCCTTCTCGTTCGCCTGATCAATATCCATTGTCAGATATGGTTTGCAATAGGGCTGTATTAACAAAAGGGGGGGGGGGGCAGGTGGGTGCACGGTGTCCCCTGACACCATAGAAGCCCCAACCCTTAACCCCACCATGTTGCTATGTGCAGCCCTGCCTTGTGTCGTCCAATCAATCAGCTTTGATCAAACCTGTCAGCTGCACTCAAGTCACACAACTGTCCACCGCTGTGTGTGTGTGTGTGTGTGTGTGTGTGTGTGTGTGTGTGTGTGTGTGTGTGCAGCTGAAGCATGATAAACACACTTTGGAGGGCAATGTTGTCATCCACGTACACGTGTCTACCCAGACATAACCAATTTATTACCAAGTCTTTACCACCAAGTCTTATTACGGTGTCCTCACACTTTGCCGCGCACACACACACACAAAAGCCATTAAAAAACACAAAGTCAATGGACTCAGACAAGCAGCCTCATGTATGGCTTTAATATCTGCAGGCATTCCCGACACAGTAAAAAAGAGCTATGGGAGTGCTTCCATCTGTGACGAGCGGTGTTGCTAATGCTGCATGGGGAATTCTCTAGAAAAGCAATCAAACAGGTAATGCACAGTATGAGTAGAAAATATTAGAGATATTGTGTTTAAACAGGATTTTTTTTTTTTTTTCACGAAGGCAGGTGTGGGAAAAATCCAGTTTGGAGTTTCTAAACTGGTTGAGGAAGAATTTGTTTGTAATGAGTCAGGAATAGCGGGAAAAAGGGATGAAACGTAATATAAGAACATGTTATTTTATGCACTGAATGTGTACAGTATACATCTTAAAAATTCATATAAGCCATAAATAGATATGTGTGTGCTGTTGCAAATACCTGCGCACTGATTTTTTTTCTTTCTTTTGACAGTCTGAGCGCACAGATTTGCAGGGTGGGGGGATGGATAGATGGGTATTGAGTATAAAATCCCACTTCCCTGCGGAAATCTCAGCAGGTAAAAGGAGATTGCAGCTGTTGGATGAAATCCACGAATTTGGAAAACAGTCTTGTTGCCATGCAATTTTTTTTTTTGTTGGGGGGGGGTGCCATGGCTTTTGAATGGGTTTCACAGGGGCCTGGATTCCTTAAACATACTCTTTCACCTGAAAAGAAAAGGGAGTGGCACCAAAACTAGAGTTCGAGAGTGAGTTGCAGTCGTTGATCTCAAGTTCAAACTTGTCCCAGTCATAACCTTAAGTTTTTACTTTTTCTAGATTTACAGTCTCTCACTAACTTTAAATGGGTTGCACCACACAAACTACTTTTTATGTAGAGATTATATGTTACCAAATATTTTATGTCTACGTTTACAAGTAATTGGCAATTCAGTTGATATCATGTGGCCCCGTAAAACTGTTTTTGGAAGTTATGGCACAAATGTTTCATAGCGCGACTGAGTTGCACATTACTGAAATATTTACTAGCTAAGACATTACACTGGCTTGACACCGCACAAACTTAGTGAGGGAATTACAAATGGCTGGTGCAACACAATGCTGAGGTTTCTCTGTTACAAGTATGAAATCAACTCGGCAATCCTTGACATAAAAAAAAAGAAAGTGTTAGTCAAATCCCTCCTTGTCTCTTTATTATGGCCCCGTGCATTGTGCCAAACAGTGCTTGCAATCAATGGTAGGATATGAAGATCTTAAATCTCTGCCCATTAAAACTTCACTTGAGATACACTGTTTTCTCCACTGCCAGTTGTAAAGAGCAAAATATCTGAGCGACTCCGAGGCTGCGTTTTTTTTTTATAACCGAGACGCTCGCTCGGAGATGCACTCGGAGGGCTAATCCCACTCTCCAAGGAGAGAGGTAGGTATTGGCTTTGATGATAGAAATGGATTAAACAGATTACATTAAAGGCCAGTCTAATTGAACCAATCTATCCTGATTCTGCTGCTGTAAGATAAATGATGAGAAGGCCAGATACTCCTGGTATATATAGGTCGTGTGTTTGTGTGTCTGGCTTGGGGTTTCTCTTTGGACATTTGCAGGCTTGCTTGAAAAACACAGCAAAAGCACTTTCTTCGTGTAGAAAAAGGCCCTATTTTGATAACGAAGGCTTTCATAAAGCTTGGGAACAACACTCCTCCAATTCTGTCCATGTCTTTGCTTCCGCTATTTATCTCTGGACTGTCCAAATTAATTTCTGCCAAGAAAAAACAAACTCGTTATATATGCAGGAATATTTCCTACATATTTTGCCAGTTATTAAATAGCTTGTGCAGCCTGCAAGTCAGTTTGATTTCAAACTTTTTTTTTTTTTTTCTTTTTTGGCGCACTCAAGTGCTTGTGGGGGGGGGGGAACGATGCAGGAAATGGCGACATTACTCCTCCAGTCCCATGTTTTCTTCATCTCCCAGGTTAGATTTCCTCGAAAAGCATAGCTCTTCAAAGCTTTTCAGCAGCCATCCCTCAGATTTTCCAGGTCAAAGCTTCAATGGCAAACAGATTTCAAAACAACTCGTGCAAGCGACTACTCAATGTAACTTCTGACAAAAAAGTAAAAGAAAACAAATATCCAAATATTGCTCATCTCAGTCAAGCTTTAAGTGTTTACAAGTTGGCTTTCATGATTCAAGTGGATTTTAAAAACTCAATGTAAGCTTTTCAAAAGGTTATGGGTAATATAAATTTACAGTTAATGGGCTGAAACATGCAAAACCACCAGTACCCTTAAAGTGCTGCTAATGCACAAAATGAATTTCATTAGTCTCAGTGTTTCAATGGAGAATTTCAGTGTGTCACGATGGTCTAAATGCTATTTCAAATGAACCGAATTCAAAGGCGTAAAAAATTGAAGAAGAAACACAGCAAACTTGTAAATTTATGGCAAAAAAACCCAAAACTGAATAGTATGCTCTTGATCTCCTTCCCGAGAAGGAGATGCTTCTGAAAGCTTACGTAAGACCGGTCAGCACAAAAGAAGTCAATTGTGCACCGGCACATTCCAGTTCATCTGCCTGTCTCAATACAGAAGCGTGTGTTTTGAGTCTTTCCATATATTTTGGATGATTACCTTTGTGTGTGTGTGTGTGTGTGTGTGTACCTGTCCTCCCAGGCAGGCTCGTTATCGAAGGTGTCCAGTTGAAGTGAGCGCGATAGGGTGACCTTTCCCTCCAACCTTGTTATCAGTGTGAACTCGTTAATCAGGACTGTTTAATTAGCAGCGGAATGGCAATCAGGGAGGAGTCGGAGACCTCTATGGTCATAGACACGGATCAATGGTTTTCAGGGAGCCTTTGCACTCAGCAACAGGGGATTTCTACACACATGTGATTGCAGCATACTGATGCATACTTACACATGCATGCAATTATACATGAATTGCATTCAAATATCCTACTTTAACTTTGTTTCAACATGCGGGCGTTTCACCATGTGGACTTTGGGATTTTACGCGTGTGGGTTTTAAAGGACCCGTGTCAATAAACATGGGTAAAAATGTATTTTTTTTGAACAAACCTACTAGCGATCACATTTATGGCCAAACCCGTATCTGTGAATTTGATCGTTCAGCCCTTAAATAAACAAATCCAAGGATTCATACCTTCATCATTTAGCTTTTAAGACTGTGTGATATCATAACAACGTTCCACTGATGCCTGTACTTCACCAGAGAGCAATATATAGCCAAAAGTATGTGGACGCCCGAAACCCCAATATATGGTTGTTGAACTTCTCATCTCAAAACCACTGGAATGAAAAAGCTCCTTCATGGACGGCTTTGTGACAGATTCTGCAGGCATTTGCCCAACGTTCAGCCACTAGAGCATGGAGAGTGAATTTAGCCACTTACGGTATGTTGGACGATAAGGACTGGCTTGCGGTAGGTGTTCCTATTCATCCCAAAGTTGTGGGATGGGTCTGAGGTCAGGGCTCTGTTCAGGCCAGTTCTTCTTCTCCTAAATGGGAAAAAAAAACATTTCTCTATGGACCTGGTCATGTGTAAGGGGACATAGCAGGTTGAAACAGGTGGAAACCCACCTTTGTCTAAAATATCAGTTTATGCTGTAGCTTTAAGAGTTCCTTTCATTGGGACTATGGGACCCCCACAGCCCCAAACCCAGAAGTAAACAAAGGTATGGGGTGTCCACATACTTTTGGCCTTATAGTGCAGGATTTTGATTGTAGGTTTTACAAACTTCACGCCACCGATGACCCTGTGTGATCACCTTCTTCCCACCATAATAGTGGGACACACCACAGCGACACCAATATCCCACTTTTATTAAAAGCCAGGTACAGCGGCAAACTGATAAAACAGACTAACCCTGGTTGACATGCATACATGCTTCCTGCGTGTATACACACACAGTCTCAAAAGTGTGTGCAAACATGCACGTGTTTAAACTCACACACAGATACACAAACATTCAGGCACAGAAAAGTGAGGCGGGAGCCAACAGCCGCTGCACCCGGCGAGATCCAAGTGAAAGTGAGAAGCATAAAAAAGGGCTGAACGCTCAGGTCTGTTGATCTATTTTTACTGCAGAGCAGGGGGCAGAGGGAGAGAGAGCTTCCTGCATAATGCATGGCCCTGTAGAGCAGCAGTGGCTTTTACACTGCGCTCTCTCACCGGGCTTCCAGGTGTCTGAGCTGTCTGTCAAACAGGAAGCATAGAGGAGCGCCAGGTGCTCTCACGCGGTGCTCCAGTTGATCTCTCTCCGAGCACAAGGCCACCATCCCATCCAGCTGCTCGTTCCACCTCCAAACACAAGATCTCTCCTGTAGCTCGAATTCGAATCTGTCTCTGAAGTGTGAGAGACTTCAGGAGCTGGACGGTGAAACAAGTACAGAGACGTACGCATTATACATTGCCCCAGCTGGAGTGAGATAACACTTTGAAAACAGAGCCCTCATACATCTACGGACAAATGCACACTATTGTTTC
The DNA here is from genome assembly GCF_016859285.1 of Xiphias gladius. NCBI lineage: Eukaryota > Metazoa > Chordata > Actinopteri > Istiophoriformes > Xiphiidae > Xiphias > Xiphias gladius. The sequence continues at coordinate 4,621,666 of NC_053412.1, forward strand.
AAGGGTCGCGCAGCATTCTTATTTCATTTTAGTTTTTGGGGATCTGTGCAGTGGCAACTCATGAATTGATCTCAGAGTTTCCCTTGTCTCAGAGATAAACACAGTGTAAAAGCCACAGTGTGCTATTCAATTCTCTCTTAGACATTGTAAAAGTCAGTTTAGTGTTTTTTCAACTATTGTTGAGTCCTAAATGTTTTATTTTCTTAAAACAATTGAAAAAAGATTGAGTTTTTTGCTTTTCTTATTTGGCGTTAGTGCTATTTACTGTACAGTTAGAATTGGGAAAATAACTTTTAATGGTCTACTCTTGCACCACTAAATAACTAGATTTGGTTTGGGGACAGGCCACCTGAGCATACCTAAAGGGGGTTGGGTTGCTGCTGGGCATCGCGGGGAGGGAGACTAATGAAAGCTTGATGAGGATGCTTCTGTGAATCCACCACCATGATTAGGCTTTAATTACCGAGGGCCACCTCGACATATTCCCTATAATTGGAAATACCTAAGCACTCGGCTGCTCGTGGCATGAAACCAAAGAATCCATGTCTCAAAACCGATTGTAGGACGAGCTTCATTCTCATTTTAGATGAGCGTTACTCTGTGTAGGCATTGCAGCAGGAGATTTTGAGGCATTTCTGATTGTCTTTATGCAGATCATTTGCTAAGTAGTTCCATGTAATCTTAGCAAGGACTTCTTATTATCACCCGAGTTAGTGGCGGAGTGCACTGATGGTCTGAGCATGGAATAAGATATCGTGAAAGAGGCTTTCAACTTGTAGCTGCTTCCCAGTACGTTGGCATCTTCACTTTGCCAGATGTGACAATAACATCCCTATATGGCTGCCAAACGCCTACAAGAGACCCAAAGGCATTGGCAGCTCCCCTGGTGAAATCTTCTGTTGCACAGCCACGTGAAAAAAAGGCTTTATGTTCTGCTGGTTAAGTGAATCACTGCCTTGCCTGAAGAATCAGTCTTTCATTACAGTTGCTTCAATTCAGCCGCGTCACACCATTTATGCCCTCCGTCAGTGGCGTGAGCAACAGCTAAATCATTGTATATAAAACAAAGACAACATTTCTGAAGTGCTCAGGTGTTCTGGTGGTGGACAACGGAGTAGAGACGGCAGAGGATTCAAGGGCAAACCGAGAAGTCTGCAGGACACAGAACAATGAGACAGTATGTGTGAAAAGTCTGGAAAAAAACTGTCCCGCGGTCTTAGTTGTTGTTACCATTGCATGTTAAGTTTTGCTTTTTAAAGTTTGAATTCCATCTCAGACATAGTCAGCATCCGGGATCTGTTTTTTGCTTTTAAAGTGAATTCAAGGTTGCAAAATAATCTGAAGCTCTCTGATAGCTACAGATACAAAAATATAAGTACATCTCTGTTTGTAGAAAGACGTTTGCTGTCACTCATGCACAGAATAAACAGTATGTGCACTTATTGAGGTTAAGTACCTTGAATAAAAGCTAAAATCCAAATGCATGCAAATTTAAACTATCATAACAAGATAATATCAGGGGATGTTTTAATCCTATTGTCCTACAAGATTTACATAGATGTTATCACTTGATGCAGATGAGTGGAAACAACAGAGGGGACAGGGTTACTGAGTACATGAAACCAAGCATTCAACAGCCATGTTTATCAACCCCGCTTTTCTATTATTCAGATTATTCTGCTTGGGATCCCCGGTGTAATTAGCTGGATAACAAATCCACCTCTTTCCACGGCCTGTCTGTGCATCGATTCTGCTACATTCACCAGCTGTCAAGTGCTATTAAAGAAAGAAGAAAATGTGAGGAACGTGCACGTGTCAAGTTTTATTTCCAGCCCTGACCGTGTGGTCCGACGAGGTTTAGGGATAATATTGTTCGTCAGGTTCATCAGATCCTGTCCTAACGTACACCGAAGACTCTGATGTCATGGCTTTAGGGATGGTAGGATCGTTCTGTTGGTTGGTCAGTCCGCAACTTTGGTCCAGACTAAAACAGCTCAGCAACTATTGGATGGATCGCAATTTTGGGGTTGACATTTGTGGTTTTGAGTGAAATGAAATACTAACTATTGCATTTCCCTCTCAGGATTAATTATAATAACTCCGGTGATCCCCTCGCTTTTCATCTAGGGCCCTCATCAGGTCGAAATTGTATTCGCCTTTCCAGCAGGTACTTGGCATTAAACTGCATGACTTAGCATCTGTGAATGTGTGTCTTAACCTTTATGGATATATGTTTATGTGACTGTGGCCATTTCTCTGCTGAAACACATTAAGACCATTTAGCTCTGCTGTTTACTCACATACATGCAACATTATTTCCATCTCATGGAATGAAAATGATGATCGAGAAGCGCTCACGGGACGTGCGACCTTTATTGAAAAATGACTTCATCATTTCTAATTTTATAACGTGTCTCTGGGATTGACATCGTAGGTGTAGTTAGGTAGATAATATGCAGCCGTCTGTAATTACAGATAAAAGAACATTAAGTTCGACAGATACATGTAAGCTTCCTGATGAGGGTGCCCATTTCAATTAGGGAGCATTAAATGAAACAAAAAACCTTATGGGAGTTTCTCACTGCCAGACCCAAGGAGAATTAATACACTGCATAGGACCATTTACCAGGGAGTAATTACTCCCTAATTATCCATTAGTTATTCGATTACCCTTTTATCAGCTAGTCATGGTCAAAAGGCAGGAATAGCGGATAAGTCATCACCTTGGTTGGTAACAGACGTAATTAACATGCCGTAGCTCCCTTGGAGGGAGACAACGTGAGAGTGCATTCAGGCGAAGGGAAGGTATTCTGGCCCATTTCCTGTGTTTGATCAAAAGGCAAGATAAATCAGAGGCTTTTTTTTTAGTCACCCAAGTCTGGTTTGCTACAAACGGCACAAAAAGGAGGGAGTAAATTAGTTTTCCTGCCCATTTACCCAGTTTGGTTTGCGGATTTAACTCCGAAAATGCAGCAAACCTGAACCAGCCACGGTCAACCGTGCTCTGGTCAGCGAGAATAAAAGCAAAAGGGGTATGTGAATGTACTCAGGGAGCTCATTGTTAGCAAACTGAATGGCTCTGTGATTGAGACTTGATAAGAAATCAGAAAATATTCTATGAGAAGATGGATGATTAGGTGCATATTGTTGCTGGATGAAACCACTATTAACAGACCAGCCAAGAACCATGAATACTCCATGCCAAACTGCTTCTACCATTTATTACACATAATTACATTCTTAAATAAAAACGATTCACCGAACAGTTCCTTGCATAGAGATATTACAATACCAATTTAAAAAAGAATTATGAAACAAACCAGTAACAAAAATAAATCTTTCTCATTTTTCCATAATAAAGAACATTATCGTACCCATACATCATAATATACAAATGATAAATTTGAAACACTTTGTACAGCAAAAGAAAAGGAGAAAGACAACGAAGGAAAAAGGTGGAGAAGGGGGGGGTTGGACAGAGGAGTTGAAAGGGATCATATCTGAGAAAATGGAAAGGGGGGGGGGGGGGCGATGAGGGAATGCTGGTAGAAAAAGGGGGTGCGTTTGATTTGAAATTCAGACCTGGTGGAAACAGAGGTGGTGTCACACATAGTAATGTGTGTTCCCCCCCCTCTGCTAAGAGCAAGAGCTGCAGTCTGGATCTCTGACTCTCACAAGGTGGAATGAAAAACGGTGAAAAACACACAAGGATAACGGAGAATAAGTGTTGTGTCTATTTGTGAGTATGTTCAGGTGTTTGTGTGTGACTGTTCAGGATGTACTTATGCACATATGTGTATATGTTTATGAATTTTTGTATGTCTTGTGCATGCACTTGAATGTATGCGTCTGTGTCTACGGAGTGTCTGCATGCATGTAATTTGTGCAGGTGTGTTTTGCACATCCGCAATGTGTGTGAATCCATGTAACATGTATGCTTGAGTGTGTACATTTGTGCTAAAACAGCTACTATACAGACTTTGTGATCAGTGTTTCATCAACCAGGGTCATTGTGTGTGACGTGTAGTGTTCAGAAGAAGTGGACAGAAAACATCAGATATGCAAGTGATTTTTCCAAAAATTCAGAGTGCAAATACAAACAGACGAAGAACACACAGGCACAGCAGAATTGACAATCATTCATTAAGATGACACAAAACTGAACCGCATCCTTCGAGACAACATGAAACGACCTTTCCAGAAAACACATTCACATTTGAAATCCCAGTTTTTGAGCGTACACATGAGAACAATTTTGTTCATGTCAAGTCACAAGAAGAGTCAGACCAAATTTTAAACTGTCCTGTAATCGGGGATGTCTCCATGTCTTGGCTCCTTAAAGTCTCAATGAACATGAAAACACATTCAGTCCAAAATCCTCAGCTGTCTATGATTGGTACAGAACATAAAAACAACACTCCGGAGCCGCACATTCCCACACATTCGCAACAATTCAGTTCAACGGGAGAGTGTCCCGTTGAAACACTGAATCACACAGTAGAGCTGCCATTGATCATACAATTTTAACCCACGGGTTAAACTGCTAGTCTTCGTTTTATCTTCCACATTGAGAGTCGGGCTGAGCAGGGAAAACACAAACCTGCCAACCTGCTCTGACATTCCCATCCAGAACTGGATATTTTTAGATCTACGAGCCAAACCTCAAATGTTTGTCAAGGATCTGCTGTGTGACTTCTATCAATGACTGAAGGCATTGATAGTGTGCAACCTGGATGGATGATGAGAATTTTTAGTCGCCTTGAAAATAAATTAGCAGTCAAAACTTGTATCAGTTGGTTTCTGTTGTGGTCACTCCCTCCTATCTTTGCATGTAGAGGCCTGTCACCAAATGTTCACTATAAAAGGGAGCCTGATTTATTTGCACATTAAGAGAGAAAGTGTTCGCTATTTATGCAAAGAAGGGGTTGATTCAGTATCTACTTCCACAGCTGCAAACAGATCATGTCTAGATATGATTGAGCTGGTCTGCATTCAGACCCGAAATTGAAATGCGCCTCTGGTATACAGAGTGAAATCAATTTTGTGTGTCCATTGCCAAGGAGCAGACTGCTGTGTGCTTCACTTTGCCTCAAAGTATTAAAAGTCTTGTAAAATAAAGAATAAACACCTTTACATAGCAGTTCCCAATCAAGTTCATCAGTATCTGGATAATCTACTTTTCCCTAAGCTGCCTTTTTTGATTTGTGTGCACTTGAGCTGAGCCAATGTTCATCCAAAATTAATTTGCAGATTAAAGACATGATACTTTTTTAAAAATCTTTTTATGCATCTTTGCTCTATCAGACAAGAGTCAGAACACCAAAGACAAATGTTAATTCCAGTTTTCTGGGAGTGCATATATGGCTTTGTTCAGACTGCGGGGCAAATCCGATTGGTTTCTCAAATCCGATCTTTAGGACAGACTGTGGTAAAGGCGTTGGTATTAGCTACGCTGGTGACGCGGCTCGCCAACACAGACGCCTCCCCCCAAAGACCCAGCAGGCAATTTATTTTGCCGACTGTCCACGGACAGCTGTTCTCTTTGCCCTCCATAGCGCCGATAAACTATACTAATAGCGCTCTGCTAGTAGCAGCAAGAGATGCAAGAGACACTTTGAAATCCGACTTGAGCGGTCAGAGTGTCCGGACTACAGATGCGACTCAAACCAACTCCAAATGTGGTTTGGATCTGATATTGCAAAAATCGCATATCACGTGGTTTTTTACGGTCCAGACTTTCTAAATTCAATCCAGACTTGCCAAAAAACTGATTCAGGCTGGCAGTCTGAACAAGGCCTATGTGTCTCTGTGTGCACGGGGGTTTCACCCCACTGCAGTTTCATGAGCTAATTGGGCAGTTATCATTGCTGACTGAGCAGCAGCCGCCCCCCAACCTACTTCAGCCACCCACTGGAAATCTGCACTCATGACCTCCTGCTGGTCCAGTGTGACCAGTAAAATGTCTAAAGCTACAACCTGTGGCTAGCTAGTTATTCTAAGTCCAACCATTCATTTGTAAAGTGAAAAAGAGAAACTATGAACGCAAATGGCATCTGGTATGATCTTACCAACCATACTAAAGTATTTTCATGGGCCCAGTAACATGTACAGACTTACAACAGATACATTCACATTGATTTGACCCAATTGATTGAATTTGTGTCATGTGTCTTCCTACAAATCTGCATCCAGACAAACATGTATGGTCAGGAAGTCAGCAGGAATGTTTTTAGATATGCGTAGGGCCAGATTAGGAGAGCTGTTGAATGCTGCTTTTCTCTGATATGAAGTCTGAGAATTGCTAAATTGGAGTTCTGCATGGGTGGTGCGAACAGGGCAAACCTTCCCAAACCCAGGGGCTACATAGGTGCCAATCACTCTCAAAGGCCAAAGAGATCATTTCAGGCATCTACAGTAGACACTTGTGTTTTTGTTTGTTTGTTTGTTTGTTTTGTTTGTTTTGTTTTGGCTGCATTCATTTCCCAATTGTGTCTTTTCAATTGTTTTGTTGAACAAATAGGACATTGTTTTTTTTCTTAGAAACAATATAGCCTTTACATACATCGTGATCTTGTTTGCGTTCAGTGTGCCATCGCAGTCAGCTAGCTGCTTCAACTTGTGCATTTTCCTTCCCACTCTCTGTCGACATGTGAAAGCCTGCATTTGGTGAGTCCTAAATTGTCTCCCAGTTCATGACGGTGGGGCATTTTTACAAAAAGTTTGCAAAGAGTCAATTGTGCAACAGTTTCTGACAACAACTCGTGAGAGCCAAGATCCCGGACAGGAAAAAGACTCTTAGGAGCAATCGAGCATCTCTTGAGACGCTTGGTTTCAGCTGACATTCTAGGAGATGAACAGTCTTTCCCAGAGTAGATTAGTTAGCCTCATCCATTGGTAACCCTCAATGGATGATGTTCATAAAGCAAGCCAGCCCCCGGCATGACCTCAATCAGTCTTCACAGCACATCAGTGCAACACACTCCCATCTTCAAGTCTTCGGGAAATCCAATCTAATGCTCCATTCAAAAAAGTGCTCCTATGCCATTGAACCAGCAGGATTTATAAATGGATCCAGTTGGCAAATGTGACAGAGGTCAGATGAAAAACTGTCAAATTATTATCTGTCCTATATATAAGATAATAAACCATTTGGCGAATTGTAAAGGCTGTGGCAAGCTTGAAGGTGTGGAAGCCAGCTTAGTTGCTTGCTTATCCTGTGAGATGATGCCATTATAGTTACTGTTGGAAATGAACTGTTCTCCTTAGCCTAAGGTGCGGTCTAAGGAGAGGAAATCTTCAATATACAAACAGCAGTTCTGCAGTTAGCACAAAATTACTGTACAACTGGTCCAATGTGGCGTTGGTGTACTCGCTGGCATGTGGAGCACTGCTGCACGACCAGGGCTGATATTTTGGAAGCGTTTCAGCTGAGGGATGATTTGCAAAGACTGCAAGGACGACTAAAACAAAGAGCTGCCAACTACAAGCACGTGGTCCACCATTCATCATGCGACATCCCCTCGGAGACATACGAAGGGTGGGATGGAGCGTCTGTATCGTCCACGCGACAACAGTGGGAGACATTTATGAGGTGATGATGTGTCATAGTGGAATCATGGACCAACTGGTTGAGCACAGATTTACAGAGCCACTTTGGATCCGTCTGTCTGCCTGCCTGTGTTTCTGTCTGTAGTCAGCGTCCCTGTGTGGTGCCTCTCCCTCCAGTCCAGAATGGCCAAATCTGCTGTCTTTTGAGTCCATCCCGCTGTCTCTCTCTCTCTCTCTCTCTCTCTCTCACATCCATGGTGTTATTTTTCTGTTTTTTTTCTTCCACTCCGCCTCCATCCTCTTCCCCTCTCTTCCACTCCCGCTGACCTCTCTCAAATTCCTCAGATGTGCCTCTTCATGTGTAGCGCCAAGTGATCCGACCGCGAGAAACACCTGCAACCAAAGAGAGAGAAACAGAGAACAGCTTGTTAGCTTGTTACAAATGCAGGGGAAAGAAGTTTGTTTTGTCGAGTGAGCTAAATGTTGCTGTTAGCTAGTGAGTGCTGAGCCACTAATGCACACGCAATTAGTATATGTGTAACTAATTCATAATCAGCATTTTTAGCAGCACCCCTAATGACTTCAGCTGCGCCATGAATAACTAGAGAGCCCGCAGATGGATCTCTTGAAACACTGTGGAGAGAGGAGAAAGGAAAAAAAAAAAAAAAAAAAAAAAGGCATCATGCGAAACATGTGCTGTAAAACGATCGCTAAATTAGATGAATCGAACCCTCACGTCTGAAATCCGGCTTGCAGAATTGCTGGGGCGTAGCAGCGCGGTGAAAAAATGAAATTCCTCTGAAAGTACACTGGCCTATTTTTTACACAAGGGTTTTAAAATGTTTGATTATTTCAACCTGATTGCCACTAACTGACGTGTATGCTTTCAGCTGGTGTTTTGTTTATTCCACGCGTGCTTACATACAGATGCAGTCGTTATATGAGACCTGCTTCTTTTATCACCAGTACTTGATCAACAGTGTTTCTGTTGCATGCTTGCTGAACTAATATTACAGCTCCATTCCCAAGAGGAGTGCTTTGCAAATTGTTGCTTTCTTTTAGGTAATTGGAAGCTGCGTGTTCTAGTGATTACTGTGTTAAGAAATATTTGAGACAGAGGCTTGTTTTACAGTTTATTTATGTGATTCAATTAAATAATGTTTAGGAGAAATTAAAAAGCAAAACAAGATGCTACAAAACTGCTCCCAGATTGCTACAGTTTCTGAATGTTCTTTTAAATTTTCTGACAGAGGGCCAAGAAACGTGTCTGAAGTGCAGGTAAGTTTTTGTAAAAAAAAAAAGAAAAAAAGTGCTGAACATATCATTGTGTCCATAAAGTCTGGATGTTAACGCAAAAAAGAAAAAAAACAGCACAGGCTTGTTGTCCCGTGACATCATGTGACGCAGGCCCCCAAGCACAGTTTTACTTTCGTCACCAAATCGCAAAATTTGTCTAAAATTGACGTGTTTTTTAAATGGATATTTGCCAACACTCCTTACAACAAGCAGAGTAGCAATCAATCATCAAATAAAATGAATTTATAAATAATAAGATTATGCCCCAATCCACCCTGGTAAACTAAAAGGCATTTAAACATGAAGCCCCAGTTAGAGAGTCACACTCCCTTGTGCCGTTCTGCAGCTTGATGTTTTCTGACACCAGTTTCAGATAGGCTCTTTCCACTGAGACAGAGACCACTGTCTAAGATGTCTAGATGAATCAGTGTTTGGCCAAGAGGGGGAGTTACAATGCGATGAGCCACCAGTCATCTGTCGTGCTGTCACACCTGCACATGTGTGTGCACGTGGATCTGTGTGTGTTACTGTTTTTTGTGTACCTGAGTGTGTGCTGGCAAACAAACACATGCGGGATCAATGAATGGCCCGGGAGACGTGCATGGGTGTTTTTATGTGTGTCTGTGTTTGTGTCTGTGTGTAAATGTGTCTGTGCTCTGCGAGACAGATGGTGAAGTATGAGTCACGACTTGCGGGCACGACACCAGCTGGCACACCGTAGGTCTGCCCCCCCCCCCCAATCTTCCACCCCATCTTTTCTGTCTTCCCTGTTTCCCGTCTTCCTTCATCTCAGCAGGGTGCATGTGTGTATTTGTCTGTGTGTGTGTTCGGCTGGAGGGGTTGGGCGCTTTGTGACACATGACAGAGGTGGGCCCGAATTAGGGATGTGCCTGCAGGGGGGTCTGGTGGTGGTGGGAGGTGGGAAATCGGGGAGGGAGGGATACTGTATTTACAGTCTGTCCAGCTGAGACCTGATTAAGTTGACACTGCCTGGCCCTCTGTTCCCTCACACACACGCGCGCGCGCACACACACACACACACACACACACACACACACATATAGTCATGCACTGATGACCAAGACACACACTCTTTCACACACATTAAGGCAAAGTACCCCAGGTGAAGAGGGATTTCTTTTTGTTCTTTCATAATGAACCTATACATGATTCAAGAGGTCACATATTTTGTATTGTGGCCTATTCTCTAACTGAAAGATGCTGCACACATAAACACATACAGTGTATCGTGTTAAACATTTTTTGACAGTGGATGACATCTTTGTAAATTTTCAGCTTCAAGAATATTTAAATACTGTAGGATGTAATTTACAGATAAATTTGGCATCATTTAAATTGACAGCTATATCTGTCTGGAAAAAAAAAAAATTGAAACAAAATAAAAAAAAAATACAGATATTGTGTGTAGTAAAAAATACAATATTGCCAAAACTGCCAAAATATATTAAAAAAAAAAAAACTGTGTACGAGGAAAAAAGTTTAAATTAGAATAAAGTTTACAAAACATACAAATTTGACTCTTAATATGAACAAAATTGTATGTAAATAGAAAAAAACAAAAAATAAAATTCAAACAAAATTAGAATACAAAATAAAAAAAATACCCGTTTGACTTTTTATATTGACAAAACTATGTGGCAAAATATATAAATAAAAATATACAAGTAAAATTTTACTGTTTTTTAATTTAAAAAATAATAATTATTATTATTTTCATGTAGTAGACATGAAATGACAAAAGCTACCAATAAAAGGTTTCTACACAGAACTACACTCGTTTTAAGTAGTTTGATTTTTGAGAATATGACCAGTGAAGTGTTTATATTTACTGAAAGTACTCATTCTGGCACGAATAATGTGAAATATACTAATATTTTAGTATTATTTTTAATATATTACTAATATATACTAATATTTATAAACCTATAGATCGGCAGTATAATGCCTACAAAATGACTTTTTCATCCATTTTCACCTGGGGTCCCCTGCCTTAAATACTGTGGTGGCTCCCGTGGACAATATTGCTCAGAGATCCCAGAGGTGTCAGCGAGGGACGGATCACAGACAGGGGGATGTAATTAAAACAGAAGGAAACATTTTGGCGTCTCGATTCAAGATTCATCTTTTTATAGTGGATGAGAGCCACTGAATGACTTGATGATTTCGTCACCGGGGCCACATTTAAGGAGGCCGGGAAAATTAACATTTTGCTGTGCTTCATAATTAAACAGAAGCCAGGGAGACTAATTAAGAAGCAGAGGCAGAGTCAACTCTTCAAAGTGACAAAGCCATGCACCTCCACACCTCTTACTGAGATTAGTGGGGGGGGGGGCTTTTCTGCTTTGTAGGAAGCTAAACGCAAAGTGTGAGGAAAGGTCAGAAAGACATGCCAACACAGGACCGTTGGCAAATTAGAGATGTATTTGGGAAAACCCTGCAAAGACAACAGCGCTGAGCGTAAGTGAAGACATGCGCTGCTCAAGGACACTCGGTGCTCGGTTCGCAGGGCTCAGACCGGGAATCCTGCAGTTATAGGATAGTCTCTCCAACAACTGGGCCAGCCTGAGGCTTTATTTACGCTAATACACACAACTGCATTTTAGGTCATGGTGGCTTCAGAAATTCACCAAATACATTTTTGTTGTAACGTCCGACGCACCAAAAACTGGTACTATTTTCTTATAAAGAATACTTTATAAAGGGTAACTGGTCAGCAGTGATCCAAAAAAAAAAAAAAATCACAGTTTAGTAATACTTAAAAAGGACATTTTTACATCCACAAAAGCTCTCCTTATTAAAAGTCTTTAACTTATCTGTGAAGCATTAATAAACAATTTATTAACATTAAATTAATTTATAAGCGCTTTAGAATGTGTGATTTACTACAACTTCGTACCCAGAAACTTAAGTTTCAATTAAAATTCCATACCAGTGACGTGTGGTGGTGCAAATGAGTTCTACAACCATCTTACGCCTCTGTCCCCGTGTGAAAGCAGCCTCCAAATCAAGGCCGTGCATCAACATGTGAGAAGATTCACGATTAATATGCTGCACATGGCCTAATGGGGGTATAGCGCAGCATGAGCACCCTCCGGATTCCCATTGAAAGACTGAGCAGGTTGGGTCTTGCGCGTGTTGCAGAGGAGCACAAATTAGTAGTCCTGTCGGCGCACTTTTAAACCGGGTCAGGAACACGTTTGGGTGTGTTGCCAGCATCTTGTGGCACTTCTTATCGAATCAAGCTGTGTACAAAGCACAATGGGAAAACGTAGCCCGATGCGCAAGTGGAAGGGCTTCAAATAAGCCTTGTAAAATGGAGGAAAAGCGTAAGGGAGAGGAAAGGTAGGAGAGTTGTGTTTTGACAGACCTGTCACAGTGGTTGCACTTAAAAGGCTTGGCGCCGGTGTGTTTGCGATAGTGCCTCGTCAGCTCGTCGCTCCGGGCGAATCGCCACTCGCAGCCCTCCCACGAGCACTTGTAGGGTTTCTCACCTGGGGGAATGAAAACAGCAACAGCAAAAAAAAAAACAAGCATAAGCACCTGTTTCATCGCTCATCCACCAATCACAGGCCTTTTTATGTCTTCTGTGGTCCTGCCAAAAAACCTCTGTGGTGCTGGTGTGGAATCATGAATATAAACATTTGGTGACGTCAAGTTGATGTCTGTTGTCTGTTTGCAAATTTAAGAGATTTTATTTAAAAGATTGTGTCCTGCATATGTGGATTTCATTGCAGTTTTGATTTCTATTTCACCGATAAAAGGTCCCTGTGCCTCCCTTCACTCCAACCCCCAACCCTCACCCGAAGCCCCCCCCCACCACCCCCTCTTTTTAGGGGTTGGAAAGAGAGCTAGGCAATGTTTAACACTGAGATGGCGAAGCTCCCACTGGTCTCCAATCTTGCTGAACATGCAGAAGAGGAGTGGATTGTAGAGAGAAGTGGAGCGAGAGAAGAGGTGGAGTGGGAGAGGATGGGGGGCGAGGGGGGATTAGAGGCAAGGTGGATAAGAGAGTCAGAAGAGGTGGTGAGATGAGACCAGGAGACGGAAAAGTGGAGTAGGAGAGAAGTGCTGCAGAAGTGGATTAAGGCAGAGGAGGCTGCAGATATGCCGGCAGAGGAGGGGGTAGTGATAATTAGGCCAGTCACACGGCAGAATGGCAAGGAAGCCACAATCTGCCAGCTGCGTCCAGCTCCGAAGATGTCACCTGCATCAGTCACATCCCATCTGGACCCCTGGCTCCTGGTTGAATACAGACACACTGACCAGCTCTGCTCGAGTGGCTTCGGCACAAACACTGCCTTAATTTGTTGAATGTGATCATCGAAAGGAACACAATCAATGGATCCACTGCTTTGTGAGGACAGTGAAGACTGAGAAGAGTGCTTGTCTAAAGACACTCGTGGTTTGGCGCCATTATCTGTACCAGCTGGTGTGGAAATCTACTGATTGTGTGCAGATTTGTTCCAAAAAAAAAAATCAATAATGTATGCAGTATTTCTATGTTCCAATTAAAAGTACATTTCTGTGTTTTCAGTGTGTTAAATGCCACTAACATGAACTACAATTTCATGGCAAAGTTGTCCTAAAATGAAAGCTGAATGTCACAAGCAGCGGCACACGGGGGAAAGAATACAAATCTCTCGACATTTGACCCGCTCGAGCATTTCCTATCGAATACACTCGCCGAGCAGCCATGTCGCAGAGAACTCCATTACCAGGAATCATGTAATGTTTGGTGATGAGAAACAGAGGTGCATTCGGTTACAGCTTTGATGAGGTGATAAATGAACAAGTGAGAAAAGACTGACCCCCAGTCAGCAATCATGAAATAGCAAAAAGCACCAATGATGAATACAAATTGATAACACTTAATACATTTCTATTCATTTTGATTTGTTTCCCCTTTTAAGTTCATGATTTTTAGTATCACTTACATCCATTTGACACTAAAAGATTTTATTTCAGATAAAATAATATTTATGGCCAGTAAACTCTGTTCAGTAAACATTTTTGTGCAGTTTAAGTCCCTTTGGTTTAGAGACCCAGAAATTAGCCCTGTCCCCTTCCATTCAACCATCCCTGCATGTCCCCATTGTGGACATGTATCCCTTCATACTGCCTCACTTCCCAGAAACACCCAGAACAGCAGGTCTGGGCCATCCGGCTCTGGCCAATGAGATTCCCGGGAGGCAGGGATGCCTGATTGTGCTGCCTAGCAACGGGAGCAAGGGGGCGGGGTGTATATGTGTGTATGTGAGAAGAGGGTTGTGCTGAAACATGAGGAGGCAGTAGTCAGTGCAGCTGGCTGGATCTGGCAAAGGCACGCCGCCATGCCACCGGCCAATTACCGAGCACGCTGGTAGAGCACGGAGGCAGTTGCCTAGCGACGGTAACTGTAGAGCTGTACGGGGAAAGGGGGCGGGGGGGGGGGCAAGGCTGGTATGCTGATGGTGGTGGTGGTAGTGGTGGTGGTGGTGGTGGTGGTGGTGAAGGAGGAGGGGAGAGAGGAGGGGCACTAAGAGACCAGAGCCTGCAGCAGTACATAACCACTCAGCTACCGACTCCTCCAACGATATGCTGCACTCCGTTGCCTAGCAACAGAACACCCCCCCCGCACACACACACACACACACACACACCCCCGCTCTCCTCTCCCTCTAACAGGTACACACTCGCCTTCTTAAACACAAACACTCACACACTGGACTGTAACTTTCAGGATACAATGCTACATAGAATATGACTGATTGGCAGTTTAAAATGGCAATCAGTAACCTAATCCACCGGATTAGCCCAAATTTAGAAACATAATCAGATTATGCTCTGTTACTTTTGGATTACTTTGCCCGTAAAACATATAATGTAGATTATGAAGCTAAGTGGATTATTTCTTCTGATTAAAGAATCAGGGTTTTGGACAGTGCTGTTGTCAAAAAAAAAAAACATTATTTATTCTGCATTATTTAATAAAATCCCCATTAGCTGACACCATTCACTCATTTCAGGCAGAAACGATGTCTAATCAAAATGCTTTTTCCCTTTAAAAATCTTTTTTTTTTTTTTTTTTTCTGCAGTAATCAAATAAGCAATCAGATATTTCCCATCCGTAATCTGATAACTGGGTGTTTCCTGAGTCACTGTAATCCCATTATGTGTAATCTGTTACTTCCGAACGCTCTCGCGCACACACGCACACACAGTCACACGTGCACGCACTCGCTCCAGCCTCTCAGGTGCCAGTGTTGAAGTTAATTGCATTCCCTCCATTAGTTAGAGCTGAAGCAGGGCATCCGGGTCTCAGAGGTCATTAGAGAGGCTCTTGGAGAACACTTTATAGGCTCCTGCCCACAACTGGCACTGGCGATGAGCGAGAGACAGAGAGAAACACGCTACGAGAGAATGATGATAGATGGGCGAACCGATGGAGAGATGAGGCACGTTAGAGAGACGCATGAGAAAGATGGACAAGTAGGGCTGTGGGCTGAGAGTCAGCAGAGGGGTAAGTCTTTCTCTGGATAGACAATCTAGGAGATTGCCCATGTCGAATCTAGGCAAGAAACTAGCAGGAATTTGGGAATTTGATGAATGTAAACGACAGGCAACTGGTGGATAAAGTCAGAATCTCCCGGTTAAACATTTGACCGCATCCTATCCACATCGTTTGATTGTTTTAAGCTCAGCACCTTACAAGCTCTAAATGAAGACCCTCATGACTCAGGGCTATGAGCCAACGTTAGCTCTAGCAGCTAAAGTCCACGGCTGTCAACAGGAGGTGTGGTCACATTTCGGGTATCGAATATCAGATATGACTTTCCGGCATTTTCAAGCTATGTGATCACAAAAC
The DNA here is from genome assembly GCF_016859285.1 of Xiphias gladius. Taxonomy (NCBI): domain Eukaryota; kingdom Metazoa; phylum Chordata; class Actinopteri; order Istiophoriformes; family Xiphiidae; genus Xiphias; species Xiphias gladius. The sequence continues at coordinate 4,637,375 of NC_053412.1, forward strand.
ACAACTGAACTTTTGAACGTCATGATTAAATTTGAATAAAATGAGTAATGTCAAGTGTTCTACTAATTTAATAGAGTATCTTCACAAATGTGGGCCAAATTGGTTACTTTTTAGACCGAAAGAAATTCAAGTTATAGTTATCCTATATTATATTGTTCTATTCAACATACACTTGGCCAAAAGTATGTGAACAAGTATCTGAAAAAAAGTATGTGTACACCTTAAAATTACGTCCATATGTGATCGTTGAACATCTCGTTCCAAAACCATGGGCACTAATCTTCTGCTATAACAGCCTCCACTCTTCTGAGACGGCTTTCCACAAGATTTAGGAACCTGGCTGCGGGGATTTGCTCCCATTTGGCCACAAGAGCATTAGTGAGGTCCAACACTGATGCCAAGTGATAAGGCTTAGCTTGCAGTCAGTGTTCCAGTTTAATTCAAAAGGTGTTGGACGGGGTTGAGGTGCAGGCCAGTCAAGTTCTTCAACACCAAACTGGGAAAAACAAGAAAGGGCCTTCCCCGAAATGTTACCACAAAGTTGGAAGCCTAAAATATAATTGTAAGCAGTATGATTTCCTTTAATTTGAACTCAGGGGGCTTGTCAAAACCACGAAGACCACAGGCATAGGCCTGAAGTTTATCGACAACAGCACAATATTGGTCAAAGAAATTGCAGTTAGATGATTTCCTCAAATCGTTCAGCCCTAGGTGAGAGCGGAAAAAGAGCGGAGTGATAAAATAAGAGCATGACAGAGAGCCATATATACACAGACATGTAATGAAAACACTGATATAAAATGAAAGGAAGAAGGAGCTGGAGAGAGAGAGATATTAGAAACACAGAAAGAGTGAGAGAGAGAAGGCAGAATAACTCAACGGTCCTCGTGTTTTACCCGTTCCCTCACCCTGCCCAAAATCTAATTGTACCATTCCTTATCTGCCATAAGCCTATTCACAAAAAGCTCTACAGGGCACTGTCATTTCAACTTAGCCCGTCTAATTCCAGATTAAATCGTAGCCTTTTCTCCGTCGGTAATTTATGGAAATAACAACTAAGAAAAAGAGGATTTGAGTAATGACATCTTTAAACTTGTCAGGATAATGGCTCGCTGAATGGGGGGAGCCTGTGGCACTGCTGTCTTTTTCTGAAGAGGGTCGCTCTACTGTACCTCCCCCATTCCTGTCTTCTGTCTTCATCTACTCTTTGTTTCACTCCACGTCAGTCTCTCCTCTTCCTCTGCCTTTTCTTTAGCTTTTGTGTTTTCTTTTGTCATCTAATGTCGACATTTCCCCCTTTATGATTCTACCCTCCTGGACTGAATAACAAGACAGACGTTCTTTAAGTAGATGCTTTTATTCAAAGCACCTTAAGTGCCAATGATAAGCTCGTGGAAATGAGCCTTTTATGGTGCTATATGTAACATTATATGTCATTAAATCATTATCATATCAATTTTTAAATTTTACTGGATACTGGAAGAAAGGATGCCTCATTACCTTATGACTACAGTAGTTTTCAAAGGTGATATTTAGATCTGGCAGGAATCATCCTCAATTTTGTCAAGTAGAATAGTTTATTCAGATGTACAGTGCAATATGATCTTAAAACAATTAGTCAGTTATTTGATGAGTCAAAGAAAATTATTCAAATAACCATTTAAGACATTTATCAAGCAAAAATGCTAAAGATTCACTGGTTTCAGTTTCTCAAATTTGACAAATTGCTGCTTATCTCTGTTTTGCATCATTATAAACTGAGTTTTTGTGCAATACGAGGACAGAACCTTGAGCTCTGGGAACTTGTTATTTTCTAACATTTGACAAAATTATTATTAATTGTTAGATTTGGATTACTTGAATTAAAAAAAAAAATCAAGACAGAAAGAGAGAGAGAAAACCAGTCTAAGAGTCTATAGCTGTGCTAGTGGCACACTGGTGCTTTGAGCTAAATGCCAACATTAGCATGCTAACAGGCTGAGGCAGATGAGAATGCCATTATTTTTGGAGGTACCTGGTTACAAACCAAAGCACTGCTGTAATGAAACAGTACTAAAATTTTGACTTGATAATGGTGCTGGAGGAAAAGTCAGGGGATCACCAGAGTCAGTACGAATCATCTTGAGGGGAGCGCGAATTTCTGTATCAAATTTCTTGGCAATATGTCCAATAGCCTTTTGAGATATTTCACTTTGGACTAACATTGCTGTTTTAGTCTTCCTGTAAAGCCCCTTGCTTGTATTATGAGTGGACTGCATCAGTGGCACTGGTCTCCCAGAGCTAGCCCAGTTGGCATGGAGTTTAATCACAGGAGCTGTAGACACGGCACACTAGGCAAATCGATGATCGCATGTCTGTGCCCTTTGTTCCAGTCAGGCTGACGCCTAAACCTGTGGTGTGCACCACCGAGGGTGTGATCACACATACAGCGTGTTTTCATCGTCCTTAATGTACAGAATTTCACAAGTTGACTTGCTTCAAGTTCGCACCCCCCAAAACACGAGTGAGCCAGAGCTGGTAAACAAGTCACACGTAGCATCTTTGTTGACCAGCTTAGGTGATCTGTCATCCAAATAGCACGGGGATTTAGATTGTAGGGAGCAAACAAATCCAATTTCAGTCGCTGTAACTTCATTTAGCATGATGGACGCTTTTTGCCGTATCTGTACCGGTTAAAACATTTAAAGAAACAGCTATATATTAGCATCAGTCCAGATGGCAGTCCACCACACAGTCCACCACATCAATATTCATCTCATTATCTTTTAGAGGCTGGCTAGAGATCTGCATTTTTGCAGCCCAGTTGTGTCCACCATTGTTTAAAAGACATTGTTCTCACCTTCCTAACCAAATCAAAAGAGGAACAATTCCAGACTTCAATTAAAGACTCGAAACATGTTTGGTTTGAGCAAAACCTGTAGGCAAAAGGGTGCCATATCCTAACCCTGTTAATTAATAATGGTGCCAAACAACAATTGTTTCCCCCGTCATTACTAGAATAAGCATACAAATGACATTCCTCATGGCCTGCCTCCTTAGATGATAATTCATTGTTGTATTTGAAGCATATTTTCCTTGTCTTAAAAGGTTTTTATTACTACCTCCGCAAAATCAGACACTCTCCAACCTCAGACTGAGAACCACTGACCTAGACTTATAGAACGCATAGAGGACGGGAGGGCCTGAAATAAACCGGGGAAATGGTGGCCTATCCAGGTCAATCCATCCATCACTGTGCAGTTACTCAGACGGAGGACAGCTCCCCGACAGGGGTCTGAGTGGTTTAGGATTGAGATGGAAGAGCGGGAGAGTTATAGCTCCTGAACCCTCCCCCCTTCCTTCTTGAGAAAAACCTTGACGAGCAGGACCTGTCCTGGTTTGGCACAGAGACGTACTTAGGTAGAAAGAGTGGGATAAGAGAAGTTGGTTTTCTTAGATCATCGCATTTTTATCTTACGTGGTAATATTTCCATATGGCATAGAGGGGACCATGTTTTAAGTCTGTTCCATTCATACAGAGCTGTTTCTTTTAACATTACTTATCACTTTATGTGTATTTTGTACATGTCCCAGGAATGTGAAGCAGGTGGATTTTCCTCAATTATCTCACACCTGGTTATCAAGGGATTCAGAAACCTGAATATCTGGAAGGATGTGTGAATAAATGAATGGATAGCTGGATGGACGGACGGATGTCGTGCTCACACAGACCACAGAGAGATAACAAGGTTGATACCAGTCTTCTCTGAAAACAGCCTATATTTTATATCTCTCGTCGAAAAATGCTTAAAAGAATAATCCATAAGCAAAACTGTCCCCCACAGTATGAATGTCTGATTGAGTGGCTGACAGCAGTGGTAGAAGAAAACTGGTATAAGAAAAAACATCAAAGGCAAAAAAAAAAAGCTGGGGTGCAGTCAAAAGTCCAGCAAGTAAAAAGGAGTTTGCACAACAAAATTGATAGAAAGCTCTTTCAGTTCTATTCTTTAAGTTTCTATGTTCAGTACAGACATTCTGGCTATGCACTCTTCAGTGTGCAACGGTGCAACGGCTTCAGGAGTGAGTCTTTTTAACCTGTCACCAACAATGAGTGTCAGTCAATTTCATTACCAGCAGGTGTATCAACGAGCTACCTCTAGTGAGAAAGGTGTCCTCAGAGCTGCCTTTCTGAAAGTCTCTAAGGGCCACTTACTGATATTATACCTGAGAGGTGCACCAACGCATATGCTCATATTCACAGACTATACTTAGATCACATAACTCTGTCTCTCTATACAACTCCTTTCCATATACAAGCCTATCACATTTACACAAATTAATGTATATTAATGTGAGCTGTATGGGCAATTCCAAGCGATTACATCAAACCAATCCTGAAGCTAAATGACTATTGCACATTGAAGAGGCCTGTGCATTTTATTCCTTTGTGCTGAACATACAGACTGAGGCACTAGAATTAAAAGGGCATTCTGACTGATTTTTACTTGAAAAGCCAAAATAGCTGAACAACTTCCTTTTAAAAAATACAATTACTGCTCCAACTATATCTAAAAAATAATCAGTATGTCTGCAAACTCCTTCAGGATTATGACTAATTCTCACCTGTGTGTGTCCTCTGATGAGCCTTTAGGTGGGAGCTCTTGGTGTACACCTTCCTGCAGCCATTGAACTGACAACGGTGAATCCTCTTCTTGTTCTCCGGTAGCTCCCCAACCCCGATCACACATGCAGCCCCCTCCTCTTCGTCCTTCATTCGGACAGGGAGGGCATGCGCCGCCACCAACCGGGCCGCACTAAGACCCACCTTCCTGGCCACCAGCTTCAGGGTGAGTGTCCCATCAGCTGAAGCCGTCAGTGTCTGGTTGGGTTTGACGAGGTGACGGCCCAGTTCTGGTGATGACGGGGGTGTGAGGGAGGTGACGGCACTCAGCTGGGCCTGGTGGACTCCCTCCATCCCTTCTACGTTTTCCAGCCCCTGGGTTTTGGGTTTGAGGTCCCTTTTCATCGCACCAGTGGAGGGGAGGTTCTTCCGTGTTGGGCAGAGGATCACTGGAGGTGGGCTCGGAGGCTCAGGGAGGCTGGGCAGGCTGGGGAGCAGGGCATCTGTCAGCTCTTCCTCACCATCCTCCTTTAGGTAGGCCGGAGTTAGGAGACCATCCAGGTCTTGGTCGAAGAGTTCGGACAGACGCTTGGGCTCCGTCTGCAAATATCGCTCCAATTCTAGGCAGGTCTATAAGAGAGAAAGTGGCAGAAAAAACTAAATTTAGATTCAGCTCAGGCAAGTTCATGCATTTGGGCAACTGCACTGAAACTGCCCATCCTCACTGTCAAATCCCACGTGACCATTACAACAGCCATCAGATCATCTGATATGCCTTTACACACTGTGGAAAGAAAATCTGCATGGTGCCATCCGCTCACCCAGACAGGCAACTTAGCAGCTCTGCCAGCTGTCACATGCGCACTCGCACAGATAGCCTCTGAGACAGCCAGGATTACTTGGCAGCACCGGCAAGACGGCTGATTACACACTGATTGATTGCAACCGCTGTAGCATGGAACGAAAGCAAGGCGAGTGGATAGCAGAGGAGAAGTCCTGAAATGTACAGAACTCCTATCAAACAACATTTTATAGAGCTTTGACAAGCCATGTGTGCGTCGGCTTCCACCGAGCCAAGATAGAAAGATTTATTCAGCTGTAGTTATGGTCTGCTTCATCCCTATTACGCCAAACACCTCTCCCCGTGGAGGGCAAATAAAAGGCTGCATTCCCGATTTGTGTGAACTGGCATCCTGAGAAGTCTATTACTTTGCACCAAGCTGGCAAGGTTCTAAAAGGAGAGGCAGCGAGGGAAAGACACACTCCATGTCCAAGGATGAAGCTATTATGTTTGAATGGACGGCGGCAGTTTGATCCCAGGGATCGTTGTGTTTCACTTGTAGCCACTAACCTGTCTTGACAGCTGAGATGGAGGCTAGCAGCTCCACTGGGCGCGTGCTACTCGCCACTTCATTTGTGTGTAAATAGGCACTGACAGACAGAGTAGCTGGTTCCATTATCAGGAATAAGGTTGTACAGACTGAATACATCGGAGACATTTACAATCTTACAACACCCGCCCCCCTTCCCTTGTTTGCACCTTCTAAAAATAAAACTGCACCTTTTTTTTTCTTTTTTGGGGGGTGTCTGTTGCTAAGGGAGTGTGATTTCTCCTCTAAGTAGTCTTCTTCGAGGAACAAAAAGGGATTTGGAGTTGTTTTTTGACTGTTTGCAGTATTTGCATTCTGACATCAAATTAAAAAACTGCTCGCGACCACATCTACAGTGAGAAATGAAGATAATGTGCTGTGCCTCCTCCCTCCACTTCACGCCTACATGTTGTTTTTTTTTCCTTTTTTCTGTGATGGCTTTAAAAAATAACTTCTTTCATGCACTATCTAAGAGGTCTCTACAGTTTCCTTGATGGCTGCGGCCAGTGAATCGTGAATTAAATGAGAAGGGTTTTTTTTCCCTTTATTCTTTGTCTCAGAGCACAATTAAATATTGAAGTCGTTGAGACATGATGAAGGGAATAGCGTGCACTGCTCCATAAGGTACTGAAAAAAAAAACAAAGCTGCTCTTTTCACAATCTGCAATATCTTTCAACCCGTCCACCAGCTCTCACACCCCCGACATCGCTCTCCTTCTCACTCATTTTCGCCATTGCCAATCTCCTCCTGCTTCACCCACTATCGATTCCCCAAAATCATAATTTTCTCTTTCCTTTTTTTCTTTTTTCTCTTTTTCTTCTCATTGTGGTCTCCTCCTCTCCCAAGGTTAGGACTAATTACCCACTAAAACCAGCCAGTTAAAGGGGACTTTATTCAACAAAATGCTGAGGACTGCAAACCAAGGTGAGTGTGTGTGTGTGAGGTAGAGATAGTTCAAGGGAGCGGAAAAGAGGATAGAAACGGATAAGTGAGAGGGGGGCCGAGTGGAAGGTGAAGTAGAAGGAGGAGGAGGAGGAGAGTGATGGAGGGACAAGGTGAAGGAGGCTGGAGAGGAGAGAGAAGAGGGAGACAGATCGGAGGAAGGTCTTGACTTCATTTTCTCTGTGGGGGATGAATCCTTTTTGGAAGTGTGACATTTGGCGTAACAGGATCCTGTCAGCGGGCAAACCGCGGGCCTCACACACACACACACACACACACACAGAAAAAAGTTCATGCACACTAAATGTTAGGTTACGACCCACAGTGTTGCTAGCATGCGCTCGGATGTCAGCTGCGACACAGCATGGCGTGGACTGTGTGTGCATACATACATGCATACTGTACGTATGTGTGTGTACATGTGTGTGCATACAGAATATGAGATGTTTGACAAAGTAAGGAAGATGAAAGGGGCTGCAGGTGAGGGGGTGGCAGGTATGACAAGCTTTTCGTGCCGCTCTTTCTCTCCATAGTTCTTTCCTCCCATCGCTCCATCAAGGCACCCCCCCCCCCTTACTCCGTCCCCGCTTCCTACCCCCCAGGTGGTGACATTAACATTGTTAGAGAGAAGGTCATGCAGTTGATCAGCGGTTCCTGTGTGTGTAGTGTAGAGTAATGTGGGTGTACTGTATGTCCTGGATGTGGCTGCATGTAATTATGCTAGTTTGCATGTGTGTGTACATAATTTTGCAAGTGCACATGTATGTGTGAGTAGCATAATTATGGTGCGCTGTGTGTAATTATGCAGCTCTTGTGTGTGGGTGTTAGTGTGAACACCCACACACATGCATAAACACGTCTATTTACTGGTCTTATGGGCTGAAGTGAATGTGCAACGCGCGTCTGTGTTTGTGTAGGCAAAGACTCGAGAGCCAAAAGCATTGCACAGTAGCCAAGATAAAGGAGCGCTAACGACCCGCTTCAACTCAGTTTGGACAAACGCCGATATGGAGAGCCAACATGAACTGGCTCTGCACAAAGCCAGGGTCCATTTCCTAAAAGGCTTTTGGGATGATTCCCTCATGCGTCTCAGGATAAGCTGAGACAATCCAGTGGCTGTTCCAGCAGCCCCACCTCCACCTCCCAGCCTTAGAAAATTGCTTTAGTGGCACAGGGTGGTGGGGTGACTTGGGACTGTCCTCCAAACCAGATTCAGGCTCCCATATTGTCAAGCATCTCTTTTGAGCAAGACAGTAAGTCATCACCACTATCAGAGCGCTCTTCTGGAGTATTTTGCTTTTCTGTGTCCACCACAGTCAAATTTCTAATGACCCATTGCAGTGTCCCAGCAATCCATGACAGATTGACAGTGAGCCGTCATGCACAGTACCAGGACCCTGAAACCAGGCCAGCTAAATGGAATTCAGCCATCATTAATTTTAATATTTACGCCTGTGCTTTTCCTAACGTGACATGTGATAATGTCATTGACAAAAAAAAGAAGGGCCTATTAAGATCAATCAAGAGGTGTTTGGTGCATGAAAGCTATTTTAATCCTTTTGTCGGTCACTAGTCACGTTCAGGTGATGTCAAGTAATGTCTCATCTAATGGGTCGATCAGTGAAACTAAACTAAATAAGGTCAAAGTTGAAGCTGGAGTTTGACTGCTGTGGTGATGCATAAAATCCAAAGAAAAGCACCACCGCAAGGCATGGGATTGTTGCCCTCTCCATAAGATTAAGATTTGTGTGACCCTGCTGGCTGTACTGTATTATTTTTTATTTATTGTCACTAAAAGGTTGCAACTAATTTCATGAACAGTTCATGTGCGCAACATCATTTAATTAATCATTTGATCTTTTAGTCTATAAATATAAGAAAACTCTGATATCAAACCAATGATATAGAACAGAGAAAAGTAACAAATCCACATATTTCAGATACTGTAACTTGTAAGTGGGTTTTTTTTCTTAGAATTAATTGACTAAATTAATTAAGTTTGAAGTTTGTTCTCAGTTGAATACCTTGATGATTTCCAGGTGTGGCTTCAGTCGGTGTCATCTGTCAATCATGTTAAAAATACCTCCATTTGAGTGGTTCAGCCGCACCTTTATAAAGACAGTGCAAATAATAGCCGTACAACAAGTAACGTTTTCAGATAATGAGAAAGTCCGGTCTAGGTCGAAATGCCAAGGTGTCTCTTCTTTTAGGACCATTCATCATTTAAACATTTTAAATAGGTGCAAAGTTAAGCAGTGTTGAGAACCAGGTGTACTATAGATATATACATACTGCATTTCCCTACTCACACATAAATATACACTGATAGAAAAGCATGTCTGTACATAAAAACATGGCAAAACCATAAACTCAGCCACAGAAAAGTGTCTTTACTCAATAGGATCAACCTCGGATAGGGGTTAGGGTCAGGTCCCAGTTTTTTAGCTTGGGTCAAATCACTTGAATCTTGTCCTCTATACTCCCTGCCCTCTTTGTCCTTTTTACCCGTGTAGAAACCCATAATTACTTTAACAAAAAAATGCTTAAAAAGCCAATGAAAAGGGAGAGGGACCCATAGACAAATGCGCTTTGTATTCGTTTTCTGTACAGCCACAAAAATGAGCTCAAACACACACACTGAATCATGCATGCAGCACACACCTGAGGTTAGTGAGGCTTAAAATACAGCAGGTGTGACAAATATTCGCTGATCACAAGACACGCTTCTCGCAGAGTCGAACAGGCTGAGAGCTGTGAACCAGCCCTGATTCATTCACTTCTACTTTTTATTCTATGACTTTCAAGTAAAAAGCGAAAGGTCTCTCTCTCGCGTCCTCCTCCTCCTCCTCTCCTCACTCCTCCTCTCTGCCTCACCCTCTCCTCCCCTCTTCCACGGGGCCCTTGGCTTGGCAGCTGATCCTCTCTCCACGTCACCTCCCTTCACATTTGGCCTGCGCCGAGCCGCCTGCCATCACCATCAAAGCACAGGCTGCCTCCCAACTGTTAGCACCCCGCGACGTCGCTAATAAAAAGCCTGGGTTATAAATATGAACAGAAGAGCATGCATAATGCCCTAAAGGAAGGCCCAAAACACCACTAAACAGACAAATGTAATGGGGTGGCTACGGCTCATTAATTTTAGGATGATCGTGTTTAGTTTTTACAGATGTCGTGATAGACACAAGGTGCTATGAATAATACTCAGAGCTGATGCTACCAGAGTTGAAAAGGGCAGGACTATAAGGGGGCCCTGAGCTGGAGGGGGTGATGCAGTACTATTGTTAAATGCACTGAGGTTGGGGGGGGGGGTGCTGTCACATCTTTTCAGATATGACCGATGATTCCCTGCAGTAACATCCTTGCAGGGTTGCATGATACTGAGTTATGTGGAATTTTTTTTTTTACTTAGAACTGAGGTTTTGATTAATGATATAGATTTTTAGACACAGTGATTCAGTAAAATAAAACAACACTAATGTCATTATTTTTTGTAAAGTCACAGATATAAAATGTCTCAAAAAATGTATAACAGTGGTCTTTTGTAATTAATCTGTAAGGGGATTTTTTAAAGTAATACTTTGACATTTTTAGAAATTTAATTTTGATTTATTTTATTTGCTCTGTTGCCAAGAGTTAAATGTGAAGCTTGATCAGCTCTAATGTCTGTATGGTAAATCTGTGGCTGGAGCCAGCTGACGTTTAGCCTAGCTTAGCATAAAGTCTGGAAATGGGGGTGGGGGGGCAGCTAGCCTGGTTTTGTGAAGGTAACAAAGTCCATTTAACAGTAGTTCTAAAACTCACTATTCAACATGTTATATCTTGTTTGTTTCAATCCAAACAAAAGTCAAAGAGTAAAAATGTCAGTTTGCCATTTTAAGGAGTGTTATTTGCTTCACTATTTGCAGTTTTTAACTTTGGACAGAGCCAGGCTAGCTGTTTCCCCCTGTTTCCAGTCTTTATGCTAAGCTAAGCTAATGAGCTGCTGGTTGTTGCTTCATACTTACCATACAGGCATGATAGTGGTATTGATTTTCTCTTCTGACTGTCAGCAAGAAAGTGATTATGTGTATTTCCCAAAATATTAAACTGATCTTTAAATGTTCCCAGTATGGTGCAACAAGGCTTTTGTTCTCAGGCTTTTTTATACTTGTAGCTTCCTCGTATTGTAATTTGTTGTGACCGTTTAGGTGGCTGTATGCATTCGTGGTTTTGTCTTTTGATGCTTTCACAGTGTTTGCACAAAATGCGCTTTTGAATCTCATCATTGTCTTTCGCAAATTGGAAAAAAATCCTTTTCAGCACCAACATGACATTTTGATTACTTAGTTCAGCCGTTTCCATATCTAGCAGAGGCTTGATTACTCATTTTAAAAGTAACATTCACGTCATGGATGAATTAACACTGGCTTCTGTGCAGCTTTGCTTCTCTTCTTTTTGTTGTTTCACATTCATCTGACAGTCTGTTTATTGCTTGTTGCAAGCTTTTATTTAAATCACACAATGTCATTGGTCACAGAAAATAAGAGGGCCTTGGTTGAATTCATGGGGTGTCAATGCAATACCACTGCAATACCAGCTCTGATTACAATCCCTGTGAGAAATTCATCACAGTTTTACCCTAGAGGTAAGGCTGCACAAAAATCACAGCAGTTCTCACATCAACAGGAAAATCTGGCCTGCGATGAACCAGCTAACCAAATTGTCTTATCCTTTTTTTTTCTTGCTCTGTTGATTTAATTTTTATGACACACTGTTTTACTTTACTGACCTTATTTACAGCCATCTTTGTTATTGCTGTTTGTAATTCCGCAACACACTTGGCACTTTTATCTAAAGAAAAGTTTGGGCAGGCATTTAATTCAGACAGCAGTTTTTCACAGTGTGTATGTGCCTGTTTGTGTGTGTGTCTATGTACATTTGTGTGTCTTATCCTGCCATAGCGTGTTATAGGGCCTGTGTCTCTCATTGATCTGGTGAGCTGGGCCAAGCCATCACTTTGAGGTGACAGCTAAATGACCAGTAGCCCTAGGCATTGGCCATCCCGCCAACAACCTTTGTGTGTTTGTGTGTGTGTGTGTGTGTGTGTTTGCGTCGCATTGCCTAATCGATACGAAATGATACCGTGCAGGAGCTCATCAGCGGTGGCCATCGCAGCTGACAGAGACGGTAATCTATAGCTTCACTGAGCAATACTTACACAGCAACACCCCCCCCATACACACACACACACACACACACACACACACACACACACACACAAAATCTCCAAAAAGCACCCCCACCTCTAAGCTCCCCCTCAGGGTTTTTGCTCCTGCCTGTACACTCGCTAAGAGCTCCGGCCCCCAGATTCCAGACTCCTTGGAGAGCAGCATGGCGTCATCGGCGTATCCCAGTTGAGTGGGGAACCTGCCTACGGGGCCGGGAGGAGGGGAAGGGTGGGGAGCGGGTGGGGAGATAATGCTTCATTTTCCTTGACACTGATCTCAATAGCAGAGCGCCCTCGCGTCACCCTGTTATTCTCAATGGAGAGAGCGGCAGGGGGTGCAATGTTTGGCCAGGAGGGATCTTAGAGCTCCTGATGCCCCGGCGGAGCTCTGGAGCAATGGAGCAAAGAAGAGATGGAAGGAGTAGAGACACAAAGAGAAAAAAGCTAGAGGGTAGAGACGAAGCTAATTTATTTGCCTTCCCAGAGAGTAGAAAGAGACAGACAGGTGAAAGATGAAGAAACATGGCCTCTTTACAAGCTATGCAAAGAATTACATTTCAAAGTAGGAGAGGAAAGTTTGAGGAGAGTGTAAGAGGCGAAGGATGAAGCCAACGCATCTTCCCACCTACAAAAAAAATTACATTGTGGATTAGGAGGAAAAGAAAGAGAGGGAAAGATATGAAGCTTGAAAAGCCTCAGACAGGAGTCCTCTTCCTCATTGACTAACAGCTCCATCTCTCCAGGCAGCCGAGCTTCAGCTAGTTTCAGATAACATGCCACGGAAACAGCTTAATTACACACGTGGTCTTATCAGACGACATTAGGCTCACAGTAATAATCGGAGTCGTCGTCAGCTCCTCCGTCAAAGCCTGGCAACGCAGCACCTTGAGGCAGTTTTACACAGTGTGGGCTTCAAGCTGATAACAGACGCTGCCAGTTGTTAAATCACAATTTGCTGACGGAGTTTGAGGGAATAATGCACATTTGGTTGTAAATCTGACACCTACTTTACAGACAGTCAATTTCTGTTTGGATGGATACACTAATAGATGCGACGGTTGCTTGAAACCGCATTCAGGCAGCATATTCAATTATGCTTTGTCTGACTTAATGCTTAGATTTAGACACTTTATTTCAATGATCAATCTTCGGCATTTAGCTCTCAGAGACATTGATTTTGTTTCTTTTACAGTATGAATACAAGCTTCAGTTTGCTAGTTTGCAGGAAACACATCTCCCCACTAAACCCTCAGTTACCGGTGGTTTACACGACACGTGTATGTGTGAGATGGGGGATCTTCAAAGCACCTTTCATCTCGCAGGAAAGCCACAGTGATGGAGCACTCAGAGCGCAAAAACCCGGTGACCTCTGCTTAATGGAGCAGAAAGACGTTTCCCATTGCTTTCGTCGGGCAGACACAACAGAAAGCGCACATCCACATCAACCTGACACCGGGGACTTTCCCTATGTCTTTCCATAACACACCATGGAAGCCGATATGAGGAACTCCTTCGTAAAATGAGATATTTGAGGAAAAGTGATACCTGTGACAAAATCATCACAACGTCCACTCAGTAGCTGTCCATAAATGTTGCCAATGTGGGCGAGAAATCAAAAAAAAAAAAATTGAAATTGAACATCCACATCTCTAACTTGTTTACTTCAACCACTAAGGAAGATTGTATTATATGATCGAAAGCTCCTGAACATGGGCAAAAATGTGCACATTCACTGACTGAATAAAAAGAACGTGAATATTTCTTGGTTTTGTGTGTTGGTTGGACGAAATCTGAAGCAAATTTAAGATGTTTAATTGAGTTTTAAGAACTTGAGTTGGGCATTTTCCATTAGTTGCAGCCCTCCATTTTTTGACAAAGCTAGATCCAAACTGCGGACACACTTGGGACAAATATTAGAATGGTATCGATCTTCTCATCACATCTGGACTCTTGGCAAGAAAGTGATAAGAAGTAATTATACTTCATATCCTCCCAAAATGTATACAACTATCTGTGTTCTCAGTACACCCATTTGCTACAGTACCTTTGTACTACGATAAACAACTGCTGTCACATGTGGATAATCCATCTTTCCACACAGACAAAGCTACACATGTATCCTCTAAATGCTGAAAGTAGCTTGACAAGTAAACAGATTGAGCTCATAAAGATCTGCTGACCTTGAGAGTGATACAGACATAATTAAGAGGTCTTAGGCTCGGGATACAACAAGTGTACCGCATATAAAGACCTCTACTGCTCCATCTAAATAGCTTGTGACAAAGTGTGGAAAATGTCTTTGTTCTGGTATTAAGTCGAGGGTAGGAGAGGTGAGGGTGAAATGGGATAGAGAATAGGAAGAGAAGAGAAGAGAAGAGATGAAAAGAGAAGAGAAGAGAAGACAAGAAGCACGTTGAGCATGAGGAAGATAAATGATGGAGAGGAGGATGAGATTGGAGAGAAGAGGAGAATAGCAGGGCATGGAGGATGGGTGGAGGAGGAGGGGAGCGGGGGGGTTATAATCCCAATGACTGGAGCAGTGTTGCACTCGCTGGGGAGGGGAACTCTGTCTCTCTTTAACTGGATTTGGGTGAGCTGCTGTTTATCGGCCTATGAGTCGCCAAAGCGCTCCCTCTCAGCTGTCAAAACCATCCTAATCTAATCAGGAGACATTTCAGCCATTTGCTTTCAACACGGCAGAGTGCAGAGTGCATTGTGGACATCTTTGTGTGTTCATATGTGTGTGTGTGTGTGTGTATGAGCCAGAACATGTTCATGTGTGTGGGTGCGTTGATAGAGGGGGTCGGCGACAACAGTGGTTTTACACCGGGGTTAGCAGCTTGCAGCAGGATTTGGGGAGTCTGTGCTCCGGATGTGGGGACCCCATTGTGTGCGGCAGGCTGGCTAATCTTCATTACCGCACACAATGACGGGGCAAGAGAATGGGGCCTTGGCTGGAAAAGGCACGGAGAAACAAAAGAGTGGCGAGCAGCGAAAGAGAAAGAGAGAGGGGAGGAGGGCCGAAAATAACAGAGGGGAGAGGAGAGAGGGAAGAGATAAAGGGAACAGTGAAGCGGAAAAACTCTGCTTCCTCCTCATACAGTGCCAGTCAGAGAGGGCCGTTTGGCACCCCAATCACGTCCACAAACCGTGAAGTGCAACTGTGGTGCCGTGCCCGCACTGATAAGAGCCAAAACGGTTCATTCTTACATGCTTCTCGACGGTTGAATAAGAAGGCACCTCCATTTTTTTGCCAGTCATCTCGTCTGTGTTTACCCTGCTTCTGCCATGCAGGTGTTGTGTAACACTTAGCTTGTCTGTTAGCGTCACAGTTTTAGGCTTTGTCACTCATTACAAAACCAAAACGCAGGGTTTGCTAAGACGCAAACGGGGGGAGAGTGTGCTAGCTGCACGCAAGCGGCAAGAAAACAAGCATGAGCAGCAAAAGCGGGTCAGTGGCACAGTCTCGCAAGGCCAAGGTGGATTATCTCAGGGTCGCAGATATGTTGGAGTGTGTGTTTGTGGCGAATCTGTGCAGTTACGCAAGAGTGTGTACATCCCGATGACTTTATGTGGATCCGAGACCATGCAAACAGGAGGTGGGGCACTGTCGTTCCATCTATTATTCCGGCAATGCTTTCAAAACAAACCTGAGCGACAAAGATTAGCCCAAGCTGCTTAAAATATTGAAAGACGTCTCCTTGCCACTGTTACTGCTGTGGGCTCTCCTCCAAGAGATAGGGTGGAAAGAGAGAGTGCATGTGAGTTTAGGTTGTATGCAGATGGGCGGAGGCAGCACGGCAGGCTGAACCCGTTCACCCTGCAGTGCAGAGTGGCTGGCTTTTCAGCGGGAAGCACAAGCGGAGTGCGAGGACTTTTCACCCCAATTTCATCCTGACAACGTCCAGCTGCTCAGCGGAGAGGGGAAGAGGGCGGCTAGATGCGCTAAGAAAGGTGTTAGGAACTCTGACATTGGCCATTAGCTCTATGTGTGTTGGTGTGTGTGCGCTTTGACTGCTGTCCCACAAGTAAAGCATTCAGTCTGAAATAGCGGGCGATGACGGGGCAAAGGGTAAAGCCCGTAATAAGAGCTGCACTAAGATTTGCGGTTAAAGTTTCAAGGCTGGCAAATTAATGCGTTTTAAATTAATGGAAGGTCATGACAGCTACAGTGAAACGTGTGCAACATAGGAACAAGTGAGTGTGATTGTGTGTGAAGATGTCTGCAACAAGACACACACACATACACTATACACACCACCTGCCCCGCTGAATATTCGAGAGAAAACTGCCACTTTTCTTCCCGATGAACGCACAGGTATAAACACGCACACATAAACCCAATAAACTCCGTCTGTGAAGCTCTCTCTGTTTCTCACTTTCTTGCTAAAACACACACACATACGCGCACATACACCAGTGAAAATTATTGATGTGCTCTCTTATAAAACAGTGGCTGCTCCCTAAAGTATTCCTGGCAACATCACAGGCTGAAAATAGCTGCCGACCCAAATAACTTTCCCCGCCGGAACGGAGAAGGAGCCAGACCACAGCCACCGGCGACTGGCTTTACTAATTGGCATCATTTTACAATGAAATAATATCTGGGGCAATAGACTGAATAACACATAGCAGTAAACTGGAGAGCGGGAGGATGTGCTGTGCAGCCACACAAATGCATGCAGAGACGAGTGATTTGAGGAAGGGAGGGTTGGGGGGGAGGACGGGGATGCCTTCATTCTTGTTAACATAAGTTATCAAATTCTCTTCCCTGAAAATAGACAAGGGGGAATTGGGTAGTGAAACATTTATGTGACACCATCAGTTTAGTTAAAAGATGTGAAAAACATCTACAGCAGGGGTTCTTAAATGTTTTTAAGTCACAAACTGGTATTTGCTAGGATTTGTATGACACATCCCCATACAGATAGTTTGTTTTTATTGATTTAGCACTGAATAATAGAATTTTTTTCACTTAACATTGGGAGATAATAGAAAAATCAATGAATAGATGTAGATTCTGTTACCGGAATAAGTTATAGTAAATAAAATTACAACGCAACTATAACGAACTAATTTCTTTTAGGGTTGACATGAATGCCTCGACACGTGGAAGCTTCAACTGTTGCTATGGTAATCAACATCCAAATTAGTATTTGAATGCTGCATACTGCAGTTTCATTTGCTATAACTATATATGCGTTACCACAAAAATCCCTAATAGCCCAAGAAATAAGAAATATGAATCCAACAATATTCATTATGCATCAACATTAATTATTCTCAGGCAAGGATTTTTAATCTTAGTGATAGTTTTGTGCGTCGCAGCTCTCATCTAACGTTAGCAGCACGGACACCGGGACAGTGACACGTGACCAAGTGACAGGCTTACGAGTTACAACTATGCTAGCAAGATGTCAAAAAAGTCAAGCGTCTGGAATAACTTCAAAAATTTGCGAAGATGACCCCCAAAAAGTCGAGGGCAAGATATACAGAAATCTACAACGAGTTTGGCAAATCACCCGAAAAATGTAAGTAACAGTTTAGCCATCTTGCAGACTGTTTAGTATAACGTTGTCCGATTCGAATGAAAATTGCCTTGGCCCAGGGCTCTGCACTTACGTCATCCCACAAGACACCACCCAAACTCCCAGTATGGACCCAAATATCTAAATCACCAACTCTGCAAAACGCATCCTGTGAACTGCTCACACACACTCACTTGCAAGTCCATCCAGGGAAACAGGGAGGGAGGAAGGCATAAACACAGATGTCTTTTGGCAGCCCAAATCTTAATTAGCACCAGGAGATTCATCTAATCAAAGGGTTGCCAGCCCATCATTAATGCTAAAACACACACTGCTCTCCTCACATACCAGAACAGAACAATGGGAAACAGAGGTACGCTGTCACGCTGATGAATGGCTCTTCCCACAGGTCTCATTAAATCACAGAAGGGCACTTCCCAGGCCGTCCGAACAGTTAAACAGGGTGCAAGATCTTCTCACCCCCTCTGTCTTTCTGCTTTGACACTTAAAGCCCTTTTTATTCCAAAGGTGCATGTCAAAATAATATATTTCGTCGTGGAAAAATGGCGCTTTCAGGCTTTGACATGTAGGCTAATCCCAATTCAAGATGAATCTGGCTGGTTTTGAGAATACAAGTCATATCTTATTTAGACAACTCAGCCCTGCAGGGGCGAGGAACGACTGAAACTACATGACATACCCAGTTGGTTAGAGACACCAGTGTCTTTAGGGTAATTTTGGGACCCAGTTTAATCTTCCAGTGAATTTAGCATCAGCTGTTGACAATGGAAAACATCTTTTATCTGTTTCTAAGGCTTTACCTCTGGTTTCAAGCTGCCAAAACAGGTATGATACGCTGTAAATTTTAAGTAAATGATGTGAAGCAGCTTTTAGAAAAAAGGAGTGACAAAGACGTTGGCTGAAACTTGATTTCATAGTAAATTTATATTTGTTGTGCCAAAAGAAACACCAATTTGTCACATTTTGTGAAATATGATAGGCTGGATTACTGAACAGGTAGAATGGGCAGCTGCTACCTGGGCCTGCAGAGCTCTAAGGGTCCAAAAAATATGAGGTTTTCATTTTTGGTAATTTGATCAATTGCAAATTTAATTTTGGGAATTTTCCAAAATTAAAATGGGTCCTGCTTTATGACCTCATATTGTGGTCATGTCTTGTAGAATGGTCCTATAAGTCTAAAAGCAGGGAAAATGACACAAAACAATGATAAAAGAGGGATGATGCCAAAAGATACAAAAGGAGGAGGAATAGACAGAAATAGAGAAATATAAAGGTAGGTAAGAGGATGAGGAATCTTTCGAGAGAAAAGACAGATGGACTGATGCAGGGAGGGAGATAGCGAAGGAGGAGAAAGGTCCTGACTCACTGGCCAACCAGCCGGACAGCTTTGGAGCAGCGAGCCATAGCAGGTGGAAAAACACCACTGGCTTTGCATACTGGACAACCGCAGCTGAGTGTTGAGGCTGGCATGCAAAGCGCACACACATGTGACTGCACGGGCTGTTACAAAGACACACAAACTTTCTGGCACTTACATAACACAGTAAAAAGTCAAGCACGTACCCCTTCTCAAAGCCAGTAACTGGCATTGTTACGTCTTTACTGGACTCCCTGAAAGCGACATCAAGCCAGGAAAATATCCTTTTACAAAAGCACACACTCTCCTAAAAACTCAACGAGGCCTGCTCTGACGACTCAGCTGTGATCTTCACCAATGACTGTGTTGCTTTATAAACTATCCAACCGGTTTCAGAGTGCGGCACGTCCTTGCGACTGTCACCACCAAGAGCTTAGGGCCGTGATTGATGATTGGCTTCAGATGACAACAACAGGCAGCGGTGTTTACTCAGGGCAAATTGCCCTTGTCTCTTTCCCCCTTCCATCTCTTTCTCCCCCTTTCTCTCGCTCAATCTTTGGAGAGGGATGGTCCACATGGCTGGATCTCTGGATTCTGGATGGCCAGGAGTCCCTCGGGGTGGGATTAGCCTCCCAGACTGACAGCTAAACAAACAAATAGGCCAAACCTGGTCTTCCTGCTTGCCAAGGCTGCCTAGCAACAGGTAGACAGGAAGATGGGATGCAATGCTTGGTATGTCACAACCAATCATGGCTGTAAAATGCCTGGACATAGTGTGAATATTTGGCCATTATCAAAGCCAATGGATTTCCAAATATGTGAGCAGGCTAGAAGATTAGGCCTGGAAGATTAATTGTGGACCCAGCAGGAAGATAAGGAGAAAATAATCAGGACGGCCAAATATTACTTGGAGTCTTTATATAGTCAATCCGCATAGAGTTTACCGATTAAAACACATCATTGAATGAAACAATATACACACAAGGTAGCGTTTCTTGGCTGGGCACAGTGACTTCCTGGAGTCTTCTTGGCAAGCGCACATTGACGACAAGACTCCGTCAGGAAATCATTGTGCCTGCAAAAAAAAAAGTCCCACATGTAATCACCTGTAAAATAACAAACTGTCGATTTTACGCTTCTTTTTTGCACTGATTAAACAAACAAGATAGAGCATGTTAATTACTGAGCCTTAGAGGCGCTAGCAGGCATATTTCGTTACCTTCTGATACAGTAAAGGTAGCTCTTTCCCTCCTTTCAAGTGTTTGTGCTGAGCTAAGCTAACTGTCACTTGGCTGTGGCTTTATGTTTAATGCACAGATATGATATGGTATCAATCATCGCATCTAACTCTAATTTTCCAGAATATTGAACTACTCCTTTGAGCCAATTATCAACATGCTCGCTGTTCCTTTGCCACATTCTTGGTGGATTATATGACTGTACACTTGATCCATCTAAGCGGGCCAAGGCCTCCTGACGAGGGTGTGGGCTTGTCTTTCCCCCTGTCCGCTGTCACTTAGTTAATGTACTTGCAGTAACAGGGAAACCTGATATTAGAGGAGCTCATCTCAAACGCAGGTCTCACCGTCATCTTGTCCTTTCACGGCGAAAAACGTTATTGAAATAACTGGAGAATTGTCTTAAATTAGATACGTGCAAGAATTTCTTCAGCGAACTTTTCTTTGTGCCTTTCATTCATGTCGTGCTTTGTATAAAAGGGCCTTTGTTCAGCATTGTGCCAAATTTTGATTGCATAACACTCCTGAGTTCAACGTTTTGCAGAGACTGACTTTAAATAGGGGTTAGAAGGGGGCAAATCAAACAAGGCAGCTGCGACTTCGTCAAAACTGTCTTCTCAGAATTTGTCAGAGAGAGAGAGAGAGAGCAAGAAAAAGTCATGAGATAAAGAGAGAGAAGACAGTCGCTAGTGGTTCCAAAGCATAAAATGAGTCCCTGAGACTTCTCTTCCTTCTCTTCCTTTCTGTTATCTCCCGGCGGTTGCCAAGCCGGATGGCAGAAGCGAAGCATGTCGGATCACTGTAAGGTGCTGTAACGGCTTCCCGATTTCGCCTCAAATGATGTGAAAGTCATTGCCAAGCCATGTGTGCTGGCGTGAGGCGAAAAAAATGACTGGCTCCTCTTCTCACTGTTAATCAAACCTGGGGTGGCAGAGCGTTTCACAGACAGAAGCCATACATAAAGATGTGCTTGTTCACCATGCTCGCTCTCCCTGCCCCCGTCCTCTCCTCTGCTCTCCCTTCACCTCCCTCTCACCGCCTTTCTCTCCAACACCACCTCCCGTGCCTCTCGCCCCTCTGCCCTCTCTCTCTGACACGTCAGTCACCAAGGCATCAGACAAATGAATGCTTCCTCCGCCGTCCTCTCTTTCATCAGCACTTCCCACCTTTTCATCAACGCCCATAAAGCAGTAGCAGGCACCTATCACTGGCAATCGCCGCTCAGCTGCCTGAATGATGAGACAGAGGTGGCAAAGTTCACTAAGCGCTCTTATGGCAGAATGGATGTTACTGGGTCAGGGGGTCGCTCGCACATCTCATTACACAACACACACAAATCCCGTGCACCTGCACTGTGGCTGTTTGTGCATACGCAGAAAATACATCCCAGTCTCAAGAGAATATCCTGTAAACTGAAAGCCAAGTAATGAAATCCTGGGCCTGCATGTGACAACCTACACTCAAACCTTAGCATGCGCACGTGAGGACGCATGCATGCGGCAGAGATAAATACATTTTGAACTTTAGAAGTGAAACACTGAGCTTCTACAGCTCCTAGAAGACAGCAAGCACTGTCTTGTTAACATCACTGCTGCTGCTCAGGGGTCAAATTGAGTTTTTGTGGTTACAGCTCATTTATCTGTATATACTAATTAGATGAACTCATCGCTCTTTTATCACAATCTTTTCCCCCAATAAACAAACACGCGTCTTTTCTTGGAATCAATGCACTGAGTCACAACCTTGTGTCTGAAAACACTTAAAAGCGTCCAGCAGAGATGCTGCATTGTGCATCGGCGCACAAAGGTTCCCTTTCATGCCTCAGTGCGTCACGGCCCAAGTCACGTCAAACAGATTCTACGTGGCATCCATCATCAGGATCTTCTGGCTGCTGTTGGGTTAGAGGTGAGCAAAACAACGCTGCGAGAAATGAATTTCGTATTCCACATCTGAGCATCATGAGGTAGCACGGGCTCGTTGGAACACTTCGAGGATGTCTGGAAATTAACTGCGGCTAGAAAAAAAAGTGCCGGTGTTTCATATGAATACAAGGAAGCGGTTAGGAATGGCTCTGCTGTCCCATCCGAGGAGATGCCGCAACCCTACTCCCCTACCTTCCATCGCACATTCAGAGGCTTTGTGCAAATGGGATCGGTTGAACTAAAAGGGAATTAACTACATTTTTCTTTGGAGAGTGTCCAGACTTGATTTCAGGAATTCCATGGCTCATTCTTACAGTTGATGTGACATTTTAATAAAGTCACAGGCATTGAACGGAGACACTACCAGGGGCTCTTCTGAGACAAATAAGATTAAGTCCCAGTTTTTCCTTCCTCCTGCTGCTTGCAGAATACTGAACTGTGCCTGTTACAGGATTGATTTAATTTTAATTTGCATAAAATTACATCAAATATCAGCCAGTAAAAGGTCACAGAGAAGATATGAAGTGGGTTTTAAAATGGATTTGTTTACTTTCGCTTCCTAAACTCATTCGTTCTCATTGCTGGTGTTTCACAAGCCAAAGCGGAGCGACTCGGGGAATATTGTTACCTGGCAGCCACCGCGTTACAACAGAGCTGAGCAGTGTACAGCGTGGGGAAAACGCACAAGTCCCGAGCTTACACAACAGCCCTGCAGAGATCAAAAATCCATACTGTGCTAATTCTATAAGAGGAAAGTAGGAAAAAGAGATGGGGAGAAAAGAGGAAGGAGGGCTGGAGGTAGACGCAGACAGGAAGGAGGGGGCCAGTTGGCTGCGCTCCCCAGCATGCCTGCTGTGTGTGAGAAAGCAGCTGTGGCCTACTGAGGATTACATAACATACTGAGACACATACGCACCAGCGTGAACGTACGTCGACACACACACAGCTGCGTATGGGTGCGTATGGGTATTCACAGTTTTGCTGCAGATTCTCTGCTCTATCTTTCATCGCCTCTTCCTCTTCTTTCTTGCTTTCTTTGTTTCCATCCTTTTCACAATCTCTCTAGGGGTTGACAGACGGGTCACGGCGCTGATGTATCTCTCTCGCCCTGACCACAACTTTTATAACCTAGTGAGGAGCAACATTTCTCTCGGAGGCCTCAGCCAAAAGACAAAATAACACCATCTCTCCGCATCCTTGCCTCTTCCTCCTGTTCCTCGGGACACCATGCCCTGTACCCTCTTCTTACACGACTGTCTATCTGCGTGTGCTCGTGGCTCCTGTGGGGGTTCGAGCCTACCGGACTGTGAAATGCGAAACCCTGCAGCGGGGAGAATGTGCGTGCTCGGCAACTTCCCCCACCTCCACGCTCGCCCCTCCACCCCCAGATGAGAGCTGCCGCTGCTGCCGCCACCGCCGCCGCTGCTGCCTGGGAGATGTGCGTGTTACCGAGTCGCCAGCCAGAATCGGATGTAAGTGGATGCATCTGGGCAGGCGGGCTTGCACATGGAGGTTGTGCCGGAGCGCCCCGCTGCTCCTTCCACATTTAGAAACGTCGAAGCCTCGCACAATCTGTCCACATCCACATATAGAAGCCCATAATGCACTGTGAAGCAACACACAGACATTTCGCTTGGGTAGGCATCAGGCACTTAGTATACGTGTGTGTGTGTGTGTTGAACCCCTAAGGGATAATATATGTGTTGGAAGGTATGGAGTGGGCCCCGAGGTCAATGACAGACAGCCATTTGTGGTGTCCTGTTACGTCCTACCCATCAGGGTCAAGTGCTGTGGATGAGGGCAAGTCATCAGCGGAACACGAAGGCGGTTGAAAAATCTCATTTCACATCAGGCTGAAATTCAATCCAGATGTTTTGTCTTTTTTATTTCAGCATCCAAATGCTCCGAAGATGCTGATAAACGTTTGACAGTTAAGCAAAATGGGGCTTTATCAGGGCGAAAGCCCGTTTACAAAAGAGCATAACAAGCACTGGAAATCACAGCCAAGATAACAAGCGTTTTCTGTTGGTATAAAGATGCAAAATAACACATTTACGCTTTGCTTTGAAGGAAACTGGGTTCCACAAATAATGAGTAAGTTCTGATCAGCTCTGCTTGTTCCAAATCCAGCTCAGCCCTGCTGTTTGTTCCAACTCTGAACAACCAACTGTACTGGGATTTGGAAGCGAGACAGCACAGTTCAGTTTGGCACCATTAGGTTTAATAACGGAACAAATAGCAGCCTCAAATGTACCATCTGCAGACCTCCAAAACACTTTCCTTCTTTTCTGATCCCCGTTCTCCTATAACCGCCTGAATCATGCCTCACAGACACCAACAGGGGACACAGTCTTCATTCTTGCCATCGCATCTCAGGGAGCCATTTAGGGGCCAACTACAATGGCCTCCTATCTCACCATCAGACCGCATAAAAGCATCAAATTCGAAATTGTGCCCGGAATACAGAGGGGATTACTCAAACCGCGGGTCCTCGGCTGGAGACAGAGCTTTCAAGACGAGCCACAACTCATAATTCCTGTATTCAGGAGGGCTCGGTGGCATCTTCATGTCGCTACAATGAACACAAGGATCGCTTTGCCAAGAGCGTGTCTGTGCCGTCCGAGGAGAGGGGGTTTCAAAGTGTGGGGCAAGTCATAATCCTTGTGCTCAGAAGAACACAATGCGACCGTCTTATCCCGAATAAGGGTTGTTTCCAAAAAAACTTCTTTGATATTTACTACAGCGATTTGTAACGGGACACAAGGCTTCCAATACTTTGAGTTAAAGCCACCAATTTGGTTGAAAGGGTGTTTTTTTTAACTCTATGAATTACACATTTCCCCCTGTTTTAGTGATTTCTTTAATTGTGGTCCTAGTTTGACTTGGAATCGTGGTTTAAAAGAATCTGAGCATTGAAAACGAAACGAAATCGACACTTTTTGAGTAGCAAAAATCTCCAGCGATCTTTAGATCTACTGATGCTATTCGGCAGGAGACCTGTGACATTTCTGCTTTGATTCTGCCCTGAGTCCATCCATCCTCCCCAGACTGAAGCCAGCTTCTAAAATCTGATACCCGACATTTGAAAATGACCATTTCTCATGCAAAGCAAGAGCAGAGAATGGATACACACTGTGCAGCCCTTTAGATGAGAGCACATATCTGCTTGCTTAAAAGAAATTAAACTAAAGCCTCTACATTTAGGAGACAGTAACCTGAACTTCATGATGGCTTTCTTTAATTTCAAAATGGACGTTGTCTCGGGGAGAAGAAGCGGCAGACAGCCATTCCGGTAAAAGAAAACTGACATTTCCAGGCTCCACAGATAAGAGCTTTCCCAGCCTTCTGCCTTTTACACATGCAGCTCTCTCTCTTCCATTTGCATTAGGTATTGATTTTTATATGCAGGATGTGGGTGAGAAACGGCAGAGAGACATGCACTGCATATGGTACACTAGGCCCGTGCAATTTAAAACCCACTGACAGTGAAGGCAGGGAGTTGGAGACTTGTTATGAAAAGATGCGTCGGTGGCTAACAGTAGGATGCCAATTAGGCTGCTTGGCCACAACGAATGGATCCGCGGTCACGCACCGGTTTCTCTCTCTCCATCTCTCCCCTTGTCCCCCCCCAAACCCCCGCCCCCGCACGCATGGAGCAGAGAAGTGGGGAAAAGCTGAAGCTCCTATTGCATGAACAATACCGGCATCAAATTTCAGTGCAATGATTTTTTTTTTTTTTTTTGTTGTTGCCCGGTCAGTCAAGTGCAACATGGAAAGCATCATCACCAGCAGCAGCAGCAGCAGCAGCAGCAGCAATGCAGGTGGGCCGACGACTGCGTGGCCCTCATTTGGGCTTAAGTACGGACAAAAAGGAAAGTAGGAGCGTTGTTTAGTGAAAGATTTGTTCCCCTATGCACGGGAGCCGCAACTACAAAAGATAAAATGGAAGATTAGGGTATGAAATCCACATTTGTCAAATAAGAAGCACAGAGTTTCAGCATTTTTACGCCGGAAAATGTTAAATGACAGCATTTCTACAAGTAGCAGTAGCGTTTGTAACAGTTCAAATGCGTGGGAAATTCGCAGAGCCATAACCAACCCCAAGACAGGGGTAATGATACACTTTCCACTGTGGAATTTTTGGACTGATATCATCAGAAAAGAGAAATGTGATACCGTGGAACATAAGAGCAGTAATGGCCGTGCAAAGTGCCGGTGCGTCTCCCCACGCTTCCATCACCATGTGGCCGCGTGGATCCCTGTGCTTTTCTCTCAGTATTCGCCCACTGAAGTTGGATGAAGGAAGCGTGTGTGTGTGTGTGTGTGTGTGTGAGGGAGGGGGTTGGAAACGCGCACGCAGATGACAGTTATTGTTTTCCTACACTGCCTTCGCAAAATGTATTATTTTTTTTTTCACCACTGCATTTAAAGATGGTACAAAGCCAGACATGTTAGGATATCTATTATGAATAAGAGAAGAGACTTCTCTCCATGGGGGGGGGGGCTCACAACTCGGTACTCTGAGGGATACAGATGTATAATTCACGACCAATTCAGTCCCTATTATGGGATTCGGATCTTCATCTTCCCAAATCGCATTTGACAGCTTTATTACGCTCCGGCGTGCGTTTCCCATCTTATCCACTTTGCCATCTCTCGGAAAATTGTCAGATATATGAGTGACTGGGAGCATTTTTCGCCTGCTCATCTCTCCCCGAACTCCGCGCATTCACGCTGTGGGGAAAAGTTGACGCCTGCATCCCGGGCGCGTGTGATCGCAAAATCTTAGCGAGAGGGACGTGTGGTCACAGCTCGGCGGCGATGGCATACAGCGGCCCGCGGCTGAAAGTTGAGACATACCTGCTGCCAGTTTTCCTCCAGCGAAGGCATGGCGGAGAAGTAGCCGGTGTCGTGGACGAGCTGAAGTTCCTGAAAGATACTGTGGTTCGCCAAGACATCCATGCTGACGCTCGGGGATGGAAAACAGGACTGATCCAAAAGAAATCTGCCTCCTCTCTTGGCTGTGTCAGACCTCTACATCCACTTCTTTCATATTAGTCCATAAAAGGAGATTAACAACTTAGTGTAGCGGCTGGGAATGTGGCGGTTTGGGTCCCTGTACCTGCGCGCATTATCGGACTGGGTGCGTAAAAGAGACTGGAGGTGATGGAGGCTCCATGCGTACCCGTGTTGCCAAAATAGACACTGATAGGGAGTCAGAGGTGGGGAGGGGCTTGGTAAACGAAGGGGCGTCGTTTGGTGTGCCACTCACCTCCCCTGCTTGTCCATTTAAGGCAAATGGGCGGCGGAGGGCTTATTAGCGCGGAGGCGGAGCGTGGGGAGGCGGGGTCGGGCGGATTCGGCGGGCGGGATTGGCTCCGCTGCCACGTCGCTCACGCCAAATATGGGCTCGATAGGTGAGCTATTTATGGATGGGTATATTAGATTTGGAAAACGGTCTGAAAGGCTAGTCTGAGACGAGAAGCCGTGGTGTAAACATCATGTGCTCACAGACAGGAGCTGGAAACAGTATTAATAGGCGGCTATATTGCTCCACTGTGTAAATATTTAATTATAGTGAGACAGGATGAGGCATTAGGCTATAGAAAAATATGTTCCTGTATAGGGACTAACAGTGTGCTTTAATAATGAGTTTACAATAATCTTATCATGCTTAATTATAGTTTAATCTCCTATAATATAATCATAATGCAGTTGCAGTGTTCCTGTAGTGACTGTATTATTACATATTGCGTGCATGCTCTCCATAATAAAGATTTAGTGTGTTTATTATACATTTTTAATGTGATATTAATATAATTATAACATAATATGATCCAATAAGGAGTTCCTCACAAGTTGTTCACTGAGGTCAAAAGCTGTCCGGAGTGTAAAAGTTTTTCATCTTAACGTGTGACAGGCGAGAGGCTTATTATACTGACCCACATTGATACAAATCAGACTCAGCACTTCTTTTATGCAGCTCGTGTGTTGCAAGTAAAGCGGGGTGAAGAGAAGTCCACCGTGTGTGTGTGTGTGTGTGTGTGGAATGATAATTAAGTAGCCAAATCTTTCTGGATACGTCTTGTTTGGTGGCGTGAGTAATGCCGCTTATTTGCCCGCCCCGTGTAAGCCTTCGAAATTGTACACTTCCACGCGGGCTTAATGGTGTTCTCTCACTGTCTCACACGCACTCTGTCACACACAGAGTGTTGTAGAGGTCTGTAATCTCATTATAGTGCTAGGGGAGGCTGGCCGAGGGCCCCGGCTACATGGCATTTTGGGAGGGAGAGCTCAGCTCAGACAGACGACGAAGCTCCCGCTGACATTTATCCATTCGACACAACTCACTCTCTCTTCCTCTTTCCTGCTACCTCTTCCCCAGTCTGCTGTCTGCCTCTCCCTGGCTCTTCTTTTCTCTTCTTCTTTTTTTCTTCCTGCCCTTTACTCCTAACATCTGCCCCTTTTTCCTCCCCATCTTTGATATCCCTCCTCTCTTTCTGCCACTCTCCAGCTATCCCTCACTTCTTCTCCATAATCCTGTACCACAGTCAGTATTTCGCTATCTGCGTGTTCGGCGGGAACGATCGACTACCGGAAGGTGTGACGGAGAGAAAACACGTGACGGAGACATAAATTCAAACATCATGGGTTGCCATGTGCTTTGCAGTGGTGGGTCAACTGATAAAAAAAAAAAAAAAATCCTGTTTAGCCAGTCATCGCATGGCTGACTGAAGTGTAAAATATTTAAGAGATAAATCCTGTTATTTTTATGCATTGTTCATGAAGTCCCTTGGATTATAGAAGAGACACCAGAAATTGAAAGAAGGGGTTTTATTCTCAGCTAATTGAAGCCATTTAAAACTAATTGTTTAACAATAACCACTTTGTCCCAAGCTGCTTTTTCGTAAGCAGAGGCTGATTTTTGCTCATTTGCAGAGCTTTAAAACAACCACGTTGACACCACAGCAAAAATAATAGGAATCATAACACCGACCGGTTGAAGTTGAGTCCACAAGAGTATCTTGTTGCTTCGTGGTTGGACTCATGTTCAACATGGAACTAATACAAAAAAACAGAACAACCAGTGTTTCCAGTGTTGAAAACAAGTTTGTATTTCCATGTTTTGCACTCCGCCAGCCGCAGTGCAGATTACGTTCATTAAAGCTTTGTGCAAAAAAAAAACAAAAAACGTTGGCTTCACGGTGGAACACTGCTGACACACAGAAAATTCGCATCCCCAACAGTATTTTAAGCTGAAATCTGTGAGCCTATGCAGATGGAGACTGCTGCAACGGTGATTAACAACAGTGTCATGCGGCCTCCCAGGTCAAGGATCTAAAGTTTCACGGTGTAACCCCATCACCCCTAGACATATGTCTAATCAAACAATTGATTAGACATATGTATACATGTTTTCTGTAAAATGTTATCTCCCTACTTGACTAAATGCTCTATCAAAACCTTCTCCACAATGCCAGGGGTGTAATTCTGGCAAAAACACATGAAGTCCCTTTATTTAAACAACCCTTTGGGGCCTGGAACAGTCAAATTTAATAATTTTGACTCTAAGAAATTTCGGAATCTGGCTTCAAAAACTCTCCGTGTGCAATTCTTGTGTAATTGCGGAATTGAAACTCCTCAGGCCTTCGAAACCCCCCCAATATTTTTTTACTGTTAAGCAGTGAACATGTCATCGGCTAACCAGGCGACCTGTAGGGAAATATATTATTTACTGAAGTGATGAAGTTAGACTGCGATGGCACTGTCAGTGAGACACCAGCAGCCTGACAAGCCGCAGCATTTGTCAGTAGCAGAGTCGCCACAGTCCATATACAGGAAATGACATGTTAAATACGGGGAGAAACGATATGGATTTCTACTTTTTAAGAAAGAAAAACATCAAACTTAACCTGATATTGAGTTATAGAGTCCTAAAATTCTTATATTTCTCGTAACTGAAAGCAGAGATGTTTGTAACGGCTTTGCAATGTAACGCCAATCCTATAATTTTATACACCATCTTATTGAAGAATTAATGTACAAGACATGAAATATCAACTGTAAAGTTTGACTATATATACAGTACCACACTAAATATTATTAAAGTCACTATGAACATTATTACTTAGTTTAATGGTGCTGTGTACCAATATACTTTTTTTTCCATTTTGTGCCATAATCTTCCTATTTTAACTCATCTTCCCTTTTAATTTATGATCTTATCTTACAGACCACAACTGTTTCAAGCAAGTCCCTGAAATTGGTGAAACTGCATAGGAGGAAATTCAGTTATTTCCCACTTAGTTCAACCTCCAAGTTGCTGAAATAGTTTGTTTTGCTGTTTATCTCCCCGACGTAGCGTCCAGAGAGATACATTGGGGCATCTCAGTGCCCATTTTCAGACATGTGCCCCCCCAGCCTTCTCCTACTCCTCTTCCTCCTCAGCCTGAAGCCCATGCATATCATAGATAAAAAATAAGTGCTCGCCATTATCCGTGGGCACACAGCGTTATATTGTGGATGCTGACATTGCTCTTACCTGGCAGTTGGTGCTTTTACTATATTAATAATGGAGCAGGCACCATCCATCATGGGGATACGAGGCTGCTAATCATGTCAGCTCCCTGCATATTCACTCCCTTCATCAAAAGAAGAGGGGAGGTAGTGGGAGAGAGGCAGAGGAAGACAGTGGGAAAAGGAGGAAAAGCGGGAGAGTCGCGGTGAGAAGCGGAGATAAACACAGAGAGAGGGGAAATGGTAGAGGAAAGGAGAGGACGAGAGGGGGAAAGAGGGAGATGGAAGGGGACAATATCAATGTGCTGAACACATGACAGATGCCCTTGGCCTTTTGCTGAATGGCTTCCCTGTTGGCAGGAGTTAACCAGTGTATTTAAACAGGACAAGACGAATGGGACCTCTGTTCCCCCTGCTCACTGAACCAGCCCATTTCTATTCCAACTCACAGCCTTCCCCCATGTGGGAATGCTAATATGGTTAGCTGACATTGCCGGGGTTAAAACTTCATAACGACGTTTTATTGTAATATTCACTTTACTGTGATGTTCCGTGCTGGGTGTTTTTCGGCATTTGCACTTCTTGACACGGTGCAAAAACAAACCAAAACAGTAAATCAGTTTATAATAATCACTTTGGTTTTCTTACACAGTCTGGGATTATTTACGCTGTTTCCAAAGCGCTTTCCCTTAATTTGAGAAGAAGACCAGATTGTTCTACTCTAACATCATGTACTGGGCTATCACATTTATCAAATAGGTTGAAAATTGAAAAGAGCACCTGATATTTGCAGCAACACCCTCCCCAGCTCACCTCTCTACCCATTAGTCTCCTGCAACCGAGGGACCTTGAGTGTCAGCGCTTTGCTTTGCTTCATTTTGCCTCATTTGGTGTAATGTGACATCCGCACGCCCTGATGACATAACATTCACACAAAGATGCCGCATTTTCTTTCCCGTTCAAATAGCCTCAGTGGAGTGTTATGATAACCTTTATATCAGGGAAAATAAAACCACACAAAAATTGCTTCCAACATCTGTCCTCGAAGATGCCTTTCTCCCAGCCATCAGCACAGAAGAGGAAATTTGCTCGTGATTGATGGGCCTGGTTAAATAAAGATAAGATTTTGAAAATGTGGCCATATGTCTGCCGCATGCACTGTCTCTTTTGGCTCGGAGCCTGGATGCAGAAGATCCACCACATTCTGACATCTTCTTCATGCTGCTCTTCCATAAGGGAAGAACCAGGGGAGCGGGGAGAAGGTGGAGGTGGGCGCCGAGTAGGGGGGCGGAGGGGTGGATTTCAGAGCGACAGGCCGACTGAGAAAAGCGATAATGAGCGCTCGGGGCTGTCTGGGATGCAAACTCCTTCCCGCATGAGATAGCTGCAAGGGAAGGGAAGGGAACAGGGAAGGGGGAGGGAGTGAAGGGAGTAAAGGGAGTAAAGGGTGCAGGAGAAAGTGCCCTCTCAGCTGGGTGATGTTTGATGTGGCGATGCTGCTTCCTACACGGGGGAAAAAGAGAGCGGAAATACAGCCGGTGAGGAGGCCATGAGGGGTAGCTGTTAAGTGCCAATTAGGCGACGATGAGTGGGAGACGGAAATATCCATTTGCACAGACACTCCTGCAAGCAGGCAGGGAGGAGTAGTCAAGAAGTGAAACAAATAGGGCTTAATCCCTGTCAGTTTCCCCAGAGTCGTTCTTCTTCTCACCCTCTATCTCCCTCCTGCCTGTTAGGTAATGTCACATCAGTGTCGGCTAAAAATGTGGGTTATGATTTGCTGTTCCATTTAGGTCTGCCTCCGTCTGGTCTTGGTCTCCTCTGAAGGCCACTGAAAAGAGCGTTTTGCAAGAGCTTGTCACATTATGCCAAAGGAGAATGCCCCGTGTCAGGCGTCCAATTAGTGAGCGGATTCACTCACGTATTTAGTCCATGACGCAGAAAATGATAAGGTGAGTGAGGAAAGTGGAGCCACCATGGTTTTTCTGTCAGTTATAGATAAGCTATTCACAGGGAAGCATCACATTCACAGTCTTTGTTGGTGACTCAGTGTGTATATGTGGGAGTGCATATGTTTTTTTGGTTAGTGTTTATGTGCATCTGTTGGTGTCTGCGTATGCTTGCATTTGTGTGTGTGTATCCTCACGAATACCTGCCAGTGTGGGTGACAGTGTTTGTGTTAAAACTGCAGCCTGGTCAGGGACAAGCGGGGGTAAAATGAGACCAGATGAAGATGATGAGAAAAATTCTGATTAAACAGCTGCAAAATCTTTTATTGCCAGGCAGACCCCAGGACAAAAATGAGAAACGAATCCAAGGTGAATAAGGCCAGAACTGACAAAACTCCCCAAAACGGAAGTTATAATACTAAAACTAACTGTCCAGCTTTTCAAAAAACAGAGAAAATAAAAAAAAATGCAGCTTTCCCATTTAAAGTTTAAAATGGGTTCAATCAGCAAAATATTAACAAAGAACAAATAAAAAAATAACATCCACGTTTCTGATATGCTACTGGCAACAGCAGAAAAGAGAGCCACACACCCATTCTGCACTAAACTCCCAAAACACGGAGCTCACAATACAACAGCATAAAGGGAGGAGCTACAGCACTTTGTGTGTGAGGATGATTGTTTTCAGGAGTTGACTTGGCATAAAACAGGAACCGTGACGTCAGGAATAACACGCGTCTTCTGTGGGGAGCTATGGCAACCGTAGCTATAGTGAAGCGGAGGACCTTGTTTGCGGCGAAAGCAGAAATTTACATGGTCTGAATTCAGCATCCTACAGGTGCACACACAGACTCTCTCTGGGCCACAGAAACACGCAATCGGGCCGCATGATTTTTTTTTTATCCTTTCATACTTTGCTCACATGAAATTGTACAGCAGTCCAAAATTACCCTGATGGATTCACAATGGCTTCAAATGTAGAAGCGTCATTCGTCATCAGGGTCACTGACAATGAATAAGTCTTTTCATGTCCGAGCTCCCAGTCAATCTTGTTTCTATGCAGCCGCACATCTGGGGCCTCGGTAATTTCCCCCGGCTGCTGCCTCAGATCTGCCCGCCGCATACTGCGTTTTGTATATTCATGTGTGTACCTTCCTATCTTAATCCTAGCTATTACTCGCATGGCTGGCCATGTCAAGGGGAGATTTGCTCATTCACAGTGAATGGGCCAATATTGACAGCACGCCCACCGCATCAGCGATCAGTGTAAGGGCTTAGCGCACACTAGATTCACAGGTTTGAAGTTGAATTCGATGAGGAGGGTGGTGTGTTGGAAAACAATACTCACAGGGAATCTATGCAAATGCTAAATGTTACTCTTCAAGTGTCAGGAGTGATAATTTGACTGTGGATATTGCTGATTTACGCAGTGTCCATGTCTTACTGCTTTTAACGGCAATGCACTGTATTGTATTTTTTTTGTAAAGTTAGGCAAACGCGCATGTAGTAAAGCTCTAAGCCTAAATTCTTACGGCACACAGTATTTTTCATTTTTCATTAACTTAAGGACGTTAATCCAACATGCCTATTTACGACTAATATCAAGTCCTGAAGACCTCTGTTGTTTTGAAATGCTGTGATTCCACTACGTAGTTTTCTGTTGTATTCTTCTTGATTTTTTTTAGCATTCACCTCTTATCCCAAGGAGGTTTTGTGGATGTGCACACAAATATTTGAGCCTATTGATGTATGTTGCCCCAGAAAATGGTTCGAGTATGCTAGTCCGAGTCCAGGTCCCGAAACTGATCCAAAGTTGGCCCTTGTGCTACAAGCCAAAATCCCCCCCAAAAGGTAATTTTGCAGCCAATCCTTGGGTCATTCACAGTCCCTTTGAACCTGAAATATCAAATTCAAAGCGTTTAAAAAGGCCAGGCTTAGGAGGTTAATTCTTAGATCACCCATGCGAAAAACTGTATTTACTGTATCCACTAAACAGCACATGTCAAGCCTTAAAATATGGATTATTTTAAGTTGAGGAGTGGTTAACCTGTGCTCAGACCAGGAGCTTTTATTAGCATTAATCAGAGGAGCTATTTTCTTGAAGTGGACTCTCTGAAATTTGATACCATTTACCATGGAGCTGCAGCTCAGTGCTTCCTCACATCTTGACCCCTGCTCTATATAAAGCCCACTTCAGAGGAGCTGCAGTCCAGACTGACCAGTGCTGACAGCTGTTAGGGGTCAACCAGGGTTAGGTCACTTCAGTTTAGGCCAGGTCAAGAGTTTTTTGGAATAAATTTGAAATGTTTATTTCATTTGGATTACTGGGACGTATATCCTGAGGTCAAGCTCTCTAATTCCTTAATTTCAAGGAGCTGTAGGGTCAGCCGTTGTTCAAATGGCAGATCTGGGTCCAAGTTGCCTTAATCCACCTTGCTGAAGTGTCCTTGAGCAAGGCAAAACCTTCCCAAGTGCTGCTCAACAGCTAACCTCTGTGACCCAGTAGAGATTAACAACTCATCCCCCAGTAAAGGGATTTCTGTCCTGATGTGATTCATTTCTGTTTGAGTTTTGCCCAGTTCATTAGAGTTCATTTTGAATCAGTTTACCTTTCCTTTTCTCTGCAGTTCAGCTCAATTCAGCAAATTAGGAGAAAACTCTTGCTGTCGTTTATCAAACACGCCAGCAGCGTCTGGAGCACCAGCTGGCCATAACCCCAACTGATCTCTCCCATACAGAGGTCAAAAGTTGACAAGAAGCTGACTCCCCTTTCATCCCACAAACCGGGAGCTTCTCGCAACATTTTCCAGAGGCATGTCACCACTTCAAAGGTGTTAGCGGAATGATTTGCAGACGAAAGCATTGGCGCTTCTCTCTCTTGGCTGGTTCACAGTTGTCGCTGTCACACTTTGTTTTGCTTAAATGAAATGATTGAGTCCTGACTCTGTGACGCCATTTCAAGGAAAACCAGCCTCACATCATTACATTAGCAGGTGACAGCAGCAGCCACAGAGCCACCAATGCACTGAGTTCAAAGCGCCTTTAGCTACATAAACAGATGAGACGAAAGAAATTCGAGAGAGAGATAGGGAACGAAAGCTAAGAGTAAAGTAATAGTTGGCTTAAAGAAGATCATACAGGTCCAGATTTCTGTTCCAAAATAAGATTAGATCCAAAACTAACAATAAAAAAGTGACAGTTGGTCTCACATAATGACAGTGCTGTTTTAAACCATCCATATGCTTGATTTTATACTTGTAAATTGAAGTCCTTTGGCCTTACAGGAGAGCTTTTACATCAGAAGAACTTACAAAGAGCATCATATATTTAACCCTGTTTTGTAATACACTCTTAAACCTCTGGTTGCAGAGATCAATACTGTATTAAAAAAAAAAAAAAACATGTAGGGGTGCATTTCCACTATACTTTTCCAATCTCCCAAGTGCAGAGGCCATGAAGTCAGACACTGTAAATTCCCTTAATCAATTCAGGTTGCAGATCGTAGAGTCCAGCGCTTAAACAACAGAGCAAACTGACCTCAGGGCAAGCAGTAAAGTAAAGCCAGTGCTGCTAAGCTGGACCATGTAGTGCTTTAAATAGTCAAACTCGTAGCTGAAAATGTGTTGTGATAATTTGATTTGCTGCAGAAAAAGCAACATTAAGGACAAGGGAGTTGATGTGGCCTTATGATAGTCATATGATCGTGAGGTTGCACTCAAATAATTACCCTTTGGCTGTTTGAATACTGCGTCTTTTGTGTGATGCAGCGCAGAGGGTTGAATGGTACATTCAACTGACTCACTGCAGAGGAGCGAGGAAAAAGATTCCTCTTCAACAGGACGGACACAAAGAGCCAAAAATGAGTGACATTTTTTGGGGGAAATTGTCGCTGTGTTTTTCCGGTGCTGTTCATCAGGTCAAGGCCCATTTTTCCAACTGCATAAACTCATTTCATTAAAGCACCTTTCATCCTATGAGCAAACTGTTCCAATGTCCCACTGAAGGATGAGGAAAGCAAGACGCTTATACAGATGAAATGCATTGGTCATGGGGTTTTGGCTTGATCCAGCATCACCATACAAACTGTAAACAAACTCCTTCTTCTAAGAGCGGGCGTCTATTTATTTAGAAGAAAAGCGCTCCCCATTAGCGTTTAAATTGCTGTTGTAAATAGAGGCAGTCCACATTAACAACCTCATCCTGTGTGCATAATGCTCCCGGCGTCAGCGTGCCTTGTCATTACGACCATTTCTGCTCCATTATTTCAACACCAAATCACCAAATCCCTCTTTTCAAATTCGTCACCCCCCTCCCGTTTGCTTCAGTGCAGTAGGGCTCGCACTTCAAACTGCTCTAAAATGAGCTTGCTTTGCCAGCCCGGCAGCTAGCCAGACCAATCATCCATCTGCAATAATAGAAATCTTCTGGATGATGATAGACTGAGGCAATCACTGGGCAGGCTGAGTGGGCTCTTCAGTCTGGCCTCTCCACCCCTGCTGTTGGTTGATAGCAGGGGAGAGCCGGGGGAGGCTGGCACGGGTATTTGGTAGGTAGGCCTCAGAGTGCCCTGGCTGGTTGGCAGACGGTATGAATACACATGGCAAAAAAGAATATAATAAAAACTGGAAAAAATACTCAGGGCTTGGGGGATGAAGCACGATATGTTTATCATTTAAAGGGACCGTTTGTTTTGAGGAGAACATTTATATTTTCCCACAGTATGTACCTGTGAGACTTTTTTTCTTTCTTTTTTTTTTTTTTAAATAATGTAAGATTATTCTAACTTAGCTGAATTTACTGCAAGTCGATGCAATAGCAGCTTTGTTCAAAAAAAGGGGAAAACATCTTCATAGTTCTTCAAAATGGACGGCTAGCTTAACTGAATGACACATTGTCATTTCTTTTTTCCATTATCACACAACCAGGGCAGCTTTAACGGTAGGTTATGATGTTAAAGGCCGTACAGTAATCTAATTGTCAGATTTTGTATTGCACTGCTGTCAGATTTATTTCTGATATACTTTCTCAGCCCACTGAGGAGCATGTCATCCAGGGCACGCCAGGGATCTTGTGTTGCACTTTCATTAAGTTGGAGGACTCAAGAGAGATACATTTTTAGAAAGAATGGTGAAAACTGAAGCAGCAGAGGCTTAGATATCCTGACTTTCAGTCCCTAGTATAAACTGTCTTGGATCTAATCTTCGAGAAACACTAGATTTCCGATAAAGAAACTCAATAGCATCTTTTGTTAGGCCTCCCCTGTCTGGTTAAGACCAATGTCTTTCAAATGCCGCACTCCAAGTGAACTTTCATTCAGAGCCACAGAAGACATTATACCATTTTTCGCGGGTTGAGTAGTACTCCTCTTGACAAGTAAACTGATCATGTTTGAAATGAGTGGGGTGCCCCTTTAAACTTAAAGCAAATATCACCAAGCTGGAAGTTCCATTAAACCCTAAGCGTTAGAGAAAGTTTTTGGGAGGAGACGTTACTTGACATCTAGCAATCAATTTAGCTATTCTTTCTTTTAAAGTACTGCATGAGCCTGGAATTTCCACTTGACTGGGCCCAACACCAAACAAACTTCTTCAAAGTGATTCTGCCCTGAAGTCAATATTTTAACATCAAACTCTTTTCCACTTTCCATTTCCCCCCCCCCTTTGTCTTCCTTTCTTTCAAACCCTAACCCTCTATTTTACCCCCCTTAAAAAACGCATTTACTGGTACATTGTTCATTGTCAGCCTGTGAATACTAAGACATTAACAGTGTAGCGCCCACCAACGATTGGTCCAGCCAGCCATCAGGCACACAAACTAGATCTGTAGACCTCTCTCCACCGAAAAAGCAATAGTAACAAATCCATGTGCGGGTGAAAATGGGTCTGAACCCAGCCTGCATCTAATCTGTCAAGCCCATATGAGGAAGTCCTTGAGAAAATGCAGTAAACTGTAAAGCCCCCTACAAGTGTTTATTCATGACTGCTTGACTGGAAGCCCATACAGCTGGATAGTCATCGAACCACCATGGCTTCTTTAGATTCTGCCACCCTTCTCCTATTTCATCCCCTCATTATTTCTCTCTCAACCACCTCCCTCCCACCACATCTCGGCTCTCTCCATGCCCCGAGCACCTCTGTCCCTCAATCATCCCGCACTTCCCCGGCTCTCCACACCTCCACTTCGACCCCGCTCCATCCCTTCATCCATCCTTCCACCTCTCCATCGCGTTCATCTGCATGGAAAGTGTCTCTTTCTGCCTGGGCTAATTGGCTCTAATTAGAGTCATTCAGCAGGGGTTAATCAAGGATGACTTACGCAGATTATGACTGGTGGGGGGAGGAATCGGGGGCAACAGACAGCCTATGTGCCACGCCGGCAGGCACACATCTCTCCTCCCAACGCGGCCCGGGGACTTGGCATAGATAGATGTGTTTAAACCTATGCCACAATGTGATGTCTTAGGACATTTGCTCCTGAAAAACATCCACCCACTACATCTGTGGAAGTATGAGTCTGAAAAACTTTATTTTACTTGCTGAAAATGAAGTGTGACATTCCAATTTCTTCTTTTTCAAAAAAAAAAAAAAAGAAAGAAAGAAATCCAGACAATATGTTAAAATAAAGATCACTGCATTACCATCAACATTTTTGGAAGTAATATGATATTATCTCTCCCTTCTCCACCTTTTAAAGTTAAAAAAAAAAACTTTTAGATAAGAATTTAAGACAGTCACGTTTCTAACCTGATTAACACTTTTGCAAATGAGGTGGGCTTGTGAAAGATGAGATTTAAAACATCTGTGATGGCTTGACAGCTGAACATTTTTTTCAGAAAATGAGAAATTCATGATTTGAAGTTATTGGTTGCCTAGAACTCAACTTGGAAAAAGATTAAGATCTACAGGACCAGTATTTAATGTGTTTGGTTTAATTGTCGATTTCTAGGTGAAGGTAATGACGACACTAAATTTAGTTGCAAAGCTTTTCAGATGTAAAATTTGCACATTGTTTAAACAGCATTTCAGTGGCCATATTTTAGTGTGAAGCATGTCCAATCTACAGTCATTAAAATGCTGTCAACTTGATGGTTATATGGCACCACATTTGGCCCTATTTTAACCTTCACATGTTGATGATGAAAATGTAGGAGGGTAGATTTAACTTGGAACAAAACAAACAATAATTAGGCGGAGCTGGAGTTAAGAAGCACACCTAGTCTAAGACAGGAGTGTCAGCTGATTGCTCAGTAGCGTCACTTCGGCCGATGTCGCACACCAAAACAGCTTGAACGTCATCATTTCAATCAGTCATGGAAGTCTTGTATGTCAGATGTGAGGAACTGCTGTATTTCTTTGTCTTACCTGGTAGCAAACAGAATATTTTTTTGAATTTTGAATAAAAACAAGCAATGCGGAGACACTATTTTCTTACAGCTTAGTCAATATAAATCCCTTTTAAGAGTGGTTTAAAGGTTCTAAAGAACTGAAGATGTTTATATGAGCGTAAATGTCTCTTTAGGCCTGTGACATCCAAACCAAATTAATGCGCCTGAGCAATCAGCCGACACACCGTGAGCATATTACCCAACGTCTCTTCCTCCCCCTGACAGTAATTATAAACTCAAAACAAAAGCCTCTTCTCTTATGGTTTGCCTTTTCCTATGTAAACACTGAATCATCTGTTGATTCATTTTGGAGAAAAGAGACTCAAATATTGGTCCTAAGGGCAGATAGGCAGAGTATATGATAACACGGCAGGCACAGTCATTTTAGCATTGCTTCAATATTTTCATGGCAGGTCTCTGAAATTACCACCTGACACGTTTCCAAGCGGTCTTCCTCACACTTTTAATATCAGTGTCGTATGCACAATGCAATATTCCAGGTCTCTTTATTGCCTTCTCAGGCTGTTACATACAGAGGCTTGTGGTAATTATTTAGGAGGGCCGTACTGTACTAAGATCCCTCTGGGAATGGAAATATTATGGCTGGGTCATGCACACACACACACAAACACACACACTGGCATACTGGACAGAGAGTAATGGCCCAACCCCTGGTGGTAATGGCTTCTCTTTCTGCGTGTGAGTGCGTGTGCACGGTGGCATACATGTATTAATCTGAGCATGCTCCTACCAAGTCTATTTGATGTGACTAGTCCATTAGATTTTCAATGGGCTCCTAAACCATAATCCTGAATACACTAAGGTTTTTTTTTCGATGAGCTCTTCATTGGAACTGCCCCACAGTACAGATTGCTCTTGTCACTGTTGAAGCAGACAAATTCCCCCTCATATCCTCTGCATATGGGATGGGATTGTCTCGTTATGGCCCTGTTACATTCCCCGATGGCAACATTAGCCGGTGGCTGTAAAAAGACTATTAGGACCCAAATAATTCTGGACTGAAGACAGCGAGGCTAAGAGAAGTTAGCGAGGGGTGATGGGAAAGAGAAAAGAAGACATAGAAAGAGATAAAGTAAGAGAGTGCTGAATTGGGTGGTGTGATTTGAGGGGGTTTCTTGTTAGTACAAAGACGGCCAGTGTAGCTCCACATGCACACAAGAACTCCCACGTATATGTATGTGTGTGTGTGTGTGTGTGTGTGTGTGTGTGTGCATATATATATATATATATATATATATATATATATATATATATATGTATATACATATATATATATATATATATATATATATATATATATATATACACACACATATATATATATATATATATATATATATATATATATATATATATATATATATACATATATATATATACACAAATATACATATATATATATATATATACACACACATATATACATATATATATATATATAATAGACATACATATAGACTGCACGCTCACTCTCTGCAGCGACGTAGCAATTCGTATCCACCGCAGCCAATCAATAAGCACTTGACAGGTACTGAAATACAATATAGAGAACAGCACTAGCCTGCTGGTTCTCCTGCTCCATTTAAACTGCAGTTTGACAGCTGAAGAGGGAAGACGGGGGGGGGGGCATTTGGAGATGTCTCGATTGGCCCTGACACTGGGCTCTTATGCGGGAGCAGAAAATTTGGCCGCACAAATCTCCGTTTTATCAAGTTAGTTTTGTCAATGTCAACAGTCTTATTCTTTTTAAAGGTGGAAATTATGGCAGGACCGTGCGATAATTTAACCTGTTTCCGGTAAACGACTTGTTTGATAGCAACTCGTTTGACTTGCTTTTTTGACAAGGTTGTGAAGGAAACGGGTTAAGATTATTGACTGCAATGACAGATTCTTAATTTAGAGGAATAAAATTACGCTCAGGGCTCGGTAATATGGAAAATTACAACAGAAGACAGATGGCACTCACAGGCTGAAATATATCCATATACAAAATATATCCGTGGGACACCTGGTTACCACCATTTTTGTTGTTGTTTTTTTCAAAGAAAGAAAAAGAAAAAGA
Organism: Xiphias gladius; assembly: GCF_016859285.1. Taxonomy (NCBI): domain Eukaryota; kingdom Metazoa; phylum Chordata; class Actinopteri; order Istiophoriformes; family Xiphiidae; genus Xiphias; species Xiphias gladius. The sequence goes on from NC_053412.1 coordinate 4,679,493, forward strand.
AAAGCGTCGTTAATTGTTTTTTTCCACCCTTTCTTTCCCTCTGTCTTCTGTGGCAGATGAGGATCCAGAGCTAATGTCCCTCTTCCATCACAGCTACTCTCCAGCTGCACAGCACTGATTGGAGCTGGAACCACCTCATGATTGCACTCTCTTATTGGGAGCAAAAAAAAAAAAAAAAAAAAAAAAAAACCACAGAGAAAGAAAAAAAACCTCATTTAATTCATTCTGCCTATCTCTCCCTCCCCATCTTTTAGTGTTTTGTGAGGTGGAAATTGGAAACGCCCCGCGAATGTGTCAGGGAGACATCCCAAACCGAATCGAGGTGCCATTACCCCGATGGGTGAAGCACAGTCGGGCTGAAAAATCTCCGGCTTGCTCTCTCTCGCTCAATGATTGTCTCATCAGCAGGAGTAATTTGGGTTTCTGGTTATCGCGTCATTTCTGATGCCGACGAGGGGGAGAAACGGGCAGAGGCGTAATTACTTCTCTCTGTAGACGGAGAACAGATGAGGAATTGGGCAGTAATTAATAACTGGCTGGTACCCTACTGGAGTAGATGCTACCTCTCAGCACCGCCGCCTCCTCTGAGAGAGACTTTACTCACTGTGAGAAACGAGTGGGAACATACCCTAGTAGCAAGCCTGATGGATCAGCAACAGGCATTTCAAAGAGAGAGAAAGAAAAAGAAATGAGATAGCAAGGTGAGAGTGAAAGAGGCGGGGGAGGGAGCAGGGGGAGGAAGATGAGATAGCGGAGTGATGGGAGCTGAGGAGAGAAGAAAGAGTGAAGATGGGGGATGAAGTGGATGCTGAGGGGACAGATTTGCCTCGGCTTTAGTGCACCTGAGAGGCAGGAGAAAAGAAATGAGAGAGGATAGTGGCAGACAGGTGAGGAGGAAAGGTAGCAGAGGAGAGGAAAACGATGCTAGGCTAGTCGAATACATGCATGAAGCAAAAGTGACAAGTCTGTGCTTTTGATAGGAGGCTGTCAAATGGGCCTTTTCTGAGTCACTTTCCAGCTCGTGTGGAATAAATCAAGAATATATTACAAAAGGATATGCTTCCCTTTTCTTACTGACTGTTTTCATTTCCTCACCTACGTTTGAATAATGTCTGGCTCTTCCGCTCCCATCTCCGGCATGCATAGATTATTCCGTGAGGCTCCCTGGCAACCGCACTAACAATGCTGCCAGGGCTTTCTATCTTATCTTCTCCGTTTGAGGCGTGTCGCTTCAGCCTTGACAACCCATTAGCTTGCACTTTGCTTTCGAACGTGCCTCAGCTAAAGAGTCGTTGAGCAACCCTCGGTGAAACTGACCTCCCTGCAAAAAAGGGCATTATTTTTTAGTATTTTTTGTTAAAATCCACTCTCCCCCCGCCATCTCTCTTCCTTCAGTGCCGATGTGGAAGTCTGTCCAGCTTCCCATTTTTATTCTGCACCACTTCCTCCTCTCCTCCTCGCCGTCTGTTTAATAAGATCTTGACGACGGCGGCGGCAGCGGCATCGGCACCGTGTCTGGTGTCGGATGCCAGGAACAGAGAAAGATGATCGGCACTTGTCAAAATACAATCTGGAGGCTTAGGTGAAGTCAACAAGATGAGAGACGATATCTGAATGCAGGAGAAGGGCCGGCGATTATGTTTACCTGTCTGTCTGGGGTGTAACTCTCAAAAACACACACATATACACACACAAACACACACACACACACGCACGCAGCGAGTTATCTACCGAACAAGAGCGCAAACACAAACGGATAGCTATCACGCACAATCACGTGCAATAAAGTGCACACAGTGGACCTGCATATCCATTCAGCGCATATGAGAAGTCACAAACATACACACACACACACTGATGGTTATCTTCCACAAAGCAGCACAAACAGAGGCTGATAGCTATCTCAGGTGCGCACACACGCTCATGCCACGATTGGCCAGTTCCACAGGAGCTGAGTGAGTCTTCTTCATGAGATATGGCGATGAATGCTGTGTCACGACTCCATAGCTGCACTCTAATAGTCAAAGACAATACGTGAAGGCTCGGTGTGGACAAAGCAGCAGTTGGACAAAGAGGAATTTGAAAGGCAGAACAGTGAAAGTCAAATGAGTTGAGTGCACTGAAGAGGTTCATACGGGCCCGTACCAATCAATCACACTCATCAGCGTCTCTGAGAGGGTTTATTAACAATTCAGGAGGCAGCCGGCCCCATTTTGACCATTAGCTGATTCCTGCTCTGACTCTGTGTCTTTCTACATCTAATTTTCCTGCCTCTCTTTCACACGCTGCAGTCTTTACCCTCCATTTTCCCCACCAATCTGAAGGTTTTCTGTACATCAGGGCTATCCTAAATGGGGGGTTGATGGGGCAAATGCGATCCCCTACTTTCCGTTAGTCCTGCGCTCTATCACTTCCACAGACATAAGCCTCCTCTGGCCCCTTTTTTTCCAGCAGTTTTACTGTTTCTGAAGTATGATGTTGAGAAAACTACCACTCAGAGATCATTGCTAAATGATCTAATTGCTATCTTGCTGTAATTTCGAGTCAATCTACCTCACCCGACGGTTTTCTTTTACTCACAAAATTGCCGATTCGATATACAAGCACAAACAGTCTCTTTTCAGGTGTGTCTCTCTTTACAGCCTGGTGGTTTTTATAGCTATTTAGCCAGTGTTTGTGCACAGCCAATTCTCCTGGTCCACGACGATGATGCCAGGTGTGGTTGCTAGGCAATTTGTGACGCAGCTGAGGGCAAAGCCTGTAAAAGCGAGCAGGTATGGGTTTAGGAGCCTTGCTAAAAATATGCACCATCGCAGGGATCTGCAAACCCCAACGAGCCACAATCCATCAGGTAAGAGGAGGTCTGTCTGTGTTTGTTTCTCTGCCTCCTCCTCCCACTATCCTCTATCTGTTGACAGCACCTGTGGAAAGCAGCTGGCTGGGTAGCAGGGTGCTTTTCATCGTACGCGCAGGCAGAGGAGGCTGGTTAAACCCGCTGGGGCTACAGGGATGTTACACACCATGACAACAGTCAGAGGCCCCGCTGCTGTTGCCACTGCCCACATGGGACACGAGAGAGCGGGGAAAGGTGTTTGCATGAGTGTGAGTAGGTGTGTGTTTGTGTTCTTTCTGTGCGTTAGTGTGCGCTGGAAGATGTGTATGTGTGCGTAGGTGAGATGCCTGCATCTGTTTAAGCAGAGGAATAGTTGGTATTCTCGTGCAACATATGGAGTTTCACTCCAAGAGTCAAAGGAATATATGTCTAATGTTAAAAATGTAATGAAGGTGCAGGAAAAAATCAGCAGACAAGGGGGGAAAAAAAAAAACTGATATTGGAGGTTCCCAGAAGAAAAAATGGGACATCTGGTAACTAAAAAAATGTGTCTACCTAGATATCCATAACAATCTGTAATAACAAAATCCAAGTGAAAATTTGAAATTAAAAATAAGTAAAAATACCAATAGGATCCTGTCGCCAAAACATTTTCTGTATTTTCCATGCGATTACTATGAGGGTCTCAGGCGTATAATCAGCAGCTAATTTGTGCTGTCTCCTCATTTTTGTCTTCACTTTCCATTACCGGAAATATTTGCTAAGCTGTTAACATTGCAAGGGCACCTTGTTTGCTCTAAACTGCTGTGATCAGTGTCCTCCTGCAGCATGAACCATAACCTTTGGGTAAGAGGGAGTATAAAATCTGTAAATGGGTTTAAACTGATTCCCTTTTTTTGAAAAGCCCACATCTGTGTTATTTATTTATTTATTTAGGAAGAAATACATTAAGAAAGAATGTTGTTGTAATAAACTGATTAATATACGGCTTTAACCTATGCTGCCACATTCAAATCACCCTGCTCGCTTTCATGTATCAACGCAATAAGTGCGATAAGAATTCAGCCTCCACAACAATCCCACAGTATCTGATGTAATATTGCTACTTCACCAGCACCATTAGACTGCAGATTTAGCAATTGATTTCCGTGGCTCCGGCTCTTAACGACAACATGAGCCCAAAGCTGGTCTCTTTGGCAGGTAAATCAAAGGCTGTGGCTTGTTATCAGGTTTCATATGCAGCTTGAGGATCAGGGGTATGTAATGTAATAAAACAGGTGCTCAGTGGGAGCGCTCTGACGGTATTACTACTGTTGCACTGGGTCATGCATAAGCCTCACGGGCTCAGGCGCATAACTTACTCGCATGTATGCATGTAATAATATAGACGCTAACACACAGAAACAGACACACACACATAAATATACACAAACTGTATGTAAATGCTGGTCGCACACACGCACACACACATGCTATTGCTATAAGCAGAAAATTGACGTGTTTTGGATTTGTTTGAAAAAAAATATTGAATTCGTGAAGGTTTTAGAAAACTCTGGAAACAATTCTGGCTGCTCTTATCACAACATCTTGCTGAAGTATTGCTAAATCCCCACTCCCCTGCATAACACGACAACCCCCCCCCCGCGGACAGAAATCCAGTCCCGTCTCTGTGTGACCAGGCAGGTACTGTGACGGATAGCTTGTAAGCATCCCACCATGTTTCATCAAGCCTTCTTCTCTCTTTGTCAGTGCCGGAGACCGAACGCTTCCATACAGCATCTCACCTTAGGGACGCCGCTGTGTTCAATAATTCAGTGGCTGTTGCTCAAGTCCTGTGGAGAGCGCTCATCAGTGACCGATGAACATCCCTAGTGGGTCCTGGCTCCATCCTGGAAAGGGTTTTGTTTTGTTTTGTTGTTTTTTTTTTTCAGTAGGCCAGAGTCGACAGTAAAATCTACTGGTAATTATCATGGTTTTACAATTTGTTTTAGTTTTTTTCTTCTGGAAATTATCAAATCGTTTAGTAGCTATATAGCCGTGGTTTACCCATGCAGGTGTTTTCAATTATTTTGGCTCATCAGCGCTCTGGGGACTGCACGTACAAACCCTGTTTGATTGACATCTCCCTTTCTGTCCTGCTAGATTTGTTGCACCTGTTAGGGCAGGACAACTCCTACCTTTACCATTGTTATTCATACCTTGTTTGCTGCCTTCCTGGCAGGAACTCACTCTAAAAAGATAGACGACTTTTAGTAAGGTAGAAAAAAAGACACATTGCGCAGAGAGTTTGGCGACCTCATGCTCAGCCCCACATCACTCTCGGTCTAATTAGCCAAAACGAAAACACCTGTGCGGGTGTGCAGGGCCTTTTTACCTAACTACAACAGTGATCTCTTGGTACCAGCTTTCATGTTGCAGAGTGATACCGTCACTTTACAGAATATTGTACCCTAGTTTGTTTGAGTCGGTTGTCCCACACTTAAGGCCACGTTATGTTTGGGCCAATAAAGTACGATTTCAAATGGGTGGCAGTGAAAAGATAAACTTCACTTGTTCGCAAATGTGCAGTTGTGGGGTCCGACAACAAAGAGGTAATGTCCTTCAGCCAGTGATCATTGATCAGTATGCCTGCACTTAGAGGTTTTACATTGAAGGGTTGCCAAGCCCGACAGTAAGCCAAAGTTCATCCCCGATCTCCTCTACTCTCCTGAACCCCCGGCGCCTGTTTCTCAAGCTGCAGGATTTGGTTTTTGTGGGAAAAGCGCTGGAGAAGGAGGGGCATCAAAGCTGACAGACAGCTTGGCGGCGGCGGCGGCGGCGCGGGGTGGGTGGAGGGTGGGCAAATGGAGAACCGGCTGGCCAGACTGGCAGAGGCAGGACAACATAAAGGTTGACCAATTATTCACTGTTGTTGAGGTTTGATTCCTCTGGGGTTTAGGAGTATTTCAAAGAGAGTTGGAGGTTAATGTGCGTCTGTAAAGAACACAACAGATAAAACCTCCTCCACTGGGTACATCGTAAAAATCAATGCTCTTCTTTGCTCACCTTAGGTAGGTCTTCAATGCTGCTTGACTGGCAAGGTGGTCAGAGAATTTTGCTATACCTTACACCTTACTCCCACAGCAGTGATACTGAACACGCATTACATTTGGGATGGGAACTGCTGGCCGCTTTGATTTATATACAGTATATTTAATAAGTCTATTGGGTTGTTTTTCATTCCTCAAGTCTTCAAAATTGCTACAGTGGGAAAAATGTTATTTTTTTAATGATAATGTCTTTCTTTATTGCTGCACATACACACATTTGGTGGTCTTAGCAATAAGAAGTCCTTCCCATTCTCCCACTTTCCTGTAGGGAATTTAGACAGCAATAACGTCTACCACTGCCATATCTTTGTGGCATCCCTTTAACAAGGCTAGAGGCCAGGGAAACAACCAGCGAGGGAAGCTGGCAAGAGTCCTGGGTGACATGTTGCTGGTCTGCTTCGGGCATTGTTAGCAGAGTCCAGGTGGAAGAGGAAGGGAAGGAAAATGGAAAACAAGGAGGAAGGGAAGCAAGACAAAAAGGGGGGAAGGTGAGAAGGAGGGAGGAAGGAAGATCTCTCTGCAGTGACCATAATTCTGAACGTTATACCAAACCAGGGTTGAAACCAGCAATAATCAGCCTAATGAACAGAGTCATTACTACTTGGATTCAAAGCACGGTTCAATGCAGAAAATGTCCACCTTAACAAAGAACAGCAAGAAAGAATAAGTGTAAGAAGAATAAATTTGGAAACCAATCTAAATATTTTAACTGTCCTAGCAGATTTAAAAGCAAGGAAAAAGTGGAAAGCTATCCAACGAAACCATGTAAATTTTTCAGGATCATACACTTGTACTATGTTTTGAGAAAATTCTCCCACCTTTTAGGCCAGGAAAATCACAAAGCTACAAATCCTAAAGCTGTTGATGTTTGGAGATACGCGTGGTTTTTTACCGGACAGCATTGAGGACTAGAGCCAAATGATGTGGCTGCTGCAAAGCCTGGGCAGCACAACTATAGCATTACACTACGTAGTCAAAAAGAAGCTTTATTTTCACATTACTGGGCAGAAAAAGGGGTTGCAACCCATGTCAAGCATTTGCGCCAAACAATGTGAGAACAACCGCACAGGCACGATAACCATTTTCCCCGCTTTGTTCTTTCTCAGCTGCCAATCCCCCTCTGTAGATCTATAGGAGACATATAAAGCACATAAAAACACACACATACACACAGGCGCGGGGGCTCCTTTCTCCCTAGTCCAACCCTGTTTTCTCAGTAGAGAGCAGAGGAAACAGCATGATCTAAATAGCTCATTAACTTTTGATGACTGGGTCCTTTGGCTGTAGATCTTGAAAGCAAACGGGAGCCAGACTCCTTATGGCTATTGATTCAGCAACACCCCCCTTCTGCATGTCCCATGGAGGTCTACCAGGGACTCCAAATTATTCATGCCAGGATCCGTGCATTAAGTAAATGACTGACTGGGACAGTGTGCGACCAGCTCTGTTATATAAGGACAAAATCGCATTTGTTACAACATGACTAACAGCCGTACCACATTATTGATACGGTCGCACTGAGGCCAAAATAACCAGTGCTACAGTACTACATTATATGTAGTAGCACTTAAGACTGGTATTAGTCTTAATAATAACGTGCAGGGTCAGACTCCGGTTGGAAGGTTGGACACATTTTTGTAAATTTCAGACACTTTGCAGAGCAAAGTAGGATTTATTGGTGAAACAAGGGGCTAACGGCAGTCACGCTATAAACGCTTACGGCATAGGTAACTTTTATTTTGCCCAGTTTCATTACTGGAGAGGAAACTACTGCTGTGCAATTGCAGTATTTATGTTCTTTTGTTCACTGTGATAGAGGGCAGCGAGAGCAGTGAACAGAAGGTTTGCACTGGAAACAGATTTGCTAGATTGTGTCACTGAAAAGATATTTGAGCCTTTCTTCAATTTGCTTAAGGTTGTCTTTACTATCAACACTGAATGTGTTATCTCCGAGGCTCCCATAGCCCCAGCTTCTATGGGAAGTATGTGTGTAGGCTCATTAGATATGCCATTTACATACAAAGCTAAATAGAATCCAGTATTTCACAAGAAAAAAAAGGAGGATTAGTCTGAAAAAAAGAATATAATTTTCTGTACTGAACGTGCAACCCCTCACATTTATCTTGCAAAACAGTGGCTTTGTTCTGACCCTGATGTTGAAAACCACTGAACTATGCTACTGTTTTATTTCCTGCATCTACATTTGACTTTTAGCGGTTCCAGATCTTAGCCCTTAAGTCCAAACTGGCTCACACGGAAAGCCCCACCAGTAGCAGTTTGGACAATAAGCCTAATATTGAGGTTATTTGCACTTGAGAGGGAGGGGGGTTAATGCTTTTGTAGGAATACCAAACGGAAGTGGTGTATGTAAATTTGGATTAAGCAGATAAGGCCCCTGTCAGCTTCAATAAGTATTGTTGCTATTGTGTGCGAGTGTGTGTGTGTGTATCTGTTTGTGTGCATGTGTGTCAGCCAGTGGCTTTCGGCAGAAGAAATGCATATAAATGAGCTTTTTACCTGCAACTAGCACTACAATTAAAGGCTTCACTTTGGCGAGCTCCTAACCGTGTGTGTTTTCAAGGGGGATACTTCAACGCGTGTTTGTGCATGTGTGTACCTCTTTGAATATATGATATACGTCTGTCTATATACACCTGAGGGACAGACCAGTCCACGCTTTTAAATCACACCTCGAACTGCTCGATGACTGCGAGCCAATGAGATCCGTGTCTGAAGATGATAGTGCCGCTCTATGACTCAGCCTATGTCTGGCGTTACGTTTCCAGCATCACGTTCCGCACGGCACCAGGGGAGAAAGACCGAGGGACCGAGGAGAGCACTGATAAGGCGCGGAGCTAGTCGTGTAGTGGGTCAGTGCGGCGGTGAGATAGGGCAGCTACATGGCAAAAGGAAGCCAAGCATGACCGCTTTCTTACTCTTTCACTCATCCGTCTTTCCTTTTCCTCTATCCACCCCTCCGGTCATCCTCAATATGGTCTTGTTATCTCGCGCAGCACTGAAGGCTGCTGTGTGCGTGTAACTGTGTGTGTGTGTGTGTGTGTGTGTGTGTGTATCTTTGCTTGCATTTGTCCTCCTATTTGTGTATGAATGCGTGCACGCCGGCCTGTCATTTTGTCATCCCTGTGTTCAGGTCCCCTAAACATATTTTCAGCCGCTACCGAGGCCTGCGAGCACAGAACCGTCTTTTCAGCATGAACAAAAAGTAAGGAAGAGACGAGGTAAAGCCCCTGCATCGATTTTACACCCACTCCTTGGCTGCTGCTGTCCTTGAATATAAATGACGGTGTTTCAACCCACTCCTCTCTGCAAGGCTCCCAGAATTCTTTATGGCTATCATAGTGAGGATCTCCCTCATTTTCTAAGCTTATCCAAACCTGCTCTTCTCATATCCCCGCAGCAACCAGAGGATAGACCTCCACATCTGCCTCATCACTGAAACTCAATTTGACACCCAAGAGGGAGGCAAACTAAGAGAGAATTTGATCTCTGGGAGTCTCTGGGAGCGAGTTCTCTAATCTTTCCCCCGACCAATCCAATGGGGCAGGGACACTTACTGTACAACTCACTCATCTCCAGTGGCGGCTTTGATTCTCTCGCTCCTCTCTGCTGATTTCGCATAATCACACGGTAATGAGGTTGGCTGTGGTGCGCCGGTTTGGCCCCGGCGCGTGGCTAGCTTGTGCGCGCATGTTAAGGGGCTGCAAGAAGGTTTTAGTTAAGAGGAGGGAGGAGGAGGAGGAGTTGGAAGGAGTGGAAGGAGTAAAGGTCTGGAGCCCCCTACTTTGTGCGAACATTTGTTAGAAATACAATTACACGGGCGCACAGAAGCATACCGGGCTCCACAATGATTTCTCCATTCTCCAGTCGGTGGAGCGGCTAATTTCCTTAGCAGCTAAGTACTTATGGATTGCTCTGTAACAGAAGCTCTCGACGATGGAGCCGAGCTCAGCGGACGAGGGCGGCGTATCCCATGATTGTTTCTGCCTCATATCTGCCATATAGGGAAGCCTGCTCTCAGACAGGGGCCACAGTACCGCGTGACTCGCTCAGCAGGTAAATATTCGGCCCGGGGATCAGATTCTGTGAAGAACAGGTGTTGGGGCTGTTTTTCTCTGCTACCTGAGTAGAGTTACAGGGCTGGGTTAAATGACAGGAACACCCACAATATAATGTGGCCCCGTACACAATACAACTATAGGGCTATTGTACTGATTTTCTTTGGCACTGACAACAACATTCCAAATAGTCGATGCTGCAAAGTAACCAATTGCATTTCCTCAGATACTTTACATGAGTACAATTTTGAAGTACTTGTATCTTACTTTTTTGTACTCTCCATCTTGCGCAACTTAATGCTTCTATTCCGCTGCATTTATTAGTTACAAATTGCTTGCAGAATAAGTATTTACGTACAGAATTATAAAATGTGATGCGCTGGTGTAGTTTAAGCAACCCAATGGAAAAAAAAAGGTAAACTTTATTAACATGTTCATGCTTCAGAAATAACAATCCAATATAATACAAATGATATTATGATAATAAGTATATAACACTCTGAAAAGGGGATTTCTAGATAATTACTTTTTTATATGTAAATACATTTTGTTGATAATACTTTCATGTAGTTTTCTTTCAAATCATAAGGCTGGTGTTATTCTTTATTGCTCTCATTTTCAGAATTCATCTCTCCGTATTTTCCCGTGTCCCCACCCAGTCCATGACCCTTAACCCCAGGGCTATTCAATCCTACTGAAGGCGTAACTCTTTCAAAATGGTCATAAATGTATATTTTCCTGCTCAGTAATTTTTTCACCAAGCGCTAGTTTTAGTTTGCAGAAACTATGGAGGTCTGTGACACAGAGGAATAAGTTTTATCAGGCTTTGGCTACGTTGCCAGCCTTATCTCTTTAGGTAAAGTTGTGAATCGTAATGAATTTAAATGAGGAATATCCGTTTCGCAGGGCTTCATTCAATAAGTTATGTATGTAATTTAGGAAAACACAATAAGTGTATTAAGTGATTGATTAAGCAACACACTGCGCATTATTGCATCGCCTACAGTGTTATTTTATTATAGTGAGACACTTAGATAGGTTGGTAAATAGGTTTTACCGTCATGCCGGCCTTATTTACTCAATGTCCTGTTTTCACGGGTGGTGGCCCCCTTATTACATCAACATGGCTTCAGATGCACTCAGATCAGCGAGACTAGCAGCCTATGAGCCCGTGCTGGCTTGTGGTTTTGGTGTGCATATCCCATAACATCACAAGTGCCAGGCATCACACTGAGAGTGGACATGAGGTGATGGACCGCTGCGAGCTACTGTCAAACTCTGCGGGGGGTGTCGTTTACCCATCATGCAGCGTTGTGGAAAGCGAGGCATCGCCAGCCGTGTCATTAACCCTTTACATGTGGCTGCGTCTCAACAAGCAGACGTCGAGCTGCATCTAATTTTGGCCTCTATAGAAGTCGCCACTGTAGCGGTACCAATTTATTTCAACGGTTTGATTGCAATTCTGTATATTTCGTATTTGTTCCGTGGCCACAAAAATGAATCTGGTTTGTAGTGGATTTGAAGTATCAGAATTGGAGCCCAACTGATTGTATGTTAATTATAGTTAAATATTTTTTTTGTTTGTTTTATAGGCTGCATTTGTAAACATTTGAGTTGTAATTGTACTGGATGTTGTTCGTAGTTGTTATTTATCCCAATCTTTATGGAAAATTTGCTTAAAATGTAGAATTATATTTTAATTTAGCTTTTAACTGTAAAATGTCTTGCTCAGCACAAACCTTTAATCAGCAAATTTAAGTCATGCCCAATGTATTGTTACTGGATGGATATTGGTCAATATTTATACTATTGGATTTTTTAACTTTCAAATATCAATATCAGTATTTGCTTGAAAAACTCCAGTATCAGATGTGGTCCCATCACAATATGCCAATATGATTTTAAACAAGATTTTAATTTAATTAGCTGAGGTTAATTAATTTTCATCATGGATCTTTTCAGCCTTCATCAATGTCACAATCCATCAAACGATTCTGAGCATCAGTGCCTCCTCGCAAGTAAACTTTAATTGACAATTTCAATTGAGAATGCTAAATACCCATCTGTTCCGTGTGTGTTTCGTGCTGTTTTCTTGCCGTATGAAAAAGGCTATTTGCAACAAAAGATAACAACTTGACCAGCTTGACTTCTCTAAGAGGATTTATGCAAGCCCAACTACCCATACACACAAACACATACAGTCCAACCTACCCCACTGACCTGCTTTCTAATCACAGCAGATGCACTTGATGCTCCCTCTCCCCTCTTTCTTTCCCCTCCCCTCAACTCTCTGCACACATACACACACCTCACGTACACACGCGCAGATATATATATATGCAGAGATGAGGGGTTGAAGTGCGGAGAGTTCTTGTGGGTGCTCATCACACACACTTGACAGAAGCAGTGCTCTTGGCAAGGAGGAGCTACATGATATATGAAGATGGCCGTTTGAGCCCGCCATCACGCAAAACGCACACGCGTACGCGCACGCTGCTCATCAGCCCCCTGCCCTCCAACCAGCTCTTGAGATGCTGATGGTGACATATATGGAACACATGCAGACTGAAGCCTCTTAAATATTCATGTCTCGTCTGTGTGCCTGTACATCGCCGTGTGCATCACAGACAGCGCGCGCATGTTTGTGTGTGTGCGTGTGTCTGTGTGCATCCATACCTTTTTGCAGACAGATGTCAGTCAGCGCTTGTGGGTGTGTGTGCGTTGGCTGCGCATCGGTACGTGACTGTATACTTACTGTGCAGCTGTCAACATCTATTGTCCTACATTTCAACTGTTAGCTGTGAAACCGTGCAGTCTATTCTACACTATCTCAGCAGTAGAGAATCTGACTCTGATTTTGTAAACTATAACTTTTGTCCTCACAGCAGCCATTTTGAACATACGTCACCTGACAGGTACGCTAAAAATCCTCACCGAAGAGCATATGAGAAACAAATGAATCTCACCAGTGTGGAGAAACAAGCTTTAACATAAAATTGTAAAAGTATTTAGTCCATTTAATAGTGTTGTTTTAATAGTTTTGTCTTACATTTAAGCTTAATTTTAACCAGGTTGGAGTAAGGAGATAGAGGAGTCCTGGCCAACATGGTTCACTGTAGAACAAATAACTTACAATTGAAGTAGTTCAGGGCAGGTCACTGCACTAGAATCGAAACGACTCTTGATTCTAGAAAAAGTCTTGAAACAATTTGTAATGTAAACAGGTTCGTCTTTAGGGACTTACTTTAGATGTTGAGAAAACAGCAATTTTTGCAGAACAATTACGCTACATGAGCCGCCACGGAACTAACAATTTACACGAGGAAGAAGTGCCAGAAAAAGAAAAAGAAAGAATAAGAGACTACACCCACACCACTGGCGCTGTGAGACTGTGCTTGGGCACAGTGGTGCTTCGAGCCAAATGCTAACATGCTTACAATGCCATGCTGATGTTTAGCAGCTATAATGCTTTCCACGTTCACCATCTTAGTTTAGAGCGTTGGCACGCTAACATTTGCTATTTAACGGTACAAGTACGGCTGAGGCTGATGGGAATCTCAATAGTTTTGCAGGTGTTTGGTCGAAAACCAAAGTTTTGACCGAAATGTAATTTTGACCTGATGATGGCACTTGGTGGAAAGCAAGGGATCACCAAAGTGGTTACAGTTCATCTTGAGGGAGACGTGCATATCTGTTCCAAAGTTCAATGCAATCCATGCAGTAGTTGTTAGGACATTGTAATTAAAACTACAAATGTTAACCTCATGGTGGCGCTAGAGGGAATGTCAGGGGATCACCAAGGTCAGTAGGATTCATCCTCTATATGCCATACATGTCTGTACAAAATTTCATTGCAATCTGTCCTGAAGATGTTGAGATTCCTTGCTGGATTGGTGATAAGTCTGACTCACCAACTGAAAAGTCAAGGTGTCACATGTCCTTAGATTCGTTTCACTTTAAAATAAACCATTTCTCTGCAAAAAAAACTAAAGCTATACAGTAAAATAATTACACTTTTTCATGCCTTAGAATGAGCCTGACTGCGTACTTAAGTGCTAGTGCCTGATTTAACTCATAAGGTGTGTATGGTCCCACGTATATTGACTCAATTTTCAGCCCTCTCGAGGAAAACACTGGGTATTGTTGTGGTCCAAACTGCTATCACAATGACCCAGTATCCTATAGCCTTGCAGTACTTTAACACATTGTGGTGACTCAAGGAGGCTGCAGCCAAACAGCCAGAGGGCTCAGACATGAATATCCCCACCATAACTTGCGCTCTTCTCAAAACGACCTCTGGGTCCATCTGGGTCTTTACGAGACACCGTTTTAATGAAAGGCTTCGCCTCGAGGTCTATATCAACGCTGTAATATATGGTCGAGTGTCTGGGCTTATTTGCCGTTATAACACTTGAATCTAATCAGAGGATAGGCCACTTTTAGAGTGTTTGGAGAAACCACTTGTGCCCACAGGCAATCAACACCTCATCAGAGGCCCCCCTCTCACATGGAGAGAAGGGGGGGACGAGGCCTATCAGTGAAAAGCACAATTTTACCTCCTTGTCTTTCTTCCCCTTTCTTCTTTTTCTGTACCCTTTGTTGTGTTTCTCTTCTCTTTATTGTGTTTTCCTCAGTTCTTTTCAGACTTAGTCCATTTTTTGTGAGATAGATGCAAAAAAAGGGAATATGTTCACGGTGTAGGAGGTTTATTCACTTTAGCTGATTTTTACCACAAGCATTTCCTTATTTCATGTGTCATGAAGCCAAGATGAGTTGTCTCCAGCCAAGAGAGTTCATCTGCAGCAACTGAAATGCTTACCATCACAACTTACCATCATTTGCTGAAACATACTCCTTTTTGCTTGGCATTTAAGTGGGATCACAATGCACCACAAAAAAAATGTGTTTTTCCAATTTGTTTCTGCTTTTATTAAGGAAAATAGGTCTGATTTGGGAGGAAACATGATAGCAACGCAGCTGCACCCCAAAGCGGGTAGGAAGTGTACGGTTGAAGTATGAATTGTTGTCGCACGTACAGCCATTAATTGGGGGGGACTCAAATTGGCCACATCAAAATAAGATGCCTGACTGAACGCAATAAACAGCGCTTCACAGCTGTGGGATAAAGACTTAGCGTGAGCTCTACTGGGGAAAAATAGTGTACAGCCCGAGCCCAGACTTAGATTCACTTCTCTTCTGCAGAGGGAATCATCGACGCTTTCCCCATTGTCACCCGGTAGCAGTGCATATCTCCGCCCCAGCACATTGATCTGCTTCCGAGACATAACAGAGGGAATGTATGATGTGTGTTCTCTGTGAATACTCTTCCACCTGTTTCCCCACGATCCCCGTCAAGAGAGACAGACAGAAAGAATGCGGGGGAGAGTGTGGAAGAGGTAAGAGAGAGAAGAAAGGAGACATAAAACACACAGACAGAGACACACTAATGATGTTGTCAGACAGCCTTCTAGTCTTTGAACACACTCCCAGTTGTGTTTGTGGGTGCGCCTCTGCGCGCACATGTGCGGACTAACACATTATTGTATTAGACAGGCACTCCATCACTGTCAAGTGGCAAATTTGGAGGGAGAGGCAGCTTCCTGCAGTTGCAACAAATCTCAAAAAGCACTTTTGTGTCTGTCAGTCTAGGAGTCTTTCATTTTGACAGCAGAGAGAACCAACAACATCAGATTTAACAGTGTTCTTTTCATCTTGCCGGGGATAAAGGAAGACAAACAAACCAGTTATGTTCTCCTCCGTCTCTGCATCACATGGTCCAATTTTTTTTATAGGAGCCAGGTAGAGATGCAATATTAGGTTGGAGATACCTGCTATTTGGATCAAGTGGGATTATCTGGCTTGTTTTAGCATCTAAAGTGGCATTATTAAATATCTAACATCATACCACCATCATTGTGTGTTTCAATCACGCAGTCAGTACTTAAAGTAAAAGATTAGGACTGTTAGCTTCAGTATTATCTAAATACATGTTGCATAAACACTATTTTTCTGTAATACTTTGTTTCAGCAACCACGGCAGCTTACCCAGGAAAACTTTATACCTATATGCTCCCAGTAATGTTATTCATGGCCCTCCCTGACTGACACATTAATCAAAAGTGCAATCTACTGTTATCCGATGTTGATCAAGTGTATGGCTCTTTGTGTCAAATGCCCCGACCGCTTAATGTAGATTTCATAGTTTAATAGTTGCACTGAGGACGGGGAGAAGTAAACACAAAATCAGTTACGGCAATGGCGCACAGCTCGCACACTGACAGATCTGTATCTGCCGGAGAAGACGAGGAGAAAAGAACAGCCAAGATGCCGCTGCTTCTACCACAACTGCTACTGCTGCTAACACTGCTACTGCTACTGCTATTTCCACTACTATACTAGCACTACTACTGTTAATCCCGTTGTTCTGCTCCTACTGCTGCCACTACTGCTATATCTACTAACGGTCTTGCTGCCACTGCTACTGCAACTGCTGCCTCAACTCCTACTGCTGCTAGTACTACTGCTCCTGTTGCTTCGGTTGGTATGACTACATCTATTACTGCTGCTACTGCTAATACTACTACTACTCCTGCTTCTGTTGCTGCAACTACTGCTACAACCCCCGCTGCTACTAGTACTTCTACTACTTTGACTACTACACTACTATTTCTGCTTCTACTCCTATTACTGCTGCAACTGCTATCACTGCTACTGCTACATACTACTACTCTATTGCTCGTTACTATTATGACTACAACTACCATTGCTGCTGCAATTACTACTACTACTACACTACTTCTACTTCTATTTGGTAGTACTGCTGCTACTGCCAATTCTAATGCTATTGCTTCCCTACTACTACCATTACTAATGATGCTACTACTACTACTACTACTAGTACTACTACTTTAACTCCTAGTGCTGCTGTTGCTGCTGCTAGTACTATTACTACTGCTTGTAATACTACTACTACTACATTTCTACTATTACTTTCATTCCTATTGCTGCTACTACTTCTTCTACTGCTGTTGCTGTTGCTGCTACTCGTGGGACTCCTAAAGCCGAGCGTATTATCCCAGTACAGCTCACCGCATTGGCTCCAATCCATCCAAACCCTGTAGGGCATGAGGTGGAGGTCTTCAGCAGTGCACCTGCTTCATTACCGGAGAGCTACTTTCAAGTTGTGCAGAATATACTGTATTATAAGTTCAAGGAAAAATGATAAATTGCTCCACATTAACCCAACAAAAATAGATAAGGCAGATAAACTTGGGGTCACCTGGACCAGCTTCAACATTAAAACATTACCTACATTCAAAATTATAACACAATTATATATATTCTCACTGACTAAAAAAATACAAATCTGTTCGCACCACTGCTACTATATACTAATTTAAGCATCACCAATGTTGCAGCTGCTGCTACCTCTGCGACTCTGATAATGATTACTGTAGGGTACAACGTGAATAAAACAGGCAGGAGGTAACGCATTATGTAAAAATATGCTATAAGAAGTGATTCAGTAGACGATGGCACATTGTTTAATTAGCCTTCAGTACCGCAGCAGAGCCGTTAGCTAACCAAATGTGCCACAGAGATGTTGGTGCAACAGAACAAAGACAGCAAAATGCCAAGATTGCGATACAAATCGGTCGTGTTGTGTCTTTGTGGATGAAATGTTTGACGACCACCCCCCCCCTCACAACACACCCTCCCGAACCCATCCCGCTCACCACAACCACACTCCTCATACTCCTCATCCAACTTGAGAGACAATTCCTCTGTTCCTTAATGATGTCTGTGTGGGACGGGCTTTTTTTACAGCATCAAAGACAAGACACTCAAAGGCGAGTATAAGAAATGACTTAATCATTGCACCAGTGCACAATCTCTCTGTCTCTCACCCTCTCTCTCTCTCTGTCTCTTTTCCCTTTACAGCACACACACACACACACACACACACACTTCTCTCCTCCTGTGTAACTTTGCTAGAGGCAGCGGCTTGGCACCTCTTCTCTTTCTTTAGAACATTCTCGGACTAATCAGTGGAACCCTGTCTTCGCCCAACATACGAGAGAAGTGTGTGGGACATGAATAAGGCGCCAGGCTCGCAGCCGCTACGTCAGCCATGTTCTCTTTTTCTATCATCCTCCCCAAAAAAAATCCAACCCTACCCCTCCCCTCTGAGCCCTGGGTGAGTCTTTCTGGAGACAGCACCCTTCTATTTGATGTTTGACAACTGAGAGAGAGGAGAGAGGAGGGGTTGGGGGCGTTGGGGGGTGGGGGTGCGGGGGGCACCTTTCAACCAACGGATGCTATCCTAAAGGGAAAGAAGGGATGTGTGTGAGCCTGTGTGCACATTTTGTGCTTCTATCTTTGAGGGACAATGCTGTCTAAAAAAAATTAAGCGAAATTACGCCCAATGACTGTGAAAGATTTAAAGTTATGTTTCTGAAACAAATTACCAACAGGTATAATGGGTACGATTTTTCCTTAAAGGCTCAGTCCACCCAAATCACGAAAAGCATCCAAAAATTAGGGCACGGATGTTAATTCTTGATCTTTAGGAGCAGCATATGATAAAGAGAATCACGTCCTGATAGGTAAGGGTAATTCAAAGACCTCACAAACAGATTTCCTTGCAAATTATTTTCTCCTAAAATTCAAAATGTACTGAAACTGAAATGATCTATATACTGTATTTATGTACAACATGAAAACAAAACTTTGGCCAACATAACGAGGGTAATGTATATACATATATATATATATATATATATATATATATATATATACACATGTGTACGTGTGTATACCCGCACTTGTCACACTTTGAGATAAGTATATGCAGTAATGAACCTGACATCCACGTTCCACTATGTTCTTTGCACAATAAGGGTAAAGACATACAGGCAGTGTCCCTTCACTAAGAGAAAGCAGGAGGGAGCTGATATCACATGTGTCCCTGTCCCCGCATGCAGGCTCTTGTCATTGTGCTGCAATAGGCCTATGATCTCCCTCGCTCTCTCGCTCACTAACATAAAGCCCCCTCAGGCTCTTCTCTCGCCCACCTAAGGTTTCAAGGTTGCTGCTCCGCTGTCACATTCTCACTATTCGTTTCTCGGGTTTTTTTCTTTCCTCTGCTGTGAATAGAGTATTCAACTCCCCCTCACTGACTTCACAGTAAGCTTATCATTATGCCCAGATCAGGCTTTGGTAATGGAGTCTTAAAGTCAATCTATATATACAGCACCTCCTTTGACTGCATGTTTCCTGAGTGCACATTAGACTATCCCAGATTCTTTGCTGCAAGCAGCAATCACACACACGTTATCTTGTATTTGACTTTTTATTTACATTCGTCGGTGTCTTTCCTTTGCTCACCTCTCGGACACTATTTTATGTATGCTGCAGATTTTATAATTCATCTATCAATCCACGCATAATTTTGTGTAGTTTTATTCTTTATTCATAACAAATACATGTATTCATGTATTTAATCAGATTTATCTGGATTTGTATCTCCTCCCACAGCTTTGCACCATGACAATTAATATGCCCTTTTCTCTCACTTGTCTGTGACTTTTGTGATTCATTATTTTTGTAGTTTTGCATTTTAAAATAATGCCACAACCATTGTATTTATTTCTCATGAATTATCCGCAGCATTTATCTATTCGTGTTTCCGAATGCTCATTATTGAACTCTAATCAACTGTACATAAAGCAAGAGCTGCATTCGACTCTATAGAGTCCAATTGTTCCCAATTGTATACATGTGTCAGCATGTGTATAAAGTCAAAACTCCATTAGATCTCGAAATGATCTGTATTACACATATGTCACTTCCACTTCCATTAGAGTCAGTGATAATGACATATTCAAATTTGGAGTTATTACATTATATAATGCATTCAGTTCTATAGAGCCCAGTCTACCCCCCTTGCATTTATAAAGTATCTCACTCAGTGTTTACAGAACAGTAACTACAATCACATTTCAAAATGCTGTGTTGCACATAAATGAAATAGACATACTGTGAGCTCAGTACGATGATTTACACGGTTGATGATTTATTACTTACATAATACATTAAAATCATAATACATGTGACCAATGTACATGTGATGGTACATTGGTCTTGAAATGTGAATCATAAGACGAAGACTGCCCACACGGTACATACATTAAAAATTGTCCCTGTGACGTTTTCTCACAAACGAAAGTTATGGTTATATTCAGTGTTACGCACCAAAATGGATTGTGTGTACCCTTGAAGTCCAACAAATTAGTTGAGTGCATTTCATTCCTCGTAAGACTTTTACAAGGCTGATTTTTCTGAAAGGTTTGAGCCCTGCGTTGTTTACATGTTCGCTTGCTACCAGTTGTCTTCCTCCCTGCCTTTTTTTTTCGGAGGATTGTTGCATTTCCTGCCGCGTTACTGCCACCGCTAGATCAGTGGAATAATGTCGAACCATCGGCCGGAACGTGTACCTGCTGGCCTGTGCGTCTTTGTAACAAACAAGGCGGGGGACCCGTGTGTAAAAATGTTTCACGTCGCTGCTAGCGGTTCAAAAAACTCCACAGGGTACCTGCAGTGCATAAAGGTAATACGTTTTCAATCTGACTGTAATGTCAATCATTTTCAGACACTGGCCGAATAGCCATGCCAAACAACGTCAGTGCTTATGGCAGTCGCATTCCCTTCACGTGCTGCTGTTTTTTATTGGATTAGTTTTGCATATCGGTGAACCTTGAAAAAACCTGCCCTAAAACACTTAACTAATTGCAGTCTGCATCACATTTCAAGGTTATTTTTAGTACGAGTGTGTGTCAGTGTATTTCTCTTATTCCTGTGAATAGATTATATTTTATGGCCTGAGTGTTGAAAAACCCTTTCATCTCTAAAATATAATTTGTCAAAATGCCACGATTTTGGTCACCGTCTGCGTCAGAGAGTGAGGACTTTTTTCTAAACTCATTTTGCACCAATGTTCAGCACATCCACAGCAGGAAAATTCTTTGCTGAGGAAGAAATTGAGCACGTCAAAAAGTGAGGCTGTGACATTTAATCACAAAATAACTCCTGCATGCCTTGAAGATCACCGATACATGATTTATTGCTGGGTAAGAGTGTCTGAGGGCAGATCTGTCTGTCTTTTAAGACCCTCTTAAAACGTCTGTGTATTTCTCCTCACTTAATAAACCCACTGGAAATGGTAAGTGTCATTGCACTGGATGAATTCAAACACAGTTTTAGGAGTTTCACAAGGTCTGCAGTGGAGTTAGGACATTTGTAGTCTTTGTGCGCACACACATACAGCGCACACATGCTCCTGTCCATAAATCCAAGCATGTCGGCCTTGGTGCAGTAAAACCAGCAGTCTCTCTTTCTGTCTCTTTATCATTCCTTACAGAGTCGTCACACACCTCAACACACTTGTCCCCCATCCTCACCGCATCTCCTTTTTTTGCCCAGTCCTTACCTTTGGCTTCATTCAGCCCACCCAGACCTTGGAAAAGTGTTAACTGAATACGCTCAGAGTACCTGAAAAAAAGCACGAGGTGCACTCGGGGTCCCATGCCTCATAGTGTCGTGCAAGACAACAAAGAACACTTTCTCAGACTCGTTCAAATATTTGAGACACATTTTGTTCTGTACGAATGACTGCCATGCATTTTTTAATTATACAATGAGTTTAGAGAGTGTTTCATAATCCTGGATTCATACAAATTCTTCAGCTCAAGGAGGATAGTCCCTATAAACTAGGCCTGTGTCCCAATTTCATACTATATACTAATTCTAGCCAAGTTTTGCAGCCCAGTATCCCTAGAAATTCCACCCATATTGGACGTTTTTGCAACTATTACTTTACGTCCAATGCCAGAGAGCAGTGCTAATGCAGTAAGCAGTGTGCCCCATATGTAGCGAGTTGGAAAGTAAGGGTGTGGAGGTTGGTGTGGTGGATGCTCGTGCACACAGGACAGAAGTTTTATTAGCCATACCTTAACCATAGTTTATTTTCCAAGGCCACAATCTTGAACTATACTATAGTTTTCATGCACAGATATTTCAGAAAATGAGAGTTAATAAGAAAAACTATGGCACTGGCTGTAATAAAAAAAAAAAAATCTGTGGCTTTGCAGAATCATACAGTACGCCCTTGACATTCTTATTGGGCAAGAAGATTGAGTTTCAAGTGTGTAAAACAAAGGAAAAGTTTCAGGATTAAGTGTACCAACAACAAACTAAAAACATTTGATTTTTTTGGTTGCACAATGCAATGCGCAAAGAAAATGGAAGAGTTACTCACGGTTGCAAAGAATTGTGGTTAAAACAGCAGAAAGATCCTGGAAAAGCATTACACCTTTGCGTGAACATTGATTGCCGGTGCGTCCAAAAGTTGTAGTTTGATCAGAACAGTCAAATAAACTGATTTATTGTAACAGCAAAACCAGCATATTATGCAAAATTTTATATAGTACATACTGTATATCACAGTATTACTATGCACTATGGGATTAAGACACAGTTTCACTTTATCATTCTCTTAAAATCAAATTAAAGTTACAGGAGCAATATTTTTATCAAGGTCTTTTCTCTTTCACTCCCTCC
Source organism: Xiphias gladius (assembly GCF_016859285.1). Classification (NCBI taxonomy): domain Eukaryota; kingdom Metazoa; phylum Chordata; class Actinopteri; order Istiophoriformes; family Xiphiidae; genus Xiphias; species Xiphias gladius. The sequence goes on from NC_053412.1 coordinate 4,702,109, forward strand.
CCCCTCTCCCCCTCTTTTCTTCCTTGCTTCATCACATATATGTCGTCCGCACTTGGATGTTTACGATTTTATTTTTACAAGGACATATATAGCCAGGATAACAAACTGCCAGCAATCGAGTGTTGACTTGTATCACAGTATTCCTGCTGTTGTCGGCCAAAGTGCTAGTGCTCCGATACCTGTCAGGTAAATATGGATTTAGGCTGCCATTTGATCATGAAAACGGTGATTTTTTTTTTTTTTTTTTTTCCAGGTATTGAACTTGGAACCTTTCAGCCACGAGACATTACCTCATTCTTCGGCACCTGCTCTGTCGGTAAAAGTGAAAAAGATGTGTTGCAACAGGAAAGAAAAACAGACGAGTTTATATGTGTGTACGACATGATATTTTCTTCACTTTAAGAGTCTTGAGCTGTACCGCTGTCAACATGATGGATAATGTTTTAGGGCTAGGTCTCCCGGGAGTGATCTGTTGTCTGTACCATCAACTGTGGAGAGCAGAGACAGAAAGAACAAAGAAAGAGAGAATGAGAGAAACTGACAGAGGGCAGCAGACAAAGAGAGCAGAACCAGTCCTCATTACAGCCAAATCCTGCTGGGGGTTGACCAAACTGGGGCAATTTCAAATTTAAAGTTTATAGAATTTCCCTGCCTCTTTCTAGCACCATCTCTCTGTACTTCAATAAAAAGGAAAGACACACACATAGACACCTTCAGTCGACGCGCACACACTCGGCGCCCTATCTCTGGCCTGTGGGAACTCATTATCTTCCCAGACGAGTGGTGCCACGAGTTGCCAGGTTGGTCTCCTGTCACCGTGTCACTTTGTGACGTCGGGTTAAAATATATGGGTTGCAGAGACACTTGGGCGGGAGGAGACAGAACGACAAGGCAACGGTTGACACACAGGGGCCGGGTCTGGTCTTTAGGGCATCACATGGTGCGTCTGTGGAGGTTTTGTCGGGTCACTTCTAAAATGCCAACATTGGAAAACAACATTACTGCCTGAAGTCGAACCTGTAATAGATCCAGTCTAGTGGATCCAGTGTGAAAGCTGATTTAATGGCAAGCCCTTGATGACAACAAGTTAATACAATGAAAACACTGGAACCCGAACTTATATTGTTATTATAATTTTTGTGCCGTAAAGCAATAATCAAGAATTCCTGCAAAATTGGACCTGCGACAGGTTCTGTGCATTTACACCACTGTATTAAAATGATTTTAATGGATTTATTAATGTTAAGTTCCTTCACATTGTAGGGAACGACAGGATTTCACTGAACTTTGTCAGGAGATGCTCCATTTTTTTTTGATGGTGACCGTGTTTTACTCTAACGTAAAGGTAAACCTTCTATTTCAGGAGCGGCAGCGAGTGTTAATGCGGTGACCCTGGATAGAGGTCAGCGGGTCATCCACTCGCCGCCACACAGATGATCTACACACTGGCTCCCAGAAATAGGTCGATGGCATAAACTAAATCCAATAGGAATATTGCTTTTCATTGATTTTTTTATCCACCTTGGGATAATACACGTATTTCAGGGAATGGATGGGCCTGGGTGTCTGTGAGTGTGTGTGCACATGCATAAACACATGATGGATAAAACCACTGATGATTGGTCGTTACGGTGGGTGTTGACTAATGCTTTCATCATGGGTGCGAATGGAAACGTAACTCTCATCGGACATATAGGAGACATAATACAGTATAAGACTATAACTTAGAACGAGTGTGTTATTATTAGTGTGCCGGGGCTCGCTCGCCCAGCCACTGCCGAGAGAGACGGAGGAGAGTTATTTGTTAAATGCCACTACAACTATACCGGGATCCTAATTGGATTTCCTCTCTCGCTCAAAACGTCCCCTGTACTTTTTATGGGTATGACCTCTGAGTCGGTCTCGGTCGCGCGCGCGCGCACACACATCACACAAACACACGTGCATACACACACACACACACACACACACACACACACACACTTATGCACCCGCATAATTAAAAATGCACTTATTCAGGAGTAGGCACATATTCAGAATGTGTGAAAATACTCTCTCACTTACTTGAAAATGTACTTCATTGTTTCCTATGCACACACAAAAATGGCCAAAAAAACACGTCCAGAGGTCATCACGAGGAGTGGTCGCATAACGCAGCCACAGAGCACCTCTCACTTCTAGGGCTCTTGCAAAAAGGAAGGTTTCTATTTTTCCCCCAAAATGAATTTCTAGTCTGAAAACTTCATTGCGATCATTACAACCAAAGTCACACATTATCAGGCTACATACAGCGAATGCTTCCTGGGTTAAGGTCATTCTGGGGTAAATGAGAAAAAGGAGGACAACGAAAGCATGAGGTCAAAAATATCCGCTCACATCAGTGCCTGAGCATGGACGTGGGTTTGCTATCTATCCATTTAATAGGATATTGCATCCAAGCTGGTTCATGCAGATCTTATTGCAGCGTTTGACTGCTAGGAAAGGGACTTTCACACAAATCACTCTGTGGGGTTAGGTCTAAGATGTCCGTCTATAGTACCGCCATCCTAAAATCCAAACACGACAGCAGATTGTCACTTTCTGGAGTTCATTTATTGACTTTAATAGCAAGTGATGAACTAAGAAAATGAAAATAATGCTATAGACAAGCACTTAAAGCTGTGCATACCACTTTTTTTTGTCTGCATAATGCTGCTTAAGCTTACAAATGGCGTCTAAGGGTCTTACAATCGAGGGGTTTTTTCGGTTTGTTTTCCATGAGTTTTTAACACATCAAGTGATGAATAAGACTTTTTTTTGGTCACATTCATATTTCCATTTGCTGGAATTGTGTAGCCATTTAGTTTGAATTTCAGTTGATGACATCAAAAGGTGATAAAAGAAAAATCTACAGGAAACTCTCAGACATTATGGAATTGGATGATTATAAGAACCTTAAAGCTGTCCATAGTGCTTTTTTTTTTTAGATGTACATAGTCCTGCTGTAGGGGCCTTAAAATTCTGCACGCAGTATGTGCTTACGAGCTGAAAAGAAAAAATGTTTTTTGATCCTTTTGTTCCAATGTTTTATCACAATATAGCACATGTGTGAAAGTTGTGACATGCCACTTGAGCTAGCCTGGTTGCATTGTACTGTGATGTGCGCGCTGAGTTCGCTCAGGGCCAATCAGGTATACCCACATATTGTATGCATTTATGCCGAAGTTCCTCAGGCAAAAATACACAGAATGCAACCTTTCTCGCTCCTTCACACACAAATGGAGAAGATTTTTATTCCTACCTCACATGCAAACCCACAAGAAAAAAAAAAAACGGATGCATAAACACAATCATTATTCTCATCTAAAGCACGCGTTCAGCTGACTTTAACTGTTTATTTATGCTGTTTTACTTGCTCAGTTTCATCATTCTGAAAACAAACCTGTCCGCCCGTTTACAGATGGCAGAGCTCAGAATAATCCTCATCCACACCCACACGCACTGGCTTCATACATACCTTTTTTTCCTGCTCTCATGCATTTTCTACTTCTACTTTAATAACTGCTCCTGCATACAGGTCTCCAAACTCCCACCCGTGAACGTATGGGTTTGCTATATGTAAAGCGGAGGGTTCATAATCATATAGGTGGTGTTCATGTTACAGATGCTCGATGCACCAAATCCTCAAGACATGCGAGAAACCACAGGTGTGTTAGATTGAGTTCGTTTTCCTAATTAGAGCTAATTAATGCTAACGAGCCTATCAACGAGGAATCATGTGTGTCGGCAGTGTTTAATTACCGTATGAATAAATAAAGTGAAACGTTAACATGCAGTCAGCACATTGTTTACTGTTTGCATTTGGCCAGTATAGATCCGGCAAATGTGTTCATTTACATACATGATAAGAAAATTGCTCTGCACGGCTATTAGCATGCAAATGGCCTCATTCACCACGTAGCCTATTGAGGCAACAATCAAACCTCTCAAAGAACATAAGGAATAAGCTCTTTCCATGCTGTCAGTGCAGGTTTCAAAATGATTTCCGCCTTGTTTTGTGCTGCAAATTTCAGCTATAATTCAAGGAGAAGAAATTAAATGCTACAAAGAATGATTTCATCTCCACAGGAAATAAATGTTAGCCATTTCCAACTCAAATGATCATTCCCCTCCATTTCTTTTTTTCTCTCTCTGTAAGTGAAAGGCAGAATGTCACATTTAATATTCACAACAAGCTTCTCGCCAATCCCCCAGAGTTTCCTGGTGCCAGATGACGACCAGGCTGTCAGGGGTCACCCGGCAACCCGGTCGCTCTCTAAACACCCGCCAGTCCTCTGCGGAAGTGACCCAATAACTGTGCCAGACCCTCGCTGTGCCCTGCCATCTCTGTCCCTGCCACCCGCTCAACGCAAATCGTGATCTCGCCCCCGCTGCCATTGAGGATTACATTGGGCCCCCACCCCCCACCCCCACCCCAACCCCCACCCCGCCTTCTTCCTCATTTTCTCAGATGCGCTCAACAGTTTTACGAGTTGCGGTTTTATGAGTTTCATCTACTTATTTTGTCCTCTTCCTCCCCTTCTTTTTTCTAACAGACGTTTTTGCAGACAGCTTTCTCAGCTCATTTCCATCAGATGCCCTACAGGGAACCGCCGAGCGTAAAGTTGTGTCTATCCCTAGCCGCCGCTCAACTTCTGCGCCCATAAAGCAAAATACAAATGTGCTTTAGTGATTTGTCAACTTCTGTCCTCGGGGAGATATAATGTGGAGATGGGCTATCCTTGAAATCTATTGTTTGAAGACGCTGCGTGAGCCATCTTTCAAAAGTGTTTGGTGTTGTGTGTGTGTGTGTGTGTGTGTGTGTGCTCGCTACACTTGTACTGTTGTTTGTTTGTTCTTGTGATATGATCTATTAAGCTGTTACCATTCATTTGTGCACTGCAGACAACTCATCCATATGCTTTCAGCAGCCGTCACATAACACATGATGATAGTCACATGATGGCTATCAGCAACCACGCTACTCTGCTCTTTCTTCTCATTCCAAGTCAAACCCCCTCAGCAAACCACTTCATATCTTTTGTCATTCAAACATGACTCCACCTCTATCCTTTATTGTTCTCCTCTTCCTCCTTAACTCTCTCTCAACATGCATCCGGATGAAAGACAGCTCGTGACCTCCTGTTATCTTCCATCCATTCCTGCTTTCCTGCCCCGCCCTCTCTTTCTTTCCATGCACACCCAGCCCATTACCGTCAGCGAGGGGCCGCCACGTGCTGCTTCCCGTCCCTCACCACTCTGACGGGTGGCAACAATAGAGACAGGAGAGCCAAAATGGCAGCCGCCTGCCCCTGTCTGGACCGTCCCTGGGGGCCTGTCGCATATCGGCCCAGCCAATCTTAATGCACGTCTTCCGCAACAAATTGGCCAGTTTACTTAAGAGTCTGCTGTGGCCCATGAATATTTGATGTGGTCAGGGCTGTGGAGTGGAGGGATACAATGACAGGGTCTTATCTTATTTAGCCAGACAGAGTGGTCGGTTCCCAGCCTGACCCAGAACACTCCACCACTCTCCTGAGATCTGGAAGAGCCCAATCCAGGAGAAGTATGCACTATGAAAACATTTTTTTTTTTTTTTCATTTGTCCACACCTTTGAAGTGTGAAAACCCCAGGTCTTGAAATGGTACCAATCACTGCTGTTGGATCAAAACCAAACTGAGAGCAGAATGCCTTTTTTTCCCCTTTGATTGACATTCGGGAAATCACACAATGGGCTTTTAACAGGTTTAATGGACCCAGGAGTGATATAACACTCCCCAGCAGGCTCAATCCAAATAACAAAAAAGAAAACATGATCACAATACTGAGGGTCTGCGATGCCGAGAGCAACGCAACGCCTAAGTTACACCTTCTGTATCTTCTTGAAGAGGTGGAGATTTGATCGTCAGCGGTAAAAAATTAAAGGACGTTGCTCAAGAATAAATGTGAGTAGAAATGTGAATTGTGTTATTTCTCTCTGTGATAAAATCAACATCAACAAGGCAAGGATGGCAGGTAGAGGAAGCAAAATAAGGATGGTTTTCCCAATTATCCCTCCCATCCTCCTCTCTCTCTCTGTGCCTTCTCTCTGTCCCTCTGGGCTCAGGGTAGCTGTGTGATTTAAAAAAGGCCTCTCATATTGCCTTGGCTGTGATGGCTAGTAATACTGTAGCCTCCAAATCAATGGAGCCTGTCCTAGATTTCGCTGCGGTCTCAACTCTCTCTCTATAAAGGGATCTGGAGGGCACTCTATATTTTTATTACCTGCAGAGAGAAATGGAGAGGCCAGGACCCGGATCTCATTTCACACACACACACACACACACACACACACACACACACACACACACACACACACACACACACACACACACACACACACACACACACACACACACAGACTTGCACATATGCTCAAAAGCATGCATACCTAAAAAACTGTCACACTTGCACGAACAGATCAACAAATACACAAACAGGCATTCAAGCGTGCACCAACACATACACCAACTGTCCACCTACTGTACCTGAGATCCCTGGTGGCTTGAAAAAAGGGACCCCAGCAGAGACTGTCTCTCTTCATTAGGAGTCGAAACACACACACACACACACACACACACACACACACACACACACACACACACACACACACACACACACACACACACACACACACACACACACAGTGGGGCATGATGCAAATGCCACAGTGGGTTACGCTGACTACTCTGCTGACTGTGCACAATGGGAGGCTGCAGCAGGAAAGGTTGCATCCAGTTTCCAGAGCGAGGGGAGGCTGAGAGAAGAGAAGGCTAAAAAGCTGAAATGAGATGTGCTGTATGTTGTGTGGTAGCACAACAAGAAGCATCCTAAAAGTTTTGCAACGTCCAGTGAGCCATTTTTAAATCCCTCATCAGCAACATCTTGACTAGATCTTGAACACTCTGTTTATTTTTTGAGTATTGAATACTCATCCATTGTTGGCTTGAAACTTGGCTCTGAAAAGTTTGATTTTTGTACAGACCAGCTAGTAACGGGTTCTTTACAGTCGGTTATCATTTATTGGTTGTTTGTAGGGATGCAACTAATAATTATCATCACAAATTCTTAATGTGATGGCTTCAAATGCTCTATTTTGTATAAAGATATTCAATTTACTATCATATGAAACAAATAAACACAAAATGTACCAATTGTCCAATCGCAGTTTGTGCATTCCAAATAAAGCAAGGTGAAAATTTGCTTGGCATTCACCTTCCTCGCAGCAGGCAGAGGTGATAGCATAATACAAAAGTGGTTGAGAGTGTTTGGAACTTATTGAGGATACAGATTAACAGCCTTTAAGACCCATCTCAGGCCTACAGGCACTAAATATTAAATAACTGACACTCTAAACGTGGGTTTTTAGTGGACTGTTCCTTTAAGACCAGTTTTGCTTAAATCCTGCAAGCTGAAACCGTAAATGGCTTCATTTCACACACAGCTGCAGTGCGTGCAAAAATCTGCACCAACCCGACAGCTAACGCTCCTCGCCCCTTCGACAGCGGCAGGTTAAAGGTGAACATCGCTCGTCTCCCCGGATGAGCCTCTGCGCCCCATCCGCCCACCCAACTGCCAGCCAGTCGGCCATTGAGCCAACCTTCGTCAGCGGCTAATTAAATCTACCACTATTCATTTGGCCCTAATGTGCTTTTAATTGGATTACAGGGCCGGTCATGGGGAGGGTTCAGGAACCGGTGAGGAGGACGACAGAGAGCGGGGAGTGAGGTGAGGGGACGAGGGAGGAGAGGCTGTTTGACATGAGTGTGAGCAAGATAACCTTATTATTTTGGCCAAGCAGTGGGGCAGTACAGGGAAGGAAAGATGGAGGGAAGGGCGAAGAGCGATAGGAGAGGGCCTTAAGAAGCTATACAGCTTATAATGATGCGATGAGTGTTTGTTTTTTCCAGTCAGCAGGATTTGTGTTTTAAGAGAAACTTGGCACATCTGTAACCAGCATGGGTAACAAAGAAGGGCAGGGGAAAAGGGTTGGCGTAGAGAAGAGATGAGGCTTTGATGAGGTGATAGGAAAGTTATAGTATGTAGGTATGTTCTGAAATTTGTGAGTAAAATAAGTGCGGGAAAGAAAGACGGCACCCGGTGATAGCCAGAGAGGGAAGAAGAAGATCAGAAGAGCGGGAGGAGTGATGAGAATATGGATGGTGGAGAGATGAACTGAAGTTTTGACGCGGCAGAGAGAAATGCATGAGTTGTTTATTGTCAGAAGTACAAGTCCTAAGGGTTTGGGAGATGCAGCAAAGCAGGAGTTGAAGTATAGCGCTTTTAATAGTCTTGCTTTTGAACTCTAAAGCAAGAGGAAGAAAGAGAAAGATGCTGTTTCACCATGACTTGTTTAACTTTTTGGAACAAAAGGCCCCGTATTTGACCGTTTGCTTGATATTCAAGTCACTACGTACAACAAGATTAAAAGGGGGGATTTTCAAAGAACGAGGTCAATGTTTAATTTTTAGTTGAATTGATAAATAAATTACAGCCGGATCGATGGAGTTTTAATCTGCGGCTGGTCCTGACAGGCAGCCAAGTCTCGCTCCCCCTCCCGCCCACTGTTTGGAGCCAATGCTGGTTGCCTGATTATGAATGAAACCTGTGTCCAGCAGGCTGACCCTTCATCTCTGATGCCCTGCCCACTTTGTGCCTGACTTTGTACACCTAAGAGCTAAAGCAAAAGTGCTAACACACCAACAAAGATGGAAGCACTTTTCAGCACAAACTTTTTTTTCGTAAATTTGAGATTTTTTTTAAAGCTGGTATAGTGAATTTTTTGGTTTTTTTAATTACAATTGGTCAGATAATTACGTGTAACGTGAAGAGGGTTGTTCGTAGTGATACACCCAGAGAATTATCACCCTACTCTACAGTTCCCCTCAGATCTACAGGCCGTTTCAGTGTCTTTCTGCTTGTTGCACTTTCCCCAAGTGGCCAATATAATAAATTAATGCAGGTTCCAATGTTACAAGTAAATTTTTCCTTTTTTAACGTGGTTATTTGCATGTTGAAACCATGCAGCTGGAATTGACTAAATGAGCATATTACTTTCTGTTTTATGTTGTAAAGACAATTCTTTCTCGTGCTGTTAAGCGATCCGGCAGACTGTGACCCAGTGGTCCACAATGCAAATGCAATGTAGAGGCTGTTAATTGGTCTCATTTGTTTACAATAATTAAAGTAATGTCTCAATGAATCAATGCAATGATGATTTATTGCTATTTAAACGATGATACCGATGTAATTTATTTTTTCTAGCCTACAGTACACAAAGTCTAAACCCGCCAGTGGTATTGCTTGTCTGGAGCTATTGTGTGTTCCCTCTGAAGGTTTGTCGTACCAGAGCTCACAGCCACCCATTGTTTTCAAAAAAATCCATTAATGGGCACTGTTTTCATTTTTTCTATTACAGTGCACTGTTACATACTTCTTCTGGCTGCAATGAAGTGTCAACATAAAAACTCGAGGCAGAGTGGCAGGCAAGTTTAGGTGCAGACGTGCATTGATTTCTTCACTTTCAGTTCCAGTAGAATGGAGATACTTTCAATACAAATGAAATGATTGGGGCTTTATGGAGCAACAACGTAGTGTTTGGTAAAATTAAAAAGCGTCGCCTTCCGTCAAGTGATGAATTATGTTTGCTGGTGCAGCAACAACCGCTTTAATGCACTTTTAAGAACAATGGAGGACTGTGACCTCAAACCTGCAGCAGCACAATTATTATTAGTAGTACGCTTGCCATAGGTATTAAAGGACAACTCCAAAAATTTTCCACATCAAGATCAGTTCACTAGTCACTGGGAGTACTATTCAGCCTGTGGAAACATCTCTGTATGGTCTTTCGTGGCTCTGGGGGAGATTCGAAGTCTGTGAAAATTACCACTATGACAACACCCAGGTATCTTTATTTAGGACCTGAAAGCCTGTTTTCTTAATCAGCTAATTAATATGAGTGATGGAGTTATACACAAAGACCCCGTTTTCTGCGGTTTTGGGTATTTCACATGAGAGATTTCTGTATTCTAGCTGTGCCCGTTCAGAATTTTAACCGGGATTGTTGCTCATTTAAAGATTAATATTTGATGTAGCAAACATGCTGTCCAACGCCTCAAACTCTTACTAATTAACATGCCATGTCTTGTAAATTTAATTTGAACACACTGTATCTATGCTGTATCTATGTGTTGACATACAGCAGCCGGCACAGTGACTTGGTGTCTTGTTGTCTTCCCAAAAAAGAAAAAAGAAAAACATTGTCCCCACAGTATTGACAGTGTGATTCTGCAGAGCAACGGGGTTTCTTGAAAAATAAAGTTTCGTTTTTTGCGATAACCAACCTTTAAAGCTTACCCTAAATAAGATTTTGACACAGCCTCAGCAATGTTAAGCTCTTGGACGTACAGTTGGGACCTCGGTGGCCTGCTGACACAAACAAGGTGACACTTTGGTCGCCTTGGTTTAAGACCCAGCCTCTAAAGCGCACCCCAACCAGATGATGTCAAAATCAATATGGCAATGTCATCAGGCCTGCTCCAGGAGTAATGATGGGTCCCTCAACCTGCTTTGAAGTCATGCACATGCACACACTTAAACACACCCACCTCACTCCCCCACTTCTTCATCATATCATCAAGCCCATCAGCAGGCTTAATGGGGAAGCGATCAATACATCGCAGGGGTCGAGGTGAGCGAGGTGAGTATACCGGCGGCTCGTGACACTCGTACTAATGGTGCCACGAGCCGACACCGCTCCACCCGTCACTGTCAAACTAACTGTCCTGAATGAGCCGCCCATTGTCCTTATCATTACCATCTCCACCCTCAGCTAAGCCACTCGCTGTCTCTCCAAGTGAGCAATGTGTTGGACGATAGCGGGCCGAAGGTCAATCCCTCTTGATACTACTAGGTCTTTAGTTAAGTGTGGGAAACAACGTTACTCCAGACATCCAAGTGAGATCTCGGTAGATTAGAGTCGCTAGTTTCTTGGATTCAGTGACTGCGCTGGAAAGAGCATGCACAGTTTGCTCGCTGGCTCAAGTTCAGGATGCTGTTTAGTCTGTCCCCTCGCCCTAACCCCTCATTACAGCCAGTTTATCATGCCACGAACAGAGTGGCAAAAACAAATTAGTCCACAGGAGGGGAAAATAGCTAGGGATATCGATTTTGCCTTTTCATGCCAGAGTGGAGCACAGAAAATATTGGGCTATAAAAGGGAAACAAGGATATAAAGCCATTACAGTGCGCACTTAATTGATCCCACTTCCCATAACAAATTAATTGAGCGGAAAATGGCAGATGGCTTTGATGAATGTCATAAAAAAGGCTTGTCAGCAAGCCCGGTGTGCGCGACCCCCTTGCTCACTCGCTGTATCACATGAAGGAGCTGCTTGGGAAGGAGGCTTGTGGGAGTGCAGTGTCTGTGTCTTCCAGTATTTACATCCCAGTGATCCTGATGTTAATCATGTTAACTTATTGACATCACTGCTAATTGTGCACTGCTTCTTGGTGGATTTTTTTTTTTTCTTCCTCATTGTCTCGTTCCTTAAACGCAGTCGGTACAGGTGCATGTTTGTTTACTCGCGTGGGAGTGTGTGTTTCAGTGTATGTTTATACTGACAGGCTGCTGCCCCAGTAGCAGAACAAATGCTAATTTAATCAATTGGCAATAAATCCTACTGGCCGCTGACTCATGTGTCTTCTGCCCTGGGGACTCCAACAAAAACCCTGCCAGTGCAGTTTGTTCAGCATACACACACTCGTGCCCGCACATAAACACACACACACACACACACACACACACACACACACGTACAGATACAAGCATCCATCTTCCATTCTCATTTTTTCCCTATTCAATCCCTGCAACATCAGAATTATTGTGGAGCAAACCAGCGAGTACAAACACACATGCAAATATTGACATACTGAGATAATTGCTATTTTTTTTTCCTTCAGCTGTAATTCTTCAGCTGTGCAGACGGTTTAGAAACTGCGATTGATCCATGTTAGCGCTCATAAACACACACACATGCACGCACACTTACAGAGGAATCCATCTCCCGTAAACTTTCCTGCTACCCATCTTAACCAGAGAATTATTTATTGAGTGCATATTCCTCCTCACTTTAGCCCTCTCTCCAGCACACACACACACGCACACACACACACGCGCACACACACACACGCACACACACACACACACACACACACACACACACACACACACACACACACACACACACACACACACACACACGATGCTGACACACCTGCAGTTTCGTGACATCCAAATCTGCTAAAGCTGCTGAGACAGCGTATTCAGGGGGGGCTGTGAGACTGGTTGGGGGGCACAGTGGGGCGATAGAGTGACAGAGAGACAAAAAAAACAGGGGATACAGAAGGGGCAGAGTGACAGAGAGAAAAAAATGCCAGGCAGAGCAACAGAGCGATAAAGAAAAGTCAGGAAAAAAAGATAGAAAAAAGGGTGACAAGAGTGAGAGTGGGAAGGAGAGAGGATCTGCCGTCTGCTAGCAGCATGGCTGGTTGGTAGCCACGGGCTCTGTTCAGAATTCTACAGGGCCTCTGTGGCCCCCGTATTCCCCATCAATCTCAGCCTGCTCTGGCAGCCGCCAGCGGCTGCATCTTAATCTGCTGGGGCTGGACGTGAGGACGGACAGGTCGCCTGGGCCGTGCAGTAAATAACCCTTCTCCTGACTGTCCCCTCCTATTCCCTTATGCATACACAGGCATGGAAACAGACGCACACACACACACATATTCTGTCTGCTCTTTCTGTCTGCTCTGCTCAACACAAATATTTCTGCATCAGCCAAGTAAGTTCTGCGTCAGGTTTTAAGCATTAAAAATGCATGCTACATGATTAGAAAGTCAAGTTTTCCACAGTCAAGAGGGCAAAAAGTTTAAAGTAAAACATTTTCTCTCTTGTTATGTTATAAACACACTTTAGAAAATGTGATATTATCTAAAATCAAGTCTAAAAATTGTGGATTTCTGTGGAATTCTGTCAGATAAGAGGTAAAACTGCAATGGAGACAAGTCACATTATGTGACTTGACTGGTTCATTTTTGTAAATTTTTGAAGAAAATGTGATTTGAACATTTGAACAGCATAACTGACTACACCATTACAAGATACGCAGAGTGAAAATGATAAATTTCACAAACGCAGAAATTCTGTTGAGCATGAAAATTTCATTTTTGACCTTGGAAATAGAAATTTCACTAAATATTCTTATCTCTGGGTCTACTTTTGAACTAATCATCAGCATATGAACTGAAAAGAAAAACAGTCTGCCACTGGATGAATGCTCTGGAGAAAGCTGCTGAATGGACTGCTAGTGAATAGTGAAAAAGACATTCAGATTTTTACTAAAGGTCAGCTGTTAATCAAATGGACCATTTCTGTAAAATGAGCTATTTGTAGAATATAGATGAGATTATTGTTTATTCAGAGAATTTGACAAATACCCTGACACTCCTCCTTCAGAATAAAAAGTTTTTTAATATATTGCTGTCTGCTAGCATTTAAATATTTTTTAAATTAACATATTTGTGAAATTTTATCCCATGGGTACCTTACTTTCTTTTTTTGGTTGTGGGGGTTACAAAGGCATCTCTCACATCTTTTAGGTTTTATGTGTATTCGTCTGTGCCTCTGTCTCAAGTTTACAGACACACACACACACACACACACACACACACACACAAACCCACACAAAGCCGGCATCATCCTTACAAGCAGCGGCGGTGACAGCTGCAAAGATCTGACACAAAAGATGCACTATCTGAGAAAGACGGAGGAGGCAAGGTGAGAGAGACTCGGCGGATTAGAGGGCGGCTATCGCTCTCGCCCAGGGCCCCTCTGAAATCCAGGAGGCAGCCGGCACGAGTCGCTGGGCTCAGAAGCTGTAAGGCCACTCCGCCCACAACCCTATGCCTCTTCTCAGTGAGGATCAGTTGAATTTACAACCAGGCGCAGCCCTGTTCCGCTACCCCCCCCTCCTCCCCCCACTCCTCTTCTCCAATGGTAAGACCTTGACGGGTCAAAGGTCGACGTTTCCTCCCCACCCGCCAAGCATGCTTGCTCCGATGGCTCCAGGGCAGAGCGCATTTTGTTCCCACTGGGACGCCAGTAGCCATGGCAACCTTTGAACTCCGCAGCAAGAGGAGGTGAGGGATGAGAGCAGGGTTTGTAAGGTAACGGTGTTCTGCTTGTGTGAATGACAGCTTCTCAGGGTATTTATATCTCTCTCGCTCTCTCAACACACACACGTTCAATTAGAAAACATGTTCAGGTTGTAAAAACACACAAAAAACAACATATACCATATACAATCAAAAGTCAAGCCTAGATGGAGATGATATACAGGCATACACACATTCTCATTCTGCATAGAGACACACAAACACACAACTGCCTTCTCTGTTTGACAGATGACCTTACGCTCTGTGTCACTGAGCCGCAGTGTCTGCCTCTGTTGGGAGTAATAGTGTCCAGAATGACATGTTATGACGGGAAGGAGCACTGCGGCAAGTCCACACACACACACACACACACACACACACACACACTCAAGCACATAGCCCATCATGTGTGTGTGTGTGCTTTTGTCTCCTGTCTTGCCCTTCTACTGGACCATTAAAAGAAAAAAGGCAACAGGCGGGATTGAGTGTCGATTTTCATTTAGGAAAGAATACAAGTTGAAAAAAGCTAAAATACTAAAGATGCACTTCTTTACTTAAAGTGTGAGGATGGTTTTTGCCTTATATCTTGCATCAAATGTTTTGACATTGAACTGATGTTGATACACAAGAATGAGAACTAAAAGAATGTCGTTTTTTTTTCTTTTTTCTTTTTGCTCTGCAAGATCATACAGTATTATGAAAATGTTATGCTCATCATTGGGGTAGAACGTCCTCCATGTCCATCAAATTCTTGCAGGGCTTGGACTACATGTTTCACCTCCAGCCTGAGTACCCGAACAAACAGTTATCTCTCTCCGCAGAACCCCTAACTGAAGGACAGATTCTAGTATCGGTCTGCACTCCGGGTTTACTCACAGGATGAGATGGCAGAAGCCTGAAATGAAATTGCCTCGACAAACACGGCGTAGTGAGGGAAGAGCTTGTTTAGCTGTGTGAAGCCAAACACGGCCGATAAAGAAACACCAGAGACCAGCCTCAAACTCCTGGCATCAAAGAAGAAAATTACAGAGGCTGCACAAGTACATAAAATCGAAGTGAGAGTAACAAGATGGTGCTTAAAATGAAAAACTGGATCTGGCAACCTTTAGTGCCATGTTTGTAGCATCGGTAAGGGTTTTCTAAAGATGTTATTTGTATTCGTTAGCTTTATGTGATATTTGTTGGAAAGAAGGCACAGTGGCTACACAAAGGAATAGGAAGAATATGGCTATTGCAGAGTATGAAGATCACAGCTTCAGTCATGAAGCAGAGGTTTAGATTTGGACAAGTGACAAACTTGGCTATGGCTTCCTTACTAACGCTCTCCTTTTTCCAAATTTGAAATCCGTATATTTCACTGCATGGAAATAAAATGTATTTTTTTTTAATGGAGGCCAAGTGTCACTGTCTGTGACACTAAAATTTAGTGTGGAGCCTGAATGAATGTAAGTAATAGTCAAAGCAATTGATTTTTGTATTGACACAGTCAAAGAAACTGGATTTAATGTGGATTGTTCACATCTCAGCTGATACCAATCTAGTGTATCAGATGTGTCTATTGAAATAAAGTGAACATCTTTGTCCAGGCACTTGCATTTAGATTCATTCATGTTGTGTAAAGAAAACACTGTCTGTGGAAACCCAAAGAGGAAAATTCACACCAGAAGAGACCATCACTTTAAAGGTTTACCGACTTGATTTGTCCAATTCAGACTGCTGATGCTTCATGTTAGTGTTGGCCGAAAAAGGACCGGGGATTTTGTCAGCGGCGGAGTGATTACGGTGACCAACAACTCTTTCAATGCACTTATGCACCTATGCGAATATTGTATTAAGACAGATTTGAAATATATATCTGCGCCTAACCTTTAAGAAAGAGAGAGAGACAGGATGGTCAGACTGAAGAAGCAGGGGGGAGGGGAGTGGGCAAAGAAATCCTTCCAGGAGGAAAAGATGGGGAAGGAGGGAGGGGTTGACACCTTGACGGATTGATTGAGATCACCCAATACACGGTGTTGCCTGCAGCCTAGATTAGCAAGGGGTCTGGGTCAGCACAATCTGCGTGTTAGATAACATTCCTGCCTCGCAGCTTCAGCTTGATACTGCACCTCAGCGGCAAAATATTTCACTGGGTATCTCTGAAACTCACATCTTCAGATTTGAGAACCTTGCTTATGTGTGTGCGTGTATGATAGAGCGAGAGAGAGACAGACTGTGGGGCCCAGTATCCATGGCAACCCCAGCCAGGTGCATTGGTTCATATGCGATTCAGGTAATTCAACCTACAATGAAAAGCATGCATATAAGGTCAGTAGTATTCAAATGCACTGCATGTTCTCCCCTCCATATTCATATTCAGCCTCTCTCTGGACGATGCCACGTCTGAGCTGATATCTCCCACAATGCCCTGCTTGAGTGGCAGGTATGATATTTTCCACTCGGTTTGATTGAGGACTGCATTTAAAATTTGACGACAATGTTGACAGAATATATCAGGCGTGTTATTAATACACTCAATATTGCAGAACCACGTAGATAAGACACGCCTGACGCCGAGGTGTGCTCGTTACATACACCGCCTCAGGCCACGATTTGGACAGGGTCATGATTTTTCATGACTGTGTAAATTAAATAAACGCATACGAAGAAACGGAAGCGGGACAAACAGAGCGAAAGAAGAAGAAAGAAAGGGAGACGCAAAAAAATGGGGAAATAAAAAGTGTCATGGGGTTTGCTGTCGATGGGGTTTTGGAGGCTTGTGTTAAGCCAGGGGCTTTGACAGCTGGGTTTAGGGAGACAGGAGAGGGCTATGGATTGGAGTCAGGTCTTTGCTTCATATTCTGAAGATTAAACTCCTATCCTCCTCCTCCTACACCATTTTGGACGTCTGTGGCATCAATTCTACTCTGCTGTTTGTGGGTGTTTCAGCAGTGATTTACAGCCAGAGTCGTTGCCGTGGTGGGCTCGCCGCAGAGCGCTCCGGTAAACCTTGTAATCAGATATTCTGCGCCAGAACTCGCCAGCATTAGCAGTCAGAAATTTGCTCTAATCACCAGGCACACTGACCACGTTGCTATCCTCTCAAAAAAATGAGATTTTGATGTGATAAAGAGGTGGATAAGGCAAGGACAGTCTGACTGAGTAAATGTGAAAGGCTTTAGCTTTCAGTGACAGAAAGAAGTCAAATCGAAATGTATTCATATTAAATTTACAGATGAGACGATCTGCAACCATTTACTAACTGATTAATTGTTTTTTTAAGCTGAATGTCCAAAAAATTTTCCCCATGACTGTTGGAATACTACATTCACAACACAGCAGGTCTCACTTGAGAATGGTGTAAAAATCTTATCACACTATTGTAATTATTAAAAATCTTAATGCTGATATAAAGCCTGATATAAATATGCCTTGCAAACGGGTATCTGATTTTTTTCCTTTTCCAGTATACTATTTAGTTGTGAGTAATTTTCAAAGCAACACGGCAAATAATCTCAACGCGCACAGTGGAAACTAGTGAAACCTTTCCTCGCGTGTAGGGAAGCGAGCTAATTATGGTTTGCTAAGGCTACCCTAGCTGGTGGTCATTATTAAGGGAAATCAATGTCCAATCAAGCCATTGACATGGACTCGGGAGCAGATACGAAGGCTGCTCTGTGACAAATACTTATTATATTTGCTATGAGAGTTTTAAAAGGATGAATAGGTGACTGCACAGTTCATTATCGGCTCTTCACTTTGACAGGAAAAGTGCAAAACGTGAGAATTTTGTTGCAGGGTGCCATTCAGCCAGTTTTTATAGTAAAGGACACAAGATTGGTTGGGTCAGCATTGACTATGTTTGCTCCACTGGTGCAGTCAATCACTCGATAGGTGAAGATGGGTATTTTTGACAGTGTGTGTGTGCGTGCGTGTGTGTATACTTGTGTGTATTAAGAGGCCTCCGAAATGACCTCGCACATAGAGATGACGGTCATAAATTGGTCTGAAGTCTCATTTTCCCCGCAGGATTTTGACCAGCTGCCACAGCTTGAACCCATTTCACTCCTGCTGCGCCAGTCCTCACACACTCAGTGACAGAGTTAAAGAGTACATTTTATGGCTGGAGTCGACGACCAAGGAGAGGCAAATGTTAATGTGAATAGGGAGGACTGTAAATAGTACACAATAAGTAATACACTGGCAGGGCCCACTGGTTTCTCATTAAAATCACACTGTGGTTTGGTGATACAGAGCCGGTGCCGCAGTTAGGACCGATCTAATTCACAGATAACTGGTCATATCGGGCTGGGATAAAAGAAACGTGTGCTTAAAACATAACATACTGGGACATTATGTTGTCGGTGCTGGCTGGCATGGTGGGGAGAAATGAAGAGGGACTCTGCTGCCACCACGTGGACCACATCAGCCAAGCAGCCCACGAATTTCAAAACCCTCTCAACAACGTGCCTGATATTTACTGAAAATTAAAAATGTTTCATCAATCAAAACTGACATCTGATTTAGAATAGATAATAGGATAATAGTGTTATCTTAAAAAAATGTAACAAACAAACAAACAAACAAACATTTGATGTAAATGTGAATATACAAGTGAAAGCATACAGGTGTTTTACTTTATGGTTTTTGACATGATATTATTCTTGCTGTTACAGATCAAATGTAATAATCTTACAAGAAATTAAAACTGCACACAAAAAAAGATCTCTGCACACAATGAAGGACGCCGTGCAACAGACGTTTGCTAATCAGTTATGATCGGTTAGTCGCTTCCTTGTCACAAAACTCGATCAATTTGTCGCATCCTGTTCCTGTTCCTGATCCTTTTTAACTCAACGTGTATGCTGAAGAACTGTGCTGTACGATAACTGACTGCAGACCCGAAGTCTTCCTCCTTAAACACTGTTTATTACATGGCTACCGGGTCACTAAAGAATCTTAATTTGTCATTGTACGGATCACTTAATAAAAAAACATCTTTAACACCAACGGCAGTGAACAATTTAGGCCCCGTCCATGGTTCCAAAATATCTTGCTTCCAGCACATATTATGTCATGCTATTTATGTATTAATTTCACCAAGTTAAATTCATTAGCTTAATTTAGGCAGTACGCCCACTTTTATCAATCTAATTTAATAGTCTGTGAGCGTTCTGATAGATAGATAGATAGATAGATAGATAGATAGATAGAACAGTCCTTTATGTGTCTTTATTTTTTCTTTTTTATAGATTTATAATTACACATAGCTGCGCATGCTCAGATAAATTCGAAGGCATCCTGCACTTACCTCGGCTATGTCCGTGGTTTTGCCTCGTTTCCTCGGCAGCCTTCGTGACTTCCCGGCCCTCTCCGCGTTCGTTCGAGTCCTGTCGATAGAGATGATTTTCGCTGTCGTCGTCTCCCTCGTCCTCCTCTCAGTGTTGTTGTTCCCGGTGACGCGACGGAGGTGTAGCCTGACGCGGTCTCTTACGTGTCGGTCTGAATAAAAGTGGAGCTCCGTAGACCCGGGAGTGACGAAGCGAGTCTGTGTTGGTAAGAGGATACGCATCCGATGTTTGCTAAACAGATAGATGGCTGCCCAGAGAAGTTATTTGCGCCTAAAATCCTCACAAAGCCAACAAAGAGATCATGGCGGCGGTGTTGCAGAGGCTCACAAAATGAGTCAGTCTCTGCAAGGCTCGCTGGCTCGCAACACAGCTGAGACATAGGTATTAATATGGGAGTGGGCTTGAATCTTTTTTTTTTCTTTCAATAAACAGTCTAGGTATAAGTTACAGAAGCAGTTAGCCACGTACAGCTAATCCATGTCAGCACGGCGTTAAACTAAAACTGAGGCGAGAAACTCGCTAGTGAAAGTGGGGTGCCCTAGTTCCAAACAAAACTGGCATACAATGCATGCAGACATTTCCCTCCATATAGGCTCACAGCTAGCTACCCAACGTTATTAGTGTTAGCCAGTGCCGCGCTAGTTTGGACTGTAGTTGAATCATACAGCAAAAACGCCAAACTGCGACACGAGCTGTTAAATACTGAAAATAAAAACGAGTTGGACTGGAGCTTTAGTAAATGATAGCTAAATAGCTGCTGGCTGTGCTAACGTTCAGTGCATTCCTGTTAGCTCGCTAGCATGCTACATGCTAACTTCAAATTGGTAGTTTTCAGAAATACAAGCGAGTTAGCTTTAGCCTTTGGTTTTTATGGGGAGTAAAAGCATGGAGCAGAATATTTTAAATCGGTATACTAACGTTATGTTGTCAAGTCTTGAACATCGTATCTGCTTCATGTTTTTAAATTATTTTAGTTAGACAAAAAAATGCCTCGGTTTTTTTTTTTTTTTTTTTTTTTTGCAATCAAACTCTTTTGCTTTGTTTTATAAATGAATAATATGCTAGCGTGTTAGGCTAAGCCACACCCTCCTTTAGGACATCAGCAAGCACCAAAGTTGTGGAGACAACCAAGACACAATCTGCAGTGTGTCCTGTACACCATAGACCACTTTCCCACACTTTGTGCTAAACAGTTCTATTTTAAGCATGATTATGGATATACAAATAAGCAGTTTCTTTCTTTTTCTTTTTTCTATGTTTGCAGATTTTAAATGACCATGGAGGCTGGTGCAGACACACAGCAAAGTGGTGAAACAGCTGTCTCAGAGTCTGAGGCTCAGCAGATCACCCTGGCCCAGGTAGACCTTATCATCACTTTAAATTTACACGTTATAATGTCTTGCATAATTACTCTCTGGAACAAAGGGTAGTGGCTGTTTGAGAACTGTTTGTAAGTTAGCACACAGACAGTATATGATTGTGGGTTGTCATGGTTGCAGGCGTCCATAGCTGCAGGCCAGGTGTCGTCCAGTAGCCCCACAGTCACCTTAGTGCAGTTACCCAACGGTCAGACAGTCCAAGTGCACGGGGTGATCCAAGCTGCACAGCCCTCTGTCATCCAGTCCCCTCAGGTCCAGACAGTACAGGTGAGAGAAGAAAACGAACTTGCTGAACTTGCGTTCAGTATTGTTTTATTACAGAACATAACATTTTTTTTGCTCTTTTGCACAATAATAATCATTGAATACTGACATGTTTGATTTAGAATTTAATGATTGAAAAAATTAACTTGTTTCTTAAATCATCGTTATTAATAAGTGTTATTGTGATCACCATGTCTTGCAAAAAACATTGTGATACTAGCTGTGCGCTAGTAGTTTTGTTTTCCTGATTGGGGGATTTTATCCTTCACATGGCTTCTTCTTCATTGTTGCATTTTTACAATGAAACAAATCCTTGTAAATTATTTTTAAGATGTTATAGGTAACTTTTTTTTTTTGAGTCAGCTGCTGCAACTAAAGGGTTATGATTTTATCACTTGCAGATTTCGACTGTTGCTGAGAGTGAGGACTCTCAAGAGTCTGTTGACAGCGTGACGGATTCTCAGAAGAGGAGAGAGATCCTGTCCAGACGACCGTCTTACAGGTCCGTCTGACATCGTATCAACAATGATATGAATCAGTTTTGTAGATTGATTACTTGTGTGTTCATAGATGTAGGGCTCCTTGATCCATTACAAACATTTGTTCCATAATTTAATTGCTTTGATCCTTTGCCTGCATCACACGTCTGAGGTTGGAAGAGAATGATTGATGCTCTGCCATTTTACCAACTATTGTCACTTTTGAGCAAAAAGCTTAATATCCAACTGCTTCCAGAGCAGAAGGCTGTGGTTTCAGTGTACATGAGAGAGCCGCTATATCATTTTGGAGAATTTGTATAATTGTGAAAAGTTGTTTTTACTATGGAAAAAAGTTTGCTGAGATTTTTCCACGACCCGTTTCCCTCTACAGGAAGATTCTGAATGACTTGTCATCAGATGCTCCGGCAGTGCCTCGAATTGAAGAGGAGAAGTCAGAGGATGACTCAGCCCCTGCCATCACCACAGTCACTATGCCCACTCCAATCTATCAGACCAGCAGTGGCCAGTACAGTAAGTGCTTTTGGACTGGGAACTTAGTGGTTTTTGTTGAAACTTGTAGGATTTCCTGCTATAAAGCAGCGCCCTTTTGCCCTTTACAATAATGGTGTGTCTAATGGCAAATTGAATCTACGGGCAGTTGAAAACAACAGTTTTGATATTAAGATGTGGTATAATACTGAGCCAATATTGTAAGTTCTTTGGCTGATATTACACTGAGGATTTTTATCTGGTAAGACCCCTGTGCCATTGGCATTGGAGTAAATTCTGAGGGACAATGTATCAGCCTTCAGCTGTTGGCCTTGAATACTGTCATACTACATGTGGCAGAGTTTGTCTTGGACACACATTAACGCCCATGTTAGATGGGAAACATCAATAGACACATTGTTTAATGTGCACAGAGGACGCTCCTACTGCACGATGTACAGTGATTTCCCATTAGAAGACATTATAATAAATAGAAAATAAGTTGGTCACTGCTGCAGTTAGCGGTGTTTAAGCTGTATGCCAGAGAAGACGGATGCCACGTCAGTCATATCACGTCAACCAAAGCTTGGTTTGAAGCTTGGATTTGTGTCTACTTGCCCCTGCCGTCTTGTTCTGCAATTTCCTTGTCTGATGCACTTTATTTGGAGAGAATCGCTTCAGTTAATTTGAGATTATTTTCCAACACATTACGATGTCCCTCTGTAGTTGCCATTACCCAGGGTGGGGCCATCCAGCTGGCCAATAATGGCACAGATGGAGTGCAGGGTCTGCAGACACTGACCATGGCCAACACTGCTGCAGCCCAGCCTGGTGCCACCATCCTGCAGTACGCTCAGACCAGCGACGGGCAGCAAATCCTAGTGCCCAGCAACCAAGTGGTTGTACAAGGTGGGGAAATAATTCAGCATAATGAATAAATGAGTTTTGCAAAGCAGTTTGAAAGATGAAACTGTACTAGTTAGAACAGGAAAATATCAAAGTGTGTCATGTGAGTTTGTTGGGATTTTTATCTCTCTTAAGTAAAATACACTGCCTTTGTGTTTCAGCCGCCTCGGGTGATGTCCAGGCCTATCAGATCCGCACAGCCCCCACCAGCACCATCACTCCTGGGGTGGTCATGGCGACTTCGCCCGCACTGGGCACAGCAGGAGCCACAGAGGAGGTCACACGTAAAAGAGAGGTTCGACTTATGAAAAACAGGTATGTGCGTGATGAGGCTGACTAATGCTGTATACTGTTCTTGTTGATGCTGTGGTGTTGTCACGTCGCTTCTGTTATCTCTGACACCACTAATACAGTTAATGTCTAAAAAATTAACATTATGTAGATGGTTTTAATCAGTAAAATGCCTCACCGAATCAGTTGTCACAACATAGTTGACCGACAGGAAATTTCACTTCAGTTGATAAATATTGGGAGTCATTCAGGGTTGTGCGACATTGCATAATGACATTTTATATCTATGTCAATGGATAAGTAGGCACGAGGATATGGGTGGAGGGCTGGTTGGCGCATAAAGGAGCAGGGAGAGGGAGGGTTTGGAGGAGTGGAGTGGTTTGCTTTTGAGACTCATGCTAGAGCTAGCCTGAGCTCCAGAACTTGCATATTGTAGATTTATCAATCACGCATGGTCTTTATGTCACACAGAGAGGCAGCCCGGGAATGTCGCCGAAAGAAGAAGGAGTACGTCAAGTGTCTGGAGAACCGCGTGGCTGTGCTGGAGAACCAGAACAAAACCCTCATTGAGGAACTCAAAGCCCTCAAAGACTTGTACTGCCACAAATCCGAGTAGAAACGTCACCACACACCTGCCAGGGGCTCGACAGGTGCCCGTCTGTCCCCATGTACAGAGACTCAGCACAGAGCCATGCATCTGGATGCTAATCCCCCTTTTCTACTCTTTTGCTTTCTTTTTAAAGACTGCTGAAAATCTGTAAAGTGACTCACCAGGAATAGAATAAAAAAACGCACCATCCCACTTCATCGATTTTTAAATCCTAATTCTGTTCCCAACAATTTCCCACAAATGGGTGAGGCAATGTAAAGAACGGATGTGGTGGAGAGTACAACTATGCAGGGTCCTTGTGGTGAAGTGGAAGAACAGACAATGAGGCTGTTTTTTGTTTTGCGCCACCAAAGGGAAGCATTCCAGTCACTGGTGCCTGGACGAACTGGGCAACATCACCAGCAACAGGGAACTGCTCGATTACCATCACCACTAATGACGGAACTTTTTGCAGTTTAATCTCCCCGAGACACTTGGATCATCTTGAGAGGTTACCCTTGTGTGCAACGTTTGTTATCGTAACTGAGCTCTGGCATTAACATCTGTTACTTACTAATGCTTTGAACTGTAGATGGGCTGTCATGGATATTTTATCTTTGAGCTGTGTTTTGGTTTATGGATTAGATTATATGCTCTGATAATGCCATTGATTTTTTTTTTTTTTTTTTTGTTAACTTTTGTTTACCTTGCCTTCACACAACATGAACAAAAAAGCTAACCATTAAGCCAGGTTGTAAAATTGTGTTCATGTTAATTGCAGCTTTAAAAAATACATGGTGAAGAGAGTGTAGGACTCGGACGGCAGTGAATTTGGAAACCATGGGAGTCAAAGTACTGAACACACCCTGTATTTTTTAGCTTTTTTTAGCTATAAAGACACAGCAATCAAGACAGGAAGAAAAAAGATCCCACAAGTAGAACATTTATGATTACCATTCTCTTCAAATATTATGGTGTCTGTGATGCATTTTCCCAATCAGATTACTGAGGTTCATTGATTTTTAGATTTTTATCTATCTTCACAAAAACTTCCTTAGAGTTCTAAGGAGCAGCAAATTAGTTTAAACAGATTTACGGCGGGAGTTTGATCCCCATCGTCTGCAGTTAAAAAGGCCCTGTTATGGAATAATGTGCCTCCAGTAATTGAATGGGAATGGGAATGAGCTGTTGCTTGTGCACCAGAGTATATAATGTAAACAAAAAAAAAAAAGGTTAACCTACAGTGTTAGGGCTAAAAGTTGTTTTGTTTTTTTCTTCGCCCTTATTTCTATGTCAATCCACTTTTTTAAATGTGCTTCATTGATTCCTAGATTTGGAACAAAACCAAAAAAAAAAAGCCTTATGTGTTATGCAATGGAAGAAATCCTTTGTCTGCATATTTATAAACAAATTTTGGAGACACGTGGCCCTTTACTGGAATCATGGATATCCTGGTATGTTTGTGTATATTTATGTATATTACCGTCTTCGCACGTGTAATATCCCCACCTTGTAGAAAAAAACTATTCCTGCAGTGGGACGTCGCTAAATTGCTAATAAGAAATCTGAGATACCAAGGGCTTCTGTATGCAGTGGCACCCATGGCTGTTAAGGCATCAGCAGAGGTTGTCTCCAAATTCTGTTTACAGGATTACAAAGTGGCATGCGCACTTTCCTTGCATATACAATCCTACTACATTTCACATGATTTAACAGGAAAATCTCATGCAGCACTAAACAGGCAAAGCCTGCCGCTGCAAGCTGAGATGCCTCGAAGATTTTACTTGAAAGTAACACCGCTAACCGGTAATTAATCACAAAGTGTCCGTGAGTGTTTGGTTGCTTATTCATTATCAGGGCATCACCACACACTGATCATGATCAGACGTCATTAGTTGTACGGAGCATCCAATCTCACCAAGTACGACCCGATTGCACTTATCAAAAAACCCTGCAAAAGGATGGCTAAGTGCGACCAAATCCAAAACACAGACTTCACACTGAACAAAATGGCTATTTTCGAGATAACGGAATGTGTTCTTTTAGGTATTATGTATAGTCATGATGTATGCTTTTTTATGTTGCTTTTCATGAATTTTGTATTCACAATTTCTAAACGTCAGCACCAACTTGTATAATACAGTTCATTATGTCAGAGCTATTCAAATATTACATTTTTGGCAGCTGGTAATAAATGTGTTTCTGGTAATCTTTGATGATTTTTAAAAAGTTTGATTGAATTCTTATGCAAAAGCGGTAAATTAGTACAAAGAAGAAGGCAGACTGTCACAAATCCCCCCTGGGTGGCAGTTTCCAAGCTTTATATATATGGATGTCTCTTTGTTTGTCATAGTAGACCTCTTCAACGCTGAACCGCTGCTTGAGCATGCTCAGAAAGTTTGTATCTCGCTCGTAGCGGATCTTGCAGGCCAGTAACAACAGGGCGGTGTCTGAACACAGGTGCTCCAGAGTCTGCAGCAGCGGCACGAATGTGTCCTCCAGGTAAACGATGTCTGCTCCCAGCACCAGATCGAATCCCCCAGCTGGGTAAAGTTCGAGGCTCTCACCCCAGGTCAGC
Organism: Xiphias gladius; assembly: GCF_016859285.1. NCBI lineage: Eukaryota > Metazoa > Chordata > Actinopteri > Istiophoriformes > Xiphiidae > Xiphias > Xiphias gladius. Next base: position 4,728,683 of record NC_053412.1, read on the forward strand.
TCAGACACAGTCACCGATCCCCGCGAGTCTGGGGGCAGGTTGGCCTTCACATTGGCAGAGAGGAAGTCCAGGGCAGGCTCTCTGTCAGTGATGGTCACTTTGGCACCTTAGAAAAGTTGAAAACATGGCAACAGATTGATACATTTCAAAAAGCTAGTTTTGATATTTAGATTAATGTTTAATAGCTCTAAATGTATTTTCCAATTGCCAACACTATCTTATGGAATTTCACTCTTGTTGGGGCGGGACCCTGCAACCTATAAATGGTCAGTAATGAAACACTCACCCAGCAGGGCCGCTACAATCCCCACCAGTCCAGTTCCAGCTCCCAGTTCAATTGCCACCTTCCCCTTTAACTCCACCTTCCTCAGCTCCAGGTACATGCACATGACAATTGCCTGGAAAAGCGATGCGTTTTAAATCAAATGTGTAGTGATGACTGATTAAGACTGTAGTAACGTTGCAGGTGATGTATCACTTACTGCATCCCACACGACTGCTGCCACCCCGAGCTTTTTCCAGTCCTGGGACAGACGGAGGTCGCGGTTGGCGAAACGAAACTGTGCTGATGAACTGTGGAGTTTGGAAAGCGCGGGTAACGAGCTTTCTACATACGGAACGAGAGCCATGCTGCGAAATAAGCAGAAACCACCCTGTGTAATTATGTTTTACCTAGTTTCCCTATACACATGCGCAGTGACGTTCTTCTTCTTTGAGGTATTAAGGCAAGCTGGCTGATTTTTACCGACTCATTACTGCCCTCTTCTGGTGTTTATTATCTCCTTTGGCGTCCATTTCTTCCTCTAATTCCTTCGAATCATTTACGTTTCCTCCAGAATATCCCACCGCTTTTCTGCCTCACCATTTCAGAACCAGCGACTCTGCAGGTTTGTTTTAGTAAACACCGAAGCGCACCCGAGCGTCTCCGTGTTATAAAACGTTGCCGGCCCCACTCCTTGACAAGTCAATGAGCAACTTCAGCCAATCGTGTAACAGCTTGGCCAAAAGCGACCAATGGGAAAGCCTGGCTCCGCGGTGGGCGTGTCTTCACAGGTTTTTCTCAACGGCTGGGTTTGCGCCCCAATGAAGGGGGCGGGGCTGCAAACGAAGCCCACCAGGTCTGTAAAGTTGACCAGAAAATAGAAGCAGCGTGGTTTCCGTTTCATTTGCGTTCCTACACTCAAAATAAAAGCAGAGAAATCACAGATTTGTACACTTGACTTCCATCGATTCATTTGTTTGCTTTGAATTCTTCTCTCTGAATGCTGACTTTTTTTCCCCTCAAAATTGGGATTTCTATTTCCCCAATTCTGACATTTTCCCAAAATTAATTTTAGTATCAAGTATCTTCTGTGGTCCTTAAAATGTTGCTACTGTTGTCTTAGTGGAGTGGTTTGAAAAACTGGTACAGATCTTTTCATAGTTTTTAGTCTTTGTCATTGTAAAACTCGGCAACCACGGGAATCTATTGCAACTTGAACTGCAACCATTAGTTGATCAATCGATGGGTTGATCGAGAAGAAAATTAACTGGCAACACCAATGTGAAGATTTGCTGCCTTTCCATGTCTTACGTCATAGTGAACTTAATATCTTTGGGTTTTGAATTTTGAATTGGACAAGACAAGATGTATTTGATGGCAACACCTTGAGCTCTCAAAAACTGTGATGGTCATTTTTTTCCCCCCAGTTTTCTGTAATTTTAATCGATCATAGAAGTAATTAATCAATTACATGAGAAAATGATCTGCAGATTAACCACAAAGGAATATAATCGTAGGTTCAAGTCCTAGATTGCAACCATCACGAATGCCATTTCATTCTCTGTCCTCCTTTGGATTTTTACCAGCAACCTTTTAAGGTTTAACCATATCACTTTACCCATATCGCTTTATTCTCAGAACACGGATCATTTTCTCACATTCCCGTTTTTTTCCTCTGCCGTATAGCATCTGGATACACCGAAGAATTAAGCTCCATCATAAGCTCATGTGTCAGCCTCACTTGAGTGCAATTTCCTCAACTCTGTACCATTACCCGTGTGCTGAACACGACTTCGTGTACATTTTCACTCTATTTCACAACAGTATGAAGGGCTTGTAATTTGAAAGGCAGCAGCCGGACGTTACCTCTGAACTTGACTGCTTCGGTGGCTTTGACATCCAAGACGTGTCTCCTGCAATTGCGACGAGATGAAAGCTAACGCTGGCTATCTTTTTAAAATTCCCAAACCAGCCACCTTTCCGTTCCCTTAGCTACCTCTAGAGTTGTTGGGTTTTTTTTCCCTCCCCAGTTAGTGAATTTGTATATTAGTCCGCAAGGAGAGCCTTTAACTGTGTCAGAGACTTCAACTGCTGTGGAAAAATGGATTGATCCATGCGGCTGAAGGAGCCAGGAATGGATTGAGGTGCGGAAGCTAGCGTTAGCCGGCTAGCCATGGAGGGAGATAGCGGCGCCCGTGGCTTCGTGTCGTCGGCCGTAAAATGAGTCGATACAAGTGACCCGCCGTCCAGAGCTGTTCAGCCCACGCATGTCATCGTTATTGAAGTGCGCCAGTGCTATGCCGCGCACACGCTGTGAATATGTCAGCTGTCCCGCACATACCGCAGATACCCCGTCGGCTATCGTTACATAGATCCCATCCCACTCGGAAGCTGGATTTGTCACTCCGCAGCCAGGCGAGCGGGCGCGACTAGTCCTTGACACACTCAACTAAAGTCAACCCGCTCCCGCCAAACTAGAGTCAGGTCTAACTAGCGTCAGGTCCACCTCGGTCTTGCATGTTTTAACTGTCGCTTAGCGGATTTAGAAAAAAAAAAAAAAAAACCACCCCGCGTATATTTCAGACCCCCTGCGAGCCCGCTCGGCGGGGTCAAGTTGGGACTGGTGAGCGATCCCTCCTCAGTTGTATGGGACACGGCGCCGGCTGTGGCAGGACTGTTGTAGGTCAACGATGGGCGGTTCGGTGTCCTGCTGCATCTCCCCCGGAGAGAGTCCCAAGACCCACAGGAGGGAGGTGGAGCTGGAGGAGTGTCCCATCACCACCGCCGAGGATGTGAGTGAAGACACCGGGACCTACCTGCAGCACATCAGCGACAGGGAGCTCCCGGACGGTGGGTTTACCCCATGGTCTGGGGTCTTTTTTTTTTTTAGTTCATGTGTAGCAGTGACTCATATTCTCATCTCTCTATTTCCAGTTTAGCACTAAATCATTCTTGCGTCTTACAGAACTGGCCCAAGAGGCCAACCCATCAGACCACCCCAGGGCCAGCACGCTCTTCCTCAACAAATCGCAGACAGACGGTACCAGTGTTTCCCTGTTCAGGATGTCATCATATGATCATACTCTCCTCTGGGTCTTCCAATCTAACAAAGTTTTTTTTTTTCTCTCTCTTTTTCTTTTTCTTTTCTCCCCATTTCAGTGCGTGAGAAAAGGAAAAGCAACTACATGAACCATGTGAGTTACGGGTCTGCGTGTGCCTGACACGGTTTAGGCTCTCAGTTTTCTGTAGTCTGTGGGAGTCGGAAAGAAACACCAACACACAGGAAATTAGACCAAAAATGCTATTTTGAAAGTATTTAAATGAGTATGTGAATGCTTTAAATGCTTTAAGGAAGGGAGTCTTAGCATTAGTTATTTAACGGACATTTGTCCGGCCGTGCGCGCGTTTCTAAAACCTTTTTGCCGCTCCTTTCCTTTAAACATCATCCTTGTTTCTATACCAGACGTCCCCAGGACTCCTGACCAAAAAGTACAGTTCCTGCTCAACAATATTCATCGACGACAGCACGGTCAGCCAGCCCAACCTCAAGAGCACGATCAAATGGTAAGTGACTTCCCCTCCGTCTGCTAAAGAGCTTGACAGGGGTAGTTTGTGCTATTAGTTAGTGCGCTGGTTTCCTTCCGGAGGCAGCGGCCATGTGACGAGGGAAGAGTTAAGGCATTTGCCCTCCGCTTTTCGACACTTTGTAGTTACACTCAAAACATATTTCCATTTAAACTAATGTAACAAGCCAGGGGTGATATATATATATATATATATATATATATATATATATATATATATATATATTTTTTTTTTTTTTTTTACAACTGCAGACACAATGTCAAGATGTCCTTAAATACTAGCAGCAACAGACTTGATCTACATAGCAGTCGGTAAAACTACAGATACAGGAAGAAGACATGATATACAAGAGCAACACTGGAGCTCCTCTTTGGTGCAAAAGAATACAGTCACGTCCAGTGGTTCATTGTTTGTCTGTGTCAATTTTTTTTCTCTGTTCCAGCGTGGCATTGGCCATATACTATCATATAAAAAACAGGTAGGAAAAGTTTGATATATTGTCATAGATTTGACCTCTTATAGGTGTTTTTAGACATTTCTCCTTCTGTCCTGTACTGAGGTGATTAGTTAGGAAATAAAGTTATACTTGAATTGGGTTTATTTTGGGTTTATCAAACTCTGTTGGCGTAATGGCAACTTCCTGGTGGTGGCCAGTAGTTACTCAGTCTGTCAGTTAGTCAGGAAAAACTTTAATAATCACAGCAGTGTAGCAAACTATGTTGGTAAGCAATAGATAGATTGATTGATAGATAGATAGATAGATTATTGTTTGTTTAGATCAGATGTCTCGCTTGCTGTGTTCATCATATCATAGAGTTGGAATTCCATGTAGGATCAAGCTGAAGAGAGAAAGAGGTTACAACACTGGTTATTGATCTTTGACTCTATTGAAACTCTATTGAAACCCGCACAGATAATTGATTTGTCATTTTCTACAGTGGGACCAAAATGATCAAATATGCACATTTAACATCGGCGTGTTGATTTTTTTCTTCTCCTGCAGAGATTCAAACCGCTCGCTGGATATATTCGACGAGAAGAAGCACCCGCTAACGGTGAGTTGAGGTATTTGATTGCATAAAGCAGCGATATTTACTGTCCGCTCCGTGCTGATGGACCTGGTGATGATGATGATGATGATGATGTTGGTGGTGGGGATGACACTCTGCCCAACAGCGGGAAAAGGTTCCAGATGACTACTCTGTGGTCGACCCAGAACACAAACTCATCTACCGCTTCATACGAACACTCTTCAGCTCCGCGCAGCTCACTGCTGAGTGCGCCATCGTCACTCTGGTAAGTTTACGACACCAGATTTACATTACAAGAGTCTGAGAAATGATTATCGTCACTATGTGTGTGTGTTGGCTGTGTGAACGGACGGTGTGCTGTATTAGGTGTACCTGGAGAGGCTGCTGACTTATGCGGAGATGGACATCTGTCCTTGTAACTGGAAGCGCATCGTTCTCGGCGCCATCCTGCTGGCTTCCAAGGTCTGGGACGACCAGGCTGTGTGGAACGTCGACTACTGCCAGATCCTCAAAGATATCACCGTGGAGGACATGTGAGTGTTGCTTCTGAGCCGTCAGGTGGCTGCTCATCGAACGAAAACCGATTGGGTAACATGTTGCAGCCCGACGTTGTAACTTTTGTTCACACGAAATGTAGAAGACTCTGACCGACTCTCTGCGTTGCTCCACGCTATGCAGGAATGAGATGGAGCGTCACTTCCTGGAACTGCTCCAGTTCAACATCAATGTCCCAGCCAGCGTCTACGCCAAGTATTACTTTGACCTGCGCTCACTGGCCGACGACAACAACCTCAGTTTCCCACTGGAGCCGCTCAGCAACAAGCGTGCCCAAAAACTGGAGGTGAGTACATCCAGTCCTGCAGATGAAAGCTTCCAAATTCAGATTATGTTTTCACCGAGCATTTTTTTTAAATTTTACAGTAAATATGTTATGCTTTGGCATCTCTCCTTGTTCTGTGGCTTAGGCAGTAACGGTTTTGTCCTTTTTATGATTATTGTCTGTAGGCTATCTCCAGGCTGTGTGAGGACAAGTACAAGGACCTGAGCAAATCTGCTATGAGGAGGTCTGTCAGTGCAGACAACCTGGTTGGCGTCAAGAACTCCCAGGCTGTGCTGTCCTAAATCTGGTGAGGAGGTGGAACGGCGGGTTTAGAGCGGCGCTTACGGGATGTGACGCCACGGTCCAGACGTTCATCGAGAGACATTCTTAAAGTAGATTACGTTAATATCAGTAACTGAAAAGTCCCGCCACACAACGTTAAATGCCGACTTTGGGGAGGAACAAAAAAAACAAAACAAAACAGAACACAGAAGTTTACCGTACAGTATCTCTAAAATGTAAAGAATCCAGTCTCTATATGTTCATTGAGAAGAACTTCAGGTATCTGCCTTTAAAGCATGGTAATTTGTTGAAACATTTTGCAGACTGTCACATTTTTGTTTCGAATTGTGGATGTCTAACTTCAGAGGGAATTAGTATGAAAATGCCTCCTGATGCCACACAAACTGAGGACCTCATCTTCCCTTTTCTTTTTTTTATTTGTTCATCCCTCAGTCTTCTGGGGAGCACTTGCTCGGGCCTCGGCCCACTTCTCCTCCACGAGCCGCATCCCCTCTCCTTTATTCACAGGGTGACAAACTGTCTCGAACTACCCCGTGGTGTAGTTCTGCACATGGACAAAGAGTAGACTTTGTTTTGCTTACTATGTAGGCCCCTATAGCTGTAAAATGTACAAGACTTTATTTAATTCAAAAAAAAAATAAATAAATATCAGTCGCTGTTTTAAGTTGAGGCTGCTTAGGTGGGAAAATATGTGGTGGTGGTTCTTGTTTGCAGGAGCTGTAAGGTCTTTGTGACAAATGAAGATGTTTGGAAAAGGAGTTTTTAAAAAAACCAACCACGATGGCCATGACAACTCGTTGTGGCTTTACTATGGTATGAGATTGCATCTATGAAGTCTTGTTGTTTTGTCAGAGGAGTCACCTTGTTTGTCTCAAACAAAAACCTCACATACAGCACAATATGATAATGAGCTTCTTCCATAAAAGCGGTCAGACGTCCCACCTTGACACTATACACTTGAGTTGAATTTTAAAAGCCAGTGTCACCGTATATACCAGTGACTATTTCTATTAAATATGGTAAATGGTAAATTTTTTTTTTTTTTTTAAAGATCAATTAATGACTTGTTGAGTCAGCAGAACATGCAATTATTAGCAGGAGACTGATTATTGGCGCAGATAAACTGTCAGTAGGTGATTATTAGTTCAGTTTGTCACTGCAATTGCTGCAAGTGTGTGTGTGTGTACCTCACTGAGTAGAACTCATGGGGCTCGTTTGTATGCAAGGTGTACATGGATGCACAAGGGGCCAGAGATAGTTCAGGGAGCACGCCGTGAATGAGTGACAGCCGATAGCGGAAAATGCCGAATATTACAATGACGCTGAGCGAGAAACCGCAATGTAGTCCCGGGAACGTAACGACACCTGATGCGGTGGAACGGGATGAGTGCACCCCAGTTGAAAACAGTAACTCCAATTAGACCTGTGCGCGCATGTAATCTTTTATTTTAATTCCATTCAAAGGCATTATTAAGCTTTGGCATGCTGCTGCATCCTGAGCTGTGCATCCGTTTATCCTCTCCTCTCTATCTTAACGACTCAAAAGAAGGCGACTCGGGGGGGTCGGCGACCAAAGATCTCACCTGCTCAGAAAAGCACGGGTTTTTACCGAGACACATTCAAGCCATCAACCTCATGCGGACGTGTGCCCTCACTGCAGTGCAAAGTCATAGGAAGAGCGAGTGTTTTAGAACAACTGCCTAGCGCATCATAAATTCATGAACGCTCATTGTAAACGTTACAGCTGTTTCGGCGGGAGAGATCTTTTCCACATACGAACTCTTCCCATGAAACTTAGCGTCCATGTAGAACAGATAACAAGCTCTTTACTGCTGCATTATAAACAGAATGAATGCATAAATGACATTATATAAGTAAAGTGGGAAGCGGGCAGATATTAAATATTAAAGATTTTCCCCTTTGCCTCACTCCTGAGACACAAGCCTGACTGGAAGGAGCTGGTTGCAGTCTGGCTGCCGGCCTCATGGGGGCACTAGGTGATTGATGCTCCGAGCAAGAGGCCCCATTACTGCAAGAGCCTCCCGCAGGCTCGTCAACTCTGTGACCATGAAAAAGTGCCCAACCCGGCTCTGGGCCCAGGTTACGTCTATCGGCCAGGAAGGGGGGGGTCCAAGGCTGGTGCCACTGTCAGGCAGGACCCCTGCATTGAAGCCGGGACTGAGCACAGTGAACTCACACCGCCGGATGAGTCAGCCGTGTCAGTCTTGGGTGGGTGAGATTGCAATGACATTTGCCCACCTTGCAGTGATTTATCTAAAAAAAGAAAGAAAAAATAAATACACGATCTTTATCCTTCCTTATCCTCCTTTACTTTGTGATCAGTCTAGATGAACAGCAGCTCAGACCTGGCCACCTGAAAAGGAATAAATTGATGAGACAGATTCCACAAGTTGCCCCTTTTTTTTTTTTGAAAAAAGGCTCAGTAATATCCCACAACAGCTGGACACTGTAGTTTTAAGCACACATTACTAAAACAACAGTAAATTGTGCATTTTCTGTGGATGTATTTGATGTGTAAATTAGATCATTAGGATGCATGAGTGGGGCCGTTCTCAGGATGTCTCCTAGTGTTGCTTAATTTTGCATATTTATCATGTGAGAGGGGAGACGATACAGATAATAAATAACACTAAGAATATTTGTCTGTTTACATAGAAAAATTTAAAGAAGGCTCACAGCTCAAAATGCAAAGTGCTACTCTCACGGCCCCGCGCAGTTCTTTACTGTTTTTCAGACCATTACTTCACTGTGAGTGTGAGAATGTCATATATTGTGTTACACATAATACCTGAAGTCGGTATTTCTTTATTCGGATGCAGTTGCCAGGAAACAGGTGGATAGTTTGGCTTGACACACAGATTTATTTTTTCACGGATTGCACATCTTTTCTACTCACTGGATGAAATGCCGTGGGTTATGCAAAATACAACACACACAACGCGTGATCTCGGCGGCATCACGGGTCAGCGACTGCTGATGATTCAGCCGTTTGAAAAATCGGCTTTTGCTGACGATTGTTGACAAATGATCATGACGTGATCTCGGGTGTGTGAAGAATAAAGAAGATTCATTTTAAAATTCAAAAATGACTATGAATGAAATCTTTTCTCTGTCTGACTAATGGAGCACTGAGTGAGTAGATATCTCTTTCTATTCTGTTCCATCATTTCCTTCCCACTGGGACTATTTTTCATTGCGTTTCCTGGTAACTACTGTTTTACTCGTGGCCCCTCCTTTACCCATTTTATTCAGTTCAAGATCTCCATCCTCAGACGGCAAACGGGGTTCTGCCCTTAAAGCGTGAAAAATGCAACACGTGCGTTTGAATTCCTCAGAAACTGCTCTCTCTCCGGTTCGTCCAACAGGACAGCGGCAGGTGACTGGAAACAACATGTGGATAAAATGTCCGGCTTTCTTTCCTGGGACTTTTCTTCCTCAGAGAGAAGTTCCCCTGCGTTTTTTTTTCTGGTGTTCTGGTGCTTTCCCGTGAGATAATAGCAGCTACTATGGCAGCCACAGCGCATTCTGCTTAAAAAAATCTATAAGCTTGTGGTTTTGGAATGACTTTTGTAACCGCGTTACTCGTATTGTCTTCTACAGCGCACAGTACAGTCCTTTTATATTGCGTTGTTTTGAACTGAACGCTACATATTCGTCTCTTCGTGGCACCCACTACCTCCGGATGATGACTACCGACAAAGCTCCCGTTAGCTCGGGACTCATTTGGCCGGGTCAGCGTGGCAGCGAGCTTCCACGGAGGCTTAGAGCCGCGCCAGGTTCCGTGTGGCCTCCAGCAGCAAACCAGCAATGCTGTTACCATCAAGGAACACATTACATTTGCCTGGGAAGAGGACATGCTGGTTTTTTTTTTTTTTTTTGGCCCCCCATCTGTCATTACAACTTTTTGCATATTGGCCATCTGCTACTGCTATGGGTGCATGTGTGAGCATGGCTCTTAAGTGTACTAAGCACAGAGCTAACTTTACCCCGGGACTCTACTTATTAACGCGTCCGCTGAAGCTGGTACCGAGCATGTTTGTTGTCATCCTTACGGTCATCGGGGAAAACAAAAGCACCCTCCTGTAGGTTGATCAACCCCATACTGACGCCACCGCTGACAATAATACATTCGTGCTGTTAATAGACGCAGACGACGGACTACCTTCAGATCTCTCCAAGGTCCCTTTCGCAGAACCACGCGCTGCTCCAATGACTACAGATGTGCCACTGTTGGTCCCATTTGTCGCAGAGTTCTTATGCAGCGCAATCAGCCCAAGTACTGTCAATATGTTTGTCATAAGCATCTTGTGATGATTTAGTGGCAGTTGAACTGTTCGAGGAGACGCATTTATTCGCTCCTTTCCGTGTTAAGTGCTTTTATCAAACGCTTTGTTTAACTTTAGCTTTTAACTTCAGTTGCTCTTTAGCTGAAGGGTTTTTTTATTAATTTTTTTTTTTTTAGAGAGAGAGAATGGGGTTTTCCACTTTGTGATCATTTGGCCGATGGCATTGATTCAATGCCATCGGCATCAGTGGTGGTCTGACCTCACCACAAAAAAAAAAAAATCCAATGTTTTCCGACCGGCGGCAGCTGATCCACTTACAAAAGGCCCTGCCTCCACCTCCCTCGGACATCCACAAACAGCTCCGCTCTACAGGCTTGAACCTAAACGCCAGGTGCTCAGCAACGTGCATCATTTCACTGGGAGATTAACTTCAGGCACCCGCAGTACATAGCAGTCGTCAGGGTGGACACTCATCGCTTGTATAGAGTCAGTCAAAGGTCACCACCAAGGGATGATGAGCTGTCATCTGTGGCTCTCCGATTTTGCTTTTGAAGCTGCTTTAAACATGCAGGTATCAAACTAAGATGTGCAGGTTTCCGGCTAAACCCAGCTCGGGTCAAAAAAAAATGTTTTTCCAAATGTTTTGACTGTCACTGATGTTCACACCTTGCCAGTCACCGCATGAAGTGGGCGCGGTTGTCGGGTTGTTGGTTTCGGACACCAACTAAAAGAACAGTAAGTACCAACAATTTTCAGACACAGCATCCTCGGACATTTTGTCCGTGATCCCAAGCGCACCTCAGTTAGCGCTTACGGACGCCTTTATATACAAAATTAGACTTATTTATTTATTTTCATAGTCTGTTTTAATTAGAAACCAGGCTAAAGGCACAGCTGTACAGATGGCAGCGTCAGTGATTCCACCGCTTTGGTCGTGACTGAAATCTCTCAACAACTATTGGATGGATCGCCATGAAATGTTCACAAGCTCCAGAGGATGAACCGTGTATCGCGTCGGCAGTCTCCTGACTTTTCATCCATCGCCACCAGCGGGTCAAAGTTCAACATCTAACTAGATGGATCGCTTCTCAGTCGTGAGTCATACACTTTATTTCTCCACAGAGCTCGACTGCGAAGACATCTTTTTATACCTTTGCCTACCTGGAAGGTCTGTGGTTTCTGAAGTTTTGAGGAAAGACACCGCCCACAGTAGGAACGGGAAATGAAGGCAAAAAGTATGATCGGACGTTCCCCAAATAGTGTTACACCTGAACTACATAACTGTTACTACAATCCCACCTGTTGTAAGCCGTTCCTAACACTGTAGGTGATATGTCAATCATGCTCATCATAGCAGAAATGTCCTGCCTGCACTGGCCCAAAATAGGTGTATGACAAATATCTTGTTCCCTCTTCTCCTGACCTCAGACGCTTTCCAGTAGTATGTATCCTTGTGGAATATTTGACCCCAGTGTCATTTCTCTCTTCGCGAGCGAACCAAGCTGGGGGGGTTGCTGGTTGCAGACTTGTGGTGCCCATTTGTAACCACAGAGGGGCAGTGTTGCACCTTTTTTTTTTCTTTTTTTTTTTTAAAGATAACTGGCCGGACTGCAGGTGTGAGATTAGTCCGTGTGTTAATGCGACATCTTCCCGACTCACCCGAGCGCTGGTGCCGCCTGTTTGTATCGTCGTCGGACTGGGGGGATGCAGACAGACCCGACCAGGGCCACCTCCACCCGAGGGATGAAGCCTGGCAGATGATTGTTTGTTGAGTGCTATTGGTAATGTAATGCTGACATTACGGTAATGACCAAATAGACGGGGTGCCATTTAAGAGCCATGTCAGATATGACCTTTTTTTTAAAAGAAATAATCCAGGTCAAGATAATATTTCTGATGGTAGAAAAAGACAAGATAGAAAGGTTTATTAATTTTTGTTGGATAATCCCATCGAAAATTATTAAGTGTCTACATTTTGGCCCAATATGCAGATGTGGGTCGTCCTGCATCCTGTTTAGCTCATATCAGTGTAGCTACATGAAAACTGTCATAATCTGAAATGAATAGTGTGTGTGCATGTAAGCCTGTGAATGTGTGTGTGTGTGTGTGTCCTGTAGGGATCACAGTGCCAGTGCAGCTTCATTAATCTCTCGGCATCATGGGACCTGTCTGAACTCTAAAAGAGGGCTAGAGAGAACGAGCTGCCCCCCCGGGGAGTCACTCCGTTTACCCTCCACACACTCAGGTCACTCCGCATATCACATACTCCTCAGCTACACAATGTCAAACCCTCCAGTAGGCCCAGAAAGACCAGAACCGCTGCCGCGGACCTGCACTGAGTGTGTGTGTTGTGCGTGTCTGCGTGTGCGCATCTTTTGTTTTCACCATGCGTGAAGAGTGATAGAAGGTGAGATTAGACTTTTTCAACAGCATGTGGGTCACACTGAATGTGTTTCTTCAAGTAGAAAAAGGCACAACTGTGCCACAACTGCATCATAAATATTCATTTCCCCTCAGTAATGCATATGAAAGCACATACACTGATTACATTACAAATTATACTGCTATAAATATCGCAGGGCTGTCACATAGGGAGAAGATTCACACTATACAGTTACTTTAGACTGTAACATATTAGAGTTCGACTAACATAAAGATATCAGGACGATATTTGCTTTTCGATAAACCCGGATGTCTTTCAGTGTCACCCTGCTCAAAAACAATGAAGGGAGAAGTACGATCTCTCGCAGCTTTGAACTGGATAGGTGACAAGCTCAGATTCGGAGGAATACATCAGAAGCTCTAGTCGCCCTGGAGTCAGTCATGAGCCAGTCAAATGTAATCAAATCACCTGTTTTTGCCTTTTAAGGCGCTTCGCTCTTGCACAGAACTGAACAGTGCCGAGTGGATTCACCGCAAAAGCTCCTGCAAACAGAAAAGTAGTTTCGCTGTGTGGAAGATGAGTGAGAAAATAAATGTCACTTTTAATTAAATTAGCCTGCGAGGAGGTAACACGTTTGGCTCCCATGCTGCCCTGATCCACCAGCCAGTCCCCTCACAAATCAACTCCGCGATTCTCTCTCGATGTGTCACGGTGTATATCCACTGCTCTCTCTTTTATGACATGATCGTTTACACCACAGCCACATGCGGTGAGATCGTAAAATGTTGTTGTTTTCACAGCTTTAGATAATTATATCAAAGGAAAGTTGGCGCACAAGCTTGACTTGACTGTATCACCCAAAGAAAAGAGCTGGACAGGAACGGCGCTGGGATTGCCTCCGCAACATGTGATTTTAATCCGGTCTGAGTTCTTACTGCGGCGCAAAATGAGGCCCTGTAATCACTGATATCAAGACTGCACTGTCCTTATTAGCTGTTATTGGCTCAACATATACAGTATTTGTCATCAGTGAAGTTTGTGATTCAGCAAGCTCTCTGTCTAATGCTGTTTCAGCAACTCTATAGCCAGACGAGAACATCAGTCTTGGACAATACGGCAAGAGCCCAAATCACGTTCAGTGACAGTTATTGTTTTTTGACATTTGATGCTAACGTTTAAAAAAACTCTTGCTTTCTACAATATCTGCGCGTGACAGATGTTAAGGTTAGAGAAAGATTCTGGTTATGGTTAGCAGAGAGGACAAACAGTTATTGCCGGTCTGACAGGATGTGAATGCAGGTTTCTTACGTGCAAGCAATTACAGGTTGTCTGAACACACACACACACACACACACACTACATACCCATCGAACCCACCGACCTCCATGCGCTTACTTAAGAGCTAATTTAAAAACCAAAACTAAAAATGTCTGTGTCCAGTCTTTTGTTTTGTGCGCGTCCATGCCTGGGTCTCTAACCCAAGCTGCTGCCGTCTCATGGAACGGCTTCCATCACAATCTTGCCACCCGGCTGTTGCTACCACCGACCTGGCGCAAAAATGGTGGTCAACTGCTGGTTCGCCTGTCTTCTAATGAGCTCGGTGTACGATTTAAAGTCCGTTTCGCGCCCCTGGCCTCTGGCATCGGGAGGAGGAGGCCAGGATGGCCAGCTTGTCATCGTTAAACCCAGACATTAGGCAGATGCCAACAGCCAGTTTGTTCCAAAGAAGGGCCAGATGTACTTCGACCTTTAATGGGAATAGGAAAGATGCTGAGGAAGGGAAATGGTTTCCCTTTCCCTTCCTAAACCCTACTGCAGGCTTCAACATTAAAATAGTAGAGAAGAAAGAACAAAGGGCGAATGATAGTGCATGTAGACGTGACATCGCACCCATCTCTATGATTGGAAGTGTTATACGTGACTGAGCCGCTCGGCTGTGCTGTGCTGACAGGTGAGAGTCAACAGTCTTTTTCACAATAGCTCTCATCAAAAACACAAAAGTGCGTATCCACATACATGTTTTCATTTGCACAGTGAAAATGAGAAAATGTTGGCTGTGCTGAACCCCGGTGATTTTTTTTTTTTCCCCTGCAAGCTGGAGGCATTCCAATGCGATTTGTCCTAAGTTTTGCTTTTTGTGCACAGTGTTTAGTCATGCAATGTTCTCCAGCCCGTGGCGTTTGTATTAGCATGATACTGTACACTGATGGCTGATTTGGAGATCGTAAAATGCTTTTTACTCCGAATCCATTAGTCAAAGGACTATTTCTAACTCGGACAAGAAATATCTGGGCGCTGTCATTGTTAAAAGCGACTTACTGTCCATTTAATTTTCTATTTTTTTCCACAGAAAGCTCGAGGTCAGATGTATAAAGTCGAACGTAAGGACAAAAAGAGTTTTTATATTTGAAACAATAAAGGCCAAAAGTCTAATTTGTCATTAAACAAGTTCACGTTCAAGGTTCATTTGCGCTGACGGTCACAATGGTCCTGTCAGAATTATAATCGGCATTAAATCACAGACTGTGACCAAGCCTCTAGAAAAATTTGGTTCTTTGAGTATGAGGTCAGTCAGTCGCCCCGTTCATCTACGATCTTCAGGACAACATCAAAATGCCTTCAGGAATTTCTTGCTTCTTTCATATTCCTGTACCAGATAAAGTCCAACTGGACAGGATGTGTGAACAGGAAGTTAAGGAGGGAGGAGGTTTGGGAGGTTTGGGAGGATTGAGATGTAGCAGAGGCCCTGTGGTCACCTGGCAACCGGCGGAGCCTGCGTTTTAATGTTCCTCTGCGCACTGTGATCAGCAGATGCATTAGAGTGATGATGACGCGCTGAGCAGAGCAAAACTGTGTTTAATGGGCTAGAGGCCCGGCTGCTGTGCAGTGCTGGAGCAGAGCAAAGAGTGGAGGCAGGGGGTGAAGTATGTGTGTGTCTACGTTTTTCTTTTTTTCTTTTTTATATCTGCATCAACCAGTGTACGGTTTTCTTTAGTAAAGGAGGACTGTATGTGTGGAGAAACCTTCTAAAGTCTGAAATAAACCCCTTGTGATTTCAGCAGGGATGGCAGCTTTGGCCTGGAAACTACACATTTTCAACAGAAAGAAAGGATTTTTAAAAATGTGGGTGTTTGAACTTTACAATTTCGGCCATTCTTTTTTTTTCCTTTGTGAAATATTTCCTCTTTTTTTTTTTCTAACGGGCAGATTCACTCATGAGTGTGAGCTGAGATCTTGAATTAAGCCAAGTGGCATCAGGGACAGGTGAAACCCTCTCTGCCTGGTGGACGACGAGGCTGCAGCTGTGCCTGCAGCTCTGTGAGGTGGCAACTTGGGCACTGCACTGCTTTTAGGCCACATGCCGGCATCTGCATACTAACAGACACGCAATGACAGCGCTAACATGCTGATGTTTAGCCGGTATAATGTTAACATGTTCAACAAATTAATTTAGTGTGTTAGCTTGGAAACATTTGCTAACTAGCACTTAGTACAGCTGAGGCTAATTGAAATTGAATTGGTTTTGCGATACGCCAACCACCATTGAGCAAAGTCTAAATGTGACTCGACGGATGAAAGGTCAGGGCATCATGGGGGTCAGCAGGATCCATCCTCTTGGGACCGTGAGGGTCTGTACCAAATTTCACGGCAATCCGATCAATATCTGTTGAGGTATTTTCAGCCTGGACCAAAGTGGCGTGAATGAGTGACCAACCGACAGACTGACAGGCCGACATTATCATTCCTAGAGCCCACGCCGCTGGTTTTCTTAGTGTCGTGTCACAATATTCATACACAATTAATGCAAAGTACATTTACTACACGAGCTATAGCTAAGAGGTCATCTTCAGCTGTGGCCCACCACCAATGGCTGTGGGAAAAACCCCTAAAACTTAGAACTGACTGCAGAACAGCGTCAAAGTCAAAACGGATCTGTTGTTGACCTCTACGATCAGGTGAATGCACAATAGCCCGGCTCCTCAACCAAGACGCTGTAATAAAGCTAATGGAGCAGAGGAAAATAGAGAGAACGGGGGGAGGAGACCAGGAATTAGCCATGCACAGGTTCCCCGTCCAATCTCCTGGGTGAGGCGTATGGGCTTTATGTATATGACGTCTCATCATCAATGTCTGCCTTTACATTTCCTTCCATTTCTCCGTTGCTCTGTTCCCCCCTTCCACTCTCCCTTCTTTCATGTCTGTATAATCCTCTTTTGTGTGACTCGTTCATACTCTCTGCTTTTTAATCAGGATAATTAGGCTTAGACTTCTCCCATGCCACTCCATACCTACAGAAGATGGGGAGACTACGTGCGCTAAATAATGCTCCTATTATTGAAGGATAAACATCTAAAAAAAAAAATTATTTAAAGGTTATGCTTTCATGACAGCGGTGAAGGTTAGGTAAGGCAGTGAGGTGGGGGTTTATGGCCCATGATGCTTTAGATTGTCAGGAACGGAATCCATTTTAGAGACGGAGCTACGCTCTACAGTGGGAAATGAGACGGGGATACAGGACCGCATCACAGGGTCCTGCTTGGCCTGGCATGACTTCTGCCTTGTCTCTTCTCATTGTCTCTCCTGCCCCTGACACAAAAAGATGATCTTTAATCATTAGTACGGTGGGTCAATAATTTAAAAAATGTCTGCAGGCACTGTTTTGCAAAAACACCCATCTCATGGTAGACAATGGGGGATCCTTCCAAGAAGGCAGAAAAGCATATTCACTATCAGCCGAAGTTCACACTGCAGCGTAACGTGTCCCATTTATATTGTATGTCTCTCAGGCAATGATGTAATTTTTTGTAATCAGTTCAGAACAACAAAAAGCCGCTTAAAGACCCGACACTTCAAATTACCCTTGACCCAAAATCCGATTCTGAAACACGCGACCAACATTTAGCTTCTACGCTCAAATTGAGGTTGACGACGGGTGAATACAGGGAGTAGCAATTGTTAGTGTCAGAATTAGGAGAATGAAAGATTAAAATGTATTCGTTTTGATTTCAGCAAGCGAAATTTGCACCACGTTCACAAAAACCTCATTTAAAAGCTGTGATAATACCGATATATATCTATATAATATAGCTTTATCACTGCAACTCATATGTTTAGGTCAAAAATGTGTTTAAAAATGTAAACTTGTTTGCGCCCAGTCACCTCCCTCCTGCCCCTTTGCTGCTCTTGTCCTCTTTTCCCCATTCAAAGCCTTAAATGGTCCCTTCCCATTTTCCCTTTTCACTTGTTTTTTCAGGGGAAAAAAATAAAACTCAGCACCCCATAAAAGGACATATAAGATAGACATTTCTTGCAGTGTACCATTGCCGAGCTCTTATGCTGCTCAGTAGCCGCAGTAACAGTTAACAGGATTAGACATGGCTTACATAAACATCTCCCATGGCAACAGTGCACCGGCGCCAGTCAAAGGCAGGGAGAGGAGCCGTCACCGGAAAACATCATCGCTGGTCTGGTCAGCTGAGTGTCAGCTGGCTTTGATGCATAATGTTTACAGCCATGTGTTTCCTGTGCATGCAAAATGTGTCCATTTCAGCAAGTCTTTTGAGTCAGCTATTGAGCATTAAAATCTTGTTTTACAGCCAAATAATCTATTTTCACTAACAAGTAATCCTACAAAATGAGTCATTTGTGTTTGATATGTTATTTTTGTGCAATTTTGTCTTTAGTTTCAATCCAAAGCCAAAAGACTGCAGCTTAAATGCTCTTTGTGTCTGTTTGAATAGCTTGTGTACAGTCTGCGTGTCTCTATGTTTGTGTGCAGCGCTGTTTTGTGGCCTGCCAGTGTTGTGACAGCTCGGCAGCGACGCCTGAAGTTGTGTCCCGCTGGATATGCTGGGCCTTTAGAACGGCTCATTTCCCACAACTCCCTCAGGAGGGACACATTGCTCACTGCCTCTCATGGCTTCGGCTCCGGAGGAGAGCAGAGGTCTGTGTGTGTCTCGCTGTTTTCCTTGAAATGTTTTCTGCTAATGTTTCCGCGTGTGAATTCATCGCATGAATTCGGTGAAATCATTTAAAGGTGCTACAATACGTGCAGCAGTTTGTAAACAGATATTTATACCTTTTTAAGTTAGAAACAATAAAGTGGGAGACGATGCATTAGCACAAAGACCCATACGCACAAGTTCACCCTTGTAGCCGCACTAACGCACATACGCACAGTCTTAGGCGTAAGGGAAGGTTGATCGGGCGTCCCAGAACAGACCGAAACCACTGAATAATAATAATGGTGTCACCCCCGGATGATGCAGTTCCCATTGTTTTGTAGTAGTGAGTTTTGACCCTTTTGGTCCAGTAATGTAACGTAACTCCCCGGGGACAAGAGCAAGGTAACAGCATGGAAGAGGTCTTTCTCATTTTCACAGGCCCTTCAACTTCTTTCCTCCTTCACCTGACCACTTCAGCAACTACGTTTTCCCTGTAATCGTCTCTCGTCATCCACCTTCGATCGCCGCTGTTAATTTGCCCCCCCTCCTTCCTCTCTCTCTCTCTCTCTCTGTGTTTCTGTCTGCTTTGCTCCGTCCTTTCCCATTTGTCCCTTTCCTTCTGTCTGCCTCTCAGCTGAGATAAGGAGATTTAGAAGGAAGGGGAACTGCTCCAATGCCTTACGGGTGGGAAGTGTTCTGCCTTTGCTCATTTTTTTTTTGTCCATTTCCTAAATGTTCTTATTTGCATGAGGAGCAGACGGACTTCAGTGTCGCTATGTTCATTTAATGTCAGCCATTGTGACAGTTTAGTATTGGCCATATCCAGTATGTCCCCCTTCTCTCATGTCTATATTTTGCGCCTTTCTGGCTCGTTCTCATTCAACTTAATGCCAAAACAAAATCTAGTTCTATAGGTGTGTCCAGACGAAGGACAGAGAGAAGCAGCACATTGACTTTGAAATCATCCTTATTCAATGCACAAGACTATTTTGCAAATTAGTTTGTTACTTAAATGTCTTCACCCAGGATCCCAAACCTGTATGGCCATCCTTAGTTGATCTAAAAATCGTGCAATAAGCTGTTTTCACTAGTGGTAGAGCATTTTTATTTCTTTTTTCTTTTCTTTGCTCCAGTTTTCATGCCACAACAAGTCCCCCAAATTCAATGACGAAATACGTCGCTGGTCCGTGCCCTCCGGGGCGACACATGCAGGCGTTTTCTGACCTGACACCACTGTCGACAGATCAGCAAGACCATCACTGGAGAAAATGCCGGTTGCGGCTCTAAAACAAAAGGTCTGCGCTTGTCAAGGTTTAGTTCGTAGCGACTAGGTATTACCAAGAACCCACGCCGAGAACGTGGAGTCAGGTTGTTGGTTTCCATCTCTAAAGCCCCATAAGTCTACTCCAGATTGGTCCAGGCAGATCTCTGTATCTTTCGGCTGCACAGTAATTGCCGGGATTACAGCATTCTCTCGTGAAGGGCTTGAAGCGTGTGAAGGACGGTGCTCTTCTGCTACGCCCTTTTCTCATACAGTCAGAAATGCGTGTTCTGTGATTATCCAGAAGACATTCGGTCTCCAGTTTTTGTCCCCTCCCTCTGGTTTCATGGTTATTTTACTCTCAGTTTTATCCCCAGCATTGCAAATTGCCCTCATCCTGATATCGCATTGCTGAGTCTTGCTTCGCAGATGAACCGGATGGCGCTGGATTGTCACTTTGCCGTACAGTACAACAGAGTGTCGGCAGTCAGGATTCAAATCCAAGGCTGAGATTCGTGATAAATGTGTATAATTAGACTGAGTAAGGGCCTGTAGTCTTCCCATTGATTTCATGGCTCATTTAGGGAATTAAGAGGTCTGCAAATTCCTAAGCACAGCAGAGAGGATGAGGGGATTAAATGGAGAAGGTCCCATCTTTCAGGGAGCGAAACTTGCTTTCTTACACGTGCTTACGATTATTTTTAGAATTTTCTGTGAGTGAGACGCAATCATAAGGTGCAGACCAGCTGCATTACTGATCTAATTTAATATTTTAAAGGTACTTTGAAATATGTATCAATGACATCTAAAAGAGAAAACCCAACATGCTTTTTCGTAGTACTATTTATCATGGTTAAATGTTTTCTCTGTCCTGTGCCACTTGGAGTAAATCAGCCACGGCTGGAATATGCCTCTGACGTTTTTGTTTCTGTCCTATTTTGCTGTTGCCGCCAACTCTGAAGGGGGAGTGTATGATCTGAACACAGTGTTCACCTTGAGATGTCTCCCCTGGCACTAGTGTGTTTGTCGTCCACGAGAGGGTCTTTAACCTACATAGGTAGCTACATTAGTGGGGCTAAAAGCGCGCCATGAAACAGCCAAGTCAGCAGCGGGACGTGAGCTATGAGTTGGATGCTCGGACATGGGGGGGGGGGGGGGTGTAACTTCCCTCAGGCTCTTTCCAAGCTTGCTCTAAATGAAAATAGCCACAATACGATATCCTGCTGCTGTGTTCCAGGCTCACATCTTGTGACGACCAGAAGGAGGAGGACAAGTTAGATTTCAGAAACATTGAGCTGGATGTTTTATTTCGCACGTCAGGACACTGACAAAAACGAGACTGAAAACGACACTGATGGATTTGTTTCTTCCGCTGTTTGTTTCATTGCCCTCTTATGTTCATTTTATTGCTCTGTGCTTGCTGTGCTTTCGGGGGCAGTGAGCGTAACCGTGGGCGGCCTCGTCGCGGACCGCTTACACGTGAAACCGCTTCAGCAGGATTTGACGCAGTGGAAGCGGTTTCAAAATAATATGAATAAATAGGTGCAGTTGTGAAGAAGCAAAACAAATACGTGTTGCATTTGTGATCTAAATAGCTGGTCAATTTAGCTATCGTTGCGTCTTATTGCATTTTAACAAACGTGAGTATAGGCCTTTTTTTTTTTTTTTTTTAGTTCTCCATCTCTATATATACTCTCCTGATAAACTGCCTTTCAATGACAGTTATCACTCTGCTGTGCCATCTGTATTTCAGTTTCTGTCAGTTCCAAAAAAGCCGAACAAGAACCCACCTTCCCCGCTTGCCTAAGGCGCGGCGAAAGCTGCACAGAGCGCGTGGTTTAAAGGAATGGAGGGGAGAGTCCGGGGTCGATTCTAATTTGGCCTCGGACTGCAGCTGATTGCGGCGATAACAGCGCTGTTGAGTTGCATTACACTGCTGTCGTCTGGCTGATACCTGATTGCAGCTTATCAGGGGCATTTACATCACTGATTACCTTCTGCCTGCTGCGGCTGAACCCAGATCAGCCGTGTCCTTGTCCAGACTGTAAGACATCAAAATGGACAAAAGTCCGTATGGAATTCTTGGTAATGACAATTATGGGAAAGCATAAATTAAATCTATTAGGATTTGCAAAATGCCAAACGACAGAACAATACTATTTAAAAAAACATCTCTTAGAGGCAACTATTAAGAACATTACAGTTTTGGTCACTTTCGGTTTCACCTCCAGATAAAATGATGTGAATAATCCAGCTAACCTGGCGGTTTGTTTACAACCTGTCTAAACCATTAAGTTTCTTGTCGTGTCTGACTCCTTTTATTTTTTTTGCAATGTCGCTGTTTTTGTAGAACTCAAGATTTACTCTTAAGTGTCAAAACTACTAAAATATCATCCAGATGGTACTAACCTGGAATTGCCCTTTAACAGCTTCACCTCCAATCTGTTGAAATTTAGCAAATAAAAATAAAAAGCGAGTACAAATTGTTCATGTTGTTGCTTAAGAGAGTGTAGCGCCACTTCTCTGTTAATCGCTTCATCATCACACTTTCCCTCCCGTCTTAACTTCTCCCTTGGGGCCGGAGAGAGAAAGGTTGGAAGTCTTTGTGCGTGTGTGTGTGTGTGTGTATTCGGGGGAAGGGGGTGGACGTCACTGGATAACTGAGTTTCCCTTGGCAGCAGGCCCCCGAAGTGTCACCGCTCATAGACCTCCAGTCTAAGCGCATCCAAGTGCTTCCCTGTCCCTGCACATAATTTGCTCCCGCTAAAGATGAACCTGTCACCTGGAGCAGAGGTGGCCTCCATCCTCCGTGCTCCATATGAGAGGAGTACAACAGAATCTCTAGCCAACCCTTTTCTCCCGATTTTATTCTAAGAAATAATAATGATTATTATTTCGATTTGAAAAAAAAAACTAATTTATTTCATATTGAGTCATTTGGAGATCACTGAAGTACAATGATCCGGTGTCATTGAGAATTACTGGTCAAAGCACCTTCACTTAATAGACTGAATCATTGATCAGAGGCCTTAGGGGTCACCTCTGTCTCTGCAGTGCTTTCTCTTGGATTAGATGTGATGAAGAGGGACATTTCTGATACAACGACGTCTCGTCATTATTATCCATTATTATTTATTATGTATGGCACCCTGCACCCGGCAGTCAGGACTGCTACGCCTGCAGTGCAAAGGCAAGGGAGGCTTTATTTGAGAGTTTGAGACTGATCTTTCGATGCAAAAGAAGAAACTCAAACTAACAGATCATTTAGTCTTAAAAATAAATTTCAGAAGGGGGGAAAAAACGCATGCAGGTACTGCATGTGTCTTAAGTCAGTTCTTAAAACTTAATTTGAACCTGTTCTGAACAGGTTTCACTCGAGCATCCGAAGAAAGGAAGAATAGTAAGAGGTAGTAAAAACACAAATAACGTATCTGTTTGTTTTAAAAGGGAGGCTAATACCGAGGCAAAATAAGAAAAAGGCAACAAGGGAGAGAAATAAAACAAAGTAGTTAAAGTGGAGGAGAGGTGAAATTGGAAAAGAGGGAATATAAGAGCGAGTCGGAGAGAAATGGAAGGCGGATTAATCTGTGTGTTAGTGAATGATGAGGTGTGTGATGGGACCTAATCTGCTGCCTGCTCAGTACAGTGCACACTCTGTGCGCTGAATGTGAATGGGATGCTGGTGCAGAAAACTAAACTCTACGCCTCCTACTGCCTCCTGGGTCTCCTGCAGGTTGTATACCCCGCTGTCCATCACGGACGTGGCCATCCAGTTTCCGTCGTGGGCCTGTGTGAAGTCACTGCAAGCCCGCAGACTCTGGCGGTGAGCGAATTACTTTGATTATGTCCTTGGACGGCACAGACTTTCTTTTTCACAACTCGGAGGCCACACTTTCAGACCGCCACGTGAAACGTCCCATGAGCAAACGGAAGGAATCCCACCCTGTCGTCGGTTTGTAAATCACCCCGAATCATCAGCTACGTGCATGGAACAGTAATGAAAACTGTTTCCGTCTGTTTTGCTGCCCCGTTTCCAGTCTTTATGCTCAGCGGCCCCCCGCACTGTCTGTAATCTCATCAAACTGGGAACTGCCCTGTACATATATAACATCCATGACCAGCTTTGTCGTGTAAAGCATTGCCTCAATTTAGATTTACTCAGGTTTTGTTTGCATGTGATGAGAAATGTACATGTACCTTGCACCGGGCAAGCTGTGAAAATAAATTAGCATGAAGCATGAAGGCGTAGCATTTATTGACTTTGTATGTGTTTCTGCTACTCTGCGTGCCTTTTATAAGTGTATTGCTCTCAAAATATCACGTGCTTCGTAAGGGTCATCGTAAGCTGGGAACAAAATTGCAGCATTACGCAACAAAATTGCAGCATTACGCAACATTGAGGGGCAGGTTTTAAGCTGTGAACACGAGAGGGAATATTTCAAACAGTGCATATAAAGTAACTCACATCTGATAAATATTGATAGACGATGTTGGTGCAATAGAGGATAAGTCTGGGCTGACAATGTAAAGTCCCTGTTTTTGTGCGCTTGGTGAAAAATGATAGATTCTAATCCTGCTGCAGTTGACAGGGGATAGTCACCGAGGGAGAAGTTTTTTTTTTGTTTTTTTTTTGGCAGGCTGCACTTTTTCACGGGGTTTCCAGTCAAACGGACAGGCAGTGTGACAGGCCAGTCAATAGAAGTCAGCAGTGATTATGCAAGTTGCTTATGCCTAATGAGAAAGGTCAGCGCGTTGCCAAGAGAGTGGGACACATGCCCAGTCTCACGCTGCGATGTACAGTACACGCTGCTGTAGAATACTGTGCGGTACAAAAATATACCCCACATTAATCCGCGCTGCAGAAAAGTGAAATGTCCTCTTCGAAGAGAAATGTTACACCCAACCTAGATATTTTTTATTCTACTTCAAACTTGTATAAAATGCCTCCCGTTTCACATCAACACGGTTTCATATCTTCTGTAAAGGAAAGCAGGGAACCAGTTCTGTGTAAAAGGAGCAGGTCCACGGGAGATCATGAATATTGTTGACGTAAAGGAAGAATCCACTGTCCGCTTTGCATTTCCTGGCCCATTTGCTTCAGGTACATTATTCCTATTCCTGCAGACAAGCAGCCGAGCACAGATGTGTGATGTTACGTAGAAATGTCTCCGGCCTTAGCAGCCAGATCGAAAACATCAAGGAAATGCCATGTTCAGATTTGCTGTTGGTCCTTCAGCATCAGACAGTGACGGCTTCTTTCTATAGAGGTGCCATTTTACATCAACATCATAGTGACATCATACGTTGACCATTATAGTAAAGGAAGATATTTTTTGTTTTTCCTCCAGCTGTAGCCTCGGTTGACCAAAATGCAGCTCAGCACGAGACGCCATGTGGTTCACATAAGTGAGGGCTGAGAATCGGCTAGCTATATGCCCATATTCTCACCTGTGATTGAAAGCAACAAGTTCAGACCCATTTTTTGAGGCATTCTGGTAAATGGAGGGACTGCTATAATGCTATTATCCCTTCTGGGGTAAGTCTTCCTAAATCCAAGGTCTACGTGCTTAGCTAATCCCAGAGTGCCGTAACTCCTGTCTCTGTTCAGCGATGGTCCCTGGTGTCTTCCTTGATCCTCCTCCGACGGACAGCTGACTCGTAGTGGATGCTGTGACCAGTCGCGGCCCGTTGTTTTCAAACAGCTGATGTTGTCTGCCTCCGCTGCTCTTTCAGTCTTTTCAGTCCTTTTTCAGGGTCCTTGCTATTTTACCACGTGTTCACTGCAGACGTTGCAAGGGATGTTAAACACCACCCCAGTCGTTCTTTCCGGGGGGGGTCCTGCCTTTTTGGGGTGTAACGTCAGAGATCTTAGGGTGGGAACTCGTTGTGGTAGGTGTTGACTTCGATTACTAACTTGGCTCCAATACTTTCAGCACAGTTCGGTTACTTCAGCACTCTGGTTGTATGTGTCCCAAAGGTCGAGAATGAGTCTCCAAACTCTCCAAAAATGTATTATCTTAGTTGCTTTGGACGAAGTAGTTAATGGGGCTGAAATCAAGACTGAAACGTCCAAAATCATAGATTGAAGGCTGCATGTTTTCCTTCATCATATGCTGGAAGTAAAGCTTCATTATATACTCGTTGCATTTTGCTGTATCATTAGCTACTAGCGAGAAGGTGCCTTGCTCAAAGGCACATCGGTTCTTTTTTTGAACCTCCCGATTGCCAACTGCTCTTCATTTGTTACAGTTTATGTGCCATGCAAAGTCAGATGACAGAGGATTTTCGTTCATTCATTCATTCATTCATTCATTCATTTGTCCATTCGTTCATTCATTCGTCCATTCATTCATTTATTCTTTCAGTGGTTGCTGAGCATAAGCAATTCGCAACATAAATTGCATCACACACATTATTGTGAATAAGAAATCTTGCCTTCTAAGAAATTTGTACTAGTAGAGCCAATGGCACAAGATACTCTTGATTCAGCAACATATATGGAAACATGACATACTGCACACATACATATATATATATATATATGTATATATATATATATATGTACAGTATATATGTATATATATATATATATATACTATCTATCTATACTGAAGAGCAGATTTCAGTATATATAATAATATGAAGAGTAGCTCTGATGGGTGCAGTTGTCTGTCATCATTGGAGAGATTTGTTTTTTTTTATTACCAGCGCATTTCCATATGGCCAAACGATTTGTTTTATGCCCCCCCCCCCCCGTTCTCCTAGGCTAAGCTAGCCTTGGTTGACAGACCAGCATCCTCTCTACACTTTATCTCCCTCGCTCATTGCTTTGATGTGTTGTAATTGTGTTGGTGTGGTGGTTGTGTGCAGGGTGGGAGGGGTTGGGGATGGGGTATAGGGGGGGCTGGGGGGGGTGTAGCAGAGAAAAGCGTTCTGCAGTGAAAATGTGCTCCCACTGAAGCGTAGAGAGACTGCAGCACAGTGAACGAGCCTGTGCACCACCTGCAGTCGTGTGTGTGTGTGTGTGTGTGTGTGTGTGTGTGTGAGTGAGAGAGAGAGGGAGAGAGGGAAATAATCACCCAAGACACAATGATTCAACACCCCGCTCCTCTCCTCTTCTGCCATGCTCTCTCCTTTCTTTCTCTCCTCCCTCCTCTCCCTTCGACCCAATTTTCCACACACTCTACAATCATCTCACCCTCTGCCTGCCTTGTACCAGCCTCGCACCGTGACGGCTGCTTCACGTCCGTTTGTGCGTGTATATTGCGCATGCTGATGTGTGTGTTCGCCAGTAGTCTCTGCTCAATATTCTCAAACACATTCCCCCCTCTTGCCTCTCCTCCTCCTGCAATTCGCTGCCTTCCTTTTTGGCATTCTTCTCCTTCTCCCGTCTCTCATCTGTCCATTTTGGCTCCTCCATTCACTCTTTCAGTCCATTCTGTCACTCCTCCACCTCTCCCGGCGATCACTACTTGATGCGCACTTTTGTTTGAACGCACATCGCTGCCTTCCTTCAGCGACGCTGGCTTCAACTCTAAAATATAAACACAGAATGAACACACTCAATTTCTCATTCTCAACAGAAACTCCATCTGTTTTCCATCTTTTTTTCTTTCTCTTTCAACCGTTCCGTTCCCAGTCATTTCTCCCTTTCTCCCCCCTCCTCACTCTTTTGCTCCCCTCCTCCCGCGCTGGCTGAGTAAGTGCTGCAGCATCAGTGCATGTGTGTATGTGTGAGAGAGCAGCACAGGGCGAAAGAGAGAGGCGAGTGTGTGTGAGCGGAGTGTGTGAGCGCCAAGCACCGGGGATCCTGAGCCTGAAGGGGAGCCGTGTGATGAGAGGGGGGCTCTTCTGCCTGTGGATGTATGTGCCAGGACAGCGTTTTTTTCGCAGGCGAGTGTACGTGCACATGCGTGTGTGTGAGGGACAGTGAGTGTGGGCATGCCGGCGTGCGTGTGTGTATGTGTAACAGTGTCGTCGATCAGCGACGGGCTCTTCGCATTATGCAGCCGACGGTGCTCATCACACTTTGAGGACTGACTCATCTAGACCGGGCTTTGGAGACAGAAGAGACGAAAGAGAGCGAAAGACAGATGGATGGAAAGACAGGAATACAGTTTTAGGCTCTTGACGCTCTGGGTCCCTCTAGACCGTCCAAGGGTCTAGTCCATTTGTGGGACGCCAGTAGCTTCACACCAGCCCCCCTCTTTCCCCCACAAATTGGAATTGCAGACACACAGCCAGACAGGTAGCCAAAATTGCCCAAAAAAAAACAAAAACGAAAGGAAAATAAATCCCCATTTGTTGTCTGACTTGAAGGAGGGTTTTCAATTCATTTTTGCTCCGCGGACTAGGACAAGAGGGTCTCCTGTCTCCACGGGGTCTTTTTTCGCTTGACATCATTCTTTTTCGGGGGTTGCAGGATCCTAACTCAGAGCTGCGGGGGGAGATAAGAGGCTGGCAGACGAGACGGGACAGACGCAGGCATGGCTCGCCTCAACTGGTGCCTGGCTGCCGTCATCAGCTGGGGCAAGTTCCTCTTCGCCTGCTTCTTTCCTCTGCGGGGGGCCAAGCGAGACAAGGTAAGACTTCATGGGGGGGTGGGGGGGTGGGGGGTGGTGTGCTGGGAATGGGAGACTGAGAGGGGATTGAATGGACTTAGAGGACGATCCCTGCACATGTCGTCTTTCGTGTCTCACATCAGCCCAAACAGGTGACTTTCTATTACAGTAGGTGGCATAAAAAAATATCTGGATTACTTCTGCATGAAATATACATAAGGATGGGCCCTGCTCTCAATCAAACCACTCAGCTGTTACATGCATACAGCCGGCTTTACCTAAACCACCAAATGACGTAGCTGTGAAAACGAGCTTGGCGCCTGGTCATGGACCATGGGCTCTGGACGGCTTGTTGGTGCCCCTCTTAAGTGCTGATTCAAGGTCAGTGTTACATGTCCAGGTGGTCTCCAGGCAGCTGCTACAGATAAAGATGGTGGGGAACCGTGGGGATCAGACCGTGGATTCGCCACCAGAGCCGGGCACTTGCAGCAACCACCTGGAGCCTGTGATGGTTTCTCCTGATACATAGGGTCACCTTGCTTTCACAACTGCAGGATTGTAATGCACCATTATTGGGGGTTTGCGTATTCCCAAAGAAAGAGCCACTGCTTTTCCCCAATGATCTCCTGCCATTGCATTTCATGCTGTATTTGCTCGTTTTTGATGAGGGGGTTGTGGGTCTTTCATCCTTGCGCCATATTCCGGTGGCCGTATGGCACATGTGTATGAGCAAGAAAGGCCAATCTGAGTTCATTGAATGGTATCAGCGTAATGCACACTCTGTTTCTTTGTCTGTTTCCCCCTGAGCCGATGCTATTGGGAAAACCTGCACTGCAATCTTTTGCCTTTTTGCTTTTCTCTAGCAGATCATCAATCACGTGTAACAACTTCAGTATGTCTAAATGGCAGTATTTCCCCTTACACACTCCAACATGCATACTTACACACACACACACACACACACACACACATGCGAGGACACCAGAAACAGTGCTGAGGTGGATCCTCTGATGAATGGCGATGGGTGGGATCATTTTTGGTGGTGATTTTTTTTCCCTTGCCATATTTTTAAACGGCTCAAGCATCTCTAATAGAAAGAGACCTTTTTTTAATAGCAGTCATCCGAAGGCTAAAAACAGTGACCAAATCAGCGTAATGCAATACATCCTCAGCAGTTTTTGAAAAATAATCGGCCCCCTAGTGAGAAAATTATCATAGACTAAAAACACATTTTGGGACATTTCATTTGCCCTCATATCCTACATTTTAATCCTCAACTTTGGCTAATTTTTGCATCATGAACAGCTTCAATCCTTCCCATAAACCTCAGTCAGAGGGCTTGAAACTTGAGTGTTGCAGTGCTGTAACTCTCCCTCGACTGCGAGCGCTCTGCTGTTGCCTGTGAGAACTGTTTGGGCAGCGGAGGCGTTCTGAAGTCTGGCGGTGATGGGATTTTGTTCGCGGTGATGCCGTAGCGTGCAGTGCTGCAGCCGCCCGTCTCTTCGAACCCCAACACCCTCCCACCAGCACCAACACCAGCAGCAACCCCCCCATCCCCCCACCCCATTGCCGCAGCTCCTTATCTCTACACCCGCGCTCAATCCGACCACACTCCCCCTGTCGCACTCTCTCGTATGTGTGTGTGAATGTGTGTGGAGCTTGTTAGTGCCTTTGCGGACACACACACTTGTTATATATCTCCTCGACCCCATACAATGAATCCCCAACCCATCATGTTCATTCAGTCACAGCTTTTGCTCAGTCTGTGCTTTCAGCACAGGCCTTTTTTCTTCAATCAAGAAAGAGGATTTCCTTTTGTTTGAAATGTTCTCACTTTTAGAAACACTCAAGGTCTACATTTGTACACTTGTTCCTTATACACTGGAAGGAAGATAAAAAAATGTTATGTGATCAGTGCAAAAATTGCATTTTTGTCTATATTTGAGTCCTAAGGGTCTTATTTTATATGAATATTTCAACTTATTTTTAATAAACTCAACTTATTTTAGTATTTTTCCTCAATCAAGTTTCATTTTTCTTGATTCCAGTGTGTGATTAAAGCTGCAACCTGCTTTAACCATTCTTGTTTCCAGATACAGGCCTTAATTTCTAGATAATTGTTGAAAAAAAGTTGGTTTATATGAGAAAAAGGCTAATATTCCTACAGTTTAGAACTCAAAATAGAAAGATATTGCTTGATAGGATTTTTTTTTTTTTTCCCACTGATAATTTGGCAGAGATATTTTCCTTTCCCTCACTCCGGCAACAATTCAGTAATTAAGTTCATTCAGACTCAGAGAAAACAAATGCTTTGCCAGTGCTATGTAGCTGTCCATACATATGCCAGTTCCACATCTAGGATCATCATCAAAACTTAAGTTTCTTTCCTGCTCTATGATCAACTTGGATTTTTTTGGCTTTTTTTTATCATGGATGAATGCGACATAAAGTATAGCCGGTAAAGTTGTCGACACGTCTTTAGCCAATTATGGCAACAGCATTTGGCTGGTCCCCAATCCATCTGTTAGTGGCCAGTAGAGCTGCCCTTCAACCACTGCAGCAACTTTTGGAAATTTTAGTGAGGCATATGCTTTAGGCGAGATCTTCAATGGCCCCATTTGTTTGACTGGACAAATGAATGAGATTTCTGCCTGCCAACAGCATTTTGGGTCACTTTTTGCAGTGTACATGACAACCATTCAGTCCTTTGCCGCTCTGTCGCTCCAGCTGCAGCACTAGAGCTGGTCACGTGGCCCGACGGGGAGGTGAAAGTGGAGAGGTAAGGCTCCTCTGCCTTTACTCCAAGGATCGCTGTGAGGTGTTCAGTTTCCATGGCAACGGGGCTCACGCAGTCCCCACGTGATAGCGACGGGTTACTACAGGAAACGGGCTGGGAATATTGTTGGTATGGTGTGTGTGTGACTGTGAATAGGTGGTGGTTCTGTAAGGAAGAGAGGGAGGCGGCGGGACGATGATGTGTAAAGGTTCTCTGTGTGTTACTATGGTGACACTATTGTGGTACTATGGAAGGGTAACCGTCTCCTCTCCTCTTCTGTCATCCTCACATCCTGTCTCCTCGTCTCTCCAATCTTTCTTCCTTTCTGTTTTTTTTCCTTTTAGTTTATTGAGACTTCTCTCCTTTTCTTCAAGTCTCTCCATTTCTCTTCTCCTTTCCTTTCCTTTCCTTTCCTTTCCTTTCCTTTCCTTTCCTCTATTACACTCTGTTGTTTTTCTTTTGTTTTATTTAATTTCCTCTCCTCTTTTTTCCTTTCTTCCCTTCACCTCTACACTTCCTGTGTCTCCTTACCTTGCTTTTCCTCTCCTTTCTGTTCCTTGGCTTTTATTTCATTGAATTCCCTCATGTGTCCTTTCATCTCCTCTCTCCTCCTCTCCCTGTCTCTTTCCTGCTGTTCCTTTTCTTTTCTTTTATCTAATTTCTCCCCCATGTCTCCTCGCCTCTACTTGCTTTTCTGTCCCTTTTCTTCTATTTCATCTAATTTTCTTGTCTTTTTGTGTCTCCTTTTCTCCTGTCTCCTCTCCTCCCCCTTTGTTTTCTCTCCTCTCCACTGTATTTGGTGTTTACTTGCCTCCCTATTCATTTAACTAATGTCCCCCTAGGCAGTAAATTCACATCAGGCAGTGCTGCAAACAGCCAAAAGAGAAGAGGGTGATGGGAAACCTGTCCACTGAATGGCTCCTTATTCTCTCCCTCCAGATTGCCTCTCCAGCATATGCGTGAAAACCTCATTCATTGCTCGTTGTATTTATCACATGCTCCCAATTTACCTTTTACAATGAGAAATGTTGGCCGGCCGTGGCGAGCGGTGTGCAGGTGCTGTGCTCAGAGAATTGCAGACTTCTGCCCTGAATGGCTCACTGTATTCTGGGCCGTTCAGCATGATGGATGCTTTGTTATTCTAGCATTAAAGCTTTAACATGATGGATTCTCCAGCGACAGCAGAGGAGACTGCAGAGTCGATGTGGAATACTTATCTTCAACTTTGCTTTTTTTTCTCCTCTTCTCTTCTCTTCTCTTCTATTCTCTTCTCTCCTCTCTCACTTTTTGTTTAAGCTGTATATCTAATACAACCAAGATATTTGAACATCTTGTCTGGGGTGTTTCTGCGTTGGTGGAGCTGGTGGTCAAATATCACTCTCTATGTGCATTTGTTCGTGCATGTACACGTACATGTACATGAAAGTTCCCCCGACCTTTAGATAGGTACAGCAGGCTGCTAACATTAGCAGTCTGGCCTTTAATGGAGAGTTTTACTGACCAAAGGTGGTCTAAATTCCTCTTTCCATGAGTACAATTCTGTGGGAGACAAAGTGAATGTGTAGGTGTGTGTGTGTGTGTGTGTGTGTGTGTGTGTGTGTGTGTGTGGGTCTGCTTGTGCCTCTCTGCCTGCCTGTGTGTTTTCTGTGAGCTCCGGCATGTTGCATTGGGAATAAGGGAATAGGAACCTGACCTCACTGTGCAAAAATGTTGTACTGAGAAAATACACCACTCCCAATAGCAGCCCCCAAATCAATGCTTTTTGCAGGTAGTAAAGTATCACTTAAATGGTTATTCTGGCTGCATCCAGAGAGAGAGAAAAAACAACATGGGCTGCATGCATGAGCTGTATAGTTTGACGTATACAAGCAAAGCCTAGCATCTGCAGAGTGTCTCAGTGTTGGTTGGAGGCCACTAGAGGCTGCTAGCAACCCAGTTTAGACCAGCTGGCTGCAGGGAGAGACTGGCTGTCAAGTATCTAACACAGGCTCCAAATCCGTTTAAAAAACCAGTGCAGGAGTTAACATGACTGCTGCAGCACAGCCAGTAGCATTTCCCCAATGTGTCCACACTGTGCTCTTTGC
Source organism: Xiphias gladius (assembly GCF_016859285.1). Lineage (NCBI taxonomy): Eukaryota > Metazoa > Chordata > Actinopteri > Istiophoriformes > Xiphiidae > Xiphias > Xiphias gladius. Next base: position 4,762,001 of record NC_053412.1, read on the forward strand.
TGACATTATGTTAATAGAGTATAGACAGGGACAGACGCGCACAAACACAAAGACACACACACACACACACACACACACACACACACACACACAGATTATGTGTCGGGTTTGCCTATGGATCGAGGTAACTGTTACAGTGGAAGTGATGGAGTACAGCAGGGATCAATAGAGGGTGTTTTCTCAAAATGAATTGGCTCTTAGCCCTTTATGGATTTGACTGTGGAGTGATGTAATGTGTTCGCACTCCTGATATAATGTTGATTCAGTGCTGTACTTTATATAGATGTACACATGCATATGGCGATCCCTCACGCATGCGCTCGGCAATGTGTACGTGAATGTGTGCATATTTAGTGTATGCGCACACAGAGGACCTGGGAAGATGAAAAGAGCACATATAGGGACATATGCAGGGATGCAGGGAGGTTTAAAATGTGAATCGCTTCAGGTAACGGTTTCATTTAAATGTATAGAATTTACAAATTGACCTTTATGGCTTATATGCAGAAAAGTATGTTTAACAATATAATAGCATAATCCTAATCAATAAAATAATATATGAATCCTGATTTAACGTGGTGCTATTATTGTCAGATGATATCAGGCCAGAAGATTTACCAATCTTACCTCTGCAACGTCTTTCAGGGCAGGGAAAACTGATCCTTTATCAGTTTTCAGGCAGCCTGAAGACTCAAAAGTTGCATTTGGAGCTACATGGGTGACACCGCCCTTGCAGAGCCGAGGTGTCAGGCATTAGGGTACTTTGCCAATTTGCTCTTGCTCCATTAATACGTAGAGATGGGTACTTTAAAAAAAACCTGCAGAAATGATTGAGAGCATATAATAAGTGAACCGGAATAACCGGAATAAAAATAAATGAAATTAACTTAATTCAACCTGGAACCTTGGCATATACACTGGAAATATTAACATATTATCACAGTGATATTAAGAGGTTTTTTAAAAAAAAAAACATAGAACCTTAACATAAATGATATCACCACTTTTACTCCAAGAAGAGTAATGCACGTGTTGCCACACGCTCATTATTGTGTGCATACATGGCCTTTCTTTGAGTGTGTATGAGTCTGCACGTGCATCTGCATATGCAATATCTGTACACGACAGCGATGAGCTCAGTTCCATTTTACTAATCGTCCCATCAACATCTGCAGCAAGTGCCTGTTAGTTTTTCGTTGTTTGCCCGACCACTCGGCTGCGTCACGGCAGCTGGCGAGTCCTGCAGATATTTTGAAGGAGGAGAGGAGATCTGGAAACAGGAAGGGGTTGCCGATGAAAAATTGAAGTGACATTAGCACAGACATGAGCGAGCATGCTTGCAGAAGAGAGGTGGAGGGAAAGAGAGGTGAGGTATGCAATGCAAGGAAGCCAAAGGGGTGGAGGGTGGTCAATGAATAGAGTGTGTGTATGTGTGTGTGAGGGGTATAGAGAGCGAGGGGAAAGGAGGGACTAACGAGGATCATTTGAGGAGAGGGGAGTTTTGGAAGGGAGGAAAATAAAGGCCAGGACTCACCTCCCCCCTTCCTTCATGGAATAAAGTTACCACACTTCAAGAGGGACAGAGAGGAAGGCAGAAGTGAGTGAGCGAACAAGAGAGGGAAGGAGCAGGAGTGGAGGAGGTAGAGCAGGCAAGCGAGAGAGGGAGGGAGCACAGATGAGGGAGACTGGCTAAGGCCATCAGAGAGAGAAAAACGAGAGCAGCGTTCCCTTCCCCAACCTCCGTGCACCTCGCACGTCTGGCATGGATCTGTGTCACCGAAGCCTGCGTGGAACTGCCGGGAATTTCTGGGAATACCGTGGATTTCTGCCTTGAGCCTGGAGAGCCCTCGGCTGGCACTTTCCCTCAGAATGCCCTCTGTCTCTCTGTCTCTGCCCTCTGCTCTGGCAGGGAGGGCCAGGACGTGGGTTTGCCTCTCCTGCATGTTTTGGGTAAGAAATCATGGTCAGGGATGTGTGCAAGCCTGAATGTGAGTCCGTGATCAGCCAAAGGTCAACATCCTCATTGGGAAGAGATTAGGATTTTCAGTATTCTTTCGTGTAGTCAAGTACCCAGAGAAGTACCCAGACCTACTTTAACCAGATTTATGAAGGACCTGAAGGCTTTTTTCTGCTCACAGGTTTATCAAATGTTCTACATGACCTTCCATGATGTTGTCAAGTGGATGGTTATGTTTATGTGTGAAGCGTAAAGAGGTGAACGGCTCATGGTCAAAGGTTCCTTTTGAAACCACAACACAGCAGCAACACTGTTGCCTCCGACTCCAGCATGTGTTTGTGGGATCTAAAGATGTGGCTGAGAAGTTGGAGGTTTTCTTGAAGGAAGTCTGGTTCACAATTTACCAAATTTACACAGGTCTAATATCATTCCAACTAAAAGTGGATAATCCTTCATATTCTGGTCACTAAAGGTCAAGCGCATTTGGTTCTTTCTCATTCGTCCCACTGCGCATTGAATAGCTGCAAGAGCATGATGGGCAAATCTACAGTAGTCGGCTCCATTCCATGATCCGGGCAAGACTAATCTAGTTGACTGCTCTGTGGCGACTCGCATCGGCGTGTTCTTGCGTCGAGTCCATGCGGCCTCGGCACTAGAGCTATTTCTGGTTTCTCCTGTATAATTTAATCTGCTGCTGCTCGCTTCTCCTCCTATCTGGGACTGACTGAGTGTGTCAGGAACCGGGGGCTTTCCACGCATCATCTTTGTTAAGAATAAGAAAAAGTCAGGAACGCCAACTCACCTCTGGACACGTGTGAAGTTGTGTGTGGACTCGGAAACATGTGAATAAGGACTTGAGAACACGGACTTTTTTTTTTTTTTGTATAGTCACATAAATTCACTTTTTAAGACTGCTATGTCTTTTGTGTTTGAGAAACCCTTCTTCCTATACATTTGAAATGCAAAATGTGCCTTTTAAGATGCTCAGCCACATAATCATATGTTAGCATGAAAAACTGGGGCCTTTTTTACATTAACATATTTCCACATCGCACATTACCTGGCTTTTTATGCTCTTAGCTGCAGCTTAACACCATCTTCATTGGAGAAGTAGTTGGATTTATTTCTTTTTTTTTGCTGTATAATGTATACACAGTGTGTAATGATTGCACCCGAGTGTTAAAAGAAGCATCTGTCCTACTTTTCTGTAGCTTTCAGTGGAGGAGAGAGCCTTTTAGATGCAAGGGGAAAGAAGCGGGGTGGAGGAAAAGCTCCCACGCAGTTCATATGCAAAGTGAGACACTGAGTTGTCCAGATGCAAGGCTTCCAATCCAACATTATCACCCTTCGGATCAACAGCAGAAAGAGATGAACATTGAAGAGGGGAGAAGGGGAAAGCATGATGAGTGCTGTGAGGTGTGACATCAGCAGAGAGAGGAGGAAGAGTAACGAGCAGAGGCTGAGTGACGTGCGAGAAGTGGGTTCTAAGAAAGCTCCTCAAATACATGCTATTAATAATTTATCAGCCCCACGCAACAGAGAGAGAATATTAGATTTGACATGCTGACAGAAACAGCCACAAATGCAGGCTAGTTCCTACAGCGCTGGCCAAATACTTCTGTGAGCTCATTACCACTCTACAATATGCTAAGCAGCTCTGCCACGAATAACAACAACCGTTATTTGACACAGCACTGGCGATATGATTTTTAACATATTCACTGCACAGAATTTCCTGCCAGTGTTTACCCGAGCGCAGGGTGCTCCGTTAAGACCTGGGATTATGCTCGTGGTATTCTCCAGCGTCAGAAGTTTGACTACAGTCCTCAGATGTTTTCTTATGCCAACCACTCTCTATTTCATCTTTTCCGTCTCTCTTTACTGTAAGACGGCGAGGCAAGCATGAACTAGCGCTAAGTACATAGGACTAATCCAAAATTAATTAAAAAAAAAAAAAAGCCTCATAACACTGGATATTAAAGGTGCAACCCACCATCAGTTTACTTTTCATGGGGAGTAGCTGTCCTTGAAAAAATGGTTGAATACTGTCGTCTGTGGCTCTTGAGAAAAGCTTGAGAAAAGTAAATCTGATAAAGTAAGTCTGATAAATATCTCTTAGTGATGTCATCAGGGTCCGAGATAACCCTGATGACATCACTAGCGGATATTTGGTACTTGGCCTTGGAGACGGCAAACTTTTAAAGGAAAGCTTGTGTCAAAAACTGGGGTTGTGGAGTCTGAAAGACGTGGGGATTTACCAGACAGAGAGTGTCAAATGAAGGATACTATCGAGGTGCATTATGGGAAATGCAGGCTCTGGTAGGGTTTTTTGTGTGTGTGTGTGTGTGTTTGTGTCCCAACTTTGGGGAAGTGCAATACCATATCTTTGAAGTATCCCTTTAAGTCTTTCCAGCCACTCTAGAGACACCGATTTGAAGACTTTCATTAGTGATTGAGTAAATGCTAAAGAGGATTGTAAAGCTTTGTTTTAAACAACTTATCTCAGTTTTACAGGTATGTAGTGTGCAGAGTATGTGTAAGTGTGCAGAAAATTAACGGACTTGCTGATCATCTTTCCCCAAGTGCTGCTTACCGGGAGGCAAAATATTATCATATATAGCCAACAGGCGCTCTCAACCTCGGCACTGACTGTGGCTCCACAATATGGTGAAGCACAACAAGACAGAGAGAAAGACGGAAGTCAGTGAAGGTAGCCTCATTCAGACGTGCATCTCAAAATAGCTACAGTTAATTACATTAAACTTACAGTATTGCTCTCAAGTACGCAGCCAATCAGTTCACCAGCAATTTATCACCAGAATAAAGCTCAACGGCTTTTTTTCAGATTTACACACTATGTTGATAACAGAAATTCTTACTGTACACTATGGCTCAGTAGGTTATATAATCGTGTGTCTATAAACCAACTGATTCTTGTTAATATCGGTGGTTGTTTGACTTGTGATTTCTTAGCTTTCTTGTGGTTTGTTTGACACTAAATGACTGTTCACCTTACATAATGTTAATTGCTACACAGTATAATAAATATTTATAATATAATATTATATTATAATAATACATAATGAATCTCCCATGATTTTAAGGCTGCTCGAAAACCATTCTGTTTTATTCTGTGTTGTAGCCCAGTACAAGGCAGCTGAAAGACTCTAAGCCAAGACGTATGGTAGATCCATCATGTCTTCGGTTGTCTAACAGAGTCCCTTATTGACTGAACAGAATCCCCCGAGGGCACTGAAAATCAACCGGGCTTTCATTGGACCCTTGCTGCCTGCCACGCCTCTGTGTGTGTTGCCTCTGTATGAACGTGCGACGCGTCTCCGTGTGTGTTTTCCGACGTGTGGCCCGCCGTGTTTTAGGAATGCCATTTCCCTCTGCTAAAAAGAGTGCATCTGCTAGCCGTGCCTGGTGATTAGCTTGCGCTGAGTGAGGAGATTCATCTGAGTAATGAATCTGCCTTGGCGTCTCCCTGTGCGGCCGGGCTGCAACAGCATCATCATTGTCCACATACTTTGAAAGCACAAGCACTAGATCTCCGGAGGGAGATTGCATTTTGTAATGCAAGGTCATTTAAAAGAGTCTTATTGCAAAATTTCGGAAACTAATTTCTGAAATATCTTTAAAATCCAGAGGATTCATCCTGGAAATGTGTTATTTTATCAGTCAAAGACTGAAATTTTGCAACGATATTTAAGTGCAAGAGATTCATTTTATTTGTAAATCACTTTCTTTGTTAAAGACGTTACTTGAAAGAGGCAGCAAGGCATTTTTTTTTTTTTTGAAAAACAGAAAAACATTAAAGAACTTCCTCAACTTTTGTATAAATCCAATTCATGGGACATTTTTAAGCATTGGACAGAATAAAGGGTCAAGTACTCTCACGTGGCTTCATCAGTGACAGTTGTTTTCGAGGTTGGGACCTTCTGCAAACTTCGTTGCTCTATTTTATTACTTCATCCCGCTATCAGAGTGTAATCGATGTGGTTTAGGAAAAATAAATAAATAAATAAGAGTAAAAAGTTCATTTTTTTTTTCCCAGCATGTAATAATAATGGTGATGATATTTGTGGTTGTGATGATGATGTCCACCTCCAAGTGACATGAAACTGCACTCAGACCTAGTTTTGGTTTACAGCGTCCAAGGGGACCTCATGTCCTCTTCAGCTGTCACACAGGCCGTCTGTCCGCAGCTAGAGATCCCTCCAACTCTCACCGGAGCTTCCTCCATGCTCTTGTTTTTCTAACCAGTGCATTTGTGCGCGTGTGTATGCATGCATGGTGTGTTGTACCGTATCTTCGAGAATCAGACTGTCCTCCGAGAGCGTAGCCATCGCTCCGGCTAAACAATGTTCTGTGTATCTGTGACCAGGTGATTTATATGCGATGTGACCGGGACGCATCCCCGCAGGCTCCTGGGCCACCGCCAGCAGGCCCGTGGCCCAGCTTCAGCACACGTCCCCTGGGCACCGTGAACTGCTCTAGCCCCACTTCTCATACCCGAGTCCGGATGACTGATCGCGAAGTTTAGTAGATGCTGGCTTGGATGCTGTTGATCTGTCTGTAGTCAATTCAGACATTAAAAGCCTTTATGCTCGAAATATTAAGTGGCCATTGGAAATAAGGATGCAAAAGTACCTGAAATAATTACTATAAGACTGCAGCAAATCAAACTTGCATTCAATTTAGGGTTGCAAATAAGGATTATTTTCATTTTTGATTAATCTGTCAATTAATTTTGATAAACTGGGTCATTGTTTAGTCCATAAAATCTCAGAATATTTCCCAGAGCTCATGGTGATGGCTACAGATTTCTTGTTTTGTCTGACGAAAAGTCCAAAAACCAAAACGATTTTATTTCCAAAGGTATAAAACAGAGAAAAGGAAACAAACGCTCACATTTGAAAAGTTGGAACTTGTATGTTTTTGAAACTTTTTCTATCTGATCGATGATCAAATCGGTCAACTCTATTAATCAACTGAACCAGTGGTCCCAACTTGTATCCCCCAGGGGGCGGAAGATAAATTTGAGGGGTCATGAGATGAATAAACGAATGAGAAAAAAAGAAAATAGATTTTTTTTTTTGTTTGACTGCAACTAACAAATATTTTCATTCCACTCATTTTCTCAATTGATCAATTAGTTCAGAAAACCAGCCAATATAGACATTTAAGAAGCAGGAACCAGTGCTGTTTTGTTTTGGGTTTTTTTTTTTGTTTTTTTTTTTTGCCACTTTTGCTTAAAAAATGACTTTCCTGTTATTGTGTTCCTGTTATTTTGACCAGCTTTACGTCTTACTATACCAATGTGCAAATTACGAGGGCGAGCCGAAAGCTGCAAACTGAAGTACTGTCAGAGACGGCGCGCACGAGTGCAACGTGTGCATGGAACCACACGCAGCTGCACACATAAAGCTGTGACATTTGCCTTAACGTGTAACAGAGGACACAGACGTGCTTACAATCTACATTTCAAAGCTACATCTCTGTTGTGTTCTTGTCCCTTACCTGCTGCGCGCGTTGTTTTTGTTCTCCCAGAGATGGACTCGGAGAGAGGAGAGCTCATTAGCAAGCATGGCATTCTAAGTTCATTAGCAGCTGACTAATGATCATAAGCGGCCTAGACTTCATGATCACAGCTCATTGATCTTTGTGTCTCTATGTCTGCATCTGGTATTGATCATATCGCACACTCGTGCAAACAACAGCAACAGCTGCACCCTCACGTGCACACACAAACGTACGTGTTCATAGGTTGATTTGATGCATCCATGCAGCGTCGCACGCACACATAAGCAGTGATACACAGCGATAAACAGATACACACACACACACACACACACACACACAAAGTGTTTGTCGGTTTGCTGATGCTCGAAGGAGGAATCCACTACAATCTGGCAACCGGCCCACAGTGTCAGACCACTGGGATTGGCTGTATTCAGTGCCATAAATAAAACATCCTGATCTCATATATATGTTCTCGTACACTGATCCATACTCCCATGATGTACGGTTGTGGAAAGGGGGAGGAAATTTGTTGTATCAGCGCCTTTAAAATTATTTTAAAAAATCTGAATGATGTGTCGCATTTTTTTCGATTTGTACCGTCTTTCATGTCCACTAAAAACAGTGCGCTGAGAGGCTGCTTTCGGTTGACATCAGTCAGTTTCCCCTGTTGTCTTGCACCAGTTTTATCCCTGTACTTTCCAAACAGCGCCTCTGGATTATGCAGTGACAGCCTGCTCGACATGCTTTACTACGACTACGGGTACTTCTGTTCTGCCAATCGCTGATGTACCCATAATCACAGTGAAGAAGGCCCTTCGGGGGTTATAACCAGAATAATGACTATCCTGATAAGAGATTTCACTCTCCCTTCTGTTATTTTCCCATCTACTGTAAAAATGTTCACAAATGAAGGGCCTTGGGACAGCACCTCAATCAGCCCGGGAGTCACGGGTTTGAGTTTTTTATTCAAGGGCCCTTGACATGAAGAATTTTCGGATCCCGTGATTTTTGTCCCGGGCAAAGCACGGAAACAAACACGACTTGGCGGTGCAGCTTGATCGAAACCGTCTTGCAGACAGATCTTAGCCACCCTGCTAATTTCAGCCGTTTGATATGCCATCTGTGCGGTGAGATCACAGTTTCAGAGAGAGTTCAAGAGCGGGGGCTGCCGGCGGGGGCAGAGTTTACAGCGAGGTGACGCAGAGTCTTACAAAGTTCATTACTTTGCGAAAGAAGTCCGATGCGGACGCAAATAGTCTGAGGACGTTTGTATAGCACAAAAAGAATTCTGTTGTTAGGGGGTCAGGCCATTGATTTTACACATAAATAGATCATCATAGATGTGAGTGTTTACTAGGAAGAGAGAGGGAGGAGAGGGAGGGAGAATCTAATGAAAAGATGCTATTACAGTGCATTATGGGCAATGTAGGATCCAGCATTTTCTGAGTTTGACCCAGACTAGGGGATAAAATTCAGGATACCTCAACCTCGGACGAGTTTGGATTTGTGTTTTGTTTAGATGCATCCGCATCTGAGTTTCTTTACCCTTAGACCAAGTCCATCACCATGCCATCATTTCCATATATCCATGAAAACTGCTTTATATAGAGTAGGAGAATGTATGAAACATGGAAATGTTGACACACTCGGACGCATACAAATATTACAAATATCTCCCTGGTTCTTGTTTCCCAGCCTTTTGTGTTTCGTTTTTCTGTCTCTCTCTGTCTCACAAAGGCGCCCATTGTTCCTGACAGAATTTCAATTTGGTGGAAATTGAAAGCAGGTGTGGCTCAGCGTTTTCATCTCAGGGGGTGCAGGACTTTTTCTCTTTTCCCGGCCTGTGACTTTCTGTGGGGCCCGTTCCTCATGCTCGACTTCACTGAGTCATGTTGTCCAGTGTTTGGGCTGGGGTTGGCATTCTTTGTCTTTGTCCTGTTTTTTTTCCCGGGTGACTCATTCGCTCCCTCTCTTCACCTCGTCCATCAGCCAGGTAGTCACTCTTTCAGAAAACCATTCACCTCTCTAGGTCCCTCACTCACTTTCTTTCACGCATAGCATATCTTAGACAGGGGAATGTCTTTACACGTAGACAAGGAATATTAACTGCAGCCTCTGTGATTCCTTTGTTTTCAGATGCATCCCCAAAAAAGTTTTGACAAGTAAAAACAGCCCTGATATTTTCTTAAAGAGAAAGAAAAAATTGGACCCCAGAGAAGAATATATGAAAAACACCGAAATTCAAAAAAAAAATGTGTTCAGCTTCTAACTTTAATCTCCAAAGGCCTGTGTTTGTTGCTCTATTGTTCCTACGGTTATGCACATTAGGGGACACACTGACTGAACGATTAATGGACTACAGGGCTTGGGTCAAATTACATCATTATGCAAAATGATGCTATACATCGTTACTCCAACGTGCCCGTCTTTGTGTTTTCAAACCGTTCTTCCAATTCATGCGGAAAGACTTTCCTCCAACCGAGCTATAAATGGAACCACATGTGGAGTTTTACATTAGGAGAGTCATGTTGGCCATACATGTGGGAATGAGGCTGGAAGTTCGTGCTGACGTACGTGTGTGAGAGAGAGTGTGAGTGTGGATCTGAATGTCTGGGCCTTAGTCCCAGATGTAGCTGCTAAAAATGCACCTGGCCCGAACAAGAAGTCCTGACTACAAACATTTACCGATATACTGAGACACTCCTTTCTTGACAGGGTGGGTATGGTGAATATTTGTATTTGAGTGTATGTGTGTATCTTTAGAGGACTTTTCTTTTGGCAATCACATATGTTGTTGTCTATTGGGTGATATGCAAATTAAAATTCGGCTAGAGAAGGGCAGAAAACCGTGGTGAGCTGTTGTTTAGCATCAAATCAAAGAGAAATATGAAGAACAACCTGTGGCTACTAAAGTTATCCCACAGTTTTATTAATTTTTGTAACTTTTTTTTTTTTTTGTATAAAACAAGCCGGATGAGTTAGAACTTTAGATGGAGCTCATGTTGAATTAACTGTCTTGGTAACAGCAACAAATAATTGTCAGTTAAACTAACAAATTCACAAGCTGGTTAGCTGTTGGCTAGCTACTGAGGCTAAATTACAGTATGAAGACAGTAGTCAGCAAAATATACCTCCGAAAGTTTTAAATTCTATGTATATCATCAAATGAATTGGTGGGGAACAGCAACTGCTACAGTTTCTTCAATTTCACAGTTTTTGAAGTGAATGTTTGGCCACTTGGGGTCAGCAGAAACAAGGCGTAAACACAGCACTGACATACTGTCACCTGTTAATGCTACAACAAATCTGGCAAACAGTCTTTCTGTCTTTGTCTTCGTCTTTTCTGGCCACTTGGTGAATGTAAGTCCAATTCACTCTCCTGTTTAGCTCTATCTTTAGTCTGCACCGACTTCTGATGGAGATATCTGCTTCCTTAACTCCTAAATGCTCCCCTATGCTCACCAGCTGGCTGCTAATTTTGTGTCTGTCATTTTGTGCTGGGCTGCTATCGTATTCTGTGGGTTTGACGGTACCGAGCGACTCACGTCACACACAGGTAGCCATGTCATCAGTTGTTAAAATACAAATATTGATTATGGTCTCTTTAAGTAATTGAAATTTGGAAATTTAAAGCTAGTTAGCTGCTAGCCAGCCACTGAGGCAAAATTAAAAACACTTCGACAAGAGTCAGCCGAAATTTCTACCCAAAAATCTCAATTTATAGCTTTTCAAACTCTTGAGAATCATTAATTGTGTCTCCAATATGTATTTTAAGTATAGGGAGTCTATGAAATGTTAGATATTTATATGAATTGTCAAAATGGCCACCATCAGACTAAAAACTATTCACCTTAAATGTTTTCCATCCCATTTGTTCTGTCTCTTTGTTTATAGATGGGGTTAGGGTGTTGTTTGTAATTTTCCAATAGTGCAGATACAATACCTTTATTTTTGCAATGCTTTTTCAATGCCTTACTTTGAGAATTATAATTATGTTTTCCTCTAATAATACTTTTTTTGATGAAGCCAAACTTCAAATGTCAAGTGTCTGAAAATAAGCAGTTGTTCAAGTAATATAATTGTGTCTATACTCCGAACCGCCTACCGTCAACATGAGTCCATGTATTTACCTCTGTGTGTCCTTAGTGCACATACATGACTGGGTACGCGTTTCTTTCGTGATCATTTGTATGTGCCAGGACTAATTTGTGTTCGTGCGTCGTCTCTGAGCAGAAGGACAGAGCGGTGCCTTTGAGAGCGTCGTCCCCCATCCCTCCCTTCCACCTCCCTCCTGCTCCCATGTCTTGGCTCTAAATGGGGTCGTGGTCGAGGTAGCGTAGTGATGCTTTTCATTAGCTAAGTGCAACTGGGGGAGAGGAGCACAGAGCCTTGATTTACCGGGCCTGCTGTCTATATGCCTGGACACACACACTCAGAGAAACACTTTCTCTTCTCTCCCTCCATCCTTGACTCTTAGACTGTACACTCTATCCCTTGATCCCCCCTTTTTTTCTCCATATACGTCCATTTCCCTTCCCTTCTCTAGCTGTACTTCTCTTTCTGTCTCTACATAACTCCCCTTTCCATTTTCTCTCTCTGGCCTCGTCTGGGAGTCTCCTTCTAACACGACACTAAGGACGGGGCTTGTGATTCTTTTCAGTTTTCTGCATTGGCTTGTCCTGTGGATGACTGCTTTCAGATGTGCACCACATTTGTTGAAATGTCCGTTTTTTTTTAGAAGTAAACACAGCTCTCATTAAGGATCGACACCCTCAAAAGTGACTCCAAGTTTCCATGATAGTAAATTATCTGATTTTGGCAGCTTTGATGGTTACAATTGATGTTTTATGATGTATTATTTTGAAGAAATCATCTATGCTGAACATTAATGAAGATTCCAGCATTGTGTTTCTTCATAATTCACCACATTGTATTGATAAAGATGCTGAATAAGGATTATATCTTTTCATATTTCTTCTACATGCAGTAGATTTATTTTTTAAATTTTTTTTTCTTGGAAAAACTTGGATGCCTCGTAAATTTTCAAAATGATAATGCTTTCATGAACCTTGCTTTTGTAAGTGCTTTCTATAAAGGACGGCCTTTTAGTTGGCAACAGAGACTACCAAGGTTTGTGGACACAAAAAAAAAGTTGCAGATCACTTTATCCTGAATGTTCTTTTAGTTTTTTCTTGATAGGAACATCAGGGGGCAAACAGTTTTGTACCAGATGATAAAATCTGTCATGGGTGATTTAGAAAACTGATGCTATTCATTAGTGAATCGGTTTTCCGATTACCTGCTCAATTGTGAGCTTTAGTAACATCTTTACTCCCTGAAAAAAAGGTTTTTCAGAAAATGAGAGCCGGTCTTCGAGAGCCAGCGAGACTTAGAGGGTCATTTCCATTGCAGCAGGCATGGACTGAGTGTGATCTCTCTTTTTCTCTTTGTTGATTACCTGCCATTTAAGCTACTGAGGCCCTTTCCCCTCGTTCTCTGAATAAAAGAGCTGAATCCCAGATGCTCCATGGCAGCCATCCAAGAACCATTTGCACTCCTGTTGTGGCGATACTCACTGTGGGCCTCTGTGCCAGGGCGTGCATGCGTGTTTCTGTCTGCTCGTCCGTGTGTGTGTACGCGGAGTCGTGGTTGTATGTTTTCCGTCTCCCTTCTCTTCTAAAACCCTACCTCATCCATCATGGTTTGACAGGACACGTTGACCCAAGTTGCCGTGGCAGCCAGGTAACCATGGCACCTGCCTGTGCCACAGCTGGCTGCGTCTGATTGGTTTAACCGATGGCCTTCTGCCAGGTCATCTTTAACATCAAGGCTATAGAGTGGCACCAAGGTGCTTCAACTGCTATTTATAAACCCGGAATAGCCCACCCTGCAAAAGATGTCCATCTTATTGAGTGAATCATTCTCAGGTTTAGTCTAGAAATCTTTTAGTTTTTAGCAGTTAAAGATTATTAGGACTTAATTTTACTTTTCTAAATTTACCTCTGCAATTTTCCTCAGATTTCTCTATGATTTTTCTCCAGACATCACTGAAGACCGAAGCAGGGGCTCCCGTTACTATTAAGAAAATGACAATTTTTAAAAATAATTAAGCATTAAACAAATATTTTTTTCTCATTTTATTTCAAAACCTTTGTTATATTTTTTTAGAAATAAAATTTTTTTACTCAACTGGCAGATTAGGGAAGTTCTATTTCCTCATATTGCATATTTTACTCCCTTCGTTTTGCACTGTCATGCATTGTCCTTTTTAAGTTTTCTATCTCAGCAGTCCTCCAGTGATCATGATGGATATCGGTCAGCCCAGACTGCTTTAATGAAACTTCGTGTGGAAGAAATGTCTGCGGTCTGCCTGTGTTTAAACCTGAGCTTCTGTTCAAATGCATCAACAAACTGGAGGAAGAAAACAGGTCATTAATGAGATGGATGGCAGAGTGGTTGTTAATTAAGTCTTTTACAGGAATTATCAGCATGCCTGTAGCATATACTTTGTCTGAGGCTACCTGTTGTAACACGCTGCGTCTGGCTCTGTGCAGCCAAGGTCAGCTATGACTCCTCTCTGGAGCTTATAACGAGCGTGTCACAGTGTGACAAAAGCCATTAAGATTTAGGGAGATAGGGGAGGGAAAAACGCTGAGAAATACGCTTTTGTAAAAGCTTTGAGCCAAATTGACTGCGGCACATGGAGAGAAAAAAAAAAAGTAGGCAGAGGAGCCGCAGAAAGCAACCAGGAAATGAGCTCAAAGACAACGAAGCAAAGGACCACACAACTTACTCTTTCTTTCATCAATGAGCCTCATCACACCTGGAGTCCTTTGTCGTTGGAGTAGTTCTACTTGTAGTAGTAGCGATTAAAATGAGTTACCGAAGTAGTGCAAACAATATTAGGAGTAGTAGGCTGCGGCTCAAGCAGGCTGCTTGTGTTAATCGCTATATAGATCCATCACCATCTGTGTGTGTGTGTGTGTGTGTGTGTGTGTGGGAATGGGCGAACTAGAGGCAGGTTGTTAAGAGCTTTGGATAAAAGTGCTACATAAATGCAGTCACTTAACAATTAGATGGAATATTTTGTGATTATTGTAAGTAATCGTACAGCAGTAGACACCCATTCAGCTTAAAATGCAAACACAAAATGCGAGAAATGTGCTTTAGCTTTTCTGACTGATGAGGAAAACCTCTATGAGAAAAACCTGTAGACCCACAGAAGCTAGTGGCTATTCTAGTAGAGGCTACATAGGACAGTGGATGACGGTTTTGCTCTAGATGTTAAGCCACGCGTATCTCATTAAAAATGGTTTTCTGAGACTTATATCCGTGAAACTTTACGGAAGAAAATGTGCCGTGTGTACACTAACGTTTAATTTGTTTCACCCTTGCTCGATGGTGGATTTGAATGGGATTGTATGGGAAAAGTACAGAGGTTAGAAGCATTCTTCCGTTTTTTTTGCAGACATTTTGCAGGAACAGGACGTAATTGGAAGCACTCACTGCTAACTCATTGAATTGGTTAAACTTGCGTTAATTATTCCTAGAGGGCCTCATTCATTCATTCTTTCCGGGTGATAGTTGGAACGAGGTGTCCATAAAATACTGTTTTCAATGAAGAGCACCAAGATTTACAGTCCAGCGGAGCCCAGCCCAGACTGGCCCAGCTGCACAAATACACAAAGGAAATGACATCATCATTATGACTCACTGAGGAGGGCGCTCAGATAGAGGGACGGTGGGAAAAGAGAGCTCAGGAGAGGAGTATAGGGGAATCCAAGCGGGTGCTTGTTCTCCTCGGCCTGACTTTGACAGACTAGACAAGAAAATGCCAGAAATGGGAAAACAGCAGATCTTGGATTTGCTGTCTCTCATTTTTGTCCTTTTTCTTTTCTTATGAATTTGACCTTCAGATGGGGGGAAAAGCGTGTCAATCTAACCCAAACAGCCGTGTTCAACAGCATAAAAACCCGATTTAAATCACATGCAATCCCAGCAAGTGGGAAGGAAAGTGCATCAGCAGACCAAAGACTATTAAAGAAGTGACTGAGAAGATGACCGAAAGCATCTTTTCAGTCATTTTAATGGAGCTCTCAAGTATTCACTGTCAGATTGAGCTGCTTTAGAGTCAAGGCACCTTCAAATGGAATATTAGTGACCCAGTTACAGTAGTCTTGGCTGCAGTTTGTATGCTCCAGGTTAAACCAATCAAATCAACACTGAGTAATGTTCAGCTGTTTGGAGGGAAAATCGCATTTTAACACGGTGATGCTTTGAAAGTGCTGGAAGTGTCACTACATGTCAGGAATAAATTAGATAAGTCATGGAATCGGTTTGGCAAAGGTCTTTGGGGATCCTCCATGGTGTTATCCTGCTGAGGAGCAGCATGCACGCATCGACTGCAATCCCACCTTCATCATCATCGTCGCCCTTCCCTGTTTTTTGACATCTCTGCTTATGGGGAGACAGAAATTGTGCGCACTCTTCCTTCTTCACTGCTCCGCTCACTTTTTGGTGCAGTTTCTAGAGCTGCCGTGTCCTCGGGCTGCGCTGAAAAATGTAGAACCCCCCCCCCCGACACACACAAATGCATAGAGTACAGTACATACGCTCACATACACACACATACACACAGATGTATACACACACAGATGTACATCATTCCGAGACTATTTGAGGTTGTTGGCTGCTATGAGGCTTTTTTCTCTCTCTCTCTCTCTCTCTCTCTCTCTCCTCTTCATCATTAATTAGTCATTTAATTAGAGAACTTCAAAGTGAAAACATCCTCTGCTGGTGGGCGGACTATGTCAGTATGTGTGTCAGTGTGTGTGCATGCATTTGCAATATTGTGACACCGAATAATGTCAGTTATGAAAGTGTATGATCGTGCAAGTTAATGTCTTTTCGGTCTTTTCTTAAATTACACAGAAACTATACAGTATGGTGGAAAAACATGATAATATGATGTTTGCATGTTAATGTTCTTTTCATCTTGCAACTTTTTGTATAAACGGAGCTCAGAAACATGGCTCTTGATGGTTTTAATGTGACTCCAATTAATGATTATCCCTTCATCAAACCACAAATTATTTTTTAAATCAATCAATTCATCCTTGACTGACACAAAATGTCAGAAAATAGTAGAAAAATCCCTGTAGTAGTCTTTCAGAACCCAAAAATCTTTGAATTTCTTGCTTTGTCCAACAACCAGTCCAAAACCAAAAGATATTCAATATATAATGAGACAAAATGGAGAAAAGCAAAAAATTCTCACATGTGGGAAGAAGGAACCAGTGAATGTTTGGCATTTTGGCTTGAAAAGTACTGAAACAATTGATCAATTATATGTATGTTTACCCTAAAGAAAGTAGTTTCGTAATTCTTATGATTAACAAAGAGTAAGTTCTAAATGTTTTACATCTGAGTCTTTAGCTTTTTGTGGAAGAGAATTGTTCATTTTCTCGTGTATGAAGCAAGAAGTAACCTCAGACAAACTGGAAAAAAGTAAAAGAAAAACATTCAATAAAACAAAGACACAAGTGAACCAGTCAGCTGAAACCGAATGCCATCAAAGACTGAGATCAAACCCCCACGTGCAGCCATAGACGAATATATCATTGCTGAATACTAAATGTGTTTCCATTGGCCGTGGACCTGCTGGCATCAATTCAACCGACTCACTCCTGATCTCGCTCTCTCTCTCTCTCTCTCTTCCTACCTCTTCCCCCTTCAGCCCGACGAACTGGAGGGCGTCCACACACACACCTTCAAGCTGAAGCCATTCAAGAAGGCCAAGAGCTGTGATATATGCAAGCAGGCCATCACCAAGGAGGGCCTCATCTGCAAAGGTGAGTGTCTGGGATGTTGAGTTGAACGCTGAATCTGAACAGACGGCAGATTGCATGGAGTTATTTTTGACCAGACAGTCGCCGCGTTAAATTCCAGGACTGGCTAAGAAAGAGATTCATTCAAAAATATGTTCTCCTGAAGGAATGAATGAGAATTTCTATAAAGAACAACATTTGAAAAGGCATTTGCAGCAGGTATTTGGAAATTAAATAAATGTTAACACACCTGCACCAAGCTTGAAAACTGTCCACGGCTGCTACCAGCATTAGGTTGCGAATTCAGGACCTTATAAATTTTACATCCACATATTTTTCTTGAGCTATTTTAATGTGAAATTTGTGAAAATGGTGTCCCTGTTTGCTTTGGTGATCATTAACCCATCCCCACTTCAATGGCGCCTGGAATTAGCTATCAGAGGAAATGGTTTGTAGTTCCACACTATGGGGAGACATACTGATTCGAGATCATTACCGATCTAATTTTTAAAAAAGTTCCAATTAACTTCCCCTAAAATCACACACATTTGTCATTTCTGTTTGTGTACAGATTAAACAAACAAAACAAAGTCTGTTAATTAGTGAGCTTTAGGCGTGTCGGCAGGCGACACGTCTCCCTTGGACAGAGCCACATTAGCTGCCATCAGTCTTCATGCTAAGCTAAGCAAACCCCGTCCTTGCACAGACATGAAATTGTAAATGAAAATCCTCTCATCTCACTTTCAAAAGAAGGGAACAATGTAGTATTTCCAAAAATGTTGAACTGTTCCTTAATCTGAAATGGCTGTTTTCTTGATTTAAATTATGAAAACAACATTTCAGGGTTTTCCATATTTAGTCTATATAATGTCAGGAATTAATAAAAGTGTTGGGGCATCAGATTCCCCGTCATGTCCAACCGACTCTCCAAAATCTGAAGATATTCAATTTCTGGCAGCAACATAAAGATGCATCAGTTTGTGTCAGCAGAGGATTTTTCCCAGGAAAGGCTTCTCAGATATCACGTTTTTAGAACAGCAAGTGTAGGTTAAATCACTGTGGGTGAATTTTTAATAGATTGCACCACAATCCAAAACATCCATTTAGGTTTTTCATTTTTTCCTTTCAAATTTCCATTTTTTTATTTTACATGTGTGTCTTTCAAAGTCTGTCTCGTAGGCAATGCATATATCTCCCTTTTGTTTGACTGTATTTTGTTTGTAGTGTGCAGTGCATGTACAGTATGTCTATATGTATGTATGTACAGTATGTGTCTGCTTTGGTTTCAGCTCTGGTTTCTTTTCCCCTCCTCCTCCCTCCCTTTAAGCCCCAGCCTTCCCCATCTTCCTCCACAATCCAGTCACATGTTTTCAATTCTAATTTTAGAAGAATTAAAGGTTTTATTGTCACTCCAAGAAAAGTCCAGGGGAAATTAACGTTAGAGGGCTCCCGGGCAGCCTCACATTTCCTCTCTTTCTTCTTTCCTCCCTCCATCTCGCTTTGCACACTCTCTCTCCCCCTCCCTTTCTTCCTTTTTGAACTACAAACACAGCATCTTTAGCAGAAGCAGAGCTGACAAGCACACAGAAGCCTGGCAGTAGGAGAGCGGGCCTGTATAGGGCTTTGGCTGATTTGCTGTTAAAATTAGCATGGCTGCTGCTGCTGCATTAGCCTAGATAAGAGGGAAAAGGGGGAGAGGGGGGTGAGGGGATGGAGGGGGAGGCAGAATAAAGAGAGAGAAATTGGGGTGTAGGGGGATTGGGAGATAGACATGGAAAACAAAGCAAAGAGAGTGCAAAGGGGAGCATAGGAGAATTACTTTCCCTTTCATCCCTCTTTTGTTCATTCATCCTCTATGTTAAAATACAGAGAAGTGCCTTAAGCTCTCCTTGACAAATGGTAAATCTTCAAGCCGTCCAGCTGAGAGCCCACAACTGCCTCCCTAAGTCCTGCAGTGGCAGCATGTGCACAAACTTGATATGTTCAGCAGAAACATTATTTCTGTGCCGTTAAACGGCCCACACTGTGGTGTACGCTCACGAGCAAAACATCTGGACGCGTGCTCATCTGAGCATCCTTCCTGTCCTTTACGGGAAGCGTTGCTAGGTGCCCCATGAAAAGGCCACGTTGCTAGGGGGCTTGTGGCCAATAGATAAGATGTGACAATTAGACGATGTGCTGGGCATCCGTACAGATGTGTGCGAACGTGCCCTAACTAACTGAGATTGTATAGTCGGCTGCATGTTCCTCTGATTTACTGCTGGGTCCCTTAACCCCTTAATGGAATATTTCAGCGTTTTGGAAAATATGTTTGTACATTTTACAGAGGTAATGTGCTTGACTACTTCTCGACCAGTTGCCAAGCAACCATCAGAAACGCACAGGAGTTACGGCTCCCATCCGAGAAATGGTCCAGCGCAAAACCACCCATAAACCAGCAAATTGTTTGTTTTTTAAACTACGGATTTTGAACAGATTCAAGAGGGCTAGCTGTTCCCCCCGTTTTCAGTCTTTGGGCTAAGCTAAGCTAAGCAGCTGCTTGTTGTAGCCTCATATTCAACACAGATATTAAAGTGGTTTCATTCTTCTCATTTAACTTTCTACCAGGATGTGAACAAGCATATTTTCCAAAATGTCAGACTCTTCCTTTAAACCTCACTGATTCATAACAAATCCATGCTGTGCAGCCAAACATGACTCAAATCCACAGAACTTTATTTATAAATTCTTAAAGAGATCTCAATCTTTCCAATATATCAGGCTGAATTTGTGGCAAAAAGTGTATAAAATAATGTGCAAAACATGTAGAATATTTCCAGCAGCAAGCCACATTCACAAGGTAACTATACAGACATACTGAGCGAATTGTTTAAAATAAAAAAATGTTTGATTACCACAGACAATAAAAGAAGAGAAACTTCTGGCCAGTTAACATGAAGTACTTTGCAACCAAGAGGATTTGTCACTGTAGCTTTGCCTGCCACGTCTCCACGTCTCCAAGGTGCATTGCAAAGAGGTTTTTAAGAAAAGTTATAATGAAACGTGGGCAGTTATTTGCACAAACAGAAGAATTAAATAATTTCACAGTGCCCAAGTATTTTTAAGGATTCAATGAGGCATTTAAAATTTGGAATTTGGAATTTATACAGAAGGTGCCCAGACATCTGTTGAAAAAAAAAAAAAAGACCTTGTACGTGGACCTTGAGTTAGGATTATCGTCAAACTACCTTTTCCAAATGTGAGGAACTAGATTAGACCTCCGAGCTGTAGAAGTTACATAGACTTCAGTTTTACTCTAAAGAGAACAACGCCTCACACAAGGTGTAACAGCCGTCTGGCCTCGAATTTGAGTCCTGAAATTGTCTGTACAGTTTTAATGTGTCCACAGCTCTCAGAGTTACCTGAACTCTCGTGCAGTGGTTTGGAAAGCCGCCGCTCTGATTGGACAGACAAAAAATTCACTCAAGACTTGCCATCTCCAAATAGTTACCAATCAGCACTCCACACAAAATGACCCAGCAATCCATTTATCATCATTACACAGGTTCACTTTAATTATCCGGAGTGTTTTTCTAACAGTCTCCCTCTCCTCAAGACCACCCAGGGCAGGCTTTCACACCACTGTCACTTCTTTCTTGTTCACGTGTTCTGCTCGCACATCAGAAACACATGTACAAACACACACACACACACACACACACACACACGGAGACACAGACACCACCTGTGGACCACCTAGGTTGACAGCGAAGACAGCAGGTGTGTGTGTGTGTGTGTGTGTGGGGGGGGGGTCAAGGGTCGTACCTGCCCAGACATTAAAACATGATCGTTTCACGCCTGGAAGTCGACATACTCTCACTCTATGATGCTATAAATATTTAACTCATCTAATTCACACTTAAACCTCTTTAGGGAAGCTCCCGTTCATGGCTTTGACTTATTTCAACGGCGTCACGATGCTTGTTCAACCACGCTTTCACCATTTTACCACCTCCGTGTAAAGCTCTTACCTACAAGTCAAAGCTGGAGTATTTGAGTCAAAAAGTGCAGTGCTGACGTACAAAAACAAAAGTAATGGATGGATGTTTGGATGTTTGCTCTATGCGGCCACTTGGGGGCAGCACCACAGCATGTTAGAGTCAGGCCACTGAACTATCAAAGGGGTTTTTCTTTCCAAAAAGGTGACCGTGGGTGGGTGTTGAGTCTTACTCGTGCATTGATCTCATGTGGAGACTGAGTGCATATGTGTGTACTTCTGCTGTCGGGGGAAATTCAGCTCTGGTTCTTGTGTCTGCTCTCGTCTGTTTAAATGACATTGTGTCTTTTCTTTCAGCGTGCCGCTTGTCCTGCCATAAAAAATGTGAAGTGAAGGTAAGACGCTGAACATCTTTTACTGCTTAATATCAGTGAGTTATTACTATAAGTGCACACCAACACTGCGATACACACAGGCAAATTTATACTTGCATGCAAGCTCACACCCACATTCATCCATGCACATGTGTATTGTACACAGTCCGACTGAAATACACACCTTTTAACACACTATACAAGATTTGTACTAGTTTTTTCTTGCAATAAATCTTTTTATTATTATATAAAATCGGACAGCAAATGAGACCGCAGCACAAATGGAAGGAATTTTGATCTGTTAACCGCATATCTCTGCCCAAGAATATTCATTTAAGACGCAGGTGTTTAACTAAGCATTTTCACATCATCATTAAGCAGCTGCTATAGCTCCATCTAATTAGGCAAGTTCTCGGCATTTGATTTGACTTAACAAAAACATTCAAACATTAATTTGCAAAAAAAAAAAAAAAAAAAGTCATAAGGAACATTGTTCATACCCTGAGCCTCAGGATGTTTAAAAACTAAATCCTGAAAAGAGAATAGTATGAGACCTTCGTGAGAGGAAGCAAAGCCACATGGGGCATCGTCTCTGCTTCCTTGCATCGCATGGCATATTCCACATCTCCACCTCTTCACAGTCACGCTCACCACATTTGACCCCAATCTGCAGAGGAGAGGGGAAGGATGCATGGGGAAGGGCAAATAAAAGGGAAGGAAGGGAAGAATGAATAACAGTGAGAAAGGAGGTAAAGGGCGGAGGGGAAGAGTGTAACAAGACTGTTCTTAGTGGTTTTAGTTGTGACTGGTGGGGAGAAAGGCTCAAATGTCTCTCTTCTCCCTTCCTCTCCTCTCCTCGTCTCCATTCTTACTTCTTCTCCCTTTCCCCAAAAACACCCCCAAAGCCGTCGCTCTACCCAAATATTACTATAGGAACAAAAGCTGTGTGTTCCCAAAACATCTGAGGAAAAATCTGCCAAATACCCCTAAAACCAGGCAAAGCCATTTGTGGTGGCCATTGGGGGAATAGTCAGGACAGCCAGAACCATGAGTCATTCATTCTGGTGGTGGCTGACACTGGAAAGGAAATGTTTTGAAGGGGGAGGAGTAAGAGGTGTGTGTGTCTGAGATGAGAAAATTGTGGGAAGGACTGATAGTAGATAATAATGGTCAAAGCAGCAGAGGGAAACCATGAATTTGGTTAAACAGTCGAGTGTTGGCACAAATTCTCTAATTCTTATTTGCTAATGTGCTAATCCCAAAATTGGTTTACTTGAGACCCAAGATTTATGTTGGCTTTATCCAATACAAAGACCCTTGGATAAAAATAAACAGTATTGTTTCAGGCCGTAAAAGTGCAGAAAAGTACAGTCTTTGTGCGAGAACAAGTGTGTATTTAGGCAGACGGCAATGGCCTCTTCAGCTGACTCCTCGCTGACCTTGACCAGTGAATTTGTCATGTAACACAATGAGGCTGTCGCCAGTGGTTTGCAGTTCACCAGACGTGAAGATAACTGCTGCGCTGCGATGCTTTCGTTTTATGTGTTTATTATTTCAAGCTGCCGCAACTTCCCTTTTTTATGTCCCATAGTAGCCAGGACATTAAAAGACAGTTGTTTGAATGTTTTATTAATAATGTTATTACATTTTATGCTGCGTCCCTCTTTTTTTTATGGCATTTTAATATGTTCTAGTCTGATTTTGATGCCAATTTGCTAGTCAAAAGGTTGGTTGCGCTGGGGAAATTGGAACTCTTCTGTATTTCTAAAGTGTCGACTCCGGCCCTTGGTGCAGTTTAAATTTTGACGAAGCAACGGCGGCATTAGCGGAGTGCCTGTAGGCTGAGAAGTACCGTCGTGCATGGAAATGGTAAAACAGCATTCAGCGTTTTTGGCATAGAGAAGCGTTTAGTGACCAGAACAACTGCAACGACATGAAAAGGACTCCGGCACCTCAGGGTGACTGTACTGTAAATGACATCAAAAATATCTGGTATGGGTAACACTGTTTCTCACCCCGGTAAACATTGTAATTGTACAGCTACCTTCTCATTCGCTTTATTAAAACGAGGACATAAATGTCTTGTGACCAGTTGCTCCATATGGTGAAGGTGGAAAGTGCGTTTCTGATGCACACGCACAGTACGACGTTCATTTCTCTTAGTAAAAGAATTGTGACTTATTGCACCTTTGAAGTCCGTAAAATATTTTTGCCAGCGTCCCTGTAATCTTGTTGTCAGTGGAACAATCAGTGATATGTTTCCCTTTTCTCAGCCTCATTCTGCTAGACTTTGAAAATCTGACACCACATGCGGTTCCATCGTTAACTTTCAAAGCTTATGAAAATGTCCTCACAGAACATCCAAAAGTGGAAGGTCCAGTAATGTGCCCTGATGAGGAACGGCTAATAGTTTCTGGCTATCCTTCACTTACTGTTTTCCTCTCTGTCCGACCGCAACCATCTCTGTGTGAGCGTCTGTTATTGGAGCCCTGAGCCCCGCTCAAGCTCGGCGACAGATGCGCTCTTGTCCCGCAGCGTGTTGGAGACAGACGTCGGCGACCTCAGTGCGCTTCCGATGGGTGTCTGTGTCGAGGCTCGAGGCTTGTCGGGACAGGGGTGTTGTGGCTGGGATACTGCCTGGATTCTGGCCGGACACCCAAGTTGTGGGTTGGAGACAGAGCCTTCTCTGTTAGACAGGAGTCTGGTGGTGTTGGGTCCTCATACCTGACTCCCAAGCCGTGGGTTCTTGGGGCATTTTCAGTCATACTGGGAAATTTTGGTGAAATAAATTAGATGAACGAGATTATGTGTCAGAAGCCAAAGAGTTTTTTGACTCACTGGTGTTTAATAGGCCCTGGACAGGTTCAAATTAAAACATACTGTATCTCATCCAGCAGTTTTAAAAGGGCTTAGACTACTTTGCTTATACTTATACTGTAAGTAATTCTCTCTATATATAATGTGCTAAAATTATGCGCATTTATAGTATAATTTAGATTTACAGTAGAGCATTTATATACATGTAACCTCTGCCTCTGACCTGTGTTTTCATCTTGTAGCTGTTGCCTGTTATGGAAACAGGAGTGGAACAAACTGAAAACACATACTTCTGATATATTATCTCTCTCCATACAGCTGTTAAGGCGAACATGTTAGCGATAGAAAAAATATCTGCTAAACGCTGTCCCACTGTTACCACTAGTTAGTCCGTCTTGACCACTGTCTTAGCTCCCGTCGCTATGCATAATCTTTTACATTATACAAAATCATTTGATCTATTGTTCCTATGTATAAATACTGATTTGTGCATCATTAATGATCTTATATTCGTAATGTATGTAGACCAAAACAGCTATAGACAGGTTTGTCTTGGACAAAAAAAAAGAAAAAAAAAAAGAAGCTACTTTAAGTATTTCTATTTGCGACAGGTTGGTACGGTATTTTTCTCTACAGACGTGAAAATGTCCAGCGACCCCTTCAGATTTGTCTCGGGACTCTTCGCAGGGGTCCTGCAGATGAAACATCACAGGACAACGAACCGTAGCTGTTACATTTCAAGCTTCTTGCCTGCAGTTCACGTCCAGTGGACCGGTTTGTTGTTGACTCGTACAGTACGTATGCATGTCATCACCATGGCAACCTGCCTGTATTTTATGGTTGTTTTCTTCTGTTTTTTGGGGTTATCTCCTTTAGGGGTCACATGTAGTGTAGATCAACACATTCCCAATGCCGAGATACAGGTTTCAGTTTGGCTCCGTTGCATCAAAAATATGCAAACAGATCCACCCTGTGACATACCATCACTTTCCATCTGTGCAAGTATGTCTGCTTTCTTGTGTTGACTAGATAGCACAGGGTCTGTAAGCTGTCTGTTCTCCCTCACCCTCCATGGAAACCGGCCCTCATTATTCCTTATGATTTATCCCTGCCATGTCCTGGAGGAGGCCCCTGGAATGCCGCTGCAGTGGTTTGTGCTGTTCGGGTTGGAAGACACAGGCGAGGTTTTGGCAGGGTAAGGTAGGGCCAGAGAGGAATGATGGGAGGGGGTTGGACAAGACAAGTGAGAGCGCAACAAGTTTGAATATTCCTCACGTAAACAACAGTGCTGGAGACTGCATTAGTCTTGCCCTGGTTTCGTTTTATAAAACGCTGTGTACAAACATTTTGTTTTTTTTACTTAATTAGATGTGGTCCTGTTTGACATGCCATATGTGCTGCTGCTGCAATCCTACCTCTCCCATAAATTAGAGAGATTCAACTTCAAATTTGACTGTCCCGTTGAGGTATTTCTGTTCTTTCTAGTCTTTCAGCAGTTATGCAAGCTTAGATTTTGCTTCAAGAGTTGAGTCTGGAACACATCACAGCTAATTAAGGCATGTTGAGTTTTGTCCAGGCTGCAGGCAAATTAGATTTGTTTCTCAAATCAGATCTTTAGGACAGACTGTCCAGATCAGATTGGATGTGTGTGTCCAGACGTCACTGACCTATCCGCATGGGTTGCTGTAGTAACGACGTAGGCATCAGTAACTGCGTAGCAACCCTCAATCTGAATTTGGCATTGTCATTGTGTGTCACATTGCGAGTGACATAAAAGACACTTTGAAATCGGATTTGAGCAGCCAGAGCGTCCGGACTGAGACGCATCTGTAGAGATCCGGTTGGAATCGCATTTCAAACCGCCTCCTGGGGTTTGCAAAAGTCACATTTCATGTGTTTTTTTTTGCCGTCCAGACTTTCTAAAATCGATCTGGATATATTCTGAATATGCAAAAAAACAGATTTGGGCTGGCAGTCTGAAGAAGGCCTTAGGTTGTGTATCATAAACAAGCAAACTATGAGGAATTGATAGATCTTTACGTGACCCGGTGCTCCCCCAAAACTTCAAAACCACTTGAAAAAAGCATGATTCTGTAATTGATTGGCCTATTTTGCACCTCAAATGTTCTGATTTGGGAGATAATTCTGGAGAAAAGTGACATTTCCTGACTTGCCAACTTCTTTTTTTCCAGTTTGAAAGTTGGTAAGGAAGCCCAGTGACAGCGAGCCAGGTGCCAGGTTCCTCCCTGTGCAAAAGACAGACCTATCAGTCATCTGTTGTCCAGTCTACTTGTAGCTGGATCTGTCTCAAGCAGAATCTTCAGTGTTCCCGCAAGACCAAAAACAAGAAGTGCTTTTGTTGGCCGGGGTTCATGATACTACTGACAGAAGAAATGCAAGACCAGTTTTATTCTGGTCTAATAATAACAGGAAAGGTCAGCAGGCAAGGCCTGGACAAGTTGGGGAATCGCTGACTTTTAACCCAGAGTCTTCTCTGGATTTAGAGACCATTTCTAACTGCCGTCGCCCTGCCACAGCACTCAGTGTTTTCCACCCTGGCCACCGGCAGGTTTTTGCTCAGCACGTATATTTACTTGCCACATCTCACGACTGAACCCGTTTACTTATCGCTGCAGTCAGCTGGAGCCGAAACAAAGTGCTCTCGTAATTGGGCTTTTCTACTTCCTGTAGTTGTAGATGTTCAGTGATCTTGGAGCAGCAGCAGGAGTGAAACAGGACGACTAGGAAGTGAGTCATAGTTGCAGTCCAAGAATAAAATAACAGAGGGTGTGAGAAATATAAAAACGAAAGGAGCATATTCCTGTTGATATATTTATACTTCACAATCTCTCAGGTAAAGAGCAGTTTGTTCTGCAAGCATCATACTATATGCCTCGTATGCATCGTTCATATCTTTGCATTCTCAACCAGTGTCAACCAGTGGGAGGGCAAGGCAACCGGTTCTTTTACCCCGTTATTGATCTCAAAAACAAAAACGGAGCTCACTACCAACCTGTTGGGCCTCCAGCTTTGAAAGTGCACTCTTGTTATAAAGCTGATTCCTCTATTTCTAGAAGATCTAACAGTTCATTTTCTCATACAAAAGATAATGCAGGGGATATCATTGCCGTGAGCAGCCTGAGATGGGCCCCGTCTCATCTCTAGTGGCCCGAAATCCCTGTCCGTCAGCCTGAGCTCACTCGCTACTTACATAACAGGGGCACCAACGTGCAAGAAACAGCTAAGCACTTTAGACAAAGGAAGGATACCCAGTCAGACTTTACTCTGACAACAGAAAACTCGGGGTCTGCACCTGTAACAGCATACTATTTTTTCTGTTATGCTGTCTACACCTGCAGCAGCATACACTTTTTCTGTTATAATCTGACTTTAATGCTGAGTCTATTCATACACATTCCAAACTCAACTAAGCCTGACTCGAAAGAAGCTGGGCCTCCTCCCGTGCAGAAGTTCGAGGTCAAGTGTTTTGAGGTCTAGGTTTTAATCCTGGCATCCCAACATTTTAATCCACATCCTAACACTTGTGGATGTGTGAAAACTAGGAGAGGCCTTTAATTAGACCTCTGGCAAATGACATGGGCTATAAAAATGCAACCCAGAAGCTCTTTAATATTACAAGAGGCACGGGTGAAACCCCATTTTATCACCTACTGTAAAAATGGACTATTTGTGTTACTCTGTCTAAAGTGATCAGTAAATGTGATTTTAGTTGCTAAATTTACTTTTTCTTCACCGGGCTTCCATGACTCCCTTTTAATAGTGTTGCCGAGGATTTTTTTCCTTCTAAGGTTCTCCTTTTTATCTCCTTTATCTTCCAAAAGGAGAAATTGCATGGAGCAAAACCAAAAACACAGTAAGACGTGCATAGAAGCAGGGATGAGGAGCGTTCAAGAATGTTGGCATGGAAAAGAGAGTAACCATCCAAGCATGAAAGTGAAAAAGGTAGAACAAGAGAGAGAGGTAGAGGGTGAGGGAGGGGGAGAGTGAAAATGATGAGACACACACGTGTGCGTGCGCACACACACACACACACACACGCACACACACTTGAGAGAGCCAAGCCTCCTCATTCCTCAGCAGCCCTTCACAGAGGAAAGTCTGTTTCCCCGACGCAAACCTGTCACATCAAAGAGCCATCACAGCGCGTCTCCACAGCAACGCCCTTCAACGGTATAGATGCGGCGCAGTGGTCGGGAGATAGCGCTGGCAGACAAACTGTATGGCCGGCCTAATAACCGGGTGCTAGCAGATGACGGATGGCCCAATTTACCCCAGCTCTGGTCTGGAGGTCAGGAGCTAAGTTCACCCCAAGTGCCAAAAACACAACAGGAGGCTGGCAGATATTTTCCTCCCACGTATTTAGGAACTTAGGGATCTTGGGGTATTACCTGTTGACCTCAGGTTTTTGCCTCTTGAGTCAACGTGCTTGCGTTTGCCACTTGCAGGTAGCAACTATCAACAGGTAAAACTACAGCCATGCAACTTTGCTCCAACTTCAAGATACAGACGGTTTGTTTATGAGAAGTCTAACAAGGAGTCTCTCCTCTCTTGGGTCATATTGACAGGATAACATACTGTCTGTGATTGAACTTTCTGGCAAAAAAAGGAACATATGTTTGTTGATGCATAGACCATACAAGAAATAATAATTTAAAAAATTCCTTATTTTGTTATATATGTTGTATTAACATTTTTTGTGGCCCTTTCTGTATTTTATCATCTTCATCGAATGTGCAAACCCAGTTTTTGGCGAAAGGAAGGGCTACCACTTGAACACTTTTTCTACATATTTTGGTTTTAATAAGGTCAGAAGGAAAGAAAAAAAAAATCTTTGACTAGAAAAATTGGAAAAATTAAGCAAGTATTGTTTTTTTTAACTAATGGAAGTGCAGTCTGGGGGATCCCGAATAATGAGGAAGTAAAATCACCGTTAGAATTTGTGATTGTCAAATACGAGCCAAAGGTTTTATTTATTTATTTATTTTTTTGCAGTGTAGAAACAAGAACAGAAAAGTTATTTTTTTTCTTTTCCCGTCCTCCCTCTCACACTCTCTGTCAAGCATGTGTCAACAGCTCCGGAGAGGGCTATGAGGAAAAGGAGAAAAAGAGAGAGAGGGGGGAATAGAGGGAGAGAGCGCGGGTCAGCAGAGGGAGGGATTCAGAGGGATACAGTTACTGTCTGCCCCTGGATGGCTTTTGCTCTCTTGTTTGGGTACCGGAATCGTAAGGAGCCCCAAGCCACTTTCTTGGCCTTATATAGTGTGTTTCAAAACTTCTTGGCAGTTGACAGGAGGAACCAAAGCCAGCAGTATAAAGACTGTATCCCGGTCCAGTCCAGAGGCTGCACAGACATCCACATGTGCGCACACATATACACAGAACCAAGTTCAGTAGCTCTCTGGCACGCGTTTGGGATTACTGCTGTTGTTTTGAGTGAGAGAGGTGGAGGAGGAGGAGGAGGAGGAGGAGGAGGAGGAGGAAAGTGTCTGTATTTGGTACTCCCTCTCTTGCCCTCTTTCTCTCCTGGAGGGGGGTCTGAAGGCAGGGAGAATGCAGAGGTAAAAGCCAGGCAGAGGGGGAGAGAAGAGAGAGTGTGAGAAAAAGTGGCACCGGTGTGCAGGTAAGAGTAGATTTTCAGATGCACAGTGGGTTTTTTTTGCGGTATATTCCATCTGTAGTTTGGGTGGATGGCAATGTTCAATAAGTATCTTAAGTTTCCAGTTCTTTGCATTCTTTCATGGCTTAAAGTGGGTCCTCAGAGGAATGAACTCAAGCTGAATTTTGAATGCTTTAACTCATAAAAAGACTGTTGGAGCCCAAGTTGTGGAGCTACATCAAAAAGGGGATTTTTGGATGTCATTTCAACAGAAAATGCTTTACTCTGCATGTTTGGGGCATAGACTGGTCTGCCACACACCCATGGGAATGTTGTGCCCATGGGAGCGGGACAGACAGAGTTCATTTGAGTTGCTGTTTGAGGCATGGGAGCCTTTTCATGAACCGATGAGCAGTGATTTGTGGTGGTAGAGTCAGAGAGAGACAGGGGAGCAAATGGTCAAGACGGCAGGCAAACACGTGTTTTCTCTCTGTGTAACCTGCATCTGCTTTGGCATTACAAGAGACAAAATAGAGCAGTTGGTCAAGTAGAATGTTTGCAGGAAATGTCTTCTTGTTCTTTTTTTTTCTCCTTATTTTCCTTTCTGCTGTCTTTGCGTTCCCTTAACTTTGTCTCACACTTTTTTTTTGACACCTTTTGAGAAGGGATGCAGACCGGTGGCACTCATTCACCCCTGACCTTGAGCTAACACAACGATGGCAGTTAAACATGAATGGTCAAGGGGTCGCTAGGCTTGTATGTCCTGTCTCCCACCGGAGAGCCAAAACAACAGAGAGGAATGCAGTTTCATTTACGTACCAATATTACACACTTTTTTTTTTTACTGCGACACATTTTTCTTGAGCACTTTTTGAATTTCATTTTTGAAGACATTACATAAACCTGAACCCGATGCTCTTGCCCTGCCCTGGCATCACACTTTTCAAACTGGTCATAAGTGTCAAGGGAAAATGCCCTGCCATTTTCTCCACCTTGTCCAGAAACCCTCTTTAACTGCCAGAGTCATGTCTCCCTCTTGTCTCATAACATGAAGATGTTCTCTAAGAGTGATGCTTTGGAACGGCTGCTTTCCCTGTAGATTTATCCCTCTTGAACTATTTGTCTCTTCCATCTGTCTTTCCCATTCCTTAATAACATACCTAGTCTCCCTTTGGGCAGTTTATCTTTTGGCACATCAGAGAAGTGAAACTTTGGCAACCTGAGGAAAAAAAATACCATAAATCGCAGAAAATCATCTAGAAAGGTTCGGAGTAGATAACTTCGAACTTTGATTGCCAAATAGAAATTCCTCTCACATGTTTGTGCAGATATGAGGTTTGTTTTCTTATGTCACGTAACATACTTTTTTTTTCAGATTGAATTGTTAGATATATTCTACTGTAGTTTTCATGAGAAGAGCACACGAACAGAAAGTGAGGCTGGTAAACTGTGAAAACTACAAGATCCTCCAGCCGCGTCAGCTCCAAAGTATGTGCTGGGAAGTGTTATAAAAGCAGTAGTGACCAGGGAGGATGGCATTTAACATGCAACCACACAAGAGGCCAAGCCTGAATTAGTAGAGACTGGGCCTACCCACTAACTTATTTCTGTAAATAAGTGACAGGCTGGAGAGGAAAAATAGAGAGCGAGTTTAGATTTAAAGGAAATTTAAATACAAGCCAACACGAATAATCTGTTTTCGCATTCACACTTGTAATAAAAGTGCAGACAAAACTATAAATTGAGGCTTTTAAAGAAGTAATTGCAACAAAAGATGTTTGCAAATCCTTTTGAACATCCTATATTCTATTAAGTCTATTTTTTATTGCACTTTTCTGTGAGTACACCACAGGTTTTGGCCTGGTGTTGTTTCTTTATTCTGGCTTAGCCGTGCTCTTAGTGATCAAATAAGAGTAAGCATACTGTAGCCACCCCTAATTAAACAGGAATTGATGGGCAAATGCTGTCCGGAACAGACCCATCAACACTTTCCAACATCAGCTCCATCCAGTAGTGATGACAAACACCCTTTTGACACACACCCTTTGAAGTGTTACAAAATTACTCACATTTTTTTGCATATGCAACTGTTTCGCATGAAAGAAAAAACCAGGTGAGCTTTGGTTTTAAATCTGTGCCAAATGTTAGACCTCTACCATGATTGAATCCCCAGTTAAATGACCTAACATTTATGATATGCGTTCATGCATAAAACTCCAAGGCGGGCTTTCAGATTTGGAGGTTTTCAACCTGTGTCCAAAGTTAGCCACAATTGCACATCTGTTATTCATCATTTATTTGTTTAATGGGGTATTTTGTCATCTGTAGCTCACAGTGATTTGGTTGTAACCCTACAAAGGGTGAAGCAGCCAAGCCAGAGCCCACTTACCACTCAGTGTGGCTTGACCATGATCAAATAGCTGCTTCCTCAGTGATCCATGGTCTCTGGCCTCCTGTGGGTCCACTTGATGAAGTGTCTTTTGGCCTCCGGTCCAACATCTGCATGTCAGTTTCGAGGTAAAATAATGTAAGTGCCTTTGTTGGACGCAAATCTGAGCTCACTTGCAACCAAAATTGTTGAAATAAGAAGGCAGTCCACGATGATGAATCTCATTTAGGTAAATAACCTCCTGTATGTTGTGGTTTATTTTGTCTGAACCATTTGTGGTAGAAGCAAACACTTGTGCCTGCCGGGCGATTTTTATGCTTATTTATGGTGTGTTAACCACGTCGAAGTGATTTTGTTCTCATGTGAAAAAACATGACCGCTTCTTGTGTTATCGACAAGGTTTAGATGGTGGATTCTCCACGAGAAGACTAGAATCTTGTCGGTTGGTAGATATCTTGTCACTGACAAAACATCCAAAGATCTGTCACGGGTGTTTTTTTGTCCAGTCGCAAGTCCTTGTCATTTGTACAACCATGACAGGATGGTTTTCTTGCCGTGGGAAAACCCTGTTTGTGCTGTGATACTGGGTGTTGATGGATGCCAGGGGAAACAGCTGGCAGGCGGTCTTTACAAAAACAATTATTTAAACTTTCTGTGTATACACCAGCCCTTTTCCATCCTGTTTGGAACCAACAGCCTCTGAAACAGCAGTTACACCTTCATGGTCCAACCCAGACTGAAAGGCATGTTTCGCAGAGTCTGGTTCTAAATATCCACCAAGTAGCTTAGACCCTTGACAAAATAACATGTTTCCAGAATTTATTCTCTGTTTTAAAGGATATTGAATAATGAGCTTGAATAACTGACTCTTTTATAAATGGTAGATAGCATTTTAGTGGTAAAACTTTCCCACGCAGTTTTCTTTTTCGGCAGCATTCTGCGTAAGTCATTTATTTTGCCATTATCTTACTACTCCTTCATCTAACTCCCCTTTTAAACTCTACATCAGATATTATTTAACTATTGGCGGCATCACCTACCACTGCCAGCGTGCTCCTGCCAACGACACACTGCCACCCAATCGAACATTGCGCGTTACACACTTGACATTATGTCAAAATGTCAAAGCAGGAAAGAAACATGCTTTCCACCATCACAGCACTCGGTCGATTTATTAGCCCTCCAAGTAAAACAGAAACCCAGCCGACGTATAAATCCCTCCAAAGGAGCTGTTTGAGCTTCAGTCCTTATTTGGCCCCAGTTTGGAAAGTGAAGAATTTACTTTCTCAGGCAAAATGCCATCAGTGCGGCAGTGGCTCTTGTGTGGGCAGGAGGAGTGCTTGTGGAATTTTGAGTGTGGTTGGACCAATGGCAGGCTTATTTATTGGAGCCAGCGAGATGATTTATGCACAGTGGCAAACACATGCTTTCTCCCATCACTTAGGCCGAAGTACATGAACTAAGATCAGAGTGATTATTGCTAAGTTAGAAGGGCTAAAATTTGTGGAAATGCCGCATCTTTCTCAAGTTGAGATAATCAAAAAAGGAACAACAACGTGAAAAAAAACTCAACATCTACTACTGAAAAATATGTAAACTTTAGAAAAAAAAAAACTTTAATGGAAGATATCAAAAGACATCTTTGTCTTATCTGCAAAAATATGAAATTTCATGCCTTTTTTATGTGTCAAAAAGCATAAAACTAAAACAGAAAATACACCAAAAATGCCCTCATTGTCTGAAAGAGTGCAAACAAAGCATGCAAAGGCTGCTGAGCAAGCCAGTCATATTCTTCCTCGGTTATCAGAGGATGCTTGTTCAAGCCTGTTTGAAGTGTGTGAGAGGGAAGAGAAAATAGTTCATCACTACCCTGCTTTTACCGCAGCACGTTAACTCATTATACAGCGTTTTAACTCAGCGGCTCCAGAGTCATGCTTTGATATTCTGCTCTCTCCATTTCCATATAAACCCACTTGAGCAGCGTTAAGGGTGAAATCATTAAAGCACTTGCTGATCCACGCTCTCAGTGTGAGGAGGAGGAAGGGGAAAAAAAAAAAAAAGATGAGGGAAGCTCCGTGAAACTGTTGAGACTCACCTGAGACATTTGACCCTTGTTGCGGCTAATTCAACACCGTCCCGCCTCAGCTCACCTCCGTTTGCCCCATAATGAGGCCTCTCGGCTGGGTTGAAATTGCGGAGGGGCCCCCCGATGACTCGCTTGACTCCTTGTTCTAGTTCAGTGGCTTCCCAGACGCCCCTCGTGACTCGATGAGATTATAAGATCGCTGTTTTAAAAGCTTAAACCCACAATGACTCTCTTTCTCTTGCTGTCGGAGAGTTTTCTTTGTGGTCTGCTAGTCACTTTGCTGGGAAGTTATTGGGGAGCCACATGCAGAGGTCAAAGAAAAGGTCAACATTCGCTTTATTTGAACTAAATCAGGAAAAAATCAAAAGGCAAGCTCTCACCAGTTAGCATGTGCCTACAAATGGACAATGAGTTACAGTATCTGTAAGATTAAATTTATTCTCAGACATAGAGGTGATAAAAATTGTCTCCAACATTTTGGAATTTCTGTCCATTTTGGTGCTGAACTGGGTTAAAGAGCAGAAGAAACTGTGGATTGTTGGGGCAAAGAAAAAAGAGCTCAGCATGATTCATCATTTCATATCTTCAGTGCCAGTGAATTGCATGGCTATGGTACACAGGCTAAAGAAAAATGAAGAAATAGAGACAGATAACCAGGCCAGGTTTTCTCTGTGTTTTTCAACTTTTCTCACTTTTGAGCATTCCCAAAAAGTAGCTGAGCTGGATCTTTTTTACAGACTTTGAGATGGCACAGATAGAGCTGCACAGACAATTACTGTCGGATGAAGTTCAAGTGTTAGTCTGGCCCGACGCGGAGGCGTGCGGCAGGGCCTCTCTGAGATTTCGCTTTTATCCATCTGAGCGGGTAAAAACCACGTGAAGCCTGTATTAGTCTGGCTGCCAGCTGCACCCACCATATATGAAGGAAGTCAGGGTAGCTGTTGTTATCTTGCCTTGTTGCACAGTGATGTTGTGAGGATTTTCAGTTTCACTGTGACACGGTGTTTCAAAGAATGAAAGACTTTGTGATTATGAGGTCGGTGTCTGTGTTCTATCTCTCCTGCCTTATTAAATTTGTGATATAACAATTTTTGCAGGCAATATTCATGGCTGAATTTCACGCTCAATTTTTACATGCGCAAATATGTTGAATAAACTTTGATTCATATGGCTTCTGCTGGATGTGGCCAATAGTCTGGTTTCTCTGGATGTGCTTGTAAAGTAGCCACTCAGAGTCATCACTATTCCCCGCTGACCTTTAGATCAATACTGGGGGGAGCAGCACCTCCTGTCAGCTGTGAATAAAGGCAGATGCTTTTGTTACGAGGCCCCGGGGGCCACTGGGACCTCCAACACTGTTATATGAATGTCAGCAGCGGCCCCAGGTAGCGTAGGCACTGTAAAGAGCAAGCATGAGCTGACTCGCTTCTGGCTCCTGGTACTAGCAACTACGTGTACCATTGGCCTCCGAAAAGATCCAGTGCAGTTGTTGGATTTTAGCTAAAGTGCACTTCAGTTGTAGCAGCTGGGAAAGAGAAAAGTTATGTAGGTGTTCACTTCGTTAATGAAAAACATGGCCAAATATATGTTTATGGGCGTTTTTTCCGTGATGAATATGAGACTAAAATAATGCTGGCAAACAAAAACTCTCCCTATATCTGTTTTTGCTAGCATGGATGGAAAACGGGGGCACAGAGATGGAAATTGAAAATGGAAACTAAATGGGGTAGACAAAATAATAGAAACACCTGTATAACCCCAGTATAACACAGAACAACTCAAAAGCACCACAAACAACATCCTCTAAAATAATCATGCAACTGAATCAACACCTCTCAGTTTAAACAAAAACTGAACATTATAATTTCATGAAGGTAGGACTTGCTGCAGGGGCATTGCATTGCATTAGTTTGAACTAGGTGTACCTAATAAACTGGCAGTTGAGTGTATCTTTTTGCAAACAGGCATGTCCGTGCATGCGTCCCTGTCGCTTGATACTGCATTTTCTCTTCCCTCTATCCATTTCACTGTAGCACCTGCAGCAGCAACAGTGTGACTCGTAATTCGCTTTATAAACCCGTATATTCAAGTTGTCTAAACTTTATTGCAAACACTGTTTATTCACTTAACAAGGATAAGGTTGGACGGGCCTTTTATTGAATACTGGATACTAAAAATCAGTTTTGTCTGTAAAGTTTTTTGTTCTGCACACTGCCTTGAGGGGGATTTTACGGCATTAAAAATGGCACTCTGCTGATTTCACAGTGCATATCAGCATGCACTAGGTGGGATCTGTGCTGCTGCGATGTTATCCCGCTACTGTATTCTGATACGCTTGATGATAGCGTTACAAAGTCAATGAGTCTTTTGTTTTCCCGGAGCAGGCTAATTACGGCGGCTTCCTTCCTTGCCTGCGTCTGTTGTCCGCTGATAGCGCATGCTCTCATCCCACTGCTCGTAAACAGCCATCAACTCGCAGCGCGTCGGGATACTGGCCCGCTAAATGCACTCGTTTAACCGTGCACACGTATGCATGCATGTTCATGTGTACACACTGAAGCGAGTACAATCAAATGGAAGTCTCGCAGCTTGCCAGGGAGTGACTGTTTACGCATCGTAATCAGTGATTTGTTGTGCAGACGGTAATGCAGACTATTAGGAGCCACACTCGCCTGTCATGGATACTATGACCAAACTGTTTGAAGAACTAAATTGGCCTGTGATACCCTAACTGCTATTTAAAGATGCTACATGCAGCATTGCAACATCAGGAAATCAATACCACTTTGAGGTGATATTATAATTAGGGGACAAGTGATACTGTTGCTGGGAGGTCTGGCAACAGGTACTGGCCCCGGACTCTGCATTTTATGGCACTGTTGTGCCACCCAGCTGCATCTGTTGGGAAACCAACTGTTGTTTTACTGAAAAAAAAAAAAAACCTGTTGTTGTAAAGCACAAAATGGGGACAGGATGTTGTTTCACAAGACAAAAAGAGCTGAAGCTCTCTTTTTCTCTTACACTGCAAAAAGAACGGGGTGGAGGGTAAAATAATTTTGAGCAATAATAAAGTGGAAGAACAACACAACAAAGTGCCGCTGGCAGTCCAGGTTGGGGTTCAGCGCCGTTGAAAGGTAAAAATACGCAAAGAGGTGCTTGCGGGGTAATGGGTGCTGAAGTTAGTCTCAGGGTTGCTCTTGGCCTCAAGCTGTGCTGCTTGGCAACATACTATTTCAGTCTATCAATCTGTCAATCGACATAACATTCATCGTCAACTATTTTAATAATCGATTCATAATTTTAGTTATTTCTCAAGCAAAAATACAAAACATTTAATGGTTCCAGCTTCTGAAATGAGAGAATTTGCTGCTTTTCTTTGTCATATTTAATAGTCAACTGAATATCTTTGGGTTTTTAGACGGATTGTCAGACAAAATGAGACACTTGAGGACGTCACGTTCGACTCCAGGAAAGTGTGACTGGTATTTTTCATCCTTTTCTGACATTTTATAAACAAATACAAAATAGACCCAGTTTAATTGAAAATGAAAATAATTGTTTGATGCAGCCCTAAAACAATCCACAAACCCAGTATATTCCCACCGAGACCACCCAAACCACCACAAAACCCAGTTTCACTTACTACTTAAAGTTGGCCTTGAACGTCAAATCTGATAAGTAGAACAGAGATGGCGAAATCAACAAAAGCAAACACGGTAACATAATAAAAGTACAATAGAAAGCTGTGTAGACAGATAAAAATAACAAAGTGAAGAGGTGAGAGAATGTATTACCTAATTAAAAGGTTGTTTTAGGGAGCAGCCAGTGGCCATCCAGGTCTGGTTCTACTTTTGCTTCTGTTGCTTGTGTCGCTGCTGCCGTCATGTGGAAGTCATTTTCTGGCACCTTTTTCCCAGTCACCTCTGGACGTCCGACACATCGTGACAGTCGGGTAGACAGACAAGCTGCGATTGGTCGGTGTCCAACGTGTCATCTGCCACGTCCCTCAGCCAAGTCACAGCCAGAATTTACGACTCTATGATCGCCTAACCTGGCAGTGTGATCATCTGGAAAGGCATAAATATTGTGCAGTAACACGGTGCAATAGCGCAATAATACATGCATGAATCAAAAAGTGTGATGAGACACTTGTGTTGTGTCATGTCTGGATTATCTCAGACAGACTGGTTTGCATCAAAGCATCATGCAAAATGAATTACAAGGTCACAGTCTTAAAGCTTTAACCTGTGTATGAACTGACAACTGTGAACTTTGTAGTTCAATGGTGAATTGTTTTCTGGCTTTTACAGGAACCGTCGTGTTTTAATGCGAAATTCAGTGCCAAGTGTGATTTTTGCCTGGAGTGGCCCTGACATGTTTCCCACGCAAAAAAACAGTCAAAAGGGCCTTTTCTTTTGGCAGTGGTTATTTCTGTGCTGCCGAGGCTGATTTTGGGAATACCCAGACATGTCTTTCCCTCCCTTTAAAAACAGAAAGTACTTGACATTTGAGAAGATGCAGCTAGTCTATATCCCTCAGTCCCTGCTGGATTTTACTTCTCAGTGCACCTCTCCTCTTTTACTTTTCAGATCAAATACTACAGTTGTCTTTAGTAGGTCATAATGTGTTTGTTTTTTTTTCCCTCTCGTCTCATCTCTATTTTTTTCTTTAACAGGTCACCACTTCATGTCAAACAACTACCAACTATGAGGTGGTGAGTATGCCATGTGCATGTCTGTGTGTCTGTGTAGCATGTGTGACTTTGTGACCAAGTGAGACCATACGGGAAGCTCTTTAGGATATCGCTGACCTCTGAAACCCCCGTCGTAATGCCATGGAGCCCTCCTGTAACTTCGGCAGAACCACACACAGGGGGAACTGTGGGGCTGTTGCCGGAGGTCAAAAGTCAGAGGCTGTCACCATAAGAGCTTCCTCCATTTCCTCAAAGGACAAGCCTGTCAGTGCATTTGAACAAAACACCCTCTGAGTATTGTTTTCAGTGGTCGAGGTGAAAAGAATTTGATGGTGATGATACCAAATTTGTCCCTTTTCAAGTGTGAATTTAGTGCATACTCAAAACACAAAACACTGTCAGTTTATGGTTTACAGATGGGACACAGCAACCAAAAAAAAATTGTTCCAGTATCTTAAATCACTGATTCGCTCTGAGACTTTCAGGATGCGTTTAAATGCTACACTGAGTAGAAGAGGACAGATACTGCGCTGCAGTCAAAGTGATGATTTCCCTTTTCCTCTAGGGGTTGCTCCTTTGCAGGACAAAATGCGGTCCAAGCACTGCAACACTGAGGCTTGAGCCACATTCACATTAATGGGCTTGAAACGGGAGTTTTTCGTTCACTGTTGATAGAGGCTGGATAATCAGCAAACGGTGGTTCGTGTTTAGAGAACCAGCGGGAACAGCAATTTAATCATTCCTCTGATTTCCAGTCAATATTCTACAAAGTCAAATAAAAAGGGGTGCAGGCGGTCCTGTTTTATGTTTTCAAGATTAACCACCAATGATATGACCAAATAAGGAACATTCCAAGCAACAGTAACTACTTTTCACTTATTTACTTTGGATGCCGGCCCTCTTAAATGACTGCTGCAGCTTGTTAAACAGTCCCTGGTTTTGTTTATAGAGCTCAGATCAGCCTAAGACGCTGTACTTAACTCAGTTAAGAGATTTTCCTTAACACATGGATCACTGTCGGGCTCCGTGTGTGGACACGCACGCCCACACAAACTTTTGGTCTTAGTCACATTCGGCGCGTTCTTTCGCATTCTCACACACCGTCTCCCTTTCTCCATCCTTGCCTCCGTCAGCATCGCACAAGGGCTGAGGGAGAGGGAGGTTTGATTTTTTAAAAACGCTTTGCATCCCTCTAAATAAACGTGATATTAATAACGAAAACAACGGTTCCCCGGACAGTCCAATTGAAATGTTCAGACACAGGTCAGAAAAAGGATCGTCTTCATGGGGATGAGGGTGTGTATGGCAGAGAAAGCGTGTATGGATCAGGGTGAAAGAAATAGTGTTTCCCTCAAGGTTAATAGAATGACCGTGTCTGGTGTGTCACCGACAGCCAGACAGGGAGAGAGAGACAGAGAGAGGTCTATATAAGAAACAGTCTCACCCTCTTCTGTCTCTTTCCCTTTCTCATCCCTTCGCTCGCCGTGTTGTTTCTTTCTCGGCGAGAAAGAAACAATGACTAACCCACTGACTCTGTCTGGCTTCTCTCTCCAGCCTCCCACTCCTCAGCTGCCATTAAAGCATGTAGATACGCCGGTAAGTGACACCTCTTCTTTCTTAGTGCTAATGCTAAGGAGACATGCTTTAAAAGCTCTTCATTCATAAATGCTGTTATTCTTATTGCAACAGAATGCTTGAATAACAATCCCTTATGTACGCTACATGGCCAAATGTATGCGGACATCCTTCTCCATGTTCATTTGTGTACTCTCGCTCTGGTGCTGTTTTTCATGGTTTGGGCCGGCCCCCTTAGGTACAATTGAGGGAAATATCAATACTTCAGACCTGAGCGTGCTTCCAACTCCGTGGCAAAAGTTTTTCCTGTTTCAATAAGGCAGAGCCCCTGTGGACGAAACCAGGTCCATAAAGAAATGTCACTAGATTTCACAGCCTGCACAGGGCCCTGACTTCAGCCCCATCCAGTAACTTTGGGATAAACCAGAACACTGACTGCAATCCAGGTCGTATCCCGCAACATCAGTGGCAAAGCTCACTAGTGCTCTAATGCTAGA
This sequence comes from Xiphias gladius, assembly GCF_016859285.1. Taxonomy (NCBI): domain Eukaryota; kingdom Metazoa; phylum Chordata; class Actinopteri; order Istiophoriformes; family Xiphiidae; genus Xiphias; species Xiphias gladius. The sequence goes on from NC_053412.1 coordinate 4,803,335, forward strand.
TGGGAGCAAGCCCCTGCAGCCAGGTTTCCATAATCTCGTGAAAATAGGAACGGAGGCTGTGACAGCTGCAGGTGAATGCTCTTGGTTTTGGAATGGGATGCTCAGCAATCAGATATGGGTGTGACATCGTGTGTCCACATACGCTTGTGTACTTGGATCCTTCAGAGCAACCGGTGTCCCCTCTCTTGATTCACCATCAAAAGAAATAATCAGCATCTGACTAATTATCCATCGTCAACAACTGACCGACTGATGTTCAACATTGACATTAGTGACTCAGCTGCCGTGAAATATGCTACTTTTTTTTGTTGTTTTGCTGAGAAAAACACCAAAGGAAGTGACACTCTTAAACTTCAGTTTTGTTTGGAATGGGAAGAACTGAGCAGTGATAGCCACAAGGGCGGGCCAGACAAAGAAAACCGCTATCCACTGTAGAGACACTCAAATGTTGTCTGCAGAAAATGTATAGGATAAACCACACTTTGATTGGCAAATGAGCTCTGGCGAAGAACACAGTGTTTTAGGGCAAAGAATGCGAAGAACGGCTTCTTGTTTTATCTTTAACCATGCTGTTACTGTAAGTCAGCTCGGCACCCCATCCTGTTTGTACAATCTATAGAGTCAAGAGTGTGTCACCAGAATGATTATAGGCTTCTTCAGTATTTAATTCTCATAAATTAATATTTAATTGGTCACTTGATAATTTAATTGATAATTGAAGCCGCTGAGCTCTGAACCCAAACACGGCTCACGCCTGTTCCTGCAAACTGCGGGAGGTGGCAGCACCATGCAGAACGTCACAGCCAATCAGAGTTTCCTCCTGCTGCTGCTCTGTGGGTTGAACCTCATTTAGTCTTATGGCACATATACCTGAGCACACCGTTTGAATGAACATGACACACAGATATATTACTAAACCAAATAACAAAAAGTTCAATTTATATTTTTTAATAACTGTATTGTAAATGTATTATTTAGGGACAAACTAAGGATATTTTTAATTGGCAAATTAAATTTTTTTTTTTTTGCATGCGTGTGTTCTTCATTCATTATTGAAATGCAAATAAAATCAAGCAATCTGTTCTAGTGTCGCACTCCAGACACCATACAACCAGGTGGCCCGAGCTTGATGATTTAACCCTCGCGGTGTTCTGTGCCAGTCTAAAGAATTATTTGGGTACATACCTTGCAAAATGAGAAAAGCTGCCATGACATCTGTTTTTGTCAGTTCGCTGCAAATTACGCCTCATCTGTGCCAGAAATCGCTGCCAAGGCCTGGCTGGAAACTAAGCGTGCATGTTTAGCTTGACATTGCTAAACCATGAAGGGTGCAGGCAGGGGCGGTGGGTTTCCAACAAGGCAAGATTCCAGAAAAATAAGAGAGGAGACAACCACTACTAATGCAGAAAAAACAAAAAAACAGTTTATTCAGGCCAGCGGTCACAAAGGCAAAGATTTGTTAGCTTGTTTAAAAATGTTTTTATCTTATAAGCGGCCCCCGTGTCTTTATTTTCCCTTTTATGAAATCAGAAGCAACGTATTGTCAAACGATGAAAGAACCCATTTTTTTTTTTTCCCTCTCTCTCTGTTTTGTGAGCCACAATAATGAGTCAGTGTGTGCGTCAGTCATAGCCTGAATGTTTTCGTTCGGTGATGACTCAGTCAGATTATAAACACAGATCGGTCTGTTTACACCAGCTTGTATGGAGATTAATTCGCATTCTGTGCATTCAGACAGAGGAAAAAAAGAAGAAGAGAGAGGGCTACGTGAGGAGTTTGGGTAGCGTTTACAGAAAATGATGGGCAGGTGAGAAGGTGGGCGGGACTGGATGATGTCTTCATGAGTGCAGGAGAGAGAGAGTCTAAAATTAAAGACTTAAAGAGAACTACAGAAATTAGGAAATTTAAAGTATTATTACTCTTTGTGTAGCATTTTAAAGGAACACTTGGAACCAAAAAGGTTTCAGCTTGCGCCAAAAAGTTTTTAGTGGATTATAATCCACTTCTTCTGTGTTTACTCTTATGATGACTATGTAAGCAATCAAAACATTAATTCGAACTCCTCCAGCATAAGTGCTGCAGGAGTCTGTTATTGTTCAACAAACCTCTCAACAGTAGAGGAGTCATTGTTTTATACTCAAAAGACGGATTATCGTGTTGTTAATTGTTTACCAGCAAGCAGGTGCTGTTCTAGTTCAATAAGAGGTATGTGTCCATCCTCGTAGTAAAAGGCACAAACAGCAAAACAGTGGATTAAGGGTCGATACCAGTGGCAATATCTTCTTTTGAAACAGCAAGAAACAGGGTTTGTGAGAAATGTGTGTGTAATTATGTGCCTGCACTAAAAATACCAAAACAGAAGCTACTAATTGTCTTGACCGTGGTCTAGTCTTTTTTACTGTAATTATAGAAAGTTGTCACAAACAATTTCACAATGAAATATTGGCATTTAGGAGTAAATACTACACATTGACATGGCCGCTTCAACCAGACATTGCACATAAGAATTAGTCGCATCCTCATCTGAGATCATGATCCTGATTTTTCCTCCAAATGTTTTATTTAACCAAATAATGCTTTCTTGTGGTAATGACCTTTTATCCAAGCATTCCTTGTGTTAACCCATCATATCGTGTTGCTTTCATTTCAAGGGCAACGGAAATCTTGTCTCGTGCTCATTGGTTAAATCCATACAATTTGGCTGGATTACAAAGGAAATCAACCTTTTTTTTTTATTGTGTTATCCTGGCATCCTCTGCTTTCTGCTTTGATACTTAAATCCAGGAATCATCATCATATGGGTTTTTCCACACGTGTGTCTGTGTGTCTGTGTGTGTGTGCAGGCGCGTGTTGGCATGGTGTATTTGACAGAGGGGGGGAGTGTCAATTGAATGTTTATTTGGTTGGTCCATATAGGATACGTCCGTGGTGGGTTTTTTATTGAAACACCCCATCGTGACCATAATTGAGTCAGCGTGGGGCCTGTTCGGGGTCATCCAAGTGCACTATGTGGATTTTTTGAATCAGATTATGGCTCTGGGGAGGCTATAGAGTGACTAAGACATGGATGTAAGCTCTAGACACAAAAATAATGTTGTTAAACAAAGAGACAAAGCTGTATGACTGCCTACAAAGCATACAAACAAAAAATTGTTTCGCCCAGTTTCCTGTCATTGCAAAGACTAACTATTATATTGCTTAAACCAACAGGGAAATAGTAAGATTGAATAGAAAACCAGTGTTTTTATTCTATATTTTATGCCAATATGCCTTGGTAACCTATAGCTTCAGTCACTAGATTCTTAAGGGTAATTAAGGTCAAACACGTGTGCAGCAGTCAAGCACATACGTACTGTACATTCACATAATAACCATACAGCACACAAACACATGGCTTGGGAAAAAAGGGAGCCGTAACAAGAGAAGTGTGGGGGGGGGGGGGCTGAGTCAGAACTAATGAGAGATAATGAGAGTGAGGGAGGAGTAGTTCCAAAGAACACAGAGTCGGTGGGAGGGAGAAGATGAGAGAAAGAAGGGAGGAGACAGTCGAAAGGGAAAGAATCTTCTTGATATATTACATAATCACTTGTGAAATTTGGCACAAATAACATGGAGTGTAGCATCTTTTCTCTCATGATGAAACAATGGGAACTGCTCGATGTAGTGCTTGACGAAGGTCGTGTTCATCTGGATGATGCTCTACAATTTCAGAAATAGTTAAACATATAGATTTAAGTTATTGTGCCCAAAACATGCCTCTGGGCAGCTCCATTCGAAGGCGTTTCGCCCACATGCATTCGTCCTGGAGGTGGAGCACTGGGTACCTCGTCTGCAAGGTAGGCTACTCTCTCACAGGAAGTCCAAAAGGCAGCAAAATTTTCTAGGTTGTACTTTTTCTTACCATGGAATTGAAACATGTTTTCTCCCGCTTAAAATGTGTGATTTGTGGCTGACAAAACCCTTTCACAAGGTCCATTAGTAGCTGTTAGTCTTCCTCAGCAGATGGTTTCGTGATTTTTTTTATTTTTTCAAGAAACGTATGCTAGAATTCGCAACAAATTCCCTTTTCTTTTTAGCTTCTTTAACTGTATTTATTAAAGGATATGGTTGACATTCCATTTTTTCATATCCATATCGTCAATAAATCCCATAAATTTACCGAAACAAACAAAGCATTAGTCTATTTCTCAATGCTTTCAGCCTTCTCTACCCTTACTGTGGCACTCATGTCATACTGGATAAATGGTAGAGATGGGATACATATTTAACACTTGCAAATATTTATGTCATTGGATAACTCAAGATCATTGACTGCAGAGCTGGTCACCTGAGGGATAAAAATACTGCAAAAAATGAGTGTAGCTCTATAACCATTAAATTTGGATTTAAATGCCTTGAGTTTGGCTGACGTGAAGCATACATGTCTGTTTGGTTTTCTGGCTCTTTTGTATTATTAAGCGCCAAGTGAGTTATCAAAAAAAAAAGTGTTTCCTGGTCATAATTACAACTAAAATGTTGACCCGAACATTTAAAGTTTGGATACTGGTAATTACAATATCGTCAATATGACATGAATGTGGTATTAGTTCCAAGCCCATTCATTCCTACTGAAGATGAAGAGGTCACAAAAGGCTCAGTGGTTTCCCCTAAAACAGCCGGGCACTGTAGTTTTTAGCAAACGTTACTCAAACGGAGGTAAGTAGCAAATTCGTTAGGGACAGTATCAGCCGCGGATCAAAACATATTTAATGCACTAGTGAGTAGCACTACCATGTTTGTGTGATTGACTCAAAATACACTGCAGTGACCATGTTCATAGTAATAAAGGAACATGTGACTTCGTATAAAAGTGAGGCTCTTTGATTTATTTTTAATAGTTTTTGGACAACAATGGAGATCTATGACTCGAAGGAATAAGCCGTATCTTGTTTTGCCAGGGAATATGTTACATTTATTGTTGGTTTTGGCCTTTTCATGGGATTTTTTATGACGATGAGAACCAGCCTTTTAATCTGAAAGCCAAGCTTTCTCGTGTGAAAAGTGCATTTAAACTGATAGACAGCATACTCCACTTTACATGCTGCATTGATTTTCACGAGGCGTTCACGCACCCGTGTTTCTGCAAGACAACAGATTGCTGCTGTGATGTGGGATGCACCGGCGTAGCACACCCGAAGCCCCATGTGAACAGGCGGTTTCATGTCGCAAACACCGGTGACCAAGGTCCGCCTAGCATCTGGTTTCTGTCAAATCACGGGGAATTATGCTTCCCGTTCTGGCTCTGTGGGGTGGGATTAGCTTCATCTGTGAGAAGCCGCTCGACAGTAATGCGGAGAACTTTGGGCTGTGTGTTTAACCTTCCACGATGATTAGAGACCCTTCTTGCCAGCATCTCTGTTTAACCACTTGGCTGGTAAATCTGAACACTCGTTCTTTTATGACGTTGTGGGAAAAAGTGAAAAAATGTCACGGAGGATGTCTGTGAAGATAAAATCAGCTGTCGTTCTGTCTTCGTGGATGGCTTCATCTTTTCGATGGCGGCTGACTCATATCCACACGTTCTCCCCTGGGACGACAAACACTAAGAGAGAGAGCCAACTCAAGCATCTATTATGCAGCAATTCCTCAACAGTACAGCAAATTTAGTAACATTTTCCCTCTGCAGTCTGTCACAGTAAAACAACCTGACTTCACCTCTTTCCTCAGTAAATAACTGGATTCAGGACAGGATCATTATACTGTGTGCCGAAGTCCTGACAAGACCTGAGTCAGGATGGTTCTCTCCTTGAACACGCTGATGTATTGTGATTCTTTTCCTACTTCCCTTCCTCTCCCTTTTTGTTTTCTTCTTCTTCTCCTTAATCTATTCTCCTTTCTTTCTTACTGTACTCCTCCTCTTATTCTTATTCTTCTTTCCTCCCCCTCACACCCTCTTTCTTTTCCGTCTTCCTCTCCTCTTCTACTTCTTGGTTTTCTTCTACTCCTCTTCATCGTCCTCTTTTATTCTTTGCCTTCGGTTTTTTCCCCTTCTCTTCCTCCTATTTTTTCTTCTCCAATCCCTATTCTCTTCTTCCTCTTCTTCTCCTTTACTTACTTATCATTCTGTTACACTTTCTTCTCCTGCTTCCATTTCTTCCTCTTGCTTGTCCATTCTCCTGTTCATCGTCCTCTTCTTTTTTACTCGTCCTTACGCTGCTCCTTCTCTTAATCTTCTTTGTCTTCTTCTCTTCCCATCTTCCTTTCTTCTTCTTCTATTTTTTTTTCTCCTTCTACTTCTCTTCATCACCTTCTTTTCATCTTTCTACTTACTTCTTCTCTCTCCCTTTTTAAACCTTTTTTTTTGCTTTAGTCCTGTTCTTAATCTTCTTCCAACTACTTCAACTGTTCTTCTCTTTCTTTTCTCCTCCTTCTTCTCCTCTTTGTTTTATCTCGCTCTTCCTCTTCTTTTCTCTCTCACTTTCTCTTTCTCCGAAAGAGTTTTACTTTTACTTCTGTGATCTGACCTTTCCCTAATATGTTATGTCAGATTGTAATTCAGTAACATCATCATCATAACCAGATGGAGTATGCTTATGAATCCTCCCACCACCCCCTCACCCTCTGTATATACGTGTGGGTGTGTGTATTGTGTGTTTCTGAATGTGTGTATGTGTGCTCTCCAGGGATCCACGAGGTCCTGCAAGAGTGTGGAGATAAGGCGAAAGCAGTCACGGTAAGACACAGCATCGTCATGCGATTGTTTTATATGCAGGTGCACAGATGTCTACACTTACACATCAGAAAAATGCAGGTGATATAGAAAAAATTAAGAATAGATTCTTTTCCCTCCAGCATATCCATCCTGGCAGTTTAACCAAATAACCAAGTATTTAAGCATCTTGTTTGTTCAGTTTTAAAACCTCCTTTGATTCCACAACATGGTCTTTGAAGAGCTCTCGTCAGAAACTTGACTCCCAGGATTACAAAATGATTGTTGGGACAAAAATTGAAAACTGCTACTTTTCTTAAGTAGTAAATCCGATAATAATCCATTGTAATCCCCAACTCTATTTTATGATGAACATCAAATAATGATTATTTGTTATGGATATTTGTCCTTTTTTCCTAGGGATGTAAAATGTCATTCCACACTCTGTTGTCTGTTATTCTTCAAGTACGGTTGTTTCTCATGGAGGGCTTTACTGTATGCTCACTGGCCAATAAACCTGATCGCTGTTTGGCAAGTGATATGAATTGCATAATATCAGCAGAGGTCATGTAAACAGTAAGCGAAGGGGTCGTAAATCCTTTCCTCTCCAAGAAATATAAGAGTGAGCTGCGGGAGTTTACATTTGATCAAGTGGATGTTTGCGACGAAATCCGTCGTTAGTCCCCGAGAGACGTCGGACGGTTTTAGAAGTGTTCTCGCAGCAGCTGTAAGAGAAGATTCACTACAGTCCTCGCAAAGATGATAATCTCTGAAAATTGGAACGCAGTGTGGAGTGAACAAAGATGATGATCATGACGCTTGTGTCGAGTTAACGTGGGATGACTGTCCTGTGTTTAGAAGGTAAAAAGGTCAAAGCCTCCACACCGCGGTTGTGTCCCTACTTAGCGTTCGTTACACCAAATCCAAACTTCTAACACTGTATTGATCCAAGTATGCAGAAAAACATCTAGAGGGATTTGGCTAAAAAAATGAATTTTTTTTTTTTTTTAGACATGCCTACTAGCAGCGTAACTGCTGTTTCAACACCAAGTAAACAACAATATTTTAATATTTGGTTAGGACCTGCTACGTATTTAAAATTAGTCATTTAAATGCACCGATGCCGGCACCCAACTGCACAAAAGCAGCCTTCGTTATTGAACCAAGCTCTGGTCAGATTTGAGATGCTATAACGCTAAACGCCCTCTCTTGATTGGCCAAATTGCTGGTGATGACATGCACATTTTCCCTTTCACTTTCCGTCATTTATCATTTTTTTTCCCTAGTTAGCATAATAACAGTTATTTAAAATAGATTAACCTATTCCAGAAAGTCTGTATACCACCTTTCAAATTATGTACTTATGTCACAGTAATTTGAGGGAGTTGCTATACTTTTTTAATTTATATAGCCTTCAAACCAATATTATAATTGAAAAACACATGCAAAGAGGCTTTATTTTTTGAAGGCTGAAGTGTTCCAGTTTAGTAATATAACACACACCTTTTCTTATGCAAACCCTCACGAAATCAGGACCCCAGTTTCTTGTTCAAGGAGAGCAGGGTAGATGTTCGCCAACAAAAAGTTCGAACCTCAGCTGTGTGGTTGAGAGATGTTCAGTTTGACCATGAAACTATCCTCCCGCTGGGATACAAAAGCACCAGATAAACACCTCTTGCTCCCTCTGCCTCTCCAGGAGTCAGAGTGTGGTTCAGGCCATGGAGGAGAGCTATGAGGTGGATCTGGTCTACATCACAGAGAGGATCATCTCTGTCTCTTTCCCTGCCGCCGCTGAGGAGCACAGCTACACCGCCAACCTCAAGGAGGTGGCGACGATGCTGCGTTCCAAACATGGCGATCACTATCTGGTGAGATAAGCCCCCCTCTGACTCCAGAACATTCAACTCATATCAATTCTTGTTTCCTGTTTATCCAACTTTGTCCTTTTGATTTTAGTCAAGGCAGAAATTAAACTTATACTTTTTCACTGCAGATGACTCTGTGGTGATACTTCTTGGTCTTTGAGGGAAAAAAATATGATAAATTCTAAAATGTCTCACGTCCATTGGTGGTTTGATATATTTATATTTGTTCTATTTCTGATTTCAGATGCTCAACCTGAGCGAGCAGAGGAATGACTTATCAAAGTTAAACCACAAGGTAAAAACACCTCAGCAGCTGGATTCTTTTTTTGAAACCAGAAACACAGGCATGTGGATAAGGTAACCTCATGTTTAAGTGAAATGAAACCACAAAGATGGAAAACGAATCCTACTTTCGGTCTGAATAATCCTCCCCAGGTTCTGGAGTTTGGCTGGCCAGATCACCATGCACCAGCGCTGGACAAAATCTGCAGCATGTGCAAGGCCATCGACACTTGGCTCAATGGCGACCCACGCAACGTGGTCGTACTACACAACAAGGTAAAGCAGGAAATGGCCGGTACACAACTGTGCAGAATGTGAAAATAAATAACATCTGTTATTGTCAAGGAATTATTGCATATTTCCCAAAATGTCAAACTATTCATTTAAATGTGAAACATGTGGTTATATTTGATATTTTATGTTTTTATTTATGCTTTGTGACAACTGATCCCATAAAAATCAACATAAATTCTTGCAGTTATTCAATTCTTATGGTTATAAAGTCCATTCTCTCTTGTTTAAACAGGCGTAACTATACAGAATTTGTACATACCGTCCTGAGGAAGCAGAAAAAGCAGAAAGGAAAGCATTTTCCCAGCTTTCCTGATTTACTCCAGAATAGATTTGTTGCTTTTTGGACTTTGACCGGTCACTTTCAACAAGCAGAATGATCAAATATTATTCCATGTGATTTATGTTACTTCCAGCTTTGGGGTTTTCAAACATAATTCATGAAGCCTGCTGACCAGTCCATCACTTCTGAGGATTTATTTGTTCCTCCGTTTCTTGATATTTATGACAAAAATCTTTGATCTCCTCGAAATAATCCCTGTGTCAAATAAACCGTTTAATCATCCACAGTCAAACTTTACCTCATATTACTGACAAAGTTTTCTTTTCCCTCTGTGTCTGTGTCACAGGGAAACCAAGGTCGAACAGGAGTGGTGGTGGCTGCGTACATGCACTACAGCAACATTTCCGCAAGGTATCAAACACGTCATGATAAGTAGATGCAGCTAAGGCCTGGTGAAGATTTTTGCCCGTCAATTTTGACAAAGTGAAATTGAGGTACTTTAGAGCGCCAGTCCGTCACAGTTCGGCCTCAAGGTCTGGGATTTGAGCAAGTCTTGAAAATTAAACACATGGTGTGATTATTATGGCAAAACACTGAGTCCTGGTCAGCTTATTTTCCTGGTTCTGGGCGAAGAATCGCTCCAAAAATGTCATCATTCTTCAATGCAACCAGATGTTTATAGGTGGGATGGAGCCAGGGGGGATTTATAGCTGCTTTGTAAAAGGTGAAGGCTAGGGGATATTTTAAATCTCAAACTCAGGGAAAATTTTTAGGTTCTGTCTTCTTCCAAAATACAAGCAGTTGTTGATACTTTGTAATTTGCAAAATGCATCGTGGTTTGAAATTTTAGAGGAACAACTAATTGTAACAATGCCTGTATAATTTTGTGTCACGCAGTGCCGACCAGGCGTTGGACAGGTTTGCCATGAGGCGCTTCTACGAGGACAAGGCACTTCCTGTGGGTCAGCCATCGCAGAAACGGTTAGTCATTACCTCACTTCCTGTTTGCTGACGTCGCTTGGGGATCTACGAGTCCTCTGCTACAGCGCTTTGTCGGCTCTTTTCAAGCTGTACGTCTCACATTTTTAATGTTACAGGGGAAAAGGCTTTCACGAGGAGGACTATCTCGCTACCTCGGCTAACAAGTTTGGCTGGATTTTCTGTAGTGTAAACCACAGCAGCATCCAGGATCAGCCCTCATACGTGGGAGAATACTACACAGTGGATGTGCTAGTGATCTAATGATAAGTTGAAGAAGTGAATAACAAAAACTGACTGATCAGATGGATCGGTGTTGTGGCCCAACTCCATCTCCCCCCGTTTAATTTTAGAAACATTTTGTGGAGGAATTTCTTTCCTTTTTTCCTCTGTTTATCTCGAATTCAGTTTTAATTAGGATAATTGTGGGTAAATGTCATGGCTCTGAGAGAAGCAATCTATCTTGTCTGTCTGAAGGATTCCACTGGTGTCTCTGGGGAGGCCGCGGGGCTTAGTGGCACTTCATTCCTGTCTTTTAAGCATATCAGACCATATTTTCCTCCACTTATTTCCACTTGTACCAGTGAGTGTTTCGAGATAGTGTCCTTTCCATGAAGAGAGAGCAAAACAGCGGAGTCAAACCCATCAAGTGTGGTTTCAAAGTATTTAAACAATGTCTCATTTTGAATGCAGCTCACTCAAGGGGATCTGTCTTCTGAGACATACTCCTTTTAAGTCATAAATCTTCCCCTGCCACATTATTAGCCTCCTCTGCATTATTAGACAGTCAACTGCTTAAGGACTTGACCACTCACAGCCTGCCTTCTTCACCTGTGGAGAGAGGATTCTTGATCTGAGCTTCTTGGAAAAGGATGAGCACGAAAAAAGGTTACGGGGAATAAACGAAGAAACACTGGAAACACCAGGGGACTTAACACCACTTCTTTTCAGCTAGTGAAGTAGGCAGCCAGCCACTCTTTAACAGGTCTATTGGCTTGCCCTCTGCCCTGCTGCTATTTCCTGCTTCGGATATAATTATCTGAGTCCCTGGTGTCTACCAGTATTATGGTCTGGAATGTGTCACATTAACATCAAGAGTAAAAGATAAGTTCAATCTGCTGTGTGTGTGTATGAAAGCCTTTAAGTTTGGATTAAGGGTGTTATGTGTAGCATTTTAGTGGCATTAAATCATTACCAGGTATGTTGTGAAATGGTAGTATGCTGCAGTAAACAAACTGAACCCACGCCAAGAGGACTGGCGGCGCTTTTATGTGCCACTAGGTCAGGTAGATTTGTAAGAGAGACTCCATTAACTTGTTTTTTTATTGGCTTTTTTTGAGGTTGCTCACAAGAAACACAACAAGGGTTACAGCATGCCTGGCGTGCAGTCCCCTTTTGCACCATCCTTCATGTCTTCTTAGAGCGTTTTTAGTAACACTATAAAGTCAAATTAGCGTAAACGTTTGGTGTGACTGCTTTACAATGTCACACTCAGGCCAGGCAGTTCAAAGCTGAGCTGTTTAGCCAATTATGGTTTCCGTAAGGACACGTGTGATCATCATCCATGTATTGAAAGAAAAGAGTTTTATCACCAGTTGAGGTTAAAAAGTTACCATTTTAATATGGAAAAAAATGTAAATAAGTGGTGGAAAGAGATTTTTTGAATCAGTAATGCCGCTGCTTTCAGGAAGTGTTCCAGTGCAAAATTTAGCTGGTGAAATGTTCAGTTTTCAACTCTCATTGATGCAATTTTCCAATAGCCTTGCACCAACATGTGGTGTGCCTACACAGTAATTACAATGTTGTTCTAATGGGAATGTTCAGTGATAATTCCGGCAGCCTCGCTCTTTGTATTTAATTAATATTTCTGCTAAATTTCTTCTGGGGCTTTACTATAATTTTCACTAGCCGCATTTACTATTTGTGACAGCGGGTTCGTGTGGTAAAAGGTCTTAATTCTGAGCAGTACCGCTAGCCTGACACACACAGCCTAAGAAATACAGTCATCTTGGCTGTTGTCTTAGTCAATCAACTTGCTTGTGTACATGTTTCAAAGGCTTTGTCTAAACCCTCTAATGTAGGATAATTTCTTGATAAAAGACAGAACATGATCACGCCTCCTGTCACACACACATGTTCTGTGACTACAAGCCCCTTCCTTCTCTCAGCGCTGCTCTCGTGGCGTCCCAGCTCAGTCTAATTGAATTTCAGAGAGGCTAAACCATCTGGCCACTGACAGCAGAGCAAGGGGGTTGTCTGCATGCGGCGAGCCCACGGTCAAGGTCACGTTAGGTACCATCATCATTATCATCATTTACAACCAGACCACACTAACGCAACAGACCCCCAGCTGGCCTCTATACACACCACCTCACTGACATTTGCTGTAGTGGATAAAGGCCATTTTACAGTCAGAGTGGAATTCAGCTCTGGCTGTGCTGTTGAGGCTGACGGGCAGTAAAGGTGATCCACACGGGATGAGGGTTTATCCAGTGTGGATTTGATACGTAATCTAGCCAGAAGGTCTTGACATGCTTAGTGGTAGAATAGCTGTTTAGGATCATGTATCTCAGCAAGGATTCAACGGATTGCCATTGAATTTGGTTAAGATATTCATGTTCCCCAGAGGATGATTCCTAATGATTTTGGCAGTCCTCTGACCTTTATTCTGGTGCCATTGTTGGGTAAAAACCTTCCCTTGGTCAACAGTTTTCTCAGTTACAAGGTATCTCTAAAAACCAGTGGCTGGACATCCAGGAATTTTTGCTGTATTCATTAATACCAGCATGCAAAAATGCATGCTTTTCCAGAAGTAATACTGAAGTGTAATGGCCAGATTGCTATGAAATTTACTTGGCACATTCTATGCCTAAATGTACCCCATTCAGGCCAAAATAACCAAGATATCTTGTAAATTATTTGGCAAAGTGAATTGAAATTTCCAGCTCAAATGATGCTGCCAAGGCGATAAAGTCCTGATTTAACCAAGGAGGCTCTGGAATTTGTACACAGCTTTGACCAGGGTTGATATTTAAAACAGTATTCTTCATCTTAGAGACTTTGCTTACTTTACTTTGTCTGCAGGTATGTGCGATACTTCAACGGCCTCCTGTCAGGACACATAAAAATCAACAACAAGCCTCTGTTCCTGCATCATGTCATCATGCACGGCATACCCAACTTTGAGTCCAAAGGAGGTGTGTATCTTCCTCTGCAAAAATATACAGAGAGCAGTTTGTTTTTGCGGGTTTTCCTGAAAATGTTTCAGTGTCCCCGTTTATTTCCCTTCACAGGCTGTCGTCCTTTCCTGAAGATCTACCAGGCAATGCAGCCAGTCTATACGTCAGGAATATAGTATGAAAACTCTTATTCTGGTTCAGTGTGGTTTGCGTTTGAATCCAGGGCAAAGCTGACCCTATGAGGCAACCAGTGACTGAATTTGAACAGAACGATGTTGTCGTTTTTTCCCCACAGCAACGTGCAAGGAGACAGCAACACTAGCATCTGCATCACTATCGAACCAGGCCTGCTTCTGAAGGGAGACATCTTGGTAAGATATCATTGGCAACATTGAACCTTCCCATCTAATCTACATATTCTTAACGTGATTGTTGCTGTAATTTCTATTTTATTCAACCTATGCCCTAGTTTTCTAATTCTTTTAAACTGCACCTTCCTTCCATCTATTTTTTTCTTTGTCACAGAAATACTATAAAGGTCCTTACCAATAAGGTTTCGATATTTTATCACTTGTAATTTTCTTATTTTGAAAAATTTCCAAAGAAAAGCGCCCGCTAAAATAAATATGAAAATATAAACATGAAATATGAAGTGATATTCCTCCCAGAATGAGGAGATATTGCCAGATTCAGCCATTGATTAAGATATTGATCTCTCGCAACCCATCTCTCCCTTTCGTACTCATCATAGCTGAAGTGTTACCACAAGAGGTACCGAAACCCAACCAGAGACGTGGTGTTCAGGGTGCAGTTCCACACTTGCGCCATCCACGACCTCGGGGTGGTTTTCGGGAAGAATGAGCTGGACGAGACCTTCAAAGGTAACGGCTCTCTGGGTGGGTGTGTTTTTACAGTATTCTGTATATGTCTGTGTTTGTGTGTTGGACAGTGCTTTGTATCATTTTGTAATGAGAAGGAAAAGTACAGTATTTGTGTATATATATGTGAGTCTTGGCTAACGTGTTGAGTTGAGGTGAAAGAGGGGTCCAGACAAGTTAATTAACATTCAAGACAAATGCAGATGCAGCATTGGTCTAAAGAAATATGTAAAAATAAGACAGAGACGTCACACGGGTACAATGTGGACCAGATCTACTCAAAATGTGACCTCAAGACTTAATATTGGACTGTAGAGCTGAGCCTTTTTGTCTGTTTGTGTGTGTATTTATGAATTTGAGTTTGTACACATTGCTGAAAATGTGTGTACGGATCAAGTGTGTATTTTGTAAGCCTTGAAGTAACATTAGGATTTACAAAATGTCTTTTTTTCCCCCTGTTGTTACCAAGTCTATCTGAAAAATATTGATGTTTTTAAAAAAAAACAAAAAAAAAACAGTTATCGTTTATTTCCTGTATCAGAGTTTTTGTGCCCTGCTGCAAGAGGACACTGTTCCTCCCACTTCTATAGTCAACAGGGTCCTCTGGTGGTGAAGGCAGCTCAGCAATACAGAGGGAAAGGAAAGAGTGGAAGAAAATGCAGAGGAGCCGCTTATTGTGATAAAGATCCACTAGAGTTCCTTAAAGAAGATATAAGAATTATGATAAACGTTGAAAATATAGAATATTTACATTGCAAGAGAATTATATCATCCAGTTTTTACATAGATTTTTGCATTATTGCTTTATTATAGTTCTCAAATCTTTTTAACTTTCAAAATGAATGCACATAAATTCATAGATTTGTTTTTTTGAGGTAATAACGGAAAATTATGAGCCCTTAGCCTAAATTGAACTGGAAAAGTTGACATCTTATCTGTGATAATCTATGTGGTTTTTTTTTTTGGACTTCGTTGTATGTTTCACTATAATGCTCCAATCAGATCTAAACACATCATATTTCACCCACATACTGTTTTTGTGTGTATTTGTGTCCATTGTTTTACAAAAAAAAAAGAAAATGATATTGTGTGTGTCCATGTGCAGATGAGAGGTTCCCAGAGTATGGGAAAGTGGAGTTTGTCTTCTCATATGGACCAGAAAAAATCAAAGGTAATCAATTTTTCCGTCCTGAAAGGGGAAGAATTGTCTTTATGAATATTAAAAATCAGTTTTTATAACTTGACAGGATGCTTTATCAAATGCAATGTATTGGCAATCATGCCAATTTTCAGAACAGTGACAATTAGTCTTTTTTTCTCATTTTTAAGTTTTGCAAGCATAAATGTCACTTTCACTTTCACTTTCCCAAATTGTGGCTTTTTGTGCTGGAAATGACACTATCCATTTGATGTGACAGCCAGTACGCTCTTTGTGAGGACCCCATTACCCATCGTGCCTTGTGTTCCTCAGGCATGGGCCACCTGGAGAACGGGCCGAGCGTTTCTGTGGACTACAACACCCAGGACCCTCTGATCCGCTGGGACTCGTACGACGACTTCTGCCAGCGCTGTGAGGACACTGTGGACGGCGAGCACGGTACGTCCGCGCAGACCTACACACACAGAGTTTGATGGATAGGATGTCTCCACTCATCCACAGTTACTAATGGAGACTTTCAGACTCACTATCTCATCTGGTGTTGCTGCTTCAGTGGTTTGATTTTTTTTTCCCCCCCTTAGGATTCAAATTTAAAAGGGAACACAGAGAGGATACAGTTTGTGTTTTACACCTTACACAGTTTCGATCGTAGCTTGTAGTATTCACAAAAAGAAATGCAGATTAAACTTGCGTACACAGTAAATCAATATGGTTGAAACGCTGAGACGCCAAACTTAAGTACACGGAACGTTAATGGGTTTGGTGAAGGAATATTTCCCCCGGTACAACAATACTGCTAGGTATGTATATGCTGGGGCCTAGCAGACAATATTTGCTTATAAGAAAAAGTAATTTCTACCTCCGAGACTCACAACAATACTGGATGTACTGGATATACGAAAACATATACAGTTTCTCAGTCTCCACAGATCAAGATTTTTGGCTTTGATGCACTCTGCACTCTCCTGAAGAGAAGATAGGTCTGTGTCTTCCTTCTCTTCATCCACCTTTGCTCCTGTCTCTGAGCTTCCCATGCAGTGCCCCACACCCTCCTCCCCCAGCCTGTCAATTAGGCCTTTAAATAGCTGCTGCAGAAATAGGGGGGCGTCGGTCACCCTGCGGGGGAGTCGTAACCTGAAACACCACCAACCCCAAGTCCCGCAAGTGCCCTAGCCCACCTCCGTCCACTGGCCTGCTTTAGCTTCTGAGCCAGAACTATAGGAATCTGGAATTTGGGCACTCTGTGTAATATACTGTCTTCTTTCTATTCAGTAATCCATAAACTTCTTCGTCCAAGAATTTAATACCAAATACCCCAAATATCAAATGTTTAATTTATTTACTCTAACAATCTGACAAAAAGTTAATTGCAGTTGTCCTTAGGGTCAAGTTACTGTATTTAATGTTGTTTGAGTGTTTGCTAGATATTTTGTTGATAATAATAATTTTATTTTTGTCTCACTTTTCTCAATATAGTTACAAATTGCTTAAACAACAGAGACGACAGTCGTCAAATTTCTAAATGAGATGTTAGTTAGTTAAAAGCCAGTTTAAAATCTGTGTTTTTAACTGATATTAAAAGGGAAATACAGACATAGCAGTTTAGGCTGTGAATAATAGGTCATTTAAAAGTTCAGGTGTCACGGCAGCAAATGCACCACTACCCTTGGTCTCAATTCTGAATTTAGGAGCTGCAAGAAAAGCCTTTTTTCTGCAGACCCCAAAAATGCACCCTTGTAGGTATTTACTTGGAGGCAATCACTTGATTTTCTAATAAACGATTCATAGAATTTTAAAGTACAGGTTACGGGGCCAAAAAAAGAAGATAGAACACTATGTTCAGATATTTGATTTCCTAGATTTTTGAAACGTCTTAAAACATCAGTGGTAAATTGTCAGGTGTTGGCGTCAGATACAGGATAAAGAGTAGTCGCTTCTTCTGTACCATTTGTCACTACTTAAGCCAGTTATGCACTGAGAAGTCAGTAGCAGAAGAGAATGTTACTCCTTTGTCATGTTACCATCAGTAACATGACAAACTCGGGTAGACTGGTAAAGCCCAGTATCACGTACAGTGTTTCACTGAGCTTCCTCTACGCCCCCTTTGCACATCCAGTGTATGAATGAGTAATGGAAAGTCTGTCAGTGGGATCACCAATCAGCAGAACGTAACACATCATTAAAAGATCATTTCTGGAATAAACCGAACATCACGCATTGATAACATCATAAAATATCCTGTCTTAGCATTTTTAAGACAGTGTGGCCACTTAGGATAACTGACAGTCTTGCAGAGTCCCTTGGATCCTCTCAGTGATGATGAGATTCATGATTACTGTTGTTAGTCTGAGAACTTGAGAAATTACCCTCAGTTAAGTCAGGACTTGGCAGCCATTGTGGTGCAGCATCTATTTTTATGCATGGGGATTTTTTTTTTTTTACGGCTTTGCAAAGACCCATTTCATTTTTATGAACATCCCCAGAGAACCGTTGCAATAATTGCCGTGTTGCGAGTCAGTCAGTGGGAATCGCCGGGATTGCGAGTTTGATCCTAATTGAATGGGCGGCAGTGTTTCACAGCACACAGCAGAAAAACCTCTCGGCCGTCTTATTAATTTCTCTAATTGCAGCCTTCGCTCTTACACTTGGACATGAGAGTCTGACCGTTGGGAGGAAGTTGGTGCAGGAACACAGTGTCTGTTTATACAAGGGCTGGAAAGACGGGGGATGAAGCAGGTCTTGTTTGTTTTGGAGGATGCAACTATGGGATGATGAGTGGCCAAAAAAAGAGATTCAACAAACTGTTTAAGAAGTTATATCAACTGCACTGACATTATTGACAAAAAAGACTTTTGAGTTGTGTTTTTGGTGTCATAAAAAGTAGCTAGCCGCCACTAGGGGAAAAAACTGGACTCTGAGAGAATGTTATTCAGGTGTAAAATACACATTTGAGTTGGCAGACCCCGGTGACCACATACACTAATGCCACATGAATAACACTGATGAACTCCATGACTAATGGCCTATTTTTACACGCTGCAGTACAGTGGACACTAATCACTCATCAGGTATCGTTTCAGGAATCCAGACTTGTTTATTTGTCCAGGTGTTAAACGAATGTTTCATCCTCAGGCTTAGATGTCTGAATTCATCCGGGGCTCCCCTAACTCTTCCCGACACTATTTTTAAGAGAGTCCGGCGACCTTGGAAATCCAGTCGAGAGGACTCAGCGAAAGATGGGTGTCTTAAAAGGGGCTGCGGGATTAGGCAGCTTAGAGTGTGCGTATTTCATACTGATGCACACGCTCAGGAGGGATGTGAGGAGAGGCCTCTTTAGCTTTTTTTAACAGAGGTAATTTGTGATGAGTGTCGAACAGTTGTTAAGCACGCTGCGTGAAGTGTATGCGTGTAAAAGTATTTGTGTTTATAGTTTGTGTTGGTGTAATACAGTGTTTTCGCACTATATGGGCATGCATAGTTGTCTGTGCTTGCCTGTAAATTTTCGTACATTGGTCTACGTCCTTTGCAGTTTTTGTATGTGGTATGTGTGAGAGTGTGTGTGTGTGCGCAGTGCACCTTGTGTTTGCCGGCTTGCCTTTGCTCCATTAATAGCCCTGTAGTCTGGTGGCAGCTGTCGACCCGGAGGTCAAAGCCGTCAAAGGGTCACTGTTTGGGCCACTGAGTAGCCGTGCAGCTACTGCAATGTTATGAGCAAGTCTGCTTTATAAAGATTTATCTTTTTAATATCAGAAGATTTGTTAAATTCCAGGAATTACTGTGATCACAAAGTCTGATTTTGCCGGCTATCTGAAGAATAGCTATATAGCACAAATTGAGCTTGTTTTATGGCATAAAACAACCAAGATGGTGTTGTTCCTCCAATGCAGTCACAGTGCTTGTACTCAATATATTCATTGTATCAAATGGATGTTTGGTAAGCTTCTAATTTTATAAAAACCCAAGAAAGTACTCAGCAAGACAGCAAATGAGCATTTAAACCCAGATAATATAACGCAAATTTCATTATTAAGCTGTTAAATAGGTAATATTTAAAGTTGCTGACTTGAATTTTCTGTTAGTGGATTCAGTGTGTGTTGGGGCAATAAAAATGATCCCTTGAGTTCTGGAAAATGAGAATAACCACTAAACTTAGCGGTTTGCCATAGGAGAATAAGTGTGTGCGTGCGTTCCAGTGTGTGTGTGGCGTACAGTAGGGCAGTGGGCCCAGTAACATCGCAGGCCGCCCTCCTTGTTTACCGCCCTCCTCCCATATTTGGCTGGGGCCGAGCCCTGGAACATGTCTGGAATAGCTGGATAGAGACAGACAGAACGACAGAGATAGTGAGACAGGCAGAGAGAGGCAGAGAAGATCAGACTTTTACAAAGATTGGCCAAAAGTGTAACACTAGAGAGTTTTTTTTTTTTTTAATAAAGTCGAAAGGAAACAAGAAGGAGAGAATAAGGAATGAACTTAAATCGAGGAGAGGAGAGCGGCGAACAGCGCTGACTGGTGAGTATCCCTGTAAGGCCTAAGGATTACAACCAAGGATTGGAAACCTCTGAAGAGTTCAAATGGTAATGGGAGGCTGCCTGTGGCATACAGTGAATTCAAATTTAATCAAATCGCATTTAAAAATGTGCAAATTATTCATTCTTTTTTAAAGCAGACAAACAATTTTTTGGAAAAGTTATTTAGGTTTTTCCTTTTTAAAACACCACTTCCTCACTGTATTGGACGGAGCATGAAAAGAATACCACCTTTATTGTCCATCGGGTCTGCAGGCGTGAGAGTCTGTTTGTCTGTTTATGGCGTTTCCATGTCAACGTGGTCGCATCCTGTGTGTTTGGCGACTGCATGTTGTAAAATGAGTCACGGAGTGAGCAATTTGTGTGTGGAACATTTTACGAGCAAGGCTGCAATTTGGGTACACCAAACTATTAGGGACCTTGTATGGTAACTTCATGTGATCTCAAAGGAGAGTTTGGACAGGGATGCGATGCATGTGTAGGATTTTTTTAACAATTTATTGTTTCATTCCTCTTGGCAGTGATCAAAGCACAAATGACCAATGGTCTGTGAAGTTGGGGGTCGAAGATTTAGGACTTTATGGTTTTTGTTTTTTTCGCTAATATTTTATGTACTTCTTGATTTTCTAACGGCTGCTGTAAAGTCAGTTTCACTTCAGTGAAGTGGACAATCCAAGATGAGATGTAATTGATAAAAGTGCCGTCTTGTGCTGCAGATGACAATTGAATAGATAGCAGGTAACTTAAGGAAATGTCTGAGGATTTAGAGCATTTTTAAATGAGATCGTCACTCGTTTGAAGTTTTTTTTTTTAAAGTTCAATGATATTATAACTGATTTTGAGTTCAGTATTTCAACCAGCCGTAAAGACATGTTCATAACATGCCATATGCGTATATAAAACATTTATCATACTTGGTACCAAACCAAGTTTAGTGTTTAGTGTACACGTTAAACGTGACCGACTGAATTCAGTTTTTCTGAAGCATATCTTAAGTCTGCAGAAATTGAGAGCAGTCGGGTATTTTAAAAGCAGCCTGTGTCTTGCATGAGCACATAATGCTTCTGGTTAGACCTCTTGCTGACAGCACGGTGAGCTGTAGCAGCAGGTTCAAATCCCAGCCCTGGAAACCCAGCCGAGCCAGTCCTCATTTCTTATGCCTCCTTTCTCCTACTGTCCGTCTAGATGTCTCCATATGGCTTTCTTGCCATCTCTCCGTCTGTTTTTCTGTCTCTTAGAGTCTGTCTCTCACTCGGCTTTTGTCTTTTTTCAATTTGCATATTACTGCTTTTAGTTAACTCAACCTCATTTCTAAATTCTGAAAGTGTCTTTGTCAAATCCCTTTCGAAAAAAAATGCAGAATTAAACAAGTTTGTCTGAGGTTTTGTTGCATTTTTATTTAACATTCACATTTCAATTCCTTTTTGACTGTTCAAAGTTGTCCAGTGTCAAATAATGTATTTATAAAACAGCCATATTTTTACATTAGTACAGTGGGAATACAAATCCAAATCCAAAAGTCTGTCTGTCTCTGAGCGTTAAAAATTGCACCCTGAAGCTCTCAAAGAGCCAGAGATGACTCACCAACATCTAGGTAGACAGCGGGCAGGTGCTCCTTTACGACAGCTACTGATTCACGTAAGTGAAAGACAGATGGATGGACAAATGCACAGAAAACCAACCTGCCCGTCAATAGACAGCCAGACTTACAGAGGCAGACATGTGGGCCAGAGAATTACCCTGGCGTGCATCCCGTTGGTTTATGTCAGCAAAGACGCGACACGCTGGCAGTTTAAGTTTGCCCTTGTTCATATGCAAGGATGCCAACTTAGCCCCTCGGGTTTTGAACTGATGTCAGACTAATATTTTTGGGGATGAAGCGGCCTTTTGTTCGTAGAGGAACATTTAGGCGGAGTTCTTTCCTGGACATAGAAATTGTTACACTTGATGAAGAAGAAGGGACCTAGTCTAGTATGTATCAAATCCAAAGGGGAGTGCTCACTTCAATCATTTTTTAACTGACATTTGCAAATTAAAATCTTGGAACCAACTCCACACATTTTATCTGCTTAATTTGTCATCAAATAACAAGGGAACAGGACACACCTGGGCATGAAGCTGATAAATTGTCAATTGTCCAGATACTTTTGAGCATCTGAAAATGAGGGACTATATATAAAAATGGCTGTAATTCCTAAACGGTTAATGTGATATTTTTGTTAACCCCCCTTGAATTAAAGCTGAAAGTCCACACTTCAAATCTTGATGGCCTTTTTTTAAAAAATCCATCATGGTGGTGTACAGAGGCAAAATTACAAATATTGTGTCACTGTCCAAACACTTCTGGACCTTACTGTATTTCCTCACCAGTAATGTTTTGAGTTTGTTGTTTTTGGTGTGACCCGACCAAAAACTCCTCTGGAACTGAGAAAGGAGATTACATGAATCAGATTTGGAGTGTGTCTGGTTGCCAGCCAGATATACAGACAGCCAGACAGATAGCTTCTCATGACAGTCACTCTGACGGCAGACAGGCGGATGGATGACATCACCCTGAAAGCAATCTTGGAGGCAGACACTGATACAGTCACGTCACGTTACCTCAAACTGTGACAGCTGTACACTGAGTGATAAATGGACTGAGAGGCAGACATGGCAAATATAAAACGGTGACAGTTTTCCTTGTGCCAGTCACTGATACACCAACCATGACACCTTTTCCACTGATGGACTGTCACATCATCCCTTAAGAGGGTGTCTCTGTTTTTCTCTCTCATGCGCTGCTGCAAGAAAATCACCAATTTCATCTTTCAAAAGTGTTTACAAAAATGTAACAGATTTTAGGACCGAAATGCTGGATTAAATGGCGGAACGAGGATATTTTTGCAGTGTCTCCCCACACACACACACACAGACACACAGACACACACACACACACACACACACAGACGGGTCTTTAAGACAAGTCAGTTGTCCGTCAAACCCGGTCACCCACTGTTGGCATGCTGGCTGTCCGTCGCCACGGTGACATGAAAGCTGTGAAGGTGAATGTCACATCCTGCTGCAATATACCCGATGACTCGCTGACATTCCCACGCGCGTGTATTTAGATGTCCGTGCGTGACCGTGCCTGCCTCGGCATGTCATTGTGTATTATTGTGCACGCAAGAGTCAACAACTGAGTCAAAATGTTTGTGCCCTGTGATGATAGGTACAGTTTAGATCTTGAATACAAGCCGCAGATGTCGTCAGATTTAAAAGAAATTTATATTAGACCAGTTGATATTTCTTGGAACTACTAACTGTCAAGCCTTGTTTTTGTTAAAATAACTGACTGAGTTAATTACATTTGTTTCCACAGTAGTTTCTCCTGTTTGGAACATTTTCTTAAAACAGGACACTATATTGGCATGAGAATATTTCCCCCTAGCATTAAGGCCATATCAAAAGGAAAGTTTATTTACTTTGGGAGTAACTTCGAAGGTGTGAAATAACTCACCACATTGGCATGTTTTTACACTCTTTTAAGGTGAAGAAGATATTAGGACTCATTGTTTCAAGGATATACTGTAACTGAATCGAGTATCAATTTCTTAAATAGTCTTCATCGTTCTTTATATAAACCAACTACTGTTCTATAAAGACATTTTCTTTTTGGACTCCACTTTCATCCTGCACCTTGACGTTTAAGTTAGCATTGTTTGAGTTTGTCTTCAAGGAGCCTTGGAGAACGTAGTAGTTCTTTTCATCTTTGTCAGCCTGGTCCTCTTTCAAACGGAGTGCCTCACTTTTCCCAACCCTCCAGTTTTATTGCTCTCACAAGTGCACACCCAGTTTCCTTCTAACCTATACACCCCCAAAGAGACCTTTCTAGCAGAGGTCACCTTCCCACTCTAAATAGGTCTTACTGTAGATGCATGCGAGTTCATATATGCATTTATAAACGTACACAAAATGATACACCATATCCAATAAACCTATCATTGCAGACCTCTTGCCTAAGTCATTGAGAGAGCCACCATGGGACCCTTTAATCATGCATGTAAATGTTAGGTGTGTTTCCATATATGTGTCTGCATTTTGTAAAAATGGGTTTGGCCCTTTTTATAAGGTCATCGTGTCCCATATAAAAGTGTCAAGCCTATCTTTAAGTTTCCACCACCCCTGGAAAAATCAGCACAAAAACACATTAAAAAATGTTTCTGTAGGAATTGGCAATTTTATGATTGTAGTGAATAATACACATTTACCCAATCCCTGCATTATTTACAGGTTTTTATAAATTCATCAGTTTAAGTTCAACAAGTACCAGTTCCGGGACCAGATATACGTACAAAATGGTATGACATTCGTATAAAAATGAAACTGAGGATGTTTTACAGATGAAAAATATTAATAGGCAAATCAGAAGTGGTCCTAGAACAGAGCCTAGAGGAACCCCTTTATGGATCCTTAGGAAATCTCTTGGTCAAGGTAGTTCCTAATCAGGAATCCTCATTGTCAAGTACTTAAAACAACTGAATGCAATATATAAAGGATGCAAATATGATAACCAGTGTTACTTTAAATTAAAATAAATCAGTATAATGACAACCCTTTTTTAATTGGTTTAAACTATATCCCCAAAGGATCCCGATGGTTTTAAGAAGCAAAAAACAGTTTAACCCAGCATTCATGATTTGCCCAGATGAGGGTGATGATTATTGTCCTGTTTCTGACTTCCCACATTCAGCCTTAAAGTAACACGCTTTTATACACCAAGGACCCAGGGAGTAATTTCTGAAGTATAAGTAAAACATTCAGCGACAGTGTCCAGCATCAAAATGATATACCAACCATGTTCTCATTGCTGTATGGGTATGCTGACAAATGGGCCTCCTCAATCAGTCTGTGTTTGTTAATCTCAAATGTACTGTGTATATAATCCACATCCCAGATGGTCCATTTGATACAGCAATAACAGTGGTTGTAGCACATTGTCTAGTTATAATAAACTAATCGCCACATGTGTCAAAATGGCTTTTTAATGGCCTCCAAGGCTGCGATGTAGCATTGAGACACTCAAGCAAACACTTAAGAGAATACAGCCAAGAAGCAGGTGCTGTGTGTGTGTGTGTGTGTGTGTGTGTGTGTGTGTGTGTGTGTGTGTGTGTGTGTGTGTGTGTGTGTGTGTGTGTGTGTGTGTGTGTGTGTGTGTGTGTGTGTGTGTGTGTGTGTGTGCGGTTGTGTGTGGCGATGTATGAGCAATGCCTCTGGCGCTTTCACAAGAGATGCAAGCACCTGTCACATGAGGGACTATAGAGAATGGACAGGTGTGGGTTTGTGTGTGTGAGTGTGAGAGAGAGAGAAAGAGGACAACATTAGTGTAAAATTGATAAGAGGGCCGGTTTAGATGCTAAATATAATTAGCATTTTGTAAATTTAAATTTAAATTTTAAAAAAAGTCTTCGTATTTTATGTACAGTTACTTCATTACCTTATTTGGATTTCAATGAATATTTAAATGAGTAGCAGCAAACATGGCTTTGTCCTTTGAAGCAGAGAGAATGGCATGTTACAGTAGTTTACCACAGTAGGAAACAAGTTGTTGGGTATGTGGTTAGCCGAGCCTCGGACACTCAACCAATCTAATTTGAGGTCGGCTGCAGCTATTTGTCGACACCAGAGGAAAACTATTTGTTCTATTCAGATGGTGAGTTGCTTGTTTGTGCCGTTTAGGATCATGTTCACTGGATTTAACACCAGGTCCACTCAGTAAGCATAAGCTATTTATCTGTAGTTAACGTCATAGAACATAACAAGACGATCCAGTAAGTCAAATAAAATGCTCTGTTTTTGACACCCGAGGAGTCATGTTTGGTTAGTTCTGTGCTTCCAGTATTTTAGCACTCAGCTCTGTAGTGCTGTATGCGCGGGACTAACAGAAATAGCAACTCTCGAAGCTGGCTAGAGATTCATGGTCTTGCTCAATGGCACTCCAGAGGGTCGGATTGTTGCGAACAAGCTGCTCATCCCCGGGACATCTGGCTTGAACGGCGAACTGTTTCAACACCAGGTGCCTCTGTTGCCATCGTACATGGACGTGTACATTATATTTGTGTATATGTAGTTGTAGTGATGTGTACAAGCCCGTGTTCGTTTTCCAGCTTACGCACGCACCATGTGTGGGGCAAATGTAAAGGGTTGTGACCTTTCTATGTTTGTTTAGTGAGTTCCTGTCATGCCCAGCATTGTTGGGAATTGTTTTTGCCTGTGAGCATGAAAAAATAGCAAGGAAGGTGTTTCAAGAGACTCACTCTGGAAACATTAATACTCAACCTGTGAGTCAGTCACTCCTCTAACTTTTGTGTCTCAACTTTATCCTTTTACATTTAACAGAGCCATGGTGAAATATAAGCAGTTTAACACTGTGTTGAGACTGAGCAATTAAAATTCAAGGGGAGGGAATAATTAGGGGTGTTTTAACAAAAAGAGAATATTTTAAGGCATTTGGAGGATTTGAATTTGAAAGATCAGCAAAAGTTATTTGGTATTTGTGGTTCTGTTAGGTTGGTGATTCAGTGGAAACTTTTTAGGCAGCATCCCCGCAACAAGCACCAGATTGAGACACTAATTCAAAAATAAATCAAAATGTTCCCTGGTAATATGATTATAATATTACATTACTGCAATGACATCTTGGGCACTGTGACACAAAAGTTGTTGTTCTTTGCATTTTCAGTTTGTCTGTTCCTATCTTTTCCTCGATGAGCCATGACATGTCAAATGACACCATCTGCACTCCTGATTTAACCTCAGGATGGAGTTAACCAGCAGCTGGAAAAAATGTCATCCTGGCAAACTTGAGTCGTTTTTGCCACGGAGCACTGAAAGATCATCTTTTATGTACTAGAACAAGGGCATTCCTTATTCTGTTAAAGGTCAGGGTTAGACAGAGAGCGTAAAAGACAGAAAGAGTGCAGTTGGTGGAAAATGTAGACCATTGTCTGTGAAGAGTTTTGAAATACTGTAGATTATCCAAATTTAAGGCCTTTAAAAGTAATAAAATACAGCCATTAAGGATTTATGTCATGCAATGGCAGCTTTCTCTGCACAAAAGGTTGAAATTTGCTTTGTAAGACCTGCAGATACACCGGATGAGGGTAGGGAGAGTGACCTTGAGTGAGGGCCCCCCCCCTCCCAATGATGTCAACAGGCAGGGGTGCAGCAGTGCTGGGCAAACTGATGGCGTGGGAGTTGTACTTTATTTGAAATTACATCTCTTCCCAAGCGGCAGGGTGGAGGTGGAGCTTGGGGCAGTGGTGATGTCCCTCATCCGCTGCCGGGAACAGTCAGAGATCAACCCATAGTGCCAGCTCACCCCTTTCGGCAGCTTCAGTGGTACAGCCCCACCTCGCTCCAGTAGAGCATATGTTGGGTGATGGGAGGAAGTGAATCAGAGAGGGCAGCGAGAGTGAGAGAAGAAAACCAGAGGCAGAAAGTTCAGTCACACAGAAGCTACTGAAATGTTCCTGATGTATAGACTGAAATGTGGACAACATGTGGATTTTTGATCTCAGTATAACTGGCTAAAGAAGAGGAAATATTTCATCCTTTCTGGGATTTTTCTGAAGAAAAAGTAAAAAAAAAAGGGGAGTTGACCTATTGGTAAGGAGGATGCTTTCACTGAGTTTGTGATAATATGGGGTCAAGATATAATTATGATTTGAGGAATTTTCTTAACAGAACTAATTCAATATTCAAATATAAGAAATCAAATATTCAGGATCTAGGAAACCTGGTGCTTATTCCTATGTTACTGCTGCCTTCAAAATAAGACTTTTGAACTAAAAATGCAACTTTTCTCTTCAAATTATGTGTGTGATGATTTGGACTGAAGTTTAACCTCAAACACATTAAACCAAACTCCACATAAAAAGTAGTACAAAACCTGGCATTATATTCCCATAATGTTAATCCCTGTGTCATCATTAAAACCAACCACAGGAAGAAGCAGTGTTTACAGTTTCCATGCCTGCCCTCTCGTTCTTGTTGCTACTGTGCCTGTGAGTTGTTGTTGACATGGGTTTGAAATAGCTGCGGTCCGAGTGATCCACCATCTGTCCCCAGGGGTTGCTGAATTTGGAACATCCCACATATGAGCCAGCTGCTGTCATGTATATGTTGTGTATCACTCTGCACAATTATACTGGATGCAGGGAGCCAGTACGGGTGTATTACTTTCTTTTTGTAAGCATACGTTTCACCACAGAATGAGCTGGTGCACATGTGACTGTTGTGTTTCATGGAAGCCAGTATAGTGTTTTACAGTTTGAGTTGTTGCCCTGGCCTATAATTTTAGTGCACATTATATCTCAACTGTGTGAATTACCCTACTGCACACACCCATGATTATGTGTTCATGTGCCACAAATGAGTTGTACTATGTTTTCTTTTTTTAAGTTTTTAAACTTTTGGAGGGTGTTCCCACTGTGGTTGGACTTTTCTTAAAAATGGCTAAAAAAATAAATACATTTTTGTTCATATATTCATATTCAAAGGAAAAAACATTTTAGGGTTCATTACAGCAAGAAAATCAATTAATTTTGCCAACCACTGAAACAGCAGCCAATCTATGATCTGATATGATTTTACTGGAAATCTTGCCCTTAAATCAAATTTGATGACATGAGCTGGGCTAATTGTGTCCAACAAATGTCAAGCGAGTTTTCTAAACAGTGATGATACTATGAACAGATGGGGATTTTTTTTCCCCCCATGCTGAATGGTTTTAATTGCTGTCATCTGGAAGAAGCAGTAATTTTTTCCAAACATTTTGTACCTTCACTTGATTTAAAAAAAAAGAATCATTCATTGAAATAACTGCATGACATTCAGTGTTTTTTGTGGAAGCCTACAGACTGTTTTGATCTAGAGTTACTCTCCATTCCTTCATCTGAAGTATAGACAGCCCAAAGGAATTTGGTGTAGTTGTTACGTTCACATAAAGTAATGCCCTGCCCAATTTGCTACAAGCTACGTACACCATAGCATAGATAACAGAAATATGCTTATGCCATACATATTTTTATATACATATTTACAAAACATGAAAAAATGTAGTGGATCCTATTATTTATAGCATTGTGCAACATGTATGCAATCAGTCTGACTTAGAAACTGGATTCATGATTCAGCAGCCAGAAATCAACTTGAAGAGGACAGTTTGTCCTCTAACTGTCCAGCTCTGGGCTTTCTGGCACTGTTGCTCTTCTCTCTGGCTCACGCAGACCAGCTGTTTCAGTGTGTTGGACTGGACCCACCCCGGTTCACGTCAGACCATGTGGGCCTGCGTTGAACCAAACGTGACAGGGGCTGCAAATTGACTATTAATAGATCCGGAGGGGTTCTGTTGCTGGTGGCTGGGCTAAAATCTGAACCTCAGGTCACATAAGACGAGTGCAGCGGGGGGGGGGATCACTCACACCACCGTGCTTGTGGTGTGAGTGATCTTGTCCTGTGCAAAAATGACTCGATGATTGGAGCCAGGGAAACTCGATGAAACCAGTTTTTGCATGAAGACAAGATTATTTAAATCACCTCAAGTAGGTTTTGTGCTTGTCTGAATCATCTACAGAAAGAAAAAGAGAAATATGTGTGCCATTTTGTTATATGTTTTTTATTCAGTGTATGCTTGGAACTGCATGAAAACATAGATGCAGCTCAATAATTTTAGTATATGTGTCTTTATGTCTCTTTCAGATGTTGTTCATACCCAAGGTCCACTTGATGGAAGCCTATATGCCCGGGTCCGCAAGAAAGACTCCCTGGAGGGAGTTGTCACCATCAACGGCCTCCCAGTCCATGAAAGCCCCTTGACCAATGCCAAGAACCCTTTACAGCATGCCAACCATCCCCTTCAAACCACTGACCAGACACTTCCTGTAACAGGCCACGCCTCCCTCCCTGCTGTAGACCACACCCTTTCCGTGAGCAGCGACTCAGGCAACTCTACTGCTTCCATCAAAACTGATCGTACTGATGAGCACAGCCAGTCCGTGCAGAGTGCTGTGAATCACAACAACCCAACAGCCACCCACCCACCACTTAGCCCACAGGAGAAGAGAGAGCTTGACCAGCTTCTTAGTGGCCTTGAGGCACCAACGGCACGGCAAGCCTACCTGTCCACATCCACCAGTCCAGGAGGAGGAATACGGCACCTGGTCCCAGCTCAGGTGCATGTCAACGGGGGCCACACCAGGCTAGTTGGTGCCCCTTCAACAGAGGAGCGTGAGACAGATATTCTTGACGACGAGTTGCCCAATAGCCAAGAAGGCAACAGTGTGGACAGCTTGGGCACAATTTCTTCACTAGAGGGCCAGGCGACACCAGCTGACCTCTACTACCAATCACAGACTCCTGTCAGCTTGCAGAACGACGGGCCGTATCTTGAGAGAGGTGTTCTTGGAGAAAAGTTGAGCGAAATGCCTGTGCATGGAGCACGAACTCCCACGACGATGCAAGAGAGGTCTGTTGACTCTGCATCACCACAGGGGGGATATAACAACTACCAGAACGGAGGAGGGATGTACTGCTCACAGTCGTTCGGGAACCCGCCAGCCAGCAGCCCTGAAACCAATCCTAAACTGATGCCCAGGGCCCCTGAGAGGAGCACCAGTAGCCGAGAGGCTGTTCAAAGAGGTCTTAACGCTTGGCACCAGTATAGCCTCCCAGATGATCCATTTGGTCCTCCTCTTCAGTCAACCCATAGTTTGCCCCACTTCCCAGCCCCAGCCTCGCAGCTGGACATTGAGCAGTCCATTGAGGCACTCAACATGCTCATGCTTGACCTGGACCCGATCAACTCCCACATGTCCAAGTCCCACAGTGCACCCACTGGAGAGAACAGCCTGAATTCTTCACAGGTGCCCTTCTCCCAGACCCTTGCCAGACCCTCATACCAAGCGGACTCTGCCATCCACGGCTACAACAACTCTGGGTCAGTCAATAATGCCTTTCATCAGCCCCTACGGTGTGGGAGAGTGTCAGCATTGCCCAATCATAGCCCAGTTATGGAGTCTCCAATGTATTCTCCCCAGAGGCCCAACGCCAGCTACCACCACCAAAGCACCACCCCAACACACACCCCTGAGCCCTACCTCCATTCACGCCAAGCACCCCATCAGTACCCCACTGATTCCTCTTCTAATTTCAACCAGCAGGCACCGCAGAAGCCTGTGAACTCATACCCAAGTGGCGGGGTTTCCCACTCCCCAGACATGCACGGTTCATCTCCTTACCCAGGCTACAGTGCTTCCTCTTCTCCTCTCCCCACTCTCGTCCCCCAGCCCAAGGATGCCTCCTCTTCTTCCTTGACTAGAGAACAAGATGCAGAGGAGGAGAGGCTAAACCTGGAAGGCCTGGTGGCTCACCGCATCGCTGGTAAGACTTTCAGATATTGGGGTTAGTGAATGAGTGACAGATCTAATAAAATTTTATTGTCTCCATAAAGGTTTGCAGCCTATGGTGTACAGATTACACATTTTCTTAATTAGGGAAAAAAAAACCCTGTTTTTTTTCCTTCCTTTAATTTTATGTAAATTTTACTACTGAAATACATTTAATATGTTTCAGGTCAGGTTCATTTTCCTTCCATTATGTAACGATTGGAAAACAGTGACTGCCTGGAGAGACGAAATATAAAGAGTAACGTTAGGTTATTATTATTATTATTATCATTATCATTATTATTATTATTTAATATCTAAAATCACTTCCCTAAATTGGCATCATGTTTGGATCAAAAATGCTGACAAGACTCACTTGAATGAACACAGACTTAATTAGAGCTTTCGTCAATAATGTTACAACTTCAGCTTGAACCATCTTTAGTCTTATTCACCAAACAGCACGTGAGCAGAGCAGCTTTCAGCAGTTTCTGTTACAGATTCTTCAGGGGTTTGCCGTACCACCGGAGTGATCTGTGCTCATAAAATTAGCTCTGCAGCCGAAATGAAAGTAAGAATAGCCAAGCTTTCAGAGGCTCCTGCTTCCACTCATTGTCTGCGTACATATTTACCCACATGTGAAACCACGTGGAAGCTCCCAGGTGCTGCCCAGCTGAACAAAGTTGTAAATTCCTCATTTTTAGTTTGTCAGAGGTGGACCTGATCATACAAAGATTTTCTGCTGTGTGCTTTTTTATACTGCTGTTAACATTTTGTAATCATGAACCTTGTGTCATTTAATTGGACTATGAACAAGACATCATCTCATCTGACAAATATCTTTACATTTCCTCTTCACTTTCATTAGAATCATTTCTGTTCTGACTTTTCTTCTCCTTTTATGTTCAATCCATCTTTCTGCTGTATGGACAACCCTTCCCACAATTGCTTCCTCATCTGCACCTCTCTCAAATTCCTCCTCCACCTCCTGCCTCCCATCCACCACCCTGACCTCCCGCCCCGGGAACAGAGTACAACGCTCGTATTCGGGGCATCAGTGAAAGCATAACACCGCAACAATCTGACCGCCATCGCTCCTATTCCTTCTCTGGTTTGTCCACTTTCCCTCTCTGTCAGTTTCTTGCATTTTAGGTGCTGCATTTGTTGAATCATTCTGTGCTTCCCAACCATCTTTCAAATTTTTTTTAAGATCTCTTATGATGACCTTTCATCAGCTCCTTTCCACTGCTTCCAATGTCCCTTTCCACTGCTTTTTTATTCCCTGTACTTCACTTCATTACACTTTACACCTCTTCCACTCTCTATCGGGCTCTTTTGACAAAGGCATTGAGGTTACGTTCACACTTTGCTTTCAAAAGTGGAGAATCAGCCTATACACCAGCTAATTAGAGCATGAAGCAACAAAAAAGGTGCTTAAGGTGCCTGAGATTCAGTGGAGAACAAGCTCTTTGAATTTGACATGCCCTAAAAAAACATATTTTTTATCCCATCAGGTTATAATCAGTTCTGAGTAGCACAAACTGAAAACTTTATTTTCAGTTTCTTTACTTCTAAGAATTAGTACAGAATTAAAAGAAGATTATTCTGTCTTCTCCTCTGTGGGTTACTTTTCCACTTGTGATGGCATATCTCCTGAAAAAATTGGTAAGTGATAATGAGGTGATGCACAAGAACTATAAAAAGCAGTTTTTAAGTACACTTAGTGTGTACTTGAGTTGACAGTTCCACAATATTTTGGGGCGCCGCAGGAGTACGCTCCAGAGGGATGACTCCGGAAGTGGCGCAAGAGACGGGCCGGCGTCGGACCACCAGTGAGGGACAGTACCAGAGCAGCCATGATATCATGCCGACGGCTCATTCACCAGACTTTGCCAACAATCTGGCCCTCAACCCAGGAGGACGACCCAGAGAGGTACAGTATTCATCCTTATGGTCAAGCCATGCGCACATGACTTCCCCACGATCCCCGTGCAGTGCCTGCAGATGCTATTCAATGTTACTAATGGTGTAGTTTCCTTGTAATGTAAATGCTTTTGACCAAAAGTCAAACAGGTGATTTCCATTTCCCTTGGAAAAGATGCCGAGGCAAGTTCACCTGTAGAATCGGGTGAATACTAAAACGTCAAGCTCTGCACACACACATTTGTTCAAATGAATAATAAGAAGCCATCAGACTTAGTCAGATCAATAATTTTGTTAGTATGTCCATGACTAATTAAAAATCATCCCATAAGGTTTCTCTGTTTAGTGTTGAGAAATGGAACTTGGTTTTGACTTCTGTTTTTTTCTTTATTCTCTGTTTGCGCTCAGAGGGAGCCTTCTTTGCTAATAGAGATGTCATTTTGGAGACACTTCGGTTTTAGAAATTTTGAATTCAGTCTCTCCTTGTACGCACAAATGCCTGCTCTATTTATTCGTGGGCAAGTATTGTAAATCGGCAATGTTTTGGTCAGTGAGGATGGCGGGATTTTTCCAGTTCACTTTGTGATTTAGGTATATTTTCTCATAAAAATCCTTCCCTCTTCTGGTTCAAGAAGACATTTTCTTTACTGATTTAGAAAATTAACAAACTTTTTCCCTGTGTTTCTCTCTATTTCTTCCAAGGGTCCCATGCACAGCTACCGGGAAGCATTTGAAGACGATAAGGTGGACGGGTTTGCCAACAGTCCCACCTTTGGAGGCGGTGGTGAGAATTCTCCACAGACCCCCAGCTTCCCTGTGTCGCCACACACTCCTTACTTCAACATGTGTAGGTCCACTCTGCCTGCAGACAGAGGGCGCTCTCAAATCCACTAAACACTGACCTTTACTTGAATCACTCTCTTTTGTCTTTCTTATTTGTTAAAATATGACATGATTAGTGAAAAGATGGAGAAGGAAAGCCAGGAAAGAATTAATGACAGCGACAAAATAAATGTTTATCATTTACGTTTATTTTATTTGAATTTTTAATTTGTCTTTACTCTGAGCCTTGTTCATTGCCAGTCTACTTCTAGAAAAGAAAACACAAAACAAAATGATAAAATACAGCACAAGAAAGAATAAAAATGACTGAAGTGTTTGCACCGACAAGAAAATAAAACTTGGGTTATACAAATACACCGGTTCACACCAAAAAAATAAAAATCAGTACCTGTTACAGCAAACGACTTCACAAAAACTGTCAAGATTATTCTTAAGTTTAACTATAACAAATTAACTTATAAACCAACTCAACCACCAGCTTTCAAATACACTTTGCAAGCTAAATTCTCAGTAGCAAATAAAATGGAGTCTCTCTTCACAGTCATGAGCCTCCCACACGCTTTGTTTAACATCTGCAGCTGCCTGACTTAATCCGAAAATATTCAGCCCAATATTTCCTGCGATATTCACTACAGAGCCTGTATCATTACTGTGAACTGCCCCGGTTCCCACTGTAGCATTGTTACCACCGTTACCCTGTGTCCCTGCCATCACCTGTAAGGCAGCACACCCCAGCTTCGCTGCAGGACACGCAGGCTTGTTCTCTTGACCCCAGGCCTCGTAGGCCAGTGGCTGCCCGTCCACCCACATCCAGTGACCGGGGAAGAAGCGCAAACCGATCCAGACGTGTTCCGTGGTGACATTTTTTTCTAACTCCCTCTGGATCAGCATCATCTCCGTCTCCGACGCCACGCTGGCCAGGTTGCGGTGATGCTCCCTGCAGTGCTGCAAAGCCTCCTCCCATGTCTTTCTCTCCCTCGCCACAACCACGCTGTAGCAGAAGAAGGGGCCTTCATAGTCCGCTGATGAATCGTGCCACATGTAGTCGTGAATCACACCGTAGTCTTCGTCCTTTCGGTTATTGGGCTGACCTGGTGCCCAGAAAAATGTGGACACCTCACCACCGCCTGACCACATCCATTTCATAGCGTCTGTGGAATTTCTTTCAATTCCTATCCAGAGGAATGCTTTGATGTCACCGGCCAGCTGCTGAAGTTGGCTGATGTCATGCTTATTACTGACGGGAGCCAGGTCTGTGTAAAACGTCCGACAGTGCCTCCGAGCTTCATGCCAGGTCCGTCTCTTCTCGATGTAAACGTACTTGCCAAAAGCTGCGGACGAGTGCAGTAGGAGCAGGACGCAGGTGAAGGCGTGAGCCATCTCTGTCTTGTGTCAGAGACGTAGTGAGTCCGGATGGACACTGAGGGTGTAAATGGGTGTTGAAGATGTACATGCAGCAGCTTGTGGGTATTTGCATAGGGTGGGCCCTCTCCTTGGCTGAACCATTTTGTGTTCAGGGGTAAAACGAGAACGCACAGCCGACGGCGGCTGCAGTACTTTGCCTTAGACCGGGAGATTTGAACATTTTCAGCCTGTGAATAGAGCTGCAACGATTAGCTTATTAACCAGTCAGTCGATCGACGGAAAGATAGTCGATTAATCATCTAAGTCATTTATCAGTCAGTTTGTTTTTGAGGTGAACATATTAGCTAGTGGTTTCGGCTCAGTAAGTAAAAGCAATTTAATTACAGTTAGGGTTTAAGGCTGTGGTAATGTTCGGCAGTTTACAGTTTAATAGTGGTCAGGCAGCTAAATGACTTGAGTGACGGTCGCATAACAAGACTTTCAAGCCAAGCGCTGCATTTTAATTCAATACCCACAGAAATATCCCCTCATGTTGGTGGTCAGAAGGGCAGAACTTTTGTTAAAAGTGGCAGTCTTTTAAGAGGGTCCTGGTGTTGTAAACGTTTTAGAAACATACTCAGTCAGAGATAAAGCCCACATTTAAATGACGCTGAACTTTTCACAACACTCTAAACAAATTCTCAAATTTGCCTCAGGCAAAACTTAGGTGTTGCATGACTTGACAGGAAAACAACAGCACAGAACAGGTGTGTGCAAATCAGGTTTCTGCATGACATGCGAAAGTAATTTGTCATATTGTCATGTTTATGCCTCGGAAAACAAATTTAGAAATTACAAATGTAAAGAGAAGTGGATGTAAAAGGAAATTTTATGTTTATACAGTTTTGCATTAATTTAATTTCACACACATTCTCCTTAATCTCCTTTCTCTTTCTTTTCCACTTTTTCATCTTAATCTTCTGTTTTTTTAAATTTGTACACTGATCAAATTTTAAAGAATTACAGACTATGGATTGTAGTTG
Organism: Xiphias gladius; assembly: GCF_016859285.1. Taxonomy (NCBI): domain Eukaryota; kingdom Metazoa; phylum Chordata; class Actinopteri; order Istiophoriformes; family Xiphiidae; genus Xiphias; species Xiphias gladius. The sequence goes on from NC_053412.1 coordinate 4,840,044, forward strand.
AATAATATTGTCATGCTCTTGTAATTGGTGTACAAAAAGTATGATTTCTGTCAGTACGTTGTTGATGGCTTATTTGTATCCAGGAAAGCTTCAGTCTGAGATACACATTTTCTTATAGGTCAATATTTAAAAGAAGATGAGCATTTCTGACCAGTGTTGCATGACTGTCATCGGGTCTGCACCAAATTTTTTCTATTTGTGTTTTTTCCATTACATTTTTTCTTTATTTTTGACATTTTGAAAAGTAAGGAAAAGTGAAAAGAGAGGCCACACACACACACACACACACACCGAATCAAAAGTGCTACGGATTCGCCCAAACCCCTTCAGACATTAGATTTTTCGAGACGCCAACTAAATGAAAGCACCGACCGTCCTGTTCAGCGGGTCTGTGTTGCCTGTGAGGATACTTTTGTAAACCCGCCCTGCCCCCCTCTCCTGCAGTCGGTCCTGAACACACAGCTGTTGCAGTAAGAATCTGGTCTGTGGCACAAAACTTCATATTTACCACCCTCACCCTCTCCACGCCACCTTCAGAGGGCATTGCCCCGAATCCCTGTCATGCTATTGATTTGGATTCCTTTTGCAAGTGGAGGATTAATGAAACTGAAGAGTTCATTTCCAAAATGCTGGATGTCCGTTAACTGGAATTAAAACAACCAGTTTGTCTAATGTAAAGGATCTAGTCTATAACATCAGTCTTATTTTAAATTTTATTTTTATTTTAATGAGCAGCTCATTAGCTGCTTAATAAAAGTGTTACATTGGTAGCATTGACTGGGAAAAATGCATCGTAGTGTTTCAATTCATCACTGGCACCAGTGACAGGGGGAAAAATTACATTTCATTTTGGAAATAACTCTTGAGTTTTTTTTGTGTTGCTGCAGCATCCAGCCACAGTGTAAATGGAACCCAGGCATTGTCGGGTAGCAGCATGCCGTAAATCTTCCAACATCCTCATGACCACATACTTGTGTTATGGTGGGATGCTAATTGGCAAATGGAAATATATAAAACATTGGCCATGAACCTGAGTAAAGAGTCATTCTCAAAGGCTTTAGTCTTTTTTTATTTTCCTGTGACTTTGTTATTCTTTTGCTGTATCATTTTTGTGCAGTTAATGAGTGAATATTTGATGGACAAGTTCGGTAATGTTAGTAATTTGGACTAATTCCACTGTTCCCCCTTGTACATCTGCGAGTATAAGCATCAGGTCAATATCAAAAAAACACACTTCAGTACTTTTCTGACTGCTCGAAATGAGAGCCTGATTGATTACGTCGTGTGTGAAATCTTTAAGATGAGCAAGTCCACCTCAAACATGTAAATCCACCATCTAATGCATTTTCATGTAGCATCGTACTGACGCTAAAGTGGAGAATTGTGTCTTTTCGTGCCTTTCATTGGTCATTTTAAACTCTTGCATGGCTTGCTATACATTTTTCATCTTACTGTCAACATGCCATGTAGTTATGTATGTTTTGCTCACTTTCTCCAACCCCTTTAAATCCCACTTTTTTTTTTTTTTCCGGCCTTTCGTCTGTAGCTCGCTCTCCTCCAGGTTTGGCCAGGACTCCCCTGTCAACGCTGGGACTGAAGCCACATCAGCAGGGTGGATCAGGTCAGTTCACACACATCAGATAGAGTATTCTACTCTTAACTTATACGAAAGCTTCTTTTTGGTAAAGAACTGAAACGTGTCCTGTTCGTTTTCCTTCGGGTGGTCCAGTTATTATCCGTAACATTTTAAAGGTGCAATGTAGATTCCTGCGTCAACTTGTTCTTGCTTACTCTTAATTTAAACTTGTTAACCGGCAGTTATTTCTTCCAAAGATACCGAATTATGTTTGGCTAAATTTGTAAAATTATTTTAAAGACGAGCTAATTAAGGGAAAACAAAAGGAAGAGCAGTATATATACAGAAGCTTGTACTTTGTTCAGCTGCTGCCAGTGCAGTGTCACTGCATTATGTCATACTGTAGCTCTGGAGCTGACTGAGCAGAAAGTGGCTCTGACGCTGTCCACGTTAGCCTCTGCTGCCCCCTGGTGCTTGCATCTGCTCTTACTCCTGGAGAGGCTTCCGCTGAACGCTAATGGCTAACACACACACACACACACACACACACAACCCCTCAGTTCTTGCTTTGCGCTCAAGTTTGTCTTCCTTGTCTCCTCCTCTTCCACACATCTTCTTCTTCTTCTTCTTCTTCTTCTTCTTCCCCCGCTTTCTATCCTTTCTTGCTGTTAGACTCTGATTCTAATGATGGAGAGCAAGGTAAGGGCATTTCTGAGGAAATATACTGCAAGCGCCTCTGCACCCAACACCAGCACAGTGTCCTGACCCCAACACATTTTTTTTTTCTTTTTTTTAAAATAATTTTTTCTTTTGTTTGTTCAGCTCCAGCCAAATGTTTTCCTGGTCCATTCTGCATCCCAGCTTTCCACAGAATGTTTGTAATATTAAGACTGACCTTTGAACCATTTGCTATTTCTGTCACTCCAACTTTTCGTTTGGGTCCGGCGCCTGATAACTGCATGCCATTAGGTTCTGGAAAAAAAACGTCACGTGACACAACTAAGCTTGAGGCTGACTGTGTTTGTGTGTGTGTGTGTTTAATTGTGATCCTCAGATAATCGCAGTCTGGGCGACTCTAGAGCACAACCGTTCAATGCTCCTCTCTCCTCCAGCAGTCCGATTTACAGCGCCGATGGGTGAGTAGTAACACGAGCAAAGGTTTACAAGAACATTTGTCCTTTTTCTCTTCTACTTTATTGGTGGAAAAAACAGCACAGTGCAGCTATAGCAGGGGCTCGGCTTGTAGTTTTATTGTTCAAGATTAACTGCAAATCAAGGGGAGCACACGTTATTAAAATGTCACAGAAGTGATTCAAAGATAGGGACGACAAACACTATTAAAACTGCACTCTTGGCTTAGGTGTTTTGCTTTTAGCATTGATCAAACAATTGCATAATCAATCAGTCTATAGTCAGTGTTCACATTTCATATTTTATATTTTGAAATATGAATTTGATATTTAGTATTTCACGTTTATTTCTTACTGGATTTTTCTTGGCAAACCTAAATTCTACAGCAATATTCCATCGTGAATTTGCTATGCAACCATCTTTTGTTTAACAGTGGTTAACCTAGATAACCAAAAAGTGAAATACATCTGTACTTGAAACATTTAAGAGACTTTCAGAGACTGATAAAGTGAAGTAGTACAAATAAAATAGCATGGGAGTGAAAGGTTTAATAATCTTCTGGATTTACACTAAATGAGCAAAACAGTAGATTCTTGCCCTCATTATGAAATACATTAAAGACAGGGATTTATTTCTGGATTATTATTTCTCTCCATCTATACCTGTAATTGAGGAGGAGAGATAGATGATTAGAAGCACATATGCAATTACAGAGCAATTTCCTCCACTCAGTGTTAAAAATACTAAACTCATCCTTAAAAGTTTGTGTATTCAAAGTATCAATGGCAGATACAAAGATGTACAACTTTTTTGTCTGCAGGAGGAGGACTGGGTCTTCAGATGGCACCCGTCACAGCCCCGCCCCCTCCTATCCCCACAGGCCCGCCTCCCCCGAGGGCTCCCAGGTCAACATTATGGGCGTCCACACCGTCCCCGGCAGCCCCAACACCCTCCACCGCACAGTGGCCACCAACACGCCACCGAGCCCCGCCCTCCAGAGACGCCTGGGTCAAGCCAGCCCCTCACTGGCCAGGCACCCGCCCCCAGGCGGCATCCCCTCCAGCCCTCTGATTGGCCGAAACCCTAAAACAGCAGCCGCTGACGTGCCTCCCAGCCCTCTGATGGGGCGCCGCACAACAGCGAGCGGCCACAGCACACCGGACGAGCTGGGGGCTGCTTCCCGTCAGGGGAGCGCCCAGCCGCCCTTCACGCCTGCCTTCCCTGTCTCCCCACAGCTGCCGGAGAAGAGGCACATGTCCAGTGGGGACGCAGAGAGGATGGACAACAATAACCTGACACCGACACCGGCCAGCGGTGGCAGCACGCCAAATCTGTCTGGCACTCACACACTCCCAGACGTCTCAAAGTCCATATACGGTGAGATGCTGCAAGAAGAGATGGCTTTTTTTTCCAAGCTCGCAGAAGGTTTGCGTCCTCTACAGTAATCATTTTTATTGTCTGCTTTCATCCAAGCAGATGGCTATCCAGACATTAAGATGAATGTCAAGTTTGTCCAGGACACGTCCAAGTTCTGGTACAAGCCAGACATCTCCAGAGAGCAAGGTGAGATTTAGATATTTCAAACCCACTGCTAAGAATTTATTGATCTCAAAGTGAAAGAGAGTAAAATGGCAATGACAGCCAGTCTCCACTTGATTGTGTTTTCGCCTTTCATCTTCTTTGCCCTTCTGTTTATCCTCCTTGTCGCCTCTCATCCCCTTTTATTTGATCGACTCTCGTTCCCCTCATTTTGTTTCCCTCCGTTCATTTCCCACTCTGCCTCATCCTGTCCCATCTCTCTCAATCTGCTGACGCTTCTTCTTCTCCTTGTTCACCTCCGCGTTCTCCTCCTCACGCCATCCTCCAGCCATCAATCTGCTGAAGGACAGGGAGCCCGGGGCATTCATCATAAGGGACAGCCATTCCTTCCGTGGGGCCTACGGGCTGGCCATGAAGGTGGCCTGTCCCCCACCGACTGTCCAACAAAACAAAAAAGGTTAAGCGAAAAAAAACTCTTTGGCAGCATAAAGGATGATAGCACAAATCATTGGCCTTGCTTGGGTGAATATTTGTGTTCATCTAAATATTTTTCTCCAGTTGGTGACATAACTAACGAGCTGGTGAGGCACTTCCTGATTGAGACGAGCTCTAAAGGCGTCCGTCTGAAGGGTTGTCCCAACGAACCCTACTTTGGTGAGTATTTGGCTCTGTTTGACACATCAGCCTTACAGATCAGCATTTCACTTGATATCAAAGTGATGCACTTTAACAGAGAGGTTACTTTGTGTGTTGTAGGTTGTCTCTCTGCCTTGGTGTACCAACACTCGATGACTCCGCTGGCTCTGCCCTGCAAGCTGATGATCCCCACCAAAGGTCAGCCTAACCCTCTTCTTCATCCCTCTCTGTCCTGACACGATCGCTGTTTTCTCGGAAATGTTCTACTTTCCGTAAAAAGCGAAGCATATCGTGCAAACCAAGATGAGCTAGTTGCAATTTAGCAGCCATTTGGTTGCTGTGATATGTGTTGCAAAATTGTTTTATGACATAAAGGTCCTACGCTATTTTATTTGTCTCTCACAGACCCAAATGAAGAGGCGCTGGAACTTGCCACACCTTCCGATCCAGTTGCTGAGCTTCTTAAGCAGGGAGCAGGTGAGCATGGAAATATTCAGTTCACTTCTCCTGCGGCGAGACGTCACGGGCTGTCACATTGTAGAGTCCCGTCGTGTCACTTTGCCAATTCAGTTTCCGTCAACCCATCAGACAGCATCCTTTAACATTCTTTCAATGGGGGGGAAAAAAAGGACTCTTTCCTAGCAAGATAAGTGATAGAAGACTTACGAAACGAAGTTTATGAAGAAGAAAATCAGAGGGAAATAGTTAGGCAGAAGCCAGAGTGCTGATGTTAGAAGTTCCGTGTAACAGAATAATTGTATTTCTAAGCACATTTGTATAGTTTCTACATCAGATCTTTCATAAAGCTCACACGCTGTCACCCCTAACTTACAGTTCAGAAGGTTCCTGAGGAAGCTCATGGTAAATACTGGTTTGCACTGCTCTGCTCTGTCATGCACTTTGGCTGAATGTGAATGTAGTGATGCCTTGCTCTCACAGAGACAAGTTATTGCAGTATTTCCCCCATCTTTACCTGCAGCCCAGACCAACTTAGATTTTGTCTTGAAAGAAAAAATGACATGAAACGGTCTGTTTGTTTTTAGGAAAACGTTTAAAAGCATGTGTAGTATATTGAGAACGGCCGCAGTCAAACGTTTCTAAGTGTAAAAGATCATCTTACCGTATTTGCTACAAACTGTGCAGTGCATGACAAAACTTAACTAAACAACACTGTTCTTTGTACGATAGCCAAACACTCCTCGCTGCAACCTCCATCATCTCACACCGAACTTGCATGCTCGCCTTTTTCCGCCTGTGTCTTGTTTCAAATTTAACAGTGACTCTGTGTGACCTCTAGCGTGCAATGTTCTCTACATCAACTCCGTCGACATGGAGTCTCTCACGGGGCCTCAGGCCATTGCCAAGGCGATCAGTCAGACGCTGGCGACCAACCCGCTGCCAGAGGCCACCACCGTCCACTTCAAGGTGTCGGCACAGGGCATCACGCTCACTGACAGTCAGAGGAAGTGAGTAAACACATGCAAGACCCGGTGCCTGCAACAAGACAGCCCAGCGCTCAAGATGCTTCCATTAGGTTGCTGACCTGTCATTTCTCACAACGTTCTCCCATATTACATATTTAAAAAATAAGAATTTAGGAATAGATTAAATTAGCAAAATAATTCCCTGACAAGCCTGTGAATCGGATTTTCAAACTACCACGAGGATAATTACCTTGCATGGACACATTATGGCGTCTCCTTGGCACACAGCAATACTCCAGCAGCTTTTACTGGGATTGTCTGATTTTGTCCACAATCAAAAAGCCGTAGAAGCCATTAAAATAATTGGCCCATGTGAGGACTGATGATTGCACACGTGGCCCCTGCATGTTGTCATAAATACAAACACAACAATTTACTTCTTTCCCAGGCATTCTCACTAGCCCTGATAACATCTGTGTGTTTCTCCCGTTTCAGAATTTTCTTCAGGCGACATTATCCAATCAACACGGTAACCTACTGTGACACCGATCCCCAGGACAGAAAGTAAGAACCCTCAGGGCCCTTTTACTTGTGCAAACATCAAACAGAAGACAACTTTTTGATTACGTAATAAAAAAATATTTCTTTTGTTTCCATAGATGGGGCAAAGAAGGAGGTGGCTCAGTGAAGTAAGTTTAAATACTTTAGTATTGGTATTGTACAGATAGATGGGAACACACTTTGGTTGCCATTTCAGGTTATTCTGTTGCTGCAATTTACACTTAGCGGAACAGAGGCAATTGACATATTTGACCATTATGGTGCTAGAAGAAGAGCAAAAATACTTAACATAGCTGTGTTTTTTTTAATTCCAGGCTTTTTGGATTCATCGCTAGGAAACAAGGAAGCACAACAGACAATGTCAGCCACTTGTTTGCCGAGCTGGACATAGACCAGCCGGCCTCCGCCATCGTCAGCTTTGTCTCCAAGATGATGAAACGGTGAAACCCCCAACGTCTAAATGGCAGTGGCCATTTTTAAATCTTCCTTCTTCGTTGGTGTCTTTTTCGCCAGGACTCGATGATGTCCTTTTTTTTCTTTTTCCTGTTGGTTTGTTTCTGTTTCCCTTCTCTCTTTTTTTCTCTCTGCCTTGCTGGTTTGTCTTGACCTTGGTCTTTTTTGGAAGAGTCTATTTGAAGGATTTGGTGTGGACCCAAAGTGGCGCTAGAGGATGTGTGGTGTGGAGCTGTGAACGTGACAAACATGGAGGCCATCAAAGGGAGAAAAATTTATTCACAGGGTAACCTGTACTAAAAGAAAATACTAGCTAAAGACTAAAGGAACCGTGCTAAGTTTAGACGGGGAAACAAGTAAGGACTCGTATGTTTCAGGGTTTTCTGTCGTCATTTTTGTTGATTGATTTACCAAAGGTAGTTGCAATACCAGTGCAAGAATGATGTAGCTATTAAGCCATTATTATTTCCTCTTTCAAAAGATGAAGTGTTGAACAAAACAAAACAAAAAAAAAAAGAAAAGAAATACGGTTTCTTCTTGAACTTGTCTTCAGGAAAAAAGTTGGCCTTGATGGCTTTTCGCAAAACAGTGTCTGAAGACCTTATGCATGTTAGCTTGATCTTTAAGCTTGGTTCTTCTACGTTCCACAGAAGTCATTGTGAAATCCTTAGAGTGGTTTTTCCCAGGTCTGTTGTGTGTTGGAAAGGGCTCTGCAGTGAAACAACGACTGATCTAAACTGCGCATAGCAGACCAGACTCAAAAAACTGCCACGCTAAGGTCACCGCACTTTGTGTCAGTGCAGCCACACTTGCATCACCTCGACCTCCGGTCCAAGCCTGATCACTCCCTTTCTCAAAAAATTGCTTATTGGATTACTCTCGCCTGAAATCAGCAAGCTCCTGATAGCATGGCAGACAGAGAGAGCGAGACTGTTTGTCCACAAGATGGCGCCACTCATTAAGGCTTGGACCCTGCCCCGAGCGTCACGTAGACTTGCCCATCAGCAACTGCTTGCAGTAGTGGATCTGTTGATAGACGCTGCCACTGAAACACACTGGAAATCACAAGGGACTGGCCCAATGACCTGGACCTATGCACTGTTCTTTATGCATGTTGTTGTCCCAAAATGCACCCTCCCTCATAGCTACATTCAACATCACTGAAACATTCTATGCTGTGTGCTAAAAACGACTTAAAAACCTTTAGACAAGTACGCAGAGGTTGTATGACTTGTCAAAGACTGCATGAAATAGACAACATTTTTGTACTCTTCTCAGAGTCCTGAAAAGAAGTAGACAACCCATTGTTGAAGTAGTCACATGATGGTGAGATGTTTTATTTTTACTTTTTTTCTTTAATTTTGGTCCATTCGAGCCAGGGTTACCTTTCGCTGTCCGGACAGTCCGGTCTTTGTTTTTCCACAGTGTCGTCAAAATTTACATTTAGACACGTTTTAGGGCAAATGAAAAAAAACAAAAAACTAAAAAAAACAAAATAAAAAAAAACAACAAAAAAAACAAAACAAAAAACACAAAAAAAAAAAAAAAAAAAGAAAAGAAATACGGTTTCTTCTTGAACTCGTCTTCAGGAAAAAAGTTGGCCTTGACGGCTTTTCGCAAAACAGTGTCTGAAGACCTTATGCATGTTAGCTTGATCTTTAAGCTTGGTTCTTCTACGTTCCACAGAAGTCATTGTGAAATCCTTAGAGTGGTTTTTTCCAGGTCTGTTGTGTGTTGGAAAGGGCTCTGCAGTGAAACAACGACTGATCTAAACTGCGCATAGCAGACCAGACTCAAAAAACTGCCACGCTAAGGTCACCGCACTTTGTGTCAGTGCAGCCACACTTGCATCACCTCGACCTCCGGTCCAAGCCTGATCGCTCCCTTTCTCAAAAAAATTGCTTATTGGATTACTCTCGCCTGAAATCAGCAAGCTCCTGATAGCATGGCAGACAGAGAGAGCGAGACTGTTTGTCCACAAGATGGCGCCACTCATTAAGGCTTGGACCCTGCCCCGAGCGTCACGTAGACCTGCCCATCAGCAACTGCTTGCAGTAGTGGATCTGTTGATAGACGCTGCCACTGAAACACACTGGAAATCACAAGGGACTGGCCCAATGACCTGGACCTATGCACTGTTCTTTATGCATGTTGTTGTCCCAAAATGCACCCTCCCTCATAGCTACATTCAACATCACTGAAACATTCTATGCTGTGTGCTAAAAACGACTTAAAAACCTTTAGACAAGTACGCCGAGGTTGTATGACTTGTCAAAGACTGCATGAAATAGACAACATTTTTGTACTCTTCTCAGAGTCCTGAAAAGAAGTAGACAACCCATTGTTGAAGTAGTCACATGATGGTGAGATGTTTTATTTTTACTTTTTTTCTTTAATTTTGGTCCATTCGAGCCAGGGTTACCTTTCGCTGTCCGGACAGTCCGGTCTTTGTTTTTCCACAGTGTCGTCAAAATTTACATTTAGACACGTTTTAGGGCAAATGAAAAAAAACAAAAAACAAAAAACAAAAAAAACAAAATAAAAAAAAACAACAAAAAAAACAAAACAAAAGAACACAAGGAGTTTCCACACTGTGTGCAAATGCCTGCTTGTTGACACACACGCTCAACCATTCACAATAAGCTAAGGAAAATTGATATTGATATAAATGTACATAGATATACTACTTTGAAAGGTGACATAGCGAAAAAGTATTTATTTTTGTTGCTTTGGTCCCTCATGATTACTCATATATACATATATTGTACAGTCTAGATAAAGAAGATTACCTAATGGGTTAAGAAAAAAATATATACTTATTTTGGCTAATGATTTCAAAGTCTGACGATTTTGAAATGTGTTTGAATATATGGTGTACATTACTTTGTACATGTATGTTTGTTTTCGGCTCGTCATGTTTTTCACTTTTGCGTTCTCTCAGAACGAGGTAGGGCATGAATGAGATAGAAGCCAAGAGCCTGAATTGCATGGACAGAAGCATCTGAGTGTGTTTCGACAGCAGAAGTCAATGCGTTGTAGCAGGTAGATATTAAGTTAGACATGCTGATTCTACAAAAAGGGAAGCAAAAAGTTCAGAAGCCAACCTCAAAATGCAATATGAAAACATAAGTATGCACCCATGACAGTTACGATTATAATTTTGCCAAAGATTAAAAAAACGTCACTTCACATCCATTCTGACAGGACACATGTTGCTTTTGACGTTCAACTGCTACTCGGTTTCCATTTTTTTGTGTTTCACACTTTAACACTACACACCATGCTCAGCTCTAGCAGCAAATCTAAGAAGGCTGAGCAAGCCAGCACACACGGGGATGGGTGTTATAGGTCGTACACGTAAGACAGGGGCCCCTTGCATTTGTAGAGTGAATCGTTTAGCTGCAAACGACTAAAGCGTTTTTTGATTTGTTTCCACTGGTGTCTCAACGCTAGAAAAATATTTCAGCCTCCATCGCCGGTTCAAGAGGGAACAGGCCTGCTGTGTCCTAATTGGATGTGTGTAAACAAAGCACTTATATTTACGATACCAAAAGAGCAGTGACATAAATTCCATATGGGTGCCAGTGCTGGAGGTAAATAAAGTTAGACGTGTCTCACCATGATGCTAAAGCTCTACAGCTGCAGCTTTGTCAGACTGCCAAAGTTGTCTTCTCCGGCCCTCTCGAAAGTCAGTGGTTTATTTATTCTTATTTATTCTTTTATTTTTCCTGACATGTTTTTCAAAATGTCGCTTCATTGTCACATTATCAGATTATCGCAGTTTTAACAGTCAGTGTTAACGAATGGAGGAATGTACGGTGGCGCTTTATTGAAAGCAAAGAGGTACAGTGCATTTAAATGGACTACTAACAAGCTTGGTTTCATTTTTTAGTCATTTGGAGAAAAAAAAATTACAAAAAAAAAAAAGTTCTTTAAATAAAATATATTAAAAAAATCCTAAAATTGCCTTGTACCTGTTGGCTTTGAGTCAAGAGTTACCTTGTTGTTTCAGTGAAAAAGAGTTGATTTCTGTGACCCCCTATGTACAGATGGGAATTGTATGAATGTGCTACTATGGATGTACAGAAGGGTCTCAGATTTTGTTTGCGCTTATCATTTACATTATATTGTCATGGCTTACCTGTTCCTAAGGAGAAAAAAAAAAACATTAAAGCAATACAAATCAGTTACATTAAAGCTATATGGGTGTTCATTTGGTTCTTGTGACTCGGTAAATGAGTTTAGAAGAATCCTGATTCATGATTTTACTGCCCAAATCTTATTTTTAGACATTATACTGTATTATTTTGATCACTAACTCGGTTCACAGTTTGCGATTTTCATTGGTTCAAGCATCAAACATCAATCTCGCTCTCTCATCGTTCGGCCTCTCTGTCAGTTGCGCAGTTCCGGGCTGTAATCGCCCCGTCGGGTTGGATATGCAACGCGTCGGGGAAGTTCATTTAAAGAGTTGCCGGCTCTCGTAAACGCTGTGTGTGTTCCCCGTGTCGGGAGATGAGCTTCAGTGAAAGTACTTGAGACAAATAAAAATGCGGCGTCGGAGTCAAATAAGAAAAACCTCTGAAAAACAAAACCTCCTGCTCATTTGAAAGAAGTTTGCGAAGGCACATGCGACCGTTGGTTCACCCGCTGCCCTCCTCACCTTTACTTCCCGCCACGTTGTCTTACCGTCAAACTACTGCCTGTTTTTAGATCGTACACCCCCCTCCACCCCGACCCCACGTAATCCTTTTGTGACAGGGAAGATGATTTATCCCCTTAATTCTGTTAATTCTTTGCATTTTAGCGCAAAGGCCAAGCTGCAGGTGACACGGTCGGAGCACACACAAGGCTCAGGACATTTTAGCATGTCACAGTCGGAAAAGCACATGTGTAAATAATAAAGCGAATGATGGCTGACTTCCCTTTAGCTGCTTCGGTTTCAGAGTCCTAGTATCGTGCACGCTGGCTCAGCCACACCAGCCAAAGTTCCCAGCCAAAATAGTGCAACGAGATGCAAGGAGATGACATAATTAATAGAGCAACAGTCAGACCTCAAATGATGGAAAACCATGAGGAAAACGTGGTGGGAAAATGACATTTATGTTTGTTTCGTGTATTAATTTGAGGAAAGCTACAGTCTCTCCTCATTGCTCCACACACATCTGAAGTTGTCGTCTCTTGAGCGGAAGCTGTAATAGGTTTAATTCGCATCCTTAATGTGTCATGATTTATTCCCTAAGTCCTTTTCCAGTCTGTTTTTCAAATTTCCAACATTTTTTTTTTTTTTTTCATGCACAAAGTGAAAAGACACAAAAGCTGAATGGAAACGCACTCAATTTCATGGCTTTCGGGGACACTTGAATGGCACAGAGCCATCATTAACGTAATTAACTTTTCCTACGATGGCAAGGCAGAATGCCTCCTGCTAAACAGGCCTAACCTCCCCATTTTCCTTTTGAGCTTTCTTTAAAAAAAACTTTTTTCATACTGAAAGGCTCATTTTTCTCATCTGAACTTGAACTTCCTCCCCATTTTGCTCTGGTTCCACTGGAATGCACCATTACAACATTACATAATCACTTGTCAATAATTCAGCAGTGCTTCAAAAGGCCAAATTATGCAACATTTTTTAAAATATTTATTGATCTGAGGTCAAATCTTTTCAGCTTTTTGCCTTCAAGCCTTCAATAAATCAAGTCTAAAGTCTGCAAACGGGTTTTTTTCTCGATTTATTTTTTTGTATTGGTGTCTAATGGTTGTTATTTATTTAATTCCCCATTTTAGGAAACGAGTTTCAACCACAACCAGAAAATAAAGTGCTCCAGAGCCATGCTGTCGTACAAGGGCAAACAAATTGATAACAGGTGTGTGTTTGTGGCAGAGCCGCTGAGCCACTTGGGGAAATCCAGTGTTATTAAGTCAACAAGGCAGTTCTCCAAGCAGTAGCCCAGTCTGTTTATTTGCTCGCTGTTTGTTTCTAAGTTGCAGGTCCGAGTCCCACCTCGCCTGAGATGAACGAGAGTCGGAGCCATGATAGACGGAGACAGGCAATAAAAAATATCATCCAAACTCTGCGAGGTTCTCACGGCTGCAGACGGTGTTCAAACTCGCAAATATGCATGACACATTTCCCCCCTCTTACGAATTACGTATGCGCTGTCGCTCTCATGTCACATTATGAGCTGTAAGGGAGGCACACTCTCCCACCGAGTGCATCATGGGTCTCGTGGCTGCTCTCGGCTGAGTTCATTGACCCTACATGTGCGTTCGGCCTCGGACTGGACCGATGTAAAGGTAACAGGCTGTGGACAGATGGCGTGTTCCCGGTCCTGTCTGCAATCGGTGTGATTTGATTCGACCTGACACCTTTATTTGAACAAGGAAATCCCGTTAACAGCAAAGTTTTCTTTTAGAAGAGATCCCCTGTGCGCAGAATAAGTTTTGCATTTCAATAACATGAAACAGAGAGAAAACAAAACAAACTAAAAACATAGAATCTGTCAAGGCAATAAAAACACGACTATGGTTCAAACGTCAGATTGGCGTCGCGGCGGTTAGCATCCACCCTGATACCGGGTGGTTTGGGGTTCGATCCGTGGCCAAGTCATTGAATTAGAAATCAGGACCATATGCCGTTCTGCTTTGAAGGAGGGCTGGGAGGCAAGCTGCTGTGATGGAATGACGTCCAGTCTGAAGGTTGGTGTGCTAAAGGTGTTTTACGCCAGGGAACAAGCGGCAGGAGTTCAACTACCAAGGTTCAAATACACCTGACGGAGCATTTTTACCAACTTTCTTTGTCAAATAAAACAAGTTTTTCTCCAGCTTGTCTTCCTGAGCAATAAAGCTTTCAATTCCGAGGAATCAAATAGCAGATTTATTTGAGTTAGATTACAATAAACTCTTCCAAAGGTAGATACCTCGCTAGATTATCTTTATTATACATAAATATACATTTAAACAGTAGACTCTTCTTTTGATTTAATTTATTATCCAAATGAGAGACATCAGATATTTCAAGTGTGAGGTGCAGCATGGATGTCCCATTGCATCTAACCGAAACTAAAATAACTAAAACCGTTGTTTTTAAGTGTCAGTCCAGCAATTTAGTGTTGCACTTCCATAAAGAGGGGCTTATGAAAAACAGATTTTTTTTTAACACTGATCAAAACTGAAGCAGCAGAGGATATTGTAACTCTCAGTCCCTCGTATGAGCCAAAAACCCTTAATTTTACGCAAAAGTCCAAAAGTTTTTGGGGGTGTTTCAGTCTGGAACAAAACGACCAATCTGATCTCATGTGGAGGACTGTCACTTATAACCTCTTTTTTAATCTCCGTGATGCAACACATGGCCAAAACATGAACATGAACCTCTCAGCGTTTAACTGAGCCAGAGTGCGGAGTGGAAATGTGTACAGCGTGTGAGAGGCATCTCACCCAGGTATGACCTTCCCACACAGAGACTCAGTCGTTTTGGAAAAACCTGACCCCTGCACATGCAGATGCCACTGGACTGTAAATAGTCAAACAAGGGAAAATTCCCACTCCGCTCTTATCAAGTGGAAAAATCAACCTGCTTGTTTTGGTTTGCACTCCACCTCCCCTGTGTTCTACTTACTTTTTTTTTCTACTTCCCAAAGAGGACTGGGAATTATTTTCTTCGATAGAAAACAGATTAAATGAGAGTGATAGGTTTAATCTTCCGTGGCCGCTCACAAAACAGAGCAGCAGGTGCTTATTACAAGCGACGCTAAGTGCATAATTGCCGTTTTGCCACCTCCAAACGCCCATGACACGATGGAACTGTCAGAACCCAGGCCGATGACGAGGAGAAATCTTTTAGGAAATTATTAAAAGCTCATCAGTGATGTCGGTGAGCTGTTTCTGCCAGGGATAATCTTCCCAGGAGAAGCTTTGATTTAGCCCATTTGCTGCGGAAAACACTCCTAACTCCTGTCATATCCGCAGTTTGACCGATTCACAGCTCCTGAGGGTTTCCTTAAGATAACAGTGCTGAGTTCAGGCTAATTAGGGGTGGAAACGGTACACTGGGCTTCTCCTCACATCCACATGTTGGTCAGGAAGAGGCCGGCGAGCGTTCGGCTCTGAAACGGGCCAGCTGTTCTCCCGCCAAGGCAGCAGAACAGGCCCTGTTAGACGCTCGTCGTGTCCCTGCAACAGCTCACTGACTCCCTTTTAGCTTCACGCTCGTGTGAAATCTCTCCGGAACAACGACCGCGCATCAGAGGGCTCATCAGCGCTCATATCAGCCACACCAGAGTACACTTTCAGCGTCGAGTGAAGATTCAAATCCAACTCAGCTTTTAAAGGGTCAAGTTCTATGAGACTGACTGGAGACTATGAGGCATCTCAGTCAAGCATAGATTTAGATTTGGAGGGAAACAAGCAGGTTTCTTCTCGCCAGGATCAGGATGCGGATGAATATTTCCTCTCGTCTCTGACACAAAAATACTTGCAGAAATTGTTCTCACTTTGTGGTTTTAGAGACCTTTTTAAGTTTTAACAAGGCATACTTTATTGTATGATTGGGCAATTGGGATTTGAACTTTGAGGGAAAAGTTCAACATTTTGCGGAATACACTTACTCTCTTTCTTGGCCCAGCAGAGCCCTCATAACACTGTGAATTGTCATTTTTACACTTTGGTTTTTGTTCTGATTCAAACCAGATATTAGGTGTCAATTAGAGGTGCTTGTAGGTGGATTCTGGTACCTTTCGACAGGGCCAGGCTACTCTGAATGCTAAGTTAGCTGTCACCTGGCTCCATGCTTATTTACCAATACAGGTACGAGAGTGGCATCAGTCTTCTCATCTAACTGTCTTCAAGAAAGCGAATAAACATGTGTCATAAAGTTTCTAACTATTCCTTTAATTTTAGGGGTCAAAAACGAATGATACCTGAGCTGGTTTTGGGCTATTTTACAGTCATATAAAGTCTGCATGATTTGCTGTTTAGGGTGCAACCCTTGTAAAGCTGAAATGAAACCTACAAACTTGCAGGCATCATAAAACAAACAACATAAAGCAGTTTGCGGAGTGCAAGTTAACACTGAGAAGTGAAAGAATTCAAACCTGATGGTCCAGACGCGGGCCAAAGGGGAGAGGTCACCTGCTTCAAACAAGTACGGCGCATTATATTTGAGAAAAAACACAAACTGTCATAAATGTGAATACTCCCAAACTTGAGTCATGGTGGGGCGTAAGTGTTTCTTTTTACGATGTGGCCCTTGAAGAGCATCAGGGCTTTGGGAAAGGCCTGTCCTCAGTCCAGCTTTGAAGAGCCAGATCCTAAAGAATCCACAAGGTATGGAGTTACCAGCATAATTTGTTTTGTATGCTTTTATTAAAACTTGTCTGAAGCGATATTATACATGTGACATGTATATACAAGGCGCCTTCTTGTCTTCACATCATTTTCTGAGATCTTATTTCTGAAAATCTTTCCAAAGCACAGAAGGAAAAGAAACCTTTAACTTGAAGATTCATCTGGCTGGAAACTGCCTTTTGAGGCGAACACATGCTCCCAGAGCAGGAGCGATTTCTCCTCAGTGGTTGCCCAGTATCAAAATGTTGAGTGCACCAGACAGACACACGAGCGGTTTGAAATTTTGGATCAATGCAACCCAGTCAGTGTCTTTCCAAAGTTAATAATTTCTTTGCTTTGAGGGGGTTTTTGCCTTTTTTTTTTTTTTTTTCTTGAAAAGGCAGTGATAATTACCAGCATGAATGAACATGACCACCACCATTTATTTCCTGTGTTTAAGGCAGCACCGATTCCATTGCACAACCATTATTTAGTCTATGAATTCTGCCAATGGCAATAAAAATCGAGACGATCTCCGCCATGGTGGAACTTACACCCCTCGACATTATTCATTCAGAGATGAGGCTGCCAGAAAACTGCAAAAAGTGTCTATCTTAACACGCCTTTTTATCTCCACATCAGTCTTAAAACATCACATTTTTTCTTCAACTTGGATGACTATCCTGCTTCTTTCCATTTCAGATCAATTTGTTTGAGGAGTCGGAGACAAGTGTGCACATTCACACAACCTGCACACTGTATAGGCTGTAAATTCCTTGATCTGTAAACTGCAAACGTCCACCACCTTGTAAATCTGCCAGAGTTCAACATAGCAAGGATTCTTTCAGGGCAGTAGGAGTTATGCATTAAGAGGATATCTTATATATGATACTGTATATCTTCAGTATGGTATGGGCCCTTTTTGATTCATAATATCTTCTTTCTCACATCATTTCTTCTGCACAGTGTTCTCTTGACTCTCTGCTACATTTTTTCCTTTCCTTCTGCGGTGAGAGAATTTCCTAATTTATGCTTTAAAATTTAAGATTTTCTTGTAATTTCCTTGAATCATGCGACTGTAAACGGGACCGATTTGAATTATTACCCGATACTTTGGGAATTTCGTGATGAAAGTGCATATTTTCTCACACCAGGGCAAAGTATTTCATCTTTTTGGAGACAGTACCAACTGTACAAGATTAGATGAAGTATATTGTTAGGAAGGACATTTTCTTCAGTGTACTGAGTCATTATTACATCTCTGCATATGGGAAAGTTGCAATGCTGTGAACTGTGAAGCCTATTGAAGCTTTTTATAATGGAGAAATATTGTCCAGGGTTGGCTGTTTTCCAGGTGAAACAAGCTGACAACAGAGATGGATATTGGTTGTAGCCGTGATCAATTTACTGCGTTCTATCGCTCTTCCTCCTTTCTTATACATACACAGATTATTGTGACCTTTCCACCAGTATCAGCAGAAGTTATCTGTTTTGATCTCGTCTCACCGGCCCCTTGAGCTACAGAAACCTGTAACTGATACCAATAACATTAGGTTTTTACAACAGAGAAGCACAATGGGCTAACTAGCTAACGTCTAGTGAAGAAGTAACAATATATCGACATACATAACCCTGTGATCATGTTACTGCTTTATCCCTCGCTGTTTTGACTCACGTTTGGAGATCTATAGCCTTATGCTGGGATCAGACTACATATCATTTGTCTCTTGGGATGGATGCTCAGAAATGTCAGATTAGGAGAACGTGGTGCAGTTAATTCCTGCCTTGGCCCTGAAGGACGGGCTACAGTACACGCAGAACTCGGATCTCCACCATAGCGTTATCGCAACATGAAAGGGCCGCTGTAGGTGCGTTAATTCAAGAAACGCTCCTAGGGGTCGTATCAGAGGGTAGGGACAAACAACGGATATTGTTTTTAGGTTGAAGGAGTTATTGTCAGTCTGACAGTCAGTCGACGTCTTTGCTCAAGACTGAAGTATCTCAACAACTATCGAACTGCCATGACGTTTACAGTCATTCAAGATTCTCAGTGGACAAAGACTTATGACTTGGCCGATCTCCTGGTTTTTAATCTAAGACCAAATGTCTGCAAAACCGAAGACATTGCCATCGGCCTCAGCTGTGGTTTTTGTTTTAAGCACGATAACAAACATCAAACTAAGATGTATTAGCATTTAGCACCACTGAGCCTGAGTACAGCCTCACAGAGCTGCTAGCATGGCTGCAGACTAGGCACAGCCTTGGTGGGCTGATATCTTGAAGTCTCATCTCGGGTCATGCCATCAGTAAGTAATGCTTTTTTTTCATAGAGTTTTGTTGGGTTTTTAATAAAAGCATAATTCTCTTTGTTTAAAGGCACCAAAATATAAAAATAAAAAATCACTTTTGGCCTGTTTAAAGGGTTGTCAAGTTATCTATGAGTTCTTGCAATCTTATTTATTTTTATACATGTCTAATTATTTCTATTCACCGTATTCTCCCGTTGTATCTTTTCTCCTTTTTTTAACTTATTTAAATGTATGTCATTTGATATATACAGCAATTAGAGAGAAAAGCACCAAGAACGGCAACTTGTTCTTTGTGCATATGTCAAAATAACTAGAATCGTGAATCCTCAAAGAAGTGTGCAGCAGATATGCATCATGAAGACATCATATTTCTGGATTCCAACTCCTTTTCTTGGAAGGAAAGCAGTCATATCGCTTCCAACACAAAGATCACTAGCACAGGTTTTGCAAGCCATCAATCTCAGCACCTGGCAAAGTGATTGATGAATTACTGGCATTAGTCATCAACCCTGTCAGTCCCCCAAAGATACATGATACAAACTCCTACTGTAGCCTGGAAACATACACACGCACAGTTCGACCACTTTGAATCCCAGATCTGCCTGGAAACCTCTGGGTAAAGGAAGTCAAAAAGCATAATTCACCCTTCTCTCAGCAGTGACTGTCAGAGGTACCCTTGAGCAAAATACTCACCCACCACTGCGCCAGTGGAGCTGCTCAACGGTCAACAGTAGAAGAATGTGGTTTCACTGAGCGGCTCCCAGGTGTGATGCTGTGAAACTTTATGAGCAGGGTAATGCGATGAGGAGAGCGTGCCTGCTCAGCAAAATTTTGCTGGATAAATAAAGGTGAGAAAAAGAAACATGTGACTCATTGGGGAATAGCTCCTGAGGTGCAGCAAGAAGATCCCAGAACTCGGAGTCTGTCTCGCCTCTTTTGTTCAACGAGCCGCTGGACCTGAGCTGAACTTGCTGAACTGAGCTCGTGTCCCTGGAGGGAGCTTAAAGTGTGTTGCTGGCCTTTTTCTCACCTTACCTGACAAGGAAAAAGAACACCTAGTAGCAGCGTCCGGAGATTAGGGCCGACAGTACCGTTGGGCTCTGTCTGTGAACCGAGAGGCCAACAGTTTAACCCTACAACAGCCAGCGTATCCATCAGCAGCTGTTTGAACTCTGTCTTTGTAGCCTGAGGCGAGAATCTGGTGTGAATTGACTTTGGATGAAGGCATCAACATAGAGCCTAAACACTTCACCTAGTATCATCTTTCTGAGGTACACCCCATGTGGAAATAAAGCAACTGTGAAGCAAAGGGAAGAAGGAAGGAGGTTCAGTGCTATTTGACCTTACAGTGGAAGATGTGCGATATGAGTCAGTGGTTTCCAGTCCTTTTGGCTTATGACCCTTTAACATCCCTCCTTGCAGGTTTTGTCTATAATTAGTATGTACTGTTGGCCAAACAGTAATTTTTCCGTCTAATGCCTGTTTTACATTATGAAGAAATCTTCCACCATGTAAGCTGCAGTGTACATGTCAGTGTCTTTTTAAACATCAAATAAAATAAATGAATCTATCAACCCATTACTAGGCTGACAAATCCAAGGGAGTGATAACTACTCTGATTCTTCAGTTCATCACTAAGATCCACGCACAAGCCGAGGCAACGATCAGTCCTCTCGTCTTCCTCCTTCACTTTGAAATCTTACGAACCACTGATTTTGCTCCGAAAGACATGCGCTTGAATTGTTATTTCTCTCTTGTTTTTGTCCATCTCAAATGTTAGTTTATCTGTGAAGGCCGCCTGGACAGTTCTCCCTGCCCGCTTATGCCTTTGTTTATGACCACATCTGCGACATCACTTATGCATGCAGGTTGTCTGAAATGTAAACAAAAGGGTTCCGGTGAAAATGCAGGAATCAGATATGGGTCACGTCAGAAAAGCTGGTATAAACAGGAGGTCAACAAAAAATGTGAAAAAATTCACAGTTGAGCAAGTTCCAGTAATTGCATAACAATAATTTTGTGTAGTTGTTTCCAGTAGATTGAACTGTTTTTTAGCAGTGCTGTTATCAACACATCAGAAGTGTCTAAAAAGTTGCAGAGGAATGTCTTAAAGTCCCTTAATGTGCAATGAGCGTTGTGTGAGGTGAAGGGAGGCAGAAAATCACAGGCCTCGGTACAACAACTCGCTGATGATATGAGCATGCTGTGGCTGTTTTGTCTTCCCTTGAGCCTCTCGTGGAAAGAAGGTGATGACGGAGTCTGCACATAAACACACATCTTGGGAGGCCCTCCTTTTGGTAAGGATGGTGACAAAGTCATTTAAGTCTGGGGCTGGAATCCATTTTGTCAGTTCTTAATTTATGTTGGATTTTATCATCAGCATGGAAACCGTAAAATTTGTATCGATATCTTAAGATTTCAGCTACAGTCACCCTTACATCTTCAAAAATATGGTGGGCCTCCATTTATTTATATGGTCTGACCCATCAATTATTAATAAACTTGATGATAATTTGCTTATCCATTGTCTACTGTTTATTTCCTGTGCATCCTGACCTTGATATAGTGGATCCGAGGGAGGAAAAGGAGACCAAGCAGCGAGACAAACCCCCCTGTTCATGAAAGATCGGAGAGTTGATGTGCACTGCAGCCGGCGTGTCCTACTGAAGTGTCTTCCACTGAAGACATCGAAGCCTGTACCGGCTCAAGGGTCTGTTCCGTGCCTTAAAATGTTAAACTGAAACCAATAAGATTCTACTTACTCCTGTCTTCGCTCTGTTGCTTGCATGTTGCATTGTAGAAATCTAAGACAAACAATTGCTTTGCGTATCACTGTCTGACATTAACCAAAAGGTTTTGGGAAACTCAGTTGCGTGAAGTTGAAGCGGACATTTTTGTCAATTTGTTCAAGCAGCGGCCAATAAATATGTTGATAGCATCATGTGATTTACTTTCAATTGGTGCTGCAGATAATACAAAGAGCTGTGTATCTTCAAGTTTGGGGATTAGCATTACATATAACTTTCTCAAATATCACTCAGGTTAATAGGATAACTTGCTTCATTTTGTGGGTCCTATGATTCCGTAGCAATTTTCCGGTATGTATCTTGGAAAGGTCTATGTAATAGGTGGTAATTATAGGGAAATAGTTACAGTGTTCTGAGACAGTTGTACACTATGGTTCCATTTACACCTAGTATTAAGATGTGATCAGCATCTGGATACATTATCTAGATAATGACATCCTATCACGGGCCATTGGATTCGCATCTGGTTTTAGTAACTGTTCATATTATGTCCATTCCAGCAGTATTGTGATCAGATCTCAATGCGCAAATTAGATTGGCGGGGCTGGCGGACATTCGCGAACATGATGTATGCTTCGTCTAAACTTTCCACTGACCTCTCACCCAGATCTTGTGAGATCTGGGTGAAGTTTTTAGGCAGTGGCTATTTCCAGAGAAAAAATTCCTTGACAGAGATGCTGAAATCTTAGTACCCTACAAAAGCTGAACGAGATCCATTTGGACCCAGGAAAATTATCATTTATTTTCTTAAAGTTTATTCCCATTATTTCTTGACCTGTGTGCTCAGATTTATGCCCGTTCAGTGTACTTGCTCTGCCCTGAGTTATAGACTTTCTGGACATTTATTGAAATTTATGAAATGGACATGCACCAATTGAACACTCTAGACTTTCACACGGTCCTTTCCAGGAAAATTCGTAAAATTACAATTACATTATCAGTTTGTTTTGGGTTTTTTAGGAAATTATTAGAAAACTATGGGACCTGTAAAAACAAGTGTTACCAAACATTTTACATGAAGTTTTGACGTTTTGAAATGTGCTATATTAGCTTGCACTTCATGCCTAAAAGTTCAACACGCAAACACGGAGCCTGTGAGCTGAAACTGTCATCATATCCAACAAGTTCGGCAGTGTTGTTTAGCGTAGCAGCAAGCCATGGGAGCCTCTCCGCTCAGGCACAAACCTGAAACCCTTCTGGGAGGCACAAATTCACTATTCAAGCAAAAACAGCAGCAGTGTGTAGCACCTCAGCTGTCACTCAAACAGCCCACTGGGCATCATCTCTCTCACACACACCTCCACAGGCAGATCTCCCACCACATCTTTCCATCTTAACACCATGGTTTAGCCTCATCCATCATTCTGACACTGAGTGTTCTCCCTTTGACTGTACAGGATGTCCTCGCTCCACAGTTTGCAGGTAATGTCAAAGGAATAATGGTTATTTACTATGTGTTTATGTACAGTACTGCGGGACATTGCTAAGGGGGCCCCTAGCTTCAGAGATTCAAACAGTAAATTGACAGTTTTGAAGAGCTTCAGTAACTAAATCCCTTTCTAGCTAAATGAGGGTGACTTGCTTGACTTCTTTTGATCGTTTCTGAAAGCTTTGTGGAGTGTAAAAATATATCTCAAGTACCATGAATGCATCATGGTTTTAGTCATTTGGTATCATCAAAGGACCACCTGATAAGTTTTATCACCACATCTCAATGGTTCTTGACCTTGGAAAAGCTTTCTACAACAAAATGTAACATCTTGGGTGCAGTGAATGTGGTTTTCCCTCTTCCTCCGGTGCTGTTTTGCAGGGCTGACATGGTGTTATGCGTGTTTAAAAACTCACAGCCCTCCCACACAACCATCTGCTATCACGCTGTATGTTGGAAAGTATTTATCATGCAATCAGATTCCTCTGATCCTGTAGAAGTTAGTGAATGTCACAATTAGGGGAATGCAATCAAATCATTTTTGCATGCTGCTTTCCTATCAGTTCTGAAGTCAAGAAGTGAGGATGAAGTGGGAATTATAATGCTGCAGCATGCATGATAACAAACCTCCCCACCTCCCTGTCTCTGATCTGCTGTAAGAGGATCTGTGGGGCCTGGATTTGGCATGGCAGCTGTACAAGGCACCAAGCTTCCAAGCACACCGTATCTGTTTGCTTTGGATACTGGTGTTGTTGCGAACCTCCTGCAAGAGGATAATATTTCTTTGTAATTAATAGCAGCCTATTCTGTCTTTTGGCCGGGGAAGGAAGTTGGTTTGCAAACACAGAGAGACGGAAACTTTGCTTCCTTGCCCGCCGTGGTCAAGTTAGATTGGTTGGATGGAAGCGGAGGGGAGAGTGTCCCTTGACTGCTGAAGTACTCTTGTGCAAAGTACTTAACCCCTGCCAAATCACTTACCTGTGTAATGGGAAAAAGTGAAAAAAAAAAAAAAAGAAACGAATATCCCAAACTCCTTTTTCAGTAATCCTTTGGAAACAAACTCTGCCTTCTACTAAATTGATGTACTGACTTTCCCAGTTCCTGTAGCTACTTAGAGTCTTTTAGGCTGGAGATGCAAAGAAAAAGTCCCAATATGAGACCTGAAAATCTATAAAGTCTGACAAATGACGCATCACAGGATGCGTGTGAAAATCAAAAAAGGGCTCCGCAAAAAGATACTCTTCCAACAATCTTGATTTAACAAAGCCTGAAAGGTGTAGTCAGGTCTGTGGCCTTATCTAAAGTCAGCGGGTTCATTAACTTGGCTCGAGACCTATGTGAATTGGCAAGAAGAGTACAAGCAGTACATGCAGTGTAATCCCCAAGAAATGCCACTGTCTAAAGGCATAATCCTGGAAGGCTTTAAGACTCTCACTTTGCAAATACACTACAACAAAAAGCTCTCTTAAGATATTAGTTTAGCTCTAAATGCAGACATCTCACGCAGATTGGAAGATCCAGGTGGAGATATCATGTGTGAATTTGGTTGATTTACCTCTGCACGAGTGCAACGAAGACCATTTTTTTCCACTGTAACCACTGTTTTTAACAAGAGGAAGGAGCAAACATTAACCTAGTTAAACCTTATAGAAAAAAAAAAAATGCCCTTTACACACCAGCCAAAACGTCAATACTCACCTGACAGACATCCGGCTCTGGCCAAAAACAAGAGCAGCTCTGTGTGTGTTGAGAGTAAAGAGGTGCATCCATCTGACAGATTTCCATCAACTTCTGAGTGTGATTGTAAGAGCCTAGTCTCTGCCAAGAAGAGTGACTCAGGCCGCACTTACGACATGTCATTAAATCAAGATTGTAGTGGGTATTAAGACGTGTCAGTGACAGCTTAGTGAAAGGTTTGTTTTGCATTGTTTTTCTTTTCAGATCAGTGCAGACTGCTGTATTTCAGCTCTGGATGGATCAAGGAAGAAAGAGAGGTGAGTCCAAAAATTAGGCCTCAAAAGTTGCAGGTGTGGAAGATTTAAAGTGTGGAGGTGGATTATTTTTAAACACACACACACACACACACACACAAAAGGAAAAAGTCCAGTTTTATATTACAATCAGGTTTTCCAGCTCCTTTCTAAAGTAATAGTTTTACATTTTGGGAACATTTTTTTAGCAGAAAAATGACAAGTAGTGGTTTTACAGGGTTTTGTGCCAGACAGTTTCTTAACTGGATGCAAAAAATAGTCTGGCACTTTACCATAAAACAAGGCTTTATAAAACATACAAAACAAAGAACGTTGCAGTGTGCAGTATTGCAAAATACAATAATTCAAACCATTACAGGGATGATTGATGAGGGTTAGCTTAGCTTGACATAAAGACCAGGACAACCCTCGTAACACTGTAACTGGCCATTTTTACACATAGGCAGGTTGATTTTAGACCTTTGCGGTTTCCCCCTGTTTCCAGTCATTATGGTAAGCTAAGCTAAGTTAACCTGCTGCTTGCTTTAGGCATATATTTATTGAAAAGTTATGAGTGTGGTACCAATCTTCAACACCGAAGTGTTGATGAATTTTTTTTTGTGTCAGTTTTCTTTGGAAAATGGTTCTTAACTTTGTATTCTCTCACTCCAGCTTTGTTTCGTCTCGTCCCGTTCCTCAACAGTTTCATCTGCTGTGCCACGAAACCCTCCTTCCCCCTTTTTTAAAACATGTCACCAGCTGAAGTGTCTCTTCAAATCTGCAGCCGGCGCCTAGAGGGTAGCGAAGTGGGCTTGGGCCCCAAAGGTCACTGGTTCAAATCCCTGGCCAGCAAGAAGAAAAATGGGCAGGGGGAGTGAATAAGCAGCACTTTCCCCTCCCTCAACATCTTCGCAAAGCACTTCACCGCTCCTAGTGTGTGCGTCACTGCTCACGGATGGGTTAAATGCAGAGGTCAAATTTCCTGTGTGTGTGTGTGTTTAAAGTAAAGGATTCTTCTCCTTCTTAAAAAAACACAAGATGACACTGACAGTGACTGTGTCTCATTCGCCGGTCAATATTCGCACTCGCTCACTGAGTTTTTGTCTGCATAACACAACACCCTCTGACTCATACCAGCCTGACAATGCCCTCATGTTGCGGTATCGCTTGTCCTGCATAGAGACAGGGCTCTGGCGGCAGCTCGCAGATCACTAAACACGAGAACAAGAGCTTCAATCCGTCTGGTTCTTGGAAGCTCCTGTGCTGCAAGTATTTGATACTTGACAGATTTCAAGGGGGAGGAAGATTGATAGCTCAAAACCAGAAAGAGAAGAGACAGGTAGTTTTTTGTTTTGTTTTTGCTTTGTTTTTACTTGCAGGAGACAGTGCACATTGCACATATGCGCATTTCCATGATTCTCATCATTGTACGATCTCGGAATGCGGAACTGACAAGCTCAGCACCTCTGATAGGAATCTGCAACGCTCACAGGAAAACCATTTTTTTTCCCTCTCTCTCTCTCTCTCTCTCTCTCTTGTCCGCTTATCATGCTGGTCTCCTTGGCCTCTTACATCGCCATGATATACAAGATCCCCAAGGACAGTGACGAAAGCAGGATTTCGTGAATTATTGAGATGACTTACCTGATGCAAGCTGTGCTAGCACTGTAAAACAAACCCCTGGATTGTACTCCCACCGCAGATTCTCCACATACTGACACGTTATTATACACAGGGCATAATTGTTGAACATAATTTTCCTCTGGGTGAGTAAAACCACAGCATACCAGTGTTTATACAAGCCTTCACCCACAAGAGATTGATTGATTTCGGAACGCTGAAAAAAAAACAACCTTCATCTTATCAAGTGATTTTTGTCTAAATTTTCAACAAAATATTGTTTCAAGAGATGAGACTCTGACTGTATCTGGAAAGGCGTCAGGAAAAGTTTTAATTTTCTCACTCGTTCGTTGGAAATGCATCTTTGAGGACTTCATTTCAGACAAAAATGGCTTACTAAGAAGTAGCATTTTGACGTGTGAAAGCTGGAGATGTAGAATTTTCTGTGTACGCATGCATATGTGTGAAGTAAAAAAAGTTGACGTAAGGTAACTGTGCATTTTGCATCTGCCCTTAAGCGTGCTTCTCAGTTTGAGGAACATTCTTTTCGTTGAATCAAGCTGAAGGATAAGTCCCCGTCCCTATATAATACCATACGATAGTCAAACAAGATTAAATTAGAGGTGTTGCTTTATGAGCGTTCAAACTTGACATATTTACTGCTTGATTGAAGGTTGCAGTGAGGTGTGCGAGCACTCCCTCGTCAGCAGATTTCGATGAATGATTCAGCTTTTTCGAACCATATTACTTGGGCTTAATCGAGACAGGAATCAACCTGATTAACCCGATTACACAGTCGCTTTATTGTGCTGGGTAGAGGACACAAAGTCCTACATTGTGAAGACACAGCCTCTGGTTATTTATGATTGGGATTAGTGTAACAATCACGCTTGTAAGGAGGATATGAAACCCACAGGGAATATCTATGGCTCATTTTTCTGCCATTTACCGATTTCCATTGAAAAATCAATCAATTTTAAAATAAAGATATTTATTTGCATCAGGTTTCATCAAAGAAAATACGGGACCTCTGATGAAATTATTTATTTCATGCTCTAAACATCGGGATACTAATTGAATTGATTTTCGCCCTGATTTTACCTCCCCCTACATGCGGAAGTGAAGTTGATCCATTTTCTGCTACAGTGAGACACTGATTATTTCAGGACCCAAGCAGAGAATAGGATTAATCTCAAAATAAGAATATGAGAACATAAAACTGCAACTTGATTGGGGTCAGAAATGAGCGTTGGCACTGTACCCTAAACCTTTGACCCAGAGAGCGATGTCAGGTGGGAGGTGTTCATTAAGAGATCCCTACCTAATGCGCTTTGAATGGAAGAGAGGTGGAGGACAAAATCCACCTCGTTCCGTGTTCAAAAATGTATCCCTTGTACAAAATTCCCTCTTTGGGTTTCTCTTATCCTTTAAGAGATGTATGTAGGTACACAACCCTCCTTCTGAGTAGATTTTGCCTCGTGATGGGCTCCCTCAAACTCACCGTGTATTCTGTGTTGAATATGTTTGTGTTCAGTGGCGACTGTTAAGCAGAGCCAAAAACCGATCCGTAAGATGGGATGGCTTCGCAGTGGGATTTCGATGTCAGAGTGGAACATTGTTTGTACCTCGTAGTCAGTACCTCCCCCGCTGCACCTGGCGATGACTGCGGTGCTCAAACGAAGGCCTGCTCGCTGTAACAACACACAAGATGCGAAACCGTGAAGTGACGTCACAGCATTGAGAGGTGTTTTGCAAGTGACGCCATCCAACACCTGTTTGCGCTCCATTTTCTTTTGATCCAGTCCCAACAAATTCCAGCCAGTGTCTCGGCCGTAGACGTGATCAGAGATGGCCACACACAAACACACGCACAAAGATGAATGGGAGAGTAGAGATTACATGTCAGCCAGGTCATGTCTGTGCCTTTTGTCATGCCTTTTGAAACCTAATCATCCATATTCTGTGTCACTGGTTGTGTTTGTCTTTGTGCATGTGCATATTTATGAATACTGGTGTAGCTGATTTTTCATCTGTTTGTTTCTGTGGGCAAGCCATCTTAAAACGGGGATGTTAACTGGAGGAAACACTCCTCTGGCACTTGATGTGTAGACACGCTGACACAAATGATGGACGAGACATGCGAGCAAGGCCAGATGAAGTTAGTTTAGCCTCTCCAAGTCACACTGACCCTGAAAACCACAGCAAGACTTATTCTGGGAAAGACCTTTTTACAAAAACCTAACCATCACTCATTGTGTTGTGCACCGACGCCAGTGGGAAAGCAACAAAGCAGAGGACAGCGTGACCGCAGCTTCAGACCTCTTCGAGCCTTCAGGCCCACAACAAGGGCTGAAGCCTCGGAGCAGTAAATCAAAACGATTCCTCGGAGAGCCTCCTCTTGCCAAATTCATCCGTATTTTCTTGGGAGATCTTCTGCATAACACACAGCAGACGAATAGAAACCGCAAATTCTGAGAAAGCATTTTCATGTGAGTGATGGTGGCAACGAGGATGCCAAATTCACGTTTTCCAAGAAATGTTTTGTTTCCGACTTTTGCTTTTTGCAGGTGCTACAGCGGGGGTTGCGCTGCATCTTGGCCCAACCCCGTATTTGGTTAGAAGAGGGCCAGTGTACACTTTTATACTTTTAGTGAAAACACATCGGATTTAAAAGTATTTTTTTGTTTGTGGGATATTGGAAATACAGGAATTTCTTAAAGAGAGTTAAAGATTGGTGTAAATCCCCTTACCACGTGACACCATATTGTTATGGATCAGATTTGAGCTGCCTCCCTCTGAGAGAAAGACCACCTCACAAAATTTATCTTCACCGCAGGCCCTTTACGTACACCTCACTTTACAAAATACAAGCGATTTGCCAACAGGTTTTAATATTCAGGTTCCATGAATTCATAGAAAAAAGCACTTGTTTTTTGAATAGAATCGGCAGGCGCACCAAAGCTTTTCCAACATCTGGATCCAATGAGCTGCCTTTGTCCAATCCACAGTAACCAGGGCCACACAGATGTGCTGACAGGGTTTTAGCCAATCTGCCATCTCACGTACTGCTTCCTATAATCCTTCTCCTTCACCAAACCCTGCAGCCTTCAGAGCTCTTCAAACGCCTCATTTCTGCTTGTTTTTCATCCTCTTACCTTGCGCTATAGTTTTGTGCGCAGATCACAGCCCCCTGCTGATTTGCGGTCTACAGTTCCCAAACATGCGCCGCCCGATGTGTAATTTGGTGTCGGTGACTGCAGTTGCTGTTTCGTGGAAATAAACGTGCACAGTCATCTTAACAAGTTTGTGAATCAGAGCAACCACAGCCACATAGTTTACAGTAAAAGGCAATTTCTGGCTGAAAAAATATTGATTGGCACAACAATTGTTTTGACTGGAGCCCGTAAACAACAAATTACGTTGTTTTGTTTTTTTTGTTTTTTTGCTTTTTTTTTTACTCAGATACCGCACTGATGTGGTATCGTTGCACTTCCCGTCCCACACACAAAATAGAAATCCGACAGTGCAGCCGTGACCCAGACATTATTTTCCTGGGATTTTCCCTCGGTGACACTTGACTTTCTGTAGAACGTGCTCTGCTTAGATCACTGCTCATGCTGTTTTCCCAGTTTTCTATTTATTCCAAACAAACACTGCTGCCGATGCCAGACACATGAAATACACTGTTTCCTGTGCAGCAGGCAACAGTTCTTTATAAAGAGTTGACAGGAGAGTTAAAAAATGGACAATTATTCCTATGAATATGTCACTTTGTTATGCTTAAACAGCCATTAAACATACTAATAATACAAAAAAAAAATCCAATATATCCTATTCATTAGGTTTTTCTCAGCAGCTCTCTCTCTAACAAGTGTTGTGGGAAATCTACAGAAGTCACCGGCTATGAGCTCCACCTGTTTTGCACTAGAACACACGCACACAAACTTGGTTGGAAAGTCAGGCCCAATTTCTCCCACATGGACTCTTGTCTCTAATTCTTTCAGAAAATCAAGTGCTCACTGTATTCTGGGAATTGACTCTATCTCTGTGTGAGTGTGTGTGTGTGTGTGTGTGTGTGGGGGGGCAATGCATGCTGCCTCAGCACATTTCCAGCGGTTTGCTCAGCTTTGTCGCTTACAGTAAGCTCTGGCTGTGTCATATGGCCCACATCAGTCACACAAACTACTCATCTGCTGATCTACAGTGGGCTGAACACAGCCAGAGTCATAACTAGCAGCAACAAGTCAACCCACGGTAGAAAAGCAGTTTGTACTGTCCTCATCTGGGTTCCATCATGTCCAGGGTACCTCCACATCCAGGAGGCATCCTGATCAGAGGCTGAACCACCTCAGCTGGCCCATTTGGACGCAAAGGACCAACAGTTCTGCTCAAGCTGGGTCTAGATGTCGGACATTGCTTGGGGAAGCTCGTTTTTGGTTGTTGATTGTAAACCCATTCTTTCAGTCATTTTCAAAAACTCATGAACCTTGGTACATACGTTGTCTGGTGAATTCACATAGCATTTGCATTACTGCGGATGCTGCACGTGTCAATTTCAGGCTCCACCTAAGGCTCGCTCGTTCACAATTTGACGGTCAACTGAGGTCATATTTCTTTATCGCCACCATTACATCCAACCCATGGGTAAGAAGTGCTGTGATATTGAGCCACTATGAGGCATGATACACTGCAAATGCAGACTCTTAGTCATAGAAGCAGCTGCTTCGGAGGCAAAAAGCTCACCGGTTGTTTTAGATCTTCAAGAGTCACAGGTTTTGGAAGGTTTTCCAAATGGAAAACAAATGGCTAAGAAGGATGAAGGCACTGTTTTTCCAGAACCTTTTGGAAAGTCAACTAGCAAATAGCTAAGCTCAGAGAAAAATCATTAGACTAAAAAGATCAGTACGTACGTTTTGGCTGACTTGATTTGTGATTTGCCACCTGAGTTAGACGTTAGAGGCAAAAAAAAAAAAAAAAAAAAGATACTTCCAACCTTTGAAAATGTCTTGCAGCACAGGCTTTCAAGGTATCACTTTCACAAGGATTACTTCATTGTCTGGCAAACTTTTTCTCCCCTGACTCTCTCCTGTAATGCAGCACGTTAGCCCGAGGTCCTGGGGCTGGAGAGAAATACAACACTGGAGCATTGTTTCCCATAGATTGTATCGCGGCTCTGAACCATTTTTGTGCTGAGGTTGCTTCTTTTCCCCGCTTTTGATCATTTTCTCCGTTCAGACATCGCTCAGATTGGCTCCATTATCTCCTCCAGAACAAGTGCAGCAGCAGCAGCTTCAGTATCTTTTGACAGATGTCAAAGTAGGTCAGGATTTGAAAGCCAAGCTGCAGACAGAAGCAAAGGAACAATGGTAGAGAAGAAGGAGGGAATCACAGATGAGAGGGGAAAGGATGGATGGACTTGCACGCTGCTGTACGTGAATTGTAGAAGAAGAATAGCTCTCAAACTTCTTGAGAATCCAGAGGCAAAGCTGTATTTATAGATAATAACTTAAACATGTTTCATAATGTTCTTACTTTCATGCCAACTTCCATATTATCAAAGTACGCGTCTTTTTTTCCAAATAATGTACCGACAGGCGTTGAAATGGCACAGGTACCCGAAGATTTATACCAAAATAAAAGCGTTGTTGCCAGAGAGGGCGAGAGTGGCTGTGTTTCATCATTACGACATGACAAGCTTGTTTTTTCAGTGGTGAAATTTTATTTTGGTGTCATGCCAAACATATGTTCATCCAGCATAGGATTACATGAC
This sequence comes from Xiphias gladius, assembly GCF_016859285.1. NCBI lineage: Eukaryota > Metazoa > Chordata > Actinopteri > Istiophoriformes > Xiphiidae > Xiphias > Xiphias gladius. Next base: position 4,872,593 of record NC_053412.1, read on the forward strand.
ACTATGTTGTTAGTAAAAACATCAAAAATACCAGATTCTTCTAATTAAACAAATTCAAAACAAACAAAAAAACATCAACCACAACATTATGTGAAATAAATACTCCACAATAAAAAACAAAAAATACTTTCAATTATTTATGACTTCCTTTTATTTATTTAGTTATTTTAAACGATTGACCTGCAGTTTGGACTACAACTCAGTTACAAAATGAAAAGACAGGCAAAGGTTAAGAATCATTGAAACAGAGAGAGAGAGGGGCTGTTGCTGGGAGAGATGAGTGTTGATAAGATTTGTGTGTCCGTCTCTCTGTCCATACTGTTCCTCTTTAGCCCGAGGGCCCCGCCGAGGCCCCCAAGACCCAAGTTTTGCTGGGTGGTATTCTGTTACGAGCCTCTTGACACAAACAGGTAGGCAGTGAAATGCATACATCTTTTTCCACCACAGGCATGCTCTTTTTTTTTTTTTTCTTATACTGCTGCTATATAGGAGCTGGAGGCAAACCAGCACTGCAAGGTGGGGAATGTCCGAGCATGAGCAGCATGACATCATTTGGCTGGTGGATGTTTGTTTTAAGTCACTACCTTTCTGTTTCCTGGCTGCGATTCAAGCGCCCGTCTCCTCAGTTCACAACACGCCTTCTGAATTATACATTAATGGACATTTCGCCCAAAAATTACAATCAAACAAATTACACCAAGAGGTTTAAGGTCAGCGTTACTGGAGCTGGTGGGATCCCAAATGACATGATCTGGCCTCACAGAAACCTAAACTAACGGTGCATTCAGGTGCTCCTCAACAAGTCCTTAAATCAAAAATTTGCAAGCTTATCACCTAGGATTGTCCTAAATTGCCAAGTTTATGTTAAATATATGCATATAGATTAACATTTTCTGTAATACCCTGTAATGAACACAATCTTCATCAGCAGACGTAGTTTGCCCAGTTGTCATGGAGTTGTAGATGTTTAAAGTCATAATATGTCTGCAGCTCCCTCAGAATTCTGGGACCTGTGGTTTTAAATCACACTTAACTCACATGGGGGTCACCAAATCAACCAAGACTGAAAATTTAAGGATTATAACTTTATCATTTTAATGCTTTTTAATACACTTCCATTTTCTGACCACTCTAAAATACGTCTCATCCATGTTGGCTTAAAAGCTGAGGTTCGTTATTACCTCCACCGGGGAGGTTATGTTTTCACCCGTGTCGTCTATTTGTTTGTCAGCAGGATTACGCAAACTACCGCACTGATTTGCACTGAAGTTGGTGGAGGGATGGGGCATGGGCCAGGGAAGAACCCAATTAATTCTGGGACAGATCTGGATCATTTACTATGAATGATGGGGTATGTTGTTTGACACTGGCCTTGGCGGAGGTCTGTGCTCTCTGAGTGCCGTTTAGTAGCTGTTCTGGTGATTTCCAATCATATCACATGATCGACATTGAGACATGAAGTTGATGGTGTTGATAGCAGATGGAGCCAACATGGATGAGAAGTTCTGAAAGTGCTCAGGGATTGGAGATTGGAAATTTACAATTTCATGGCAACCAGGCAAACTTGGAATGTGATCAAAAGCTCCAGAACAGCTACTAAATGGACCATGTGGCGAGACTGTTTTTTCAACTGGAGTTTGATGCCTGGTTGCCATTATTTACATTTACCAGGGGCTTTTTCACTGGTCTTGTTGTGGTGATATATTTAGCAGTGATCAATGACCATTTGAACACAAATACCTGACCAGTGGATATTCCTCCTCAATCCATTATATGGCACATTTAGTCTAGAATTATGGCCCTTGGAGGATTCAGCCCCTGAAGGTGAACACAGCTCAGGGTGTCACAATAGGTTTATTTACCCTGAACCGATCGGTACATGACGTTCAGTTCAGTATGTGACTTTCTTTAGTTAAGTATGTCATGTGAACCAAATCACATTAACCTAATACGTTCCAATCAGGCCTATACCTTGGCATGTGTAAAATGTAAAGAACCCGCTCGTCCACACAGGTGTTTCCAGTTACCTTGGCTAATTGGACCTCCCCTCAGGTTTAAGGGAGATGCAGCTACACTGAGAATTACGAGAGGTACCTGGATACAATGTCCCAACAAGAACGTTAAAGGTGCAATTTGTCCCATTCTAACAGGTGCACCAGGGCTAACAGGAGAGTCGGGGAGAAGTCAAGAAGTCAGTACATGCTCACACAGTCCTGAGAGGACCTCTAATCAGCAAAAGTAAGTGAAAACACACTTGTGTGGATGCACCATGTGTGCAGGGCCTTTAAATTTTAAAAGTGCAAGTTCCACCCAGAAATCTTTGGCTTTGGCAGTGGGTCAGCTGTTGTCTGTTAGCTAAACAATGCTAGTCAGTTTAGCTCCTGGCTCCATTGCTCGTATAGTGAGTGTCATTGATATGGGAGCGCAAAAGGAAAAGCTGGACTTTAAGAGTCGTTTGGGAGTTTCACAGCATTGTGGTAAGTTACAGCAACACTGGACTAAGAGTGCAGGAATGGCTGAAAGCTGCGTGCCAACATTACTTAGCCAAAGGTGAACATACCAAACTGTGAGGCCAAGGTAATGTACTGAATTGTGTATTTGTGTACCGTTACATCCCTGACGACCAGTATGTCGCTTAAGGAATTTATACTCACTAATATAGACACCCCAGGCATTAAACCTTCCAACAGATCTGACATGGATACCTCAGCACATATTTAGTCCCTGGCTTAATTGCCAAGGAAATCCCCAACCTGGCATTTCTATCCAGAGCGGCTATATCCACCATCTGTGCATCATATGGCCCATATATACTGACTGACTCAGATCCAAACTATACAGGAAGCCCAACCTTAACAGACCTAACGGCGGGGTTTACGAACCCTAGCAGCACTTGGACCACAGTTCCTCTGTGTCTCACATCTGGAGAAAACAAAACATATTAGCATTGCCAATATGCCTCTGGGTCATAAATCATCAATCTATGAATAAGAGAGAGACTCAGGATGATCTTTCAGATGGAGTTTTTTGTTTTTTTTTGTTGGAACCTGTGAAAGACAGATGTGTGGTACAGGTTTGAATCTGAATGGCGCTCTTTCTTCCACTCTAGACAGGTAGACGAGGGAAATGAAAGGGGTGAGTGGGCGACGCTGAGCTGACCTTTCCGCCACGTGTGACGTCATATGACACCTGATACAACGCAAAGGTCGAGGGCAAAGGCAAACAGGGTTCAGATGATCTGAACAGAGCTTGTTGACAATGTTTCGCAAAGTGGGGAAGGGAGAAAAAGGAAGTGAAACTTCGTGAAGCAAAGGAATAAAAGCTTTGATCAGTGTGGGTTTTTAAAGGTCAGTTTCAGTGCTGACTGACGTTATGAACATCTGAACATGGATTTATGAACTTGTAGGACACTCCATTTAAACTGCAAAATCAAGATGAGGATCAAGATAAGGGGGGATGTCAACAAGGAATCAAATAAAACTAAATAATTTTGAAATTATACACAGCCTTCACAGTCTCCTCCAAGAAACTGAACGTCACCGGGGTCGAAAACATTAAATTAACTTATCTTGGATTCTGCTGGGACTCTGTTTACTAAAAACAAAAACATGCTGATCATGTACAATCCTCGGACATATATTGCCATCTGCCAAAACATCAAGTGAATTATGAGCGTTTTGTACTCAGTTGCACTCCATGAGAGCTGACCATTTATCTCGCTGGACACTGACCTCCCCGAGTCATAATGTAAGGTCAATCTGAGTGCAGTTTGCCCTGATCTGGACCTTTATACAGCGAGTCACTGTGTCTTTTGAGAATACATTCGTTATGGTTAAGACAGCATCGCACAAATATTTAAAGCTACAGTACTTTGGCAAACAAGAGAAATCAAAAAGATATCTGAGGGGAATTATAAAGCTTTCTTGTTTCACATGCATGAACCCACCCTTAACTTTGGAAAATTGTTAGGTTTTCTTTTACAATAAGAAATTTGGTGCCATTATACAGTCAAATTTCACCAAGTAGTTTCTGACAAAGAACAGATAACGCACATTAGGGTTTTGGGTACGGCGAGGTCTATCTATTGTATCCATCTGGCAGCTCCACGGGGGAACAATGAAAACCATGTTTGTGGTCATCATAAGTATCTGAATACTCTAATTGCATCTGAACAAGTATTTAGATTTTGGCAAAGATCAAGATCTGGGACTTCTACTTTCAGCGACCAGTTCCAAACATGAACACCCTATTCCTGGAGTCAAGAAATCAAACTAGGAATTCAAGTATCGTATGCCGGTGTACAGAAAAGTGGAGAATCGGCAAGTCTGCTTATGTCTGGTGACAGATATGATGATAGGAGATCAATAATGTGGAGTTTAACCACGGCACCCTCATCAGTATGTGGATCAACACTGTAAAAATGTCAGTCTGAGTAAGAGCAGGAAGTTAACTGAGTCGGAATCTGTTTCTTATCGATTCCGTGACCAGGGGAACAGGCAAAAATCACCACATATTTATTTAGAAGCCATTTTGAAAGAAAGAAAAAAAAATCTCATTAAGGGACCGGTAATAAACTGGTCATAATCTCTCCACTGAAATTTGGTCCATAAAAGCAAGTTTTGCAAAAAAACAACTGACAACTTACGATAAATCTTTATCTTAACAACTCATTCAGTCTTGTTGAGCCTGATTTTTTATTTATTTTTTTTCTAAAAACAAGACAAACCACAATTCCCACTTGATAATCAGCATGTGACACGAATTCAGTTGACCTGGCTCACATTTTCTTCTCTTTTTCTGCCAAGCTGTTCCTCTCTTGCTCAGTAGTAAAAGCCCCATTTATATATGTGACTCTTCCCCAGGAGGTCTGTAAACTCTAAAACATTTTTCTCGAAAAATGACTTCTAAAGCCCGCAACAGGGCTCGGAAGTTCAAACAGCCTCCTCAGCAATTTAAATTAAGTGTCCAGAATCTTCCCTCTTGAAGCCTGATCTATATGTTTCTGATGAGAAATGATCTGAAACAGCTAGAAGACAATGGTTTGTTTTTTTTTTTTCACTTTATCAGGCTGGGAATACGAAATGGCCACTCTGCGGCGGGAGAGAGAGGCTCGTATTCAGTCTCCTTCGGGAGCATCGTCTCGTATCTGGCAGATCTGGAGACATGCCAGCACCCGCCCTGTGAAATCAGCATCTCAGCGCACGGAGTTGACAAGTGCGCCTCCCCCTCCAAACGTTGTTTGACATACCCATCGTTATAGGCTTCGCCTCTGGCATTTTCTTTTTTAAAAGGCAAGCTCAAAGCCACAGATTATACATTCTGCTCACAAACCGTGCGGGTAAAATAACCTACGGAGAGCAGCGCGACTGTGGGAATCTCTTTCTTTCTCATTTGGAGACTGGCGGCCTGCGCGTAAACGGCACCGGGCATCACCGAAGGAGAGATACGTGGTGCTTGGATGTTTTATTGCCCTTTTATTGAAATATATTGGTGACTGCGAGGTTGAAGGACAGCGCGAGGGGGGAGCAGTGTGACGGTCTCTGTGGATTGCGAGCATCGGATGCGCTGACATTTGGGACTTGAGCGCGCAAGGCACCTGTGGATGCAACAACCCCCCCCCCCCCCCCCGATGGTTGGACTCAGATCTTTTGCAAAGAAAGGATTCGCCACAAGATTTAGTTGATAATCGTTGCGGTTTCGGTCAAACACCCCTCCGTTTAGACGAGAAGCGCACCATGCTGCTGAGCGTCTCCCTGCTGGTGCTTCCCCTGCTGAGCATGCCCGGCTGCGGCTCGTCGTACGTGCCGTGCGAGCCGTGCGATCAGAAGGCCCTGTCCATGTGTCCGCCGGTGCCGGTGGGCTGCCAGCTGGTGAAGGAGCCCGGCTGCGGCTGCTGCCTGACGTGCGCGCTCGAAGAGGGCCAGCCGTGCGGCGTGTACACCGGGCCGTGCACGCGCGGGCTCCGCTGCCTGCCCAAGAACGGCGAGGAGAAGCCGCTGCACGCGCTCCTGCACGGCCGGGGGGTGTGCAGGAACGAGAAGCTGTATAAACTGCTGCATCCGTCAAAAGGTAGGCCTGTGGAGAGATGACTGATTCGGACCCCAGGGACCGTAATCACTCAGGTCACTGACTTTAATTGGAACATTGATTAGTTGAATTAATTGAGTCATCAATTCATTTTTATTCATTTATTTATCCATAGTTGCTGTGAACCCTCTTTTTTTCATAGCTCCTCATTACCCTTTATATTCCACCATATGACACTATGGTGTAATCACTGCACTAACTTTGCAGTGCTCTCCTTGGTTAACCAGCGCTTGTCTGATATTTCTGTCAGCTCTGATAGTATTTCTGTTGCATTTGCATCGCAGAAATCGTGTTTCAACCGCAGATCTAAAGGGGCAGCGGTGCCAGGAAATAGCAAGCAGCTGGACAAAGATGTTACCCCTCCCTTGTCAATGCAGGAAATTTTAATGAAGCCCAACAAGTGAGGCGCACCAAGAGTCAGCCAGTGATGCAGTGGCAAATTAAAAAATGGACCTCTAGTAGGTAATCGCCAGTCCAAAAATCAGTTAGTGTTTCTCACCCAGTCAGAAAACTTCATTCCATCAGGTTCGCTTTGGAATGATTTGGTGTTTACTAAAGCTGGGGGATAGTGAGTTCGGATGCCCGCCCTGTCTCGCTGGGAGCCAGCGAGGCTGATATGGGTCAACTCGCAGCCCTTTTTTTAAGACGCGTTGACACCTGTCATTACCAAGGCACACGACTCAAAAAGCCCCTGTGTGCCTTGACCCTGTGAACTCTGTCAACAATTGGTGCCGAGTGCCGATCAACCTGTCATCCTGGTTTTGAAAGGCCCTTGTGGGGCTGCGAGCCGTAAATCAGTAGGTTTCGTGTGAGTGGCCCATCGCCTCGGGGCCCCCCAGCTGACATAAAACAAGGGAGAAGATTACAGGTGGTGCTCTGCGAGGCCCCTTGTTGGCTCCTTTGAATGGCAGTTCAGGGACATTCACTGTGTCTGCTCAGACGCACTGAGGAGAGCTTTGTGGGAAATCTTGGCTTGTGGCACTTGCACCCACTCTCTTCGAGTTGTGAAATCGTATTTTACCATCTTCCCCTCGTCTACAGTTTCTCGTCTCTTCTTTTTCCTTTTTGTTGTCTTTTAGCCTTTCTTTTGTCAGTTCCACTGCACACCCCTACTTTCTTCATCTACCACCTGTACCTATTCCCACACCTAACCCACCTTTTTGTCTCCGGGTCTCTATTCTCTCCCACCACACTGCTTCGTCTCCTCTTTCCCTTGCCTGGTTACTTTCCCTCCTCATCTTTTCCACCCTATTCCTCGCTCCCCGTATCCCTAGTTTCACCCTTTCCATTCTGTCTTGTGCTTTATTTTCCTGCAGATTGGAGTTTCAGTGTTGAGGCAAAGCTACTCTGGAAACATAAATAATCTCACTGGCTGTGTGAAACCTCAGTGGGCTGAGCCAAAGAACCAAAGTTTTTCTGGCTAAGTAACATTAGCATGAAGTCCAGTAACAAATGGCAGAAGATAAGAGGGAGGCATTGAAATATTGCCATATAGATTTATCAGAAATTAGTGCAAAGGTAAGCTTGTTCCCTAGCTACCAGTCTGACATTTACAGTCCATTTTTAATAGTTTTTTTTTTGTTATCAGGATTCCCCTTTCTGCCATTATATTTTACAGTTAGCCAGTTTGCACACCAAAAAAAAATGTCTTTGGCTGCGCTCATTTAACCTGAATGAGTGGATCATTTCAACATTTCAATGTTGAGAGCAGCTCTGCATCTGACAAATTATTGTGTAACAAAAAAGAAAAAAGTCCCATCTTCTATTCATCTCCCCTTCCCCTTTCCTCCCGTTCCCACACTATCCTCTGCTCCCTCCCATCGTTCTCTTTTAGTCCCACCCTGGTCTCTTCATCAGTATCATCGCTCCCCTCCCTCCCCGTCTCCATCTCAGCGATGCGGGCAGGCCCCGGCTGTGCAGTGATTCAGCAGAATACAGGATGCGCGTGGGTTACTGATCCCCCGTCTGTCTGCCTGTCAGCTAGCTTCTCCATTAACTCCACGTCTCCTGCTGGGCGCACGCTCGACGCATAAATTAAACAAAACCTTTATGCACTCTGATAAACACACACAACACATATCAGAATTACAGAAGATTTACTGAAAGAGCCAAAAAAAAAAAAAAAATTGTATGCATACATACTGCAATGTGCATTAGGAGCTGCTAAAAGATTAAATGTGCATTTTCAAAACATCCCTAAGTATAATTGAAGTATGATTTTTGCATTAATCCAACAAGGAGTGCATTTTGAGCATTTTGCTCATTTATCATGTGTCAAAGATCAGGAAACAGAAAAAAAAAAAAAAAAGGGAGTATTTAGTTGCCTTTCTGTCATGCTCACAAGTGCATGTGGCACCGTGAAACTGTAAATTATAGTTAAAGTTCCTTTGTTAAGAAAGGAAAGAAGGATGGAACAGGTTTTCTGTCACTACTCCCTGCAGGGATCCAGCTCTCCGGGCTCACCTGGTCTCACAATTCAAACATGAGGCGAAGAGAGAAAGAGAGAAAAAAAAAAGAAAAGAAAGACGTGATCAGTCAGCACAGGTCAGATTAGACAAACTCGAGGATTAGCAAGCGAATACTTGATTGGACTTATGCTGGCTGCAGACCTTCCTCAGCGTTCTCTGGAAAAAAAACAGTGTCAGCAGGAATCTGGAGGGAATCTCTCTCGGTTTTTCCGAGAACCTTTCATTATGGGGACTGATGACATCATCATGATCTTCATCATTATCACTGGGAGGGGAGGGGGGGTTTAAGCGTAATTTGCAACAGGGCACTGACCTTGTTTCACCGCCCGGTTAGCTTAGTAGCTTAGCGATCACGTCAGTGCAGAAATAGAGGGGTTTATATGCAGAGTTTACAATCTGCCAAAATGAAACGGAAACACGTGCGTGACATAGCAGTGGAAATGGGCCAACTGCAGCTTAGGACACATACAAGGATAAGGCATGTTTAAAGCTATAGATGAAGTGAAATATCAGTTTTCAGTGCCTTTGGGAAAGGAGCGCTGGCCTCGACACGGACGTCGTGGTCGTATGAATAGAGGGTGGGACAAGGAAGAGGGGCGAGGGCTTAGGTTTGCACAACTGTGTGCGACTCCCCAAAATTTAGCAAAGAGCTTTATTTTTGAACAGATGAAAGGTGCGTGTACGTGAGGGCTTCTGTGGGGGTTGGGACCCAAAATGGGCTGCGGCTGTTTCTGGTGGCTTGCCACATGACAAGTGTAATAGCATGTTTTCATGAGCCTGGGTGCCAGGGTGAGACTAAATATCTCATTTAGGTCACTGGCTATAAAAGTTTTAAAACCCCTGGTCTGCATATACCCCAAAGTGGCAACCCGACTTGCCATAAATGTAGGCTATGTTGTCCAGTATGTCAACACATCCAATCTGAAACTGGCCGGCAGCCACTAACTGTGCTAAATAAGCATTTAGCTGGTAAAGTGGAATCATCACGTTGTGTTGTGACGTTTCCAAATTCGACACTTCTGTCCTGTGCCCTCATGCGTCTAGCTCGACTGTTTAATTTTAGCCACTCAAATAGGTACATTTCCAGGTGGGAGCCATCATAGTGCTTTTGATTTTGACCCCTCTTCAGACCGGCTCTTGAAGGCAGCAGAAAAAGGCTTTGAAGCCCTGTTCGCACAGGACCAACATTACACCTGTGGACATTAAGTTGTTTGTAATAATTGGTATCATTGGTTATTTTAATCCTGCCACATCTGTAATTTGTAAAGTTCCGGTGTAAATTACCGACCATACCGTGGTGAAGGCAGTTCTCCTCTGATAATAGTAATCCTGCGTGAAATAAGCTTCAGCTAACTGAAGCTGCACTATTTTGGTACACATTCTTGTTCATTGCTTTTGTAATTGTGTTTGTATAATAACCCTAGAAAGCGGTAAATTGTGAATTAGCAGTTTTATACCAATTTCAACTTTTAATTTAAGCAGTAATGAAAGCCCATATCACGTCCACTGGCGCATGCACAAGTGTAATACAATACACGTTCCTGCCAAATGCGGAGGGCTGCACGCAGGCTGTATGATGTCCTTCAGTTTGACGCTATCTCACCGATGACAGTCGCTGGTGGTGATACACCAAGAATAGAATAGAAAAAGAAAACTGCTGATGAATGTAAAAAATTGCAGTTTTCAAAATATTTGAGCAACCGGCTCTGCACAAGTTTTATAAGGAAGGAAATGCACTCAGCTCTTTTATTAGGCCTCCAGGAAGAAAGCGGCGTATTTTGGTGAGAAACACTGAATGTAAATATAAGTTACTGTTTACAAGAACACTGCACAGGGTACCTTTTAGTAAACCACAAACATGCCACCGTCTCCCTCTGTCTTTGTCCTCCCTATCAGATGAATCTCACGATGACGCTCTGCTACCCGTCCCCGAGACAATGCTGCCCCAAACCAAGGTGCCCTTATATGGAAGAGATCACATCAGCAGTCGGAAGGCCCAGGCCATGAAGCATGCCAAGGAGCGCAAGAAGCAGCTGGCCAGGCTGGGACCTGCCAGCAACCTGGACTTCTCAACGCTAAGCCTGGATAAACTGGACCCTGAGTTCGTAAGTGAAGCAGAGATCACAAAAATGCATACCAGAGTGAAAAAACTGACTCAGCTCAGAGGGAAGTTATTGCTTCACTTTATCGAGATTTGGAGCAATTTTCTGAACCATATTTGGTCTGGATATTGGCAAATGAACAGACGTATGCTTTGCTTTAAATCAGAAAAACCTCAGGTATGGCAACATACTGCTTCAGGCTTTATTTGTCTTGCACAATGGAAAGAAACCAGTTCTGACAAATCAGCCAAGATGCCCCGCAGGGCCACTTTCACACGTGACAACACGGTGTGAACAGAGTGAATTGCCAAATTACTAAAGTTCTCATTAGCGGAGGCATTTCCTGCCTCCTTATTCTTGATATCTGGGGCTTTTCACAAACCTTCAAGGGCATTTTGAGTCATAATTTTTTAACTCTGGTGCACAAACACAGATTGTGATCACGCAAACATTCACACACGTGTCTGTGTGTGTAGGGGCCCTGCAGGAGAAGACTGGATAATCTCATTCAGAGCATGAAGGACACTTCTCGGGTCTTGGCTCTCTCCCTGTACATCCCCAACTGTGACAAGAAGGGTTTCTTCAAGCGCAAACAGGTACGGATACATCGTATCATGTCATGTCATCTATCAAATCAGACAGTGGTTGCATCCCATTTGTAACAACAGAATTCTGGTTTTGAGGCAAACGCAAAACCTTTTAAGTCTGCAATTAAGCAGAAATACCAAAAGAAACGATTAAAAACCACTTTTTATTTGCAGTGTAAGCCTTCTCGTGGTCGAAAAAGGGGCATCTGCTGGTGTGTCGACCGGTTTGGCGTGAAAATCCCCGGCATAAACTACGCTGGGGGCGACCTGCAGTGCAAGGATCTCGACAGCAGCAGCAACAGCAACGAATGAGAGCTGAACCGGTCGTACCCGTTGAGCCCTGTTCTTCTAAACACCTGCCAATCAAGCTAGCACACTTAATGACTGCCAATCAGGAAAATATGGCACAAATGCTTATGTATGGTCAGGTGTGATGGACTGCGTTATAGTTTTTTTTGTTTGTTTGTTTTTTTTTCCGAGGGGAGCCAAACTGAAAAGCTTGCTTAGATGAAAATCTGCAAATATAGTTCTTAAGTCTGGCTCCCCACTGACTGTGTACTATGTTGGAGGTTAGCTAACACCTCTTCTCTTTATATCCATAGATAATAGAGAATTATATATATTTGTATGATACTGATAAATGTTGTGTACTGACTCTGAGTGTCAAGTTATCTACTGCTAAATTTACTCCAAGAAATAATGAGACAAGACATATTTAGATGTGGCTAAAAATCAATATTTTTGTTTTGGTGATCAACACAAAAGTCGGACAGTTAAGAGACATCGTCAATAAAATGAGTCAGTTCTCATTTGAATTAGCAATGTTTTACTAATTGTTAATCGTGTGAATGGCATCCCGATGTAAGAGGAATTTTTTTATATATCAAATTGCGACTTCTGCTATTTAATCCTGCCCTCGACCTACTGTCACTGAACACTATCCTACTTGTAGGCCACTTTACCAAGCACAAAAAGGGGGGAAGGATTCTGCAGAATTCCTGTAGGAGACTGGGTATATTATATTGTCATTGTGGGCAGGAGACAGGCGGAATCAGCTGACAGCCATTTCATATGCCATAGCCATTTCAGCATGATGATTTTTTTTTTTAACATAGATTCGGGAACAAATGAAAGTTTGCCATTTTATTGGGGGGGTTGTGTACCGGACTCTTTCTTGGCTGGGACCTGCGGGTTGTCTGGAGCCAAGAAATAGAAATCTGTTTTCAAAACTCAAGAAAGTCCACAGAAATTCAGCTTTAAATTTTGGGAAATAAAGTGAGAAATCAACAACAGAATGCTTACGATTTACGGGAATGTTTTTGCCAGTTGAAGATGCTTATTTTGTCAGTCCCAGTTAAGTCTGGTCTAAAACCTTGTCCCCACAGTGCACTTAGCCATAACTGTAGCTCTTTATTCTGCCGCTGTCAGATGAATCTTGTGTGCTTCTGCTTGTCTAACTTAATGTTCACCAGTGAAGAAAGGCCCACATTACTTTCATGAACGAGCAATTTGGACAAAGCGTCACTCATAAACCAATGTAATTTACTGTAACAGGAGAGATATTTGACACTCCTCCTGAAAGGGCTTTTGAAGTCGTGACAACTGCGCCCACTGTTTGTAAATGTAATTTCAGTGTGTGTGTCTGTGTGTCTGTGTGTGTGTGTGTGTGTGTGTGTGTGTGTGTGTGTGTGTGTGTGTGTGTGTGTGTGTGTGTGTGTGTGTGTGTGTGTGTGTGTGCATGCTCCTGAGTGCGTCTGCATGGGTGTGTACTGTATCTATACCATGCCCTTATAGTTCTCAACTTCAAAAAGCTCTGGTTTAAATTCTCACAAGTCCAGACTGACCAAGCTACTGGCCAACACACGAGGTGCCGTGCATTTCCCTTCACAGCTCGCAAACAAATCACGTTGTTTATTTTTCCGCGTGAAGGGTCTTCACTGCCACCACGCAGGCAAATCTGTTGGCCGATGGTGACTTGCTCTCAGGGTAAATCATGTCCTTTATCCTGCGAAGAGCAAGGTGGCTAAGTTTGTATGTAAATTCAAGTGCCTTCTGCCCCATGCCACTTTGAATTTTGGTTTGCATGTGGATCCAGTGGGTTGATGAATGCGGCACGCTCCAGCACGAAAGAGGAAAACAATTTCAGGGGTCGATGTGGTCTGAAAGATTTTGTGTTTTTATGGTCTTCAGTTGGTTGCTGACAAAGATGATCACGGTCGTCCAGTCAAGCGCTGCTGAACATGTGATGACAGAGGACAAATATCTTTGTTCTATATTTCAAAATTTGCATAACATCCTTTTTTTGTTGTTGATGTTGCTATAATCTTAATGTTCAGTTAATGACTCTTATAATCTCTGACATTCCTAATGTCTAATCACTATATTGAGAGGTGAGCAGAGCTTTGACAGGGGCTCATCTGCCTATTCTTCCCAATAAACACCTCTCTGTATGTAAACACAACACAGTGACACTTTGAACATTTCAGAATCTCAATTTTAAAAAAAGATTAATGTGAACATTATGGTGAGATATTTATCAGGCGTGTAATTGATGTACTCGTTTATTTTGTAATGACAAATCACTATTTAAATAAAGTTCCTGTACTCACAAAAATGCAGATCTGCACTTTTGTCTCAAATGTGGAAACTCTGCTGAGGTGGTAAAACTGATGAGTCGGCTGGTGTGTTTTTCGTGAGACAGCTATCTCGGTGACCTTGGCACTATTAAAAGACGCTCAGGTGATGCTCCATGCAGGTGGTTTCTGCTGTCAAAACACCCACTGTGACATCACTGATTGGGGTGTGGCCAAAGGCGAAGCATGTTTTGAAAGTTTCCAAACGTTAGTGCTAGCTGTATAGTTAGTATAGCTGTGGTTTTCTGGCTCAGCTCATTTTTCGGCCACTGACAGCTGCTTATATATACATCCAGCAGATACGGAGTAACATCATCATTCATTTGGAGTCTTGTTTGTTCACACCTCATGAATGCCATTCCAATATTCCCACTCTTTTAGCTCCGTTTTGGTCTCTACCAACTCCCTAGGGAAATATCTGGCTCTTTAGCTGCTAAATTCTGCACTTCACCAGCTGGTCGCTAACTGTTTTTTGTCTGCAGTTTGGTGCTGGGCAGGTAGCTTACAGGTAGCGTAGGTTTTTAGATTTTTTTTTTTTTCCATTGAAAACACTAACGTTGCAGTTGATGAGCAACACCTTTACATTATACTTAGTCTTTTGACCCACTTTTTATATAAAAAATATAGGATTAGAGCAGCTGTAAGATCTTTTGGGTGAAATTTAAGATGTCATACAAGGTTAAAACAACAAGTTAATCATAAAGGCTTCAATTTTACTCATGACGTCACTTAGTGGGCAAATTCAGTATAAATTATTTTAAAACTGATGCTGCATGTTCATAAATCTCCATCATAGGGTTCTTCCCTGGATTTAAAACGCATGCTACAGTATGGCTATCCTGTATTTAAATTTCATTTCATTCTCAAAATGATTAGTCAAAATGTTTTTTTTTTAATTTTCTTCTAATTCCTAGACTTTCAAATCAATTCTTAAGGTGCACCTGTAGATGTCAGTTGTCTCCAAATAAAAACACAGGCACAAACTGAATTTATTACCATTTTAATAGCGTTATCTGTTAATCACTAGGCAGTCTAAAGTCATGTCCTCCCTAGCGCTGAACATTTAATGCACACTACTGCCAACACGTACTACATTTCATCTTTAATGCTGTGTACTAAAAGCCAGGTGTACTCAAAGCCTACAGCATAGCATGAGGCGTAACAGTAGTCTGCATGCTAGGACACGAAAACACACCTAAAAACACCAAATATGTTGAAGGCTTTTCATTTTTCAACACATACAGTACAAAACACTGATAACAGAGCAAATCTGAGCAAAGTCTCAATTAGTAAAGCAAAGACACTGACACTCCAGCTGACATCTACTGAATATCTATGAGGATAAGGAGTCTTATCTTTCCTGCTCCCCCTAAGAGTAATCTGCAGTTACATCCTACGCAGCAAGCTGGATTCTATCATTTAATCCTTTTTGGTGGTTAAGATTTCAAATGTCACTGTCATCAAATGAACTAGAGACACATACACACAGAAAGATAATATATAGCTTACTCAGATGTTTTTTGTTCCCAAGTACTTTACAGTTTGTTTGTTTTTTTTGTTCTTGTTTTTTTGTTTTTTTTGACGTTTCTTGCCGCGCTATATCTGGGCCATGTCAGGGAGCTCCAGCTCCAGCTCTCTGAGGTACTGGCTGCAGTTGGGGTCCCCCCTCACAGTGGGGGCCGATGGGATGGGTCGGCCGGTGTGAGGGTTGACGCACCAGCACTCGCCCCTCTGACCGTGGAGAGACATCTTGCACTGAAACATAAATTACCGTGTTTTAGTTTATTTCTGCGTGTTTGTTGTCCTTTTAGATGGTCGCGACAAGCCTTGGCTGATGTGTGCACAAAGCTATACAGCAAAAGTGTGTATGATCAGTTTTGCAGTGCACATGTTTCAATTGGATCCCCATTCTTTTCTGTGAGCACCAGTATTTAAATAGATATCTTTAGCCTGTCAAATGTCTCAGAATATACAACTGAAAGGGGAGAAATGAATTGGGGGCTGTGATGCTTTACCGACCTTTTCTCCTCTAAACACTTGCATATTATCAGGTGGATACACCCTCTCCGCTTAACACCCTTTCCCCAAAACCTCGGAGTCACCTGTTTGAGGTTATACTGCCCCCTCTTGTCACAGTTGGGGATGTGCAGGGCGTACAGGTCTTCCAGGGGACCTCGGTTATCTCTGAAGGGCATCTTGGATATCCGCTCCAGGACCTGGTCGAGCTCCTGCTGACACTGAGTCTTGACAACAGCAAAAACAACAACAACAGTCATGTTTACAGGCCTGTATAGCAACACCGGGGTGTGTCAGAGCCACAAGGTTTCAGTGACACATGGGTAAAATGTGGTTGGCCTAAAAAGTCAAAAAGTGTTCCATAATAAAGAAATCTGATCTTTTATATAACTTTTTTGTTTTTATATTAAAAAAAAATCTAATTTAAAAATGTTCAAAACTCATCCACACAACAAAAAACCATTCCAAGATACATCAACACTAAGATGTGTTTGCAGGTCAATCGGCACATTTTCGACACAGCACATAAATTCTCATAAAATGCATATGAACACATACACACACACACACACACACACACACACACACACACACACACACACACAAACACACACAATAAACCTAGAAAGCTAAAGGGCTTTCTGTAATGAGCATATGAATCATGATTCTTGCCAGTAATGAATAACAACTCTTGCCAGTGACCTCAGGTTTACCTCACAATTCAATGAAGCCAAATGTCTTGTTGGGACACAAGAAATAAAGTTTCTGGTCCAGCAATAACCTTTAAATGATTTTTATGGCAGATGGAAAATATCACAATGCTGGTTAGATAAGCCCGGGCTTCGCCCGTGAGTCCCAGCTCCGGGATGCAGAGCAGATCAGGTGCATTTAAGGTCAGTAAATATCTGCCTTTTGATTAAAGGGCAGCGGTTGGTGTGAGACGTGAATGGAAGGCAAATGAACTGGGAAATAAAGCCTTTTCTTTGTGCCATGACAGTTTTAATCCCCTTAAAATAATTATTTGGTCTTTACTATATATCCCCCTAAGCCTTGAAATTAATTCAAAAAAGCACTACTATTATTTATTGACAGTCTCAAGCCTTGACTGCACTTAGAACGATTTTTAAATATGGGAATAAAATGCAGGGAAACATCCAAACATGAACGGTTGCTGCACCAGAGGGAGGCGGCACTGCGCTCCTTTTTTCCCTCTTCAGTGGTCTGAGGAGCTGATCCTGCTGTTGTTCAGACAAATCAAGCAATTTGAACGGGGCAACTTGTGCTCTGGGAAACCGTGATGAACAATTTTCACTGTATTCTGTCATTTTACAGGCCAAGTGATTAATCAGTTAATCGAGAAAATGAAATATATGTATAGATTATAGTCGATAATATGAATACAAAGTTGCAACCGTACATTTCAGGCTTTTAGGCTTAATCTCAAAATGTTGTTCAGATCAGATGCTTTTAGCTGAGATCAATATAAACTCATATACAGTAACAGCAGTTATTCATTGGTTGCATATTTGAGTACTTCAGGTTGCCACTAGTTAAATTAAACCAAAAACACTCACTGATAAACGATTTTCTTACGAATACTGACAAATAACTAACTAAATAATAACTACAAATTTGCCAATACAAATCAAATACAGTTGTGGTGCCGCAGGATCTGATTTTGTACCACATATCCACACACACACGTATCTGATTATACATTTTTGTCCCAATTGAAAGAAAACTAAGCAGAGCGGGGAGTGGATATTGTTCGAGTCTAACCACTCTATTCACATTCGTGACTACAACACACCCAAGGCATAACGTTCCAGGGAAAAAAACATTATTAATGATGTCCTAACATTCTGAGAAAAAAAAAAAACCTAACTCAAGCATAGCTGACAAAATCAGATAGATGCCTCTCTCTTGAGTTTTCCCTGTTGATTCCCAGTCTCCAACGTGTACACTGCAGGAGCCCCTTCCTAGACTCTTCCTTTAAAACGGAAGCTCTGCTTTGCCTCACCTGCTTGGGCCGAGTAGGTTTCACCTCCTCCACCTTGTTGGTCTTCATCTTGGTCTTCATCTCCTGTCTATGCTGGCGTACGGCGCTCTCTTTGGGTCCCAGCCAGGTGGTCTCCTTACTGGGCTTCCGGATGGCCGGGATCTCGCTCACACCCTGCTCAGGCAGCGGCTCCACGGCCTCACCTGCAGTTGCAGAGACACCGTGTAAAATCCGTAAAAATAAAAAATAAAAAATATAAAGTAAGGATCCCAAATTTAATTTCAGTGCGGAGTAGAAATTAAATTGAGCAGGAAAGGACTTTGATTCTTGTTCAAGGACACTTTGATGGACACGTTGGCTGCTGAAAGCACTTAACCTGTGACTTTTCAGGACCGTCTCTCTCTCTGTGCACTAAGCCACTCTGCTGCCCTCCTGCAATCATTCTGGTATTCATAGATAATTTTTCAGAGCGACTGACAGTGCGGGCGGCTCTGCTAAAAAGGTTTGTGGATATGGATTGATTGGCTTCGACCAGCTGCAGGGATGATGCGGACCCTGCAGTCTGAGCTCCTTCTTTTTGACAAACAGAGAGAAATGCAAGATGCTTCATACCCTAGCATGTCCATGTTCCAAATGTCTGATAGCCCAAGGAGCCACATTATGTTCATTAATGTACACACACCATAAAAACAGTTAAAATTATATCAATCATAAAATTGGCAACAAAATGATCTTGCTTTGATGAAAATTTAAAGTTTTATTAAATACATTTTGGGTCTTTGTGCATGTTAAAGCAATGTAATCAACTTTCTCCATTTTATTTGTTTACTTTTTTTTTTTTTTTTTACTGGTAAAAGGGGGGCTTGGGAGGGAGGAGAAGCAAACATGAGAGGGTTCGGAGGGGAGGGGGTATTTTCTATTGCACCTCCCACTGTGTCTAGTGATCGGTCCTAATTAAACTGAGGAAGGTCGTCAGCTGATCCAGCTCACCTGGGCCCTCCGGGATATAAAAGCTGACCCATGAGCTCAGCTCCCTCTCAGCTGGCATCCACCCTGCATCTCTCTCTTTTCATTTGTGTGCCATTTAGGGCCTCCACAGCACAGATCCTACAACCATGCATTGCTTTCATTTCAAACATTTACACCCCCTATTGTTTATTTGATCGAGGTTCACATTTTGTGCAAGTATATTTCTTGTGTTTGTGACAATTTTCCACATTATCACAACTGACATTTTCACTAATGATAATGTTGGGGGAGGGGTATGCTATGATGTGTCCAAACCACTGTTAAAGTGCTCTGAAATGCATCAGCACAATCAATGAGTCACTAGAATCCTTTCCTTTCTCATACAGCGAAGGAACCACATGCAGCTCTGTTAACAAGCTTGTGGGCTGAGAAATGTTGGCCACCGCTGAACTTTAGTCACAGTCAGGTTTCCATGGTTGCTTTTTTCCCTAGTTATGTGATTCAGTTTCATGAGCAGATGTTAAAAGTGGTGATAAATGAACACAGCAGTTGATATCATCAGATATTTAAAAAGATGTACAATTTTCTACAACTTGTATTTGGAGGGGTACAGGATGAATTCACGGGCCCAAATTATACTAAGTTTAACAGGGCCCAGGTAGCATCTGTGTATCATTATAAATAATACCTTAGTGAACTCAAGCCAACTCTGCTTGTCATTCAAAGCTGAAAAACGTGTTTTTTTAATTTTTTTTTATTTTTTCTGATAGGTTGTTATGTTAAGTATGGGAATGTCATTAGTTTTGCAGCTATCTGGTCATAAACCAAGTTAGGATTCATCCTCTGGTGAACATGAATGTCTGTACAAAATTTCATGCAATCCAACTAATAGCTGTTGAGATATTTCAGTCCGGAGCAAAGTGGTGAACGAACCGATCGCCAGACAGACCGACATTGCCTTTCCATAAAGCCACGCCGCTGGCATGGCTAAAGACCACTCCACAGATGCAATTTGAGCCCCTCACACTGCCAAAAAGCTGGTCAGAACAGAATGATACAACAACTGAGCAGCTCACAGTGTCTTGAATGCCCCTAAAAGAAATTGAAACAGCGCTATTCCTAATACAACAAACGCTATTATGATACAACAATCAAAAAGAAACAAATTTGTCCATCGACAAACAACAAGGAATTCGGATTCAGTAATGTGGCAAACTTTCCACTGCTCTGAACCAGCAATAAATAAATTGTATGTCCTGTTTTTGTCCCTGGAACCATCATGTCAAATAGCTGTGTCCCTGTGGACGTTCAGCGATTCCTCCAGGCTGTATTCATTGACTTTGACCATCTCCACTCTTCTTGGAAAAAAAAAAAAAAAAAACCTCTCTTCAAACAATGGAACAAGCAATGTGAGAGGCCATCAGGTCCAACCGAACATGTTGTTTCTGACAACAGAGCATACTTTGGGGTTGGGTTGGGGTTTAGGATTGATGGGGAGGGAGTGGAAGAGGAGTGTCACTCCAAACCAGCCGACTTCAGATGAAAAAATGTTAAATGATGCAAATTCCTCAGAAAGCAACATGATCACATCCCAGCTCAGTTTAGCTAGTAAGAATAGTGTTTCAGACAGCCAATATACGTGCTAGAAGACTGTTTATTTTCACAGAATTTTTGCAGGAAAGCAAGTATTTCACCTATGCAAGACTTGACTTGACACCTGAAGGAAAGAAGGGAAATAAGCACAGACAGTAGAGAAGGTCAAATAGTCAGCCAGTAAGTGGATAGTTAACAGTTATGCAAGGGCCAAGCTGTAACGTGCAGACTTGTGGAAAGGCATTTGTAGGAAAGAGAATGAAAGCGGGTGTTACTGGTGGTAGTGGTGGACTGGAGAGGCATTCTCTGTGCTCTGCAAGAGGTAAATTTGACATCCGGTTGTAGAATATGATTACAAAAGGCCTAACAGAGAACGGGAGAAAGGAAATTCCAAACGAAGCAATAACAAGGTGCTGGCGCCTTTTGCCATCAGATAGATCTGGTGTTGTTGGACTTGAGTTCCCCCTATGACGCTCCACCGTGTTCTCTCTGGCTTGTCTTTGAAGACCGAGTTTCTTCGCAAAAAGGGGCAAAAGTCAACTGAAATCAGGTGTGTGCTCGCGCCAGTTGCGCAGATAAACACACAACACACTCAGGAATATTGGCAGCTGGGGTGACTTTTGTTTTGCTGTCTTACATAATCCCCGCAGTATCCAAGCGCAATACCATCACTCCCTCTCTTCTGAGGAAACCTGAGATGTTCACTCAAATACACAGTCTGGGAGCTCATAGACACACACATGAACGGACGATTTATAAGCAAGAATACTGCGATCTCCCACTTGAATGTACACACACACACACACACACACACACACACACACACACACACACTCAAACACAGGGGGTCAGGACCCCACTTTTAGGGGGCACTAGGCCTCTGCAGTACAAGCCGTCCCACAGCGGTGGGCTGGGGATCAGCAGTATCAACAGAGCAGCAGGCCTACTGTCCAGTCTACTGCTTGAATTAATCCTAACACAATGGCCTGAGAGGCTTCCTTTCTATATCTGATCCATGTCGAATTCCCAGATGGCACGTAGGCCAGAAGTCTCATGTCTGATTGTCCAGATTCTGGTCAACTGAGCAAATGGCAGACTTGGCCGGCTCGTAGAGAATGGAAAGGTTGAAAAAGGAAAGATCCGAGCACACCAGCATTCTCGCTGCATCATGTTTCCATGGATACAAATAGACCCTTGTTTCGCTGTCAGGCAAACTTGTGGGTGTGATGTCTTTCTCATGTTACAGCAGCGTGAAGGGGATGTTGACTGGTCAGCTTCGCTTTCAAACGTGAGTGGATGCCAATGGCATCAAGAAGCAGCTTCTCTCAAAAGTAGGAAAATCAGCTTCAAACGCTGAGACTTTCACTGCACATCAAACATTTAGGTAACCCTTTAATTTAGTGGGCCCCTGTAGTTTCATATAATGTCACAGAAAGGAACAGATATGTAATTGTAAATTCAAATGCTCCAGGCTGATCACTTCCAATTAATAGCGTAGCCGCGAGTCTATCAGTCAGGACACAACAGGTCGGCTAAACAGGCAAAAACCTGACATTTCTCTGCAGGAAAGTTCAACATATATGTAGTTTCACATAATAAACACAAACTGTATGAATATTAACTTGGGCTTAAATGGAGGACTTCTTCTAAGCTGTTGATGCTTTGGCTTGTAGTTTACAATGTGTTTCACCTATAACTTATGCATATACAATATGGTAATATTCAGTCTTGTTAGCTTGAAGTCACAGTTTGAACAAACTTTTACCAAATATGCACAAAATATTTTTCTGTCCCAGTGGAAGCTGAACAGTTTGTATGCCTATTTTGACTTCCAGTAGCTGACCTAACCTAAGATGACTGGTTAATATACCTTAACAAAGACATTAGAAAGGCTTTCATGAGCTCATTTGACTCCTGGTAAGTAGGAACAGAACTGACTGAAAATTGAACTATCCCTTTAAATGTAGGAATGTAGAAACTGGTAAAAATGAAAAGAGAAAAGTACATCTTCCCAATACACCTCTTAACACACCTCTTAAGTGTGAAACACAGTAAGTCATGTGCCACTTAAGAAGTTTATGAAAGGCACTGCATATGAGTAGCTGCAGTCCATCATCCATTACAAGGCTTAGTAGGACTGTTTTCCTAGAAACACAAACACAGCAGAGAGCAGATGTGTTTACCTTCCAGGCTTTCTGGCCCGCAACAGTCATCTAAAAGCAGGCTTTGGACAGGCTCTGGCACGTATGTACACACCACGGCATCCAAGACCAGGCAACTCGCTCACTACCAGCACCGCTGGGTGAACTCTGGGGCGATTGCCTGGGACCTAAACTAGCCATTCATGGGTTCCTCAGTTGTTGCGTAGCGTCACCAGCAAGTTACAGTTTTTGTTTCCCCCGTGAAATACCACAGGATTTTTTACAGATGTTCGTCATTCACATATGATGAATCCTGATTACTTTGGTGATCCCGAGTTTTCCTCTAGTGCCACCATGAGCAAAAAAAAAAAAAAAAAAAAGGGTGTGAGAGCAAGAGCATGGAGGATTGTTTGCCTCCACCCACATCTCGCTCCGTTGTTAGGGGAGGAACAAGGGAAAAACTGATAAATCAAAACCGCAACCATGCACTTTTGGAAACGTAAACAAAGCTTTTGCAAACTGATGTAACTTTTTATGATGGAAGGGGTTAGCTCGTCGACTTGTTTGACTGGATAAATGTACACATATGTATATGTGCATTTAAATATGTCTTTTCTATATATATTTGACAGATACCAAGAGATGTAAGGAGAAACAGGACAAGAGGTTGAAAATAGTTTTTTTTTAATTTCACCGTCCTCAAGAAATGGATAATAAAAATCTAGAATGGACACATAATGTATGATCTTTCGCGTTTTTTGTTTTTTTTATCATGCAAAAGTATTAAACAGTCTATGTCCCCTGCAACGCCCCATGTCCCCTTCCTCTCCAGTGTCAGTAGCATTTCAGAAAATGTTTTATTGTCTTAAATCACCCTTAACCAAAAAGGAGGGTGGGAAGTTATTCTGGATCTCAATAGGCACGAGGAGATTCTTGGCACGGGTACATATGAAGTTGACGCCCGAGGGGGGGAGATGGCACAAATGCCCCTGTTTTTGGAGAAGCCTGGGGTGGGGAGGGGGGATTATCTTGGAGCTATTTCAGTCCTGCGGGCTCCGTCTGGACGCCCCCGCAGGTACACAGGAATGCCCCTTGTTAGCTAACAATGTTATTTCAGCGACCAGATGGCACAGGAGGTTTTTTTTTGCCCTTTCCTTTCCACCTAATTTTTCCTCTCCGTGATGACATTTGTAACAGCATTGATACAACAAATCTTCTTCTGGTCTTCCCTTCTCACTGTCAACACGTAAAACTGACCCTGGGTAGGTTTGGGTAAAATTAGGGAAAAAAAGGTTGTATTAGGAATGAATAGCCAATTAACAGGATCTCACAATGAAGAAGGGGCGCCATTGCATTTGTATGGCTTTTTCTCATTCAGGTGACATTCAAGCAACCAAATATGGACTCTGTTTGGGCTTTGTTAATCAACATGCACCCTTTCGAGGTCATATATGGTATGATCCCAGACAAAACAACTAAACGCCCATCCAATCTGATTAAAGGAACTACTTTATTTGGGCCCAGGTCTCTGTGGGAACAGAATATCAAGTGATACTGTGCATAAACAGAGAGGGTAGCGAGAAACTTGTGTGTGTGTTATTTTTGAATGAGGAGACATTTCAAAAATGGACATGGAATCTTGTTGTTATTAGTAAAAGAAACTGAAACTGAAATGGAAAAATATACTTTTTGAGATTAAAAATCTTGGAATTACCCATTTTAACCAGTTCTTGGGTTGATATCTGACCCTTATTTATTGAACATTACAATTACTTTAAGAGGAAGTACCTCATTTCATCTCCTATTTTCACTACCTCACAGACGAGTCCCGGTGATTTCCCTTTGAAGTTTAAGATCTTTTATTAATCTTCAGGGTCTCAAATTGCCAACAATCATCCCTGGCTCATCGCTATCGCGTTTTCATTTGACTGAATCAGCCCCTGGATACGCTATTCTGCAAAGAAACTTGAACGTAGATATGAAGTTGCTTGTTTGAAAAACACTCGTAAAAAGAGATGCCAGTACAGTTTCCAAATGTCTGATAGAGATACTGAAACCAAGACCAGAGAGGGCTCAGTGGGAAAGCTGTACCAACATGTTGCCCTGCAGTTAGTCTGTTGTTTTAACATGTCTCAGTGGCTTTGCTATAAAGCTTAAATGTTGTCTATATTCATTTACTTTTGGACACGGACCAGATTTGAGATACGTCTGGCACAGAACTAAGTCAGAGCTTTAATTCACGTGGCGGGGCGCTGAATGCAAATGCGATTTCCTCAGGTTAGACTGATGGAACCGTACAGTATGTACGTTCGCAGCTTCTCGGTGTGCTTGCCCGCAGCGCAACAAACGCAGCCATTCGCTCATGCAGCGCACACAAACAAACAGAACAGGGATGCTCAAGGCACAAGGGGGAAAATGAGAGCGCATAGGATTTGGTTTTGGTCTCATTCGTCTTAACCAAGTGCAATTTCATATGTTCATGTTTTCAGCTCAGATGATCAGATGAAATCAGCGGCTCCACATGTCTGCGTGGTGCCAAGCATAATTTTAAGCTTTGTCTGGGCACCACAGAAACAACACGGGCTATTTGCGTCACAGTAACATCTCCTGTAACTCTGTCTCTGTAGCTTTAAGGAAAGTAGAGGTTTAAGACCATGTCGACAGCAATTAAACCTCCAAGGTGCGTTCAGAGATCTTTGAAATACTGTTCAAAATAGGAATACAATAAATGTAAAGTTAGAGCTGCAACAGTTAGTCAATTGACGGAAAATTAATCTGCAACTATTTTAATAATCTAAATATCGTTTTAGTCATCTTTTAAGCGAAACTGCCAAACTTTCGCTGGTCCTCGCTTCACAAATGTGAGAATTTGATGCTTTTCTTTGCCATATAGGATTGTAAACTGAATGTCTTTGAGTTTTCGACTGCTGATTGGACAAAACAAAACATCCGAAGACATCAGCTTGGACTGTGGGTAATTATAGCAGGGGGTTTTCACTATTTTCTGGCCTTTTACAGACGAAACAATTAATTGAGAAAATAGCCATTAGTTGCAGCCCTTATGATAATGCACTATTCACTAAAACTAATCTTAAAAAATGGAATTCCCTTGCACTTTCTGTCAAACATCTTAGTCATGATATGGCAAATCTGAGTGTGAGTCTGTCATGAGTGGCTTTTTCAGTGTGGCCCAAGCCTAATAAACGTCCCGCTGAGCTAAACAAGTTCTGTGTACTCAGGGGGCTTGTTTCTAAGAGATCCATGAAGCAATTTCTGTTACTAAATTACTGAATTACTAATATGCTGTAATTAGCTGCTTCGATAATTTAAAACGGTGAACAAAAATTACCTCTGGACTTGACCAGTGGAGAAAATGAGTCGCTACAGTGCCAGTACATTTCATCCAATCGCCATTTCATTAAAAACAGAACAAAAAGCTAAATTATTTCATTGCTCCACTCTATTAGAGCTTCACTGTATGCTTTGTTTAACAGTGCTCCAGAGATTTCCTTCATTTTTGGTATAATGTTTAATAGGCATTGAGGCTTATTTTATATGTATTTTAACAAGGAAGGAACGGCACTATTATTTTTTTCATACCAACGTTTCATCCTGAGCCTAATCAGATGTTGGGGGTCGAATCCAAATAACAAAAATTTAACAGAATTTGTCTCCTCCTCCTGTTTGTAATCCCCCTTTCACGCTTCTTCATTTCCCTCCTCTGACTGTTGTGTTTCCACCAAAGGGCTCTTCTCCTCCTCCCTTTACTCACTTCTTCTAGGTCTCTTACATGATCATTCGCGGGTCAAAGGAGTTTTGGCTCTGACCTTTGACCTCTTTGCTGTTAGCTGTAGTGCCGATCCGGGAGATCAGATCAGAGATTTTACTGTTGCTGTCGGTGCAACTCTGGACATTCAGATCAGATCGATTCTTGTTCTGTAAATCTGTGGAAACGTCACTTCTGACAAGATACGCTGCCATTTTCTTGGTGTTCCGTGTTAGAGGTTTACATCTTTAATTGATAAGTGGCTGATTGCAAAAAAATAAGGCAGAATAACAGGATGTTGTGGTTTGTAAACATCCAAATAAAGCAGCTGCAGTATTTCATCCTTTGAAATGGTTGCCCGGGGTGTCAAATCAGCTTAAGAGTCACTGCTCCCCCTGCTCAACTAAATACAACCACTTCATTATTGTACCGTAATCAGCACTTTTTCTCTAATTTACATATTAATTCCTGGAACAAAGGAGATGCAGTGATAGTGGCCAGAGCGTTAAATTTTGCTCTCAATCTTCCAAAAGAGCCTGAGAGCTGATTTCTATCGGGGATTTCATTACTTCCTCTTTTTTGCTGTGTATCTGACAAGAATTTATTACAGGAAATCAAGTCTGTAGAGTCTCAAACTGAGCCAAATGAAAGCAGGAGACTGACAGTAACCATCTGTAACACCAAAAGTCAGTTTATCATGTCTTATTACAAAAACCGAAGGGCATAAATAGAGCAGAAGTTAATGGGCAGCCTGTCAACTTATTTTGAGGCTGATACAGTAGTAATCCATGGGTGAATTTTGAAATGAATCTCAGTTTTGAACCAAGAAGAAGAAAGGTCCGTGGCCTATTCAGCCCCACTTTGATGGAAAATATATTTTTCTTTCATTTTTTGACCTTGAGGAAGCTGTTCACTTCCCTTTGACCACGCTCTCTACCTCTTGTCTTTTTCAGAAATCACTCTTCCATCTGCAACGGCGTGGCTTTTATCCAAGTCAACTCCGCATTCAGCCCTTTAGAGCCAATTTCTAAGCTTTTACTGTTTTTTGGACACATCAAACTGCATCTCAGACCTTTCAGCTTGCAAGCTGAAGCACAGCCTGACCCAAAAAAAAACCAAAAAAAATCAGTGACATCTAACAAACTGCCTGCTTGCAAGCAAGCCTTTACATGATGTGTTCATGTATTTTGTTCTCTTGTTTTGCTCTTGTGTAACTCTGAAATTCATGCCTGTTTTCTTACCTGTTATTGTTTGAGGTGGGCTACAGAAACAAACTTTTTCTGCATAAGGTTATATAAATAAGGAATTAAGCCCTTGTCACGGCCGGTTATTAAATCATAAATGTGTCGTGAAGCATTTTTGACCTTTTGTCAGCATGCTAGAGAGTCCTTGCAGAGAACAGGGTTGCCCTGAATGCCGTCTCCGGTAGTTTCTCTACGTTCCAGGAGTTCAGTGCCAAAATAAACACGTGTCAGTCTGGAGGTAAACTCTGACAAAGCATGGATTTGGAAATGAGTAGAAATCACACCCCGGCTGGCTCCACTGGACACTCATTGACTGTGTGCGTTTGCAGCCTCAAAATCAGCCAATTAATGAGGCTGTTTACTTTTCTTCTTCACTGTGACCTGTCTTTGTTTAAACACAAACCACATGAGCCTTGCTGGCTCCGGGCCGCACGAAGCTTCATTGTGATCCTCCTGCACATACATCCAGCTCATTTTTTAGAGGTAGACAGCCCAGTTAATGCAGTCACTGTCAACAGCAGTTTATAGTTACGTCTGGTCAAAGCCTAAAGTCCACTTTTCCAATCAATGCAGCATTCCTCCTGCTGTCTCTCTCCGTTTCTTTCTCTCCACTCCCCTGTGGAAATGTCAACATCAGTACTATGATGTTTTCTGTGTCCATCCCACCAAGTACAACTTCTGGGAATTCTGCAGGCCACTACCTCTCTTCTCTGTTACAGTGTTTTAAAGGCAGATTTTTTTTTTTTTTTTTTTTTTTTTTTTGAGGGGGGGGGGGGGTTTGGGAAAGACTGGAGAGCCAGCTGTTTGGAGCATAGCTGAGGTTAATCTGTTCCTTTTGTTTCTCTCGCCCCATGCACACCAGGGTGATTCGCAAAACTTTGCACAGGTCTATGCGGCACAGAGTTTAGCACGAGTGTAGGAACACCTCATGCAACAGGCATTAAATAGGTCATTACTGTAACTTGACGTTGAGAAATTGCACACCTAAGAAAGCGCTGGCAGCACAAACTTCTAGATTATTTCACGTGAGTAGGTAAATCCTGATGTCAAAGGGCTGCAAAGGGGCTTATAGTTAGTCCAATAAACGGGAAAAGGATGGACCGCAGACATCAAAGCCAAACTGTCCGTAATATCATCAGAAATATCTCAGGAATATCAGCCACTAAAGTGCAAAATGGTCACTAGAACTTCCCTGTTGAGTAACACGCAGATTTGGGCTCAGCCTTCATGACAATGCAATATTTCTACACTATTCCTCGGGCTGCAGTCTAGACAGTGTCATTAAAAATTGATAGGAGAAAACCAGGTTTCCAGTAAACCGACTGACCGCTGGTTTGCTCCCGGTGCTCCTGGCTGTAAGTGGTCGTCTCGGTGTCCACTTTGCGCCGGCACTGCCCCTGGCCCTGCACCAGTTGCTCCAGGGGAAGCTCCGAATCGGGCGTCGGGTAGCATCGCAGACCGGTGGAGCACCTCGGGGTGTACACGCCGCACGTCTCGCCCTCTTGCCGGGCGCACACGGGGCAGCACCCGCAGCCCGGCTCGCGCACGATCTCCGCGCAAGTCTCGGTGAGCTTTGGGCACAGCGCCTGACGCTCCGCGGTGCAGCCCGGGCAGCGGAACACGATCTCGGCCAGGGAGGCACCGGCGAGAGACGCGGAGAGGATCAGCAAGCTGCAACACACGTACGACAGCATTGTTATAGGCATGAGGTTTTTGGTCATTATCATGGGGCGATGGAAGGCAATCCCAAGTGAAAAAAAGGGGAAGAAATGTGCATGCGAACAGGTGAAGCCGGGGGCTGGGAGGTCTGCTGGGTCCTACAAATTCCCAGATTTGTAGTATGAGTGTTAATTTGGGGAAAACAGGAGGACAGATGATTTAGTTCAAATGTCTCCTTTTAGCTCTCAAAAAATGTTGGCAGCAAATTACACAGACTACTCAAGAGCGGATTAAAAATGTGCCCATCTCCTTATTTTCTGCTTAGATGGGCTTATATGACCCAGGACGAGCATAATGGCTTTAAACTTTTGACTGAATGCATTTGAAGATCTGAGAATACTGACTCGGTGGGCACTACCAGCTCCTCGACTTACTGCGGATGAATTCCTAATGGCTTCTCCGCTTTCTAAATCTGCCGGAATGAGAATTAGATTGTAGCTTTATCCACATTTTAACAAAAAAAAAAAAGAAAAGAAAAAAAAGTCACGTCTCATCGCATAATGTGGAGCCAGAGCAGAGCTTGAGTATTATGTCACTGGTAGAGTCCAACTTTTGATCACATCCATTGTCCCAGGATACAATTTTATTGATAATAAACATGTCCTCACCTCTGCACCAATCACCAATTGTTAGAAAAACCTGAAATCCTAAACGTGTCATATTTACAGGAAATCACAGTGTACAGGGCTAGGCTTGCCTCTAAAGGAACAGTCACACAATTTGTGGACTTGAACTGACTTGTGCTTTTAGCCTGTCCTTGTGTTCTTGGCTTCGCTGAAATGATGTGAGCCCCACCAGGATGTCGTGCTCTGGCTTCTTTGACAAGGTGTTCACTGCACTTTAACCCCCCCCGTCGACAGTAAGATCTTCGTCGCCATCGTACGAGGAAGGAAAAAATCTCATGAGGCGTTATCGTCCTAACCATCTTTTAATTTCCCTCTAAGTGAGCTGGACCGCTACTCTCCGGGGTGACCCCTGACCTCGCGATATCGAGGGAGGTAGAACTTCCCAGAGGGGATTATAAATAAAATTGCTTTTCTCGAACGTAAAACAGCATTCATGGAAAAAAAGAAGAAGAAGAAAAAAAGAGAAGATATGAAACTTGAACTTGTGCTTAAAACCAGCACAGTGAGTTATAGCTCCCTGGCTGGAAGGCTCTGTCTTGCTATACATACTGCGGTCTGTTAGTTTCAATCGGCACAGCCTGCCCCAACTCCCAGAATGCACGAGTAAACAAACAAACAAACAAAAGGACTATGTGCAGAGCATTCCTTACATGGAAAGACCTCCCCACTGTGGCTGACATGTCCATTGACACTCAATTAAAAGTCACCAGCTGCTACCGACTTATATGCCCGTGTACAGTAATGCTACTGTGCACGTATACGGCAATGTTTCCTATCGATCGGTGAGGCCAAACCTTGAGGTGTCATGCCTGCCCACCGAACAAGCTCCTATTAACCCCGTCCAGTGCAGTAGACTAATCGGTGTTTATCCAAAGGCCCAGAAATAGAAGTGGCATGTGTAACCTTACTCCGCAGATATAAATGCAGATTATTTTGTTTTGTGGGTGCCCCCTGATTTAATACTATTTGGCTCTATTCACGATCGGCATCTTAGCTCACCTTAGGGGTGGAGGGAGGGAGAAAGGGCACATTTGAAGCTGTCTTGTATCTCAGGGGTGTGAGTCAGGAGGATGCCCAGAGGGCTGTTTGCACATAGAACCTCATATGTCATTTTATGAAACCATGGATGGAAAAGCAGCAGGGGAGAAAACCTGGCGTTTTATAAATACGAGCCCTGGGGGCGAGGATTTGTGTCTGGGATAGCCACTAGCTAATAGGCCTAACAGGCCGCAGTATCTGCCCATGTGTGCGAAGTAATCCCCACCAAGGTCAGTTACTTAAATTCCTCCCCATGGAATTGTTGAGCAAACACAAACTCTGGATAAACTCCACATTGATAGAAGGTATGGGATCACTGATGGGCTGAGGACACATACTGTACATGTGCCTCAGTAGGGTATACAGAGGGAGTTTTGTATGCAAAAGGTCATCTCCGTAATTAGAGTACAGTAAGTCCCCAAAACTCTGCACGTCCTTTTAACCATATGATAGCGCTTTATTATATCCCCTATTTAGCATTTATGTGCAGTATACAAACACGTGATTAATACTTAATAACATGATCAAATGTAGCAGTAAGCAAAAACAAGGACATTTTTACACGTGGAAACAATTATTACTCCTCTTATAAAGCATCCATAACTTGTGCATTGGGATTCGATGAATAATTGATAAGACAGCATAACCTAGCCGTAATTACACACGATAGCGTTAGATTAGATAACGCACACGAACCGAGCCCTTATAAAGCATTTGTTAACCGTTTTATGTACAAATAGTTCACAGGCGGGTCTGAAACTGTCAATACATGCGCTCAAAACTCATGAAAACATGTTGTAATATATGATTACTTCAATTATGTTATCAAACACTCGTTATCAATGATGGATGCATCAAGATGAGTTATAGTTATACATATATGTAACTACATTATAATCTGTTATTAAGCATCTATTAATTGTTTGTAGACTCCTTATAAATGCTTAATGGTGGCTGTTGGTGGCTGTTAAAACACACTCTTGCCCAATTAGGACTCAGTTTTATCAGAAATGTCTAATATATATATGTGAGGTAAGGCTGATGCTGATAATCCATTTTTTTGGAACCGCCACTCTCGACTGGGGGGCAAACCCCTGCCAACAATGAGTGAATGACTATTACCTGACGAACACCTAAATACCTAAATGGAAACACTTTGCTAGATTTCACTTTCCGTGAAAGGCTCAGTCCAAAATAACCTCTAGGAATGAGCCAAATATTTTAGTCTTAATCGATGCAGCGGTGATATAAACCACTAACTAGGCAATTAATGTTTGTAACGCTACACTTCATCCAACTAATTCTGAGCTGCTAAGCCTCACAGCAGGCCGGCTGGAAGGCTGCTGCAACAATGGCAGCAGCCTTATTAAAAACTCAGAAAGTTAGAGAGACTGTAGTGTCCTTAAACCCCGTTTTATCTTGCGTTAAAAGGCTTAAGTCATAATTTCACAGCTTTTTTTTAAATCCAAAATACATATCCCTAAAGCAAACAAAGTCTAATACTGCTGTACTTTTTGGCCCTATTCTGTTCTTATCAACTGAAAACGGGTCCCTGAAGACATCCCCGTGTTCATTTTTCAGGCTTTGATCGTGAATGTGCGCACTGTTTGGTGTTTGGTTTTGATCATGCTTAATTGAGGCTCCCTGTGCTTGGACTACTGATTGGATAAGTAGGGGCAACGAGTAGGGGAGTTGGAAAAGTCATTTATCATCTGAATACTGGGCCTGTATAAAATGAAGTTATGCAGGTCACACTTACAGCTACTAAACAGCTGATTTATGTGTTTATTCCATTACTAAAAATGTTTGACATTCTGAAAACACATGTTACATGCTCAGAGCATGACAAATTGTCGCGGAATTTGAGCATTTAATGGTCTTGCAGTGGCAGACACAAACAGTTTCAGCGATAAAAGTCATTTTAAAGGTTTTTTATTTGAATGTAATACTGCATGAGAAGGAGGTCCTGAGAATAAGCAAACTGTCAAAACTAGCTTTCAAGCATGCACAGTTAACAAACTACGCATGAGACTCCCTTTAGCTGGTGCAATGTGCAACATCTCTCTGAATGGAAATGTTTACCAAATTACACTACATAAATCCTTACATGGAAATGTTCGCATCACAAGTCCCAAATGGAAAAATGCTTATGTGTGTGCATGTGTTTTTTTATATGTGTGTGTGTGTGTGTGTGTGTGTGTGTTTGTGTGTGTGTGTCCAAGTGTGACTGTGTTTGTTTGCTGCCTAGCAACCAGTGATGCATGTGCAAATTAGGAAAGTTCTTGCTTTATTTGCTCATGCAAATCTTCGTGAAGTATCTGTTATGGAGCCACAGTGTTATGTATTCCTCAGTGAAACAAAATAAAGACCTACTGAAAACCGCTCTCCTAATGTGTCGAGTAAATGCGTGGGTTTATGGTTTTAGAGTCCAGAAGCTGAAGCTCTCAACCCGGTTATATGCTGATGTCAGCATTACACTATACACTGACACTGTAAACCTCCTGTTTTTCCTGTAACAATGTTGAGATCATCACCATCTTCGAATAATGTTTTATAGAGATGCCTTGCATGGCCTCCCCTTAAAATCCTCTTTCCTCTGTAAATAACCTGTTTTTCACGACAGCAAGTTAACACAAGGTCAAAAGTTTTGTTACAAGCTAGCTGGTCGGCTATTTTGCATGATAGCCGAGTTTTCGTGATGGCAACCCAAATCCAAATCAGAATTTTTTTTTCGATTTGCTTTACTCAGAAAATCAGTGCACTTTCTGCAGCCATGCAAAGTAAGTATAAATAACACTCACACTCCCGGGCCAACCAGCTACCAAGCTCTGTTTTTTATTGGTGCCATGACTCGGATATGGTTTGACCAACATCTGCCAACAGGCAGATGTGGTGCGAGTCTCAGGTTGGTAAATTTGACAGCTGGCATTTATTAAAACCTCAGCCACCACGAAGCCCATGCCTTACTGCTTGGGTCGTAAAACCTCGTAAGCACAAAAGGTCCAGTATTGACCTTTAAAGGGTCCATACGTGAAGGATTTGAAATGCTGCATCTGGTTTCATGGATGAAACTTGGACCTTACATTTGCTTTAGGCCGAGAAATCAAATCTGCAAACCACGAATGCGTGGTACAAGTGCTCGCACTTCTCGGATACGAATAAGTCGGATGGATTAGGCGTCTTTGCCGGTTGTGGTGAGAGGTTAATTTGATGTTTTCATTTGCACTGGCGTTACCATGTACTGTGTGCATTCGCATCATGTACTGATTCTCTGGCTCCTTGCTAAAGTGCGCCACCCGGTGGCCACCCGCAGTACCATCAACCCACGATAGAAAAGCAGCACAGAAACGTTTTCCTTTAGTCTTGATTTAGTGTGAGGGGAAGATAGAGGTTGAAATGTCATGGAATTATTGTGTCGATAAATTTTCTAACATAAGGAAGAATTTTGCAACTTGACACTAAAGAGGGACTTTTTTTTGTGTTTATGTAGGGTCCTTTCCCCTCTTTTGTCCATCAAGCAGAGGCTAATGAAGCTCTAATTATGGGCAATAATGGAAAAAAATATATTAATATTTTCCTTCATTGGACAGTGAGCAGCACGGGAAGGGGAGCTGTTGCGCATTAGCTTGAGCGAATATTCCGTTTGGTTTATCTGGGCCACCGTAGAGGCTTTAGGCACCTCGTCATGTGATGCGAAAAAATGTCAACATCACTCCAGCACCGCACCATAGGACCCACGAATTACAGCTAAAACGTTGTTTTTCTTCGTGTACAAAAATTAACATGCTTACGTGCTTACCCGCGGAAGTAAGACCTTGATGTTTGCTAACCACTTTTTTGGCTGTCACTGCAGAGGTATGTCGTTTTAGCCTAGCTACCAGGAAATTCGTTGGCTAGTTTAACGCTACATTAGCGGAGAGGAAGCGAGCTGCTGCAGGTTGAGAGCGGAGGTTTGAACGTTAATGTCAGCTAGTGTTGCGCTACATGCGTTGAAAAATAATAACAGTAACACGTCGAAAACTTTTTTTTTTTCTAGGATAGAGTTGTGATTTTGCAATTGTAAATTACTGCGTTTACAGTTAGCTTAAACGGCACGAACTGAAAGTACTTAAGGCTAGCAACTTCTCTTTTTTTTTGTAAGAAACGGTTATACGACAGCTGCTCGAGAGGGAAAATGTACTTAAATTTCTGTCGATATGTAGTCGTGCTAACAGAGTGCCTTGTTTGAAACGTTTTTCAGGATGGCTGTATCTCACACTGGCCAGTCCTCCCTGGTACACAGCTTGGCCACACTCCTCCGGAATGACGGTAAGGTGACACTCGCTCCGTCCCAAACGTGGATAAGTATCAAATCTGTCTGAGTGACAGAAGGGTTGCGTCAAGTGTGTCAGGGGGTGCAAGTCACCCCGGTCCAATGTGCCTGTGCCTGTGCCCCCTCCTGTGTTTACTCACTTATTGAGACGGTGTGAGCAACAGGCTGCTTTGGTCCTGCTTGGATGTCGCACGGAGATATATACGTGATCACATATGGAATCATCTCATATGCAAAATGGATAGGGGTTTTGCCGATGTACTCTTTATTCAGTTCAAACGCTAAGTGTCCCCAGCTGTTAGTTTATAGCCTGAGCTCAGTTGTTTTGCAACCTTGTAAACTCAAACTTAAATTTGTCAGCTCCACCGATATTGGACAAGGATAACATTCCAAGGGTATTGGAGTAATCCCTCTAGCCTCAACACAAATTTTTACAAAGTCCATGTTTGCTCGTCCCATCATTTCTGTAAATGATCTAAAGAAAACTCACTTTGTGTCATGTAACATTTTTTGATATTCGTATTTATCTGAAAAACTGATCATTGATCTCCGTCAGGCAAAGGCCTGCTGCCTTTGTTTTGTCCTTTACCTTTTTTATTCGTACAGGGTATCATTTTCTTATGCACCGGTCCACCAGGCATGCATTTTACAACACTTAGTTTGATCTTGTAATTTCAGATCATTCTTGTAATAACTATAAATATCTAACATCGAATGATTTGCCATGGATCGAAATTTGCTGCTAGATTCCTTTGAATTAATCGAGTTGCCTTTTCTACCCTCTAGGTGACTTGGTACTGGACGGCAGCAGCACACTGACCTTGCCAGCAGCCAGCTTGCAGCACCTCACCAGGCTCTTTGAGCAGTACTTGCTGTCCAGGAGCCAGCAGCACGGTTTCCTGGCACTGCCCTCCCATCCTGCGGACACCACTTCCCTGCTGCAGCTGCAGTTCCTTTTCGACATCCTGCAGAAGACCATCTCCCTCAAGGTGGATTTTCTGACGTGTTTTTAAAAAAAAAAAAAAAATTTAAAAAGTCTCATAAAGTCTCATGGGCAAAAGGCCTCTCTAAAACTTCCCAAGTGGATACTTCTCCACTTGAGAACTCTGGAGAGCTGCTGAACTTTTTGCATTATTTAGGATTTTTATGGGGCCAGGATCCACAAAAAAGGGTCAGATGTTTTCCAGGAGGCCTGCTTTGACATGGAAAAAGTTTTTATCTCAGTTGTATGGATACAATTCCTTACCAAAATCACAAGTAGAGACAATTTTGTGTTTCTATAATAATGTTTTTGGTTTGTTTTTTTTTTATAGTTTTATTGATGCACTGGGATCAGTGTTTTCTTTTAACGCTGACTGTGTGTCTGGTAACAGTTTAATCCAAACATGACAAAATCAATAATCAGTATTAAAAATTGAATTGAATATTTATTTTATACATTTTTATGGGACTTAACATATCCTGTGCCCTCATAAATTTCTTATATTTGCATGGAAGATTGTGTGTTTTGCAGGTATGAATACTGGTGACTGTTGCTTACATACTATATCTATTACATATACCGCTGCTGGAGTTCGTAATTATGTTGTGTGCCTTCATTTTTAAATGCAGCTCATCAACCCGCCAGAGACCAGACTTCAGTCTGTGGTGAAAATCTTCCCGTTCAAGTCACTGAAGTGTTTGGAGGTATGAACTCTGACTACATTCATTCCTTCATTTTTTCCTCTGTCTCTTGTGTTCCATCCCTGCTTCCTCCTCAATTTCCATTACGGAACCTGTTCCCACTCTGTCTGTACTGACAACATGTAATCACATTCATATCAACCCACATGATGTTTCTTTTTGGCTCTCTTCGTTACCAGCTGAAGCGAATCCCGCCACACTGTCTAGAGGGACTCAGGGGAGTTTACTCCCAGTTGGAGGTCTTCACCTGCTCAAAGAGCCTAAGCTCCCTGGAGGTACTGTAGTTTACTGCTCACTGTTGTACATTTGTCAGCAACTGTTACTGAGTGTAACCATGGAATTTCTGGCAACAGAAGCAATATATGTGTGTGTTTTCTAGGAGTTGCTTTCTCTGTGTGGAGGCGACCTGAGCTCCGCACTGCCATGGCTGGAACTGCACACCCTTAACTTCAGCTACAACTCCATTGTCTGCCTTGACCAGTCACTAGTGAGACAAACATACACACATTCATCGTTACTGACTTATAAGCCAATGTTATCTTTATCTGACATCAGCCTTCTCCACTCTCTCTTTTCATAGAGTTTACTGAACGTCCTGAAATCTCTGGATCTAAGCCATAACAAGATTCAGGAGTGTGCTGAATTTCTAAAGGTAGGATAGGTACCACCGTTTGTGTAAATGTAATTAAACTTTATTTTTAAAATATGCTTTTGCTTGCTTGATAATCCCTTGTCCCACTTTTCTGTCTCTCTTTTATTTACCCATTGCTTTTTCTCAGCCCTTGGGTGAGCTGGAACACTTGAACCTGGGCTACAACTGCCTGCAGAGGGCGCCAACGCTGGGCCTGAGTGCTCGGGCCAAACTCCTCACACTCATCCTCAGGAACAATGAGCTGGAGACTATAAATGGTAAGGTAGACTGATGTAGACAGTCAGATTTTCTCATCATTTTCTTTAGACACAGACAAACAATCCCTAGGCGGATCTGACATTCGGCCAATCCATTCACAGACCCCAGAGAGGGGTGAGCCAGTGAAACTGAAAAAAAAACTTTAAAAACAGGAAGCTGATCACTGTGCAGATACACAAACTTAGGACTTGATCTGTTATGAGCAAGCAGACTTTCTCTGACGGTGACTCCCACCTCCCATTGTTTTGAAAGTTCTTCAAAACATTGTCTTGGATTTTGTTTAGCATCACACGGTGGAGCATGAAATGAGCTTACACCTGCCTGTTTATTACGTCTGAAGGGAGAAATTAGCATGAGAATCTAATCAGATATTTGAGCTGCAGGTTTCTTTTTATTCCATGTACGTACATCTGTGTGCATATCTTGTTTATATTTTCCTGATAGCATGTCTCTTTTCCTGCATTGTGGCTCTCTCTGATTGAACAGGTGTGGAGCAGTTGTCTTCACTCCAGCACTTAGACCTGGCCTATAACCTCCTGTTGGAGCATTCCCAACTAGCTCCTCTCTCCTTGCTACACTGCCTCAGCACAGTAAGGACACAATTGCAGGCACTTTTATTCTCTAAGGCTCCAGTATAGGATTTAGTGGATACGTTTATTTTCCTTACTGTAAGCATTTGCTTCATATACGGTGTATGTGATACCAGTGCGCTGTATAATGTAATATCTTGTTGTAGCTTAATCTGGAGGGCAACCCGCTGCACTTCCAGAAGACCCATCGCACCTGCACCGTCCGACATCTCTCTCCAAAGGCTGCCAATCCTACAGTGAGTAAAAATTATAGAGAGATACATTCTGTTTTAAACTTGTAGAACGTTGAGGCATTAAATTATGATAATAAAAGTGTTCAGCATGGACATTTGTCTTGGACATCAGGGCAGTTAATGTATGAAACAGCAACCCACAGCAGCTGAAGACCGAAGCAGATCACATCAGGTCCTGCTTTAAAACACATTAAACTGAAATGGAAGCTGTTAAATTTCCAAAGTAGGCTGTGATCTTATAATATACCATTGCAGTTGTAGCAGTTAGCTCATACGCTCTGCATCAACAGGTTTTATGTCTTGAATTATCTGAAAGCACAGCTTTTTTTTGTTTCTTTCCAGCTCAAACTTGATGGTATCCCGCTCTCCTCATATGAGTTATCAGTAAGTTTCTCAATCGATATATAACCATTTAATAGGTAGACATACTGTATAGATACACCATTCAGCCAAAACATTAAACCGGTAAGTGGTTTTTATATATTTTCTTTTATTGGTGTTTCTGAGTTGCCCCACTCTCAAAGTTAGACCACAAACAACAACTCTCTTTCGCAGGTTCTGCCTAAACCAGGCCAACTGATCATCCAGGTCCAGGCTTCACCCCCAGCTGCAATGCCACCAGAACGGAGTAACCAAGAAGTGTCCAGTGGTGCTGGGGAGCTTAGTGACAGCCTGTCAGTTGGAGAGGTGGGGGTCTCACACATTCGCAGGAAGAAATCAAGGGTAAGAGAGCTACTCCTAGATGTATTAAAATGGGCATTTATTGTTTTTTGTGACTTTCAGTTATATTTGCTCTCTGCAAACTGAACCTTACTCATAAGTCACTTAGAGTTTTAAAAGGAGTTTAACTCACAAATCCTTTTTCTTTACTTACCTGTCTAGACTGGCAAATATGGGCAAACTCAGTGCTGTGACATACTTTTCTTCTTCCAAACCATTTTGTGTTTCAGTGTAAGGTCAAAGTGAGGAGGGCCAGCATATCCGAGCCCAGTGATACAGATTACGAGCCCAGACAGCTTTCTTCCACACAGAGTGGGTTTTTAAAGCATTTCTGTCCTATGTGATTCTACATGTGTGTCATATTCTACCAAATATATAAATTAACCCGCTTTTCTCCCTGATTTATCTTAAGATTTCCACTCGTGGTTTTAACTACCAGCTGCTTATAATGTTAGTCACCAAGACTAAAGCTTTTTCAGCTGTTACATAAATATTTAAAACATAAATGTTTATATGTTGTTCCTCCACTAGGCATTGCCCTTCCCCACAAGCAGGATATCGAGCGTATGTCCAGCTTCAGGGAGCAGCTGGGGGA
Organism: Xiphias gladius; assembly: GCF_016859285.1. Lineage (NCBI taxonomy): Eukaryota > Metazoa > Chordata > Actinopteri > Istiophoriformes > Xiphiidae > Xiphias > Xiphias gladius. The sequence continues at coordinate 4,912,624 of NC_053412.1, forward strand.
GGATTGGCTGAGGTACCAGCACCATCTAGATGGAGCTTCCCCCTCTGCCATCACCACCATTGTCAGCACCAACCAGCCAACCCCTCACCATCAGACTCTCCCCAACGGCCTCAGCATCACCACCCTATGTCCATCCACCAGCCCCGGTAAGCAGCCGTCTCCACCGTCCCTGGAAGTCCCGGAGATCCTCCCCCCTCCGCTTCTCTCGTCTGAACCCATTGCGGAGACTTCTGACGTGGATGGAGACCAGGAAACAGAGTCCACCCTACAGTGGCCCGGTCAGAGCACTCGACACACAGAGTCCACCTTGGAGGACAGCATGGTGGATGGTCAGGTGGTGAGCCAGGGAGTTATGAGCTCTCCTGGGCCAAGTCCAGGGTCCCAGCAGTCGGCTAGAGCAGAGAGCGGAGACATTAAGGAAGAAGAGGAGGAGGAGGACCTTGGAGGTAGGGTATTTAAAATTTCTCACATCAACCACAATTCCAGTACTGGTTGGATGCTTCCAAGAAAGGTTTACATTACTACTAAAGTCATTAAAATGTTCTTGAAGTTGAAATTCAGGTTCAGTTTTACCTCCCAAATGCTTATATGTATATGAAGGATCATAATAGACAGAAGTACAGTCAGACAGAAGATGTCAGATGAAAAGCGAAATCATCAAACACTCCAGAACATCTAAAACTGGATCCTTGTCCACCTTAACTACTTGACCAATTGTTGCTAGAAGGTAAACAAGGTACAAGGTAACGAATCACTCATATATTTGCACTTTTAAGCCCAATAAACTAACACAGCATTTTTTCATAAAAATCGACTTTGCAACTCTTCTGAGAAAATTAATTAACACAAAAAGGTTTTTAAGGTTCTTCTCCTCTTCTGATCTCCTTTCTTCTCTCTTCTTTTTCTTGTTAGTGGACCTGTGTCACCCCCTCCTTGTGGGTGTCTTATCCGACAAAAAGGAGGAAGACGACAACGGCCAGGGGGGAAAGGGGAGGAAGAAGGAGGTGTTTTTGTGCATAAAACAGGGCCTGGTGCTGGAGGTGGACATGCAGCGGGGCCATGTGAGATGCCGTCTGGAGCTGGACAGCTTGGCTCGGGTGGAGACCACAGAGGCCGCGTGGACCCGTGGGGTAAGAGGAGGAAAGAAGATGGAGAAAGAAATGAAAGGATGGGACATATGAAGGGAAAGGAAAATTACCTGTGGGGCTTAAGGTTGTAGGAAAAAATTTTAAATGAGGACAGAATAACGCTCTAAGGAACTTTTAATCGCAACAATGTTTTGTGTCAAAGTTGCCATGATTATGATTAAGCTAATTCACTAACATAATCCGTGTTCATCTAGACTAAGCCTTTTTTAAACTACAGACTGATAATAAATCCTCAGCTTTTGTATTACAGTGCTAGGAAAAATAAAAGCAGGTATTCTGATAGGTGGCTGTTAATTTATTTAATCAGGCCTCCTGGTTATTATATGGGAAAACTCAAATGGATAAATAGGTCGAAATATAGGTAAGCAGAAGTTTGTGTGCATAGGGCTAACTGATAATTCAGTATTAGCATTAATCACCTTTTTGTCGAATTGTATTATGAAGATATGATCATGCTGTGTTATCGTGGTACAAAATGATGGTGTGTGTGTGTGTGTGTGTGTGTATACATGTTTATATGTATATATGTCACGGAAAACACTCCCAAGAATATCGTGATAATTATTTGAACCGTATTAAAGAAAATATCATCGTTTTAAGAAGTTCACAGATGAGTTTTCTGTCTTCTCTCTCTTTGTCTCAGGATACAGAGGAGATGCTTCCAGCTGTGGAGCTTCAGTTCGACTACATCAGCAGGGAGAAGAGGAGGAGACGCTACGTCCTGTTGGACGATGACCCTCAGGAGGCACTACAGGTTAATAACAAACACCCGCTGAGTCCTGTTGTCAGGGAAGTATTGATTACTTTCAGAAGCAATATTTGAAAAATGTTATCCTCTACAACGACACGAGATCACAAAGTTCGCACACTTGCAAAAGACAGATTTTTACGTGTCTGGTCAAGCTCGCACGGCCGCCCTCTAGTTATGAATATTGTTTAAATGTAAGCATATTACTGTTTGCTAACTAGGCTCTGACCGACGTGCTGTCTCACGTGGTGGAGGAAAAGCAGCGGCGTGACTCTGAGCTCCGCCCCAGCTGCGTTCACCTGCAGTGCCTTCGCTGCAGGTCAGAGTTTGCGCTTCAAGGAGAGGGCAATGAAGAGGAGGTGGGAGGTGGAGCGAGGCGGCGAGGGGCAGCGACGCTACCGGAGGGTGTGGAAGAACAGGACGGGGAGGAGCTGACAGAGGCAGAATGTGATGATGACAGCAAAGGTGAGAGCGATTAAAGACAAATTGACAGTAGTCTTCAAGCAACACCTTGACAAATAAAGACCTGAAGAATCTTATCTCAAACCTTTATAATGCTTATTTATTTTTAGTTTCAAATACTTGGTTTCCTCTTTTAAATACTTGTGTTGTCGAATTCATTTCAGATTTATGAAAGTTCCCTGCACTATTACGCATTTCCTTTCTTTGTTTTCATTTTATGTTTTTGGTTGATGGCGTCAATGCCTATTCATCAACAGAAAAACTGTAAATGTTCATCTAATCTACACCCAGTCCCTGGTGAGATGTTAAAGGCTGCCACGCAGGGAACAAAATTAAAATGTATAGAGGAGGAAAGCAACAAATAACAAATACAAGACAGTACACAATCAACATAAAACACACCAAAAAAAAACCCAAATACACTGCTAAATCTGTAGTACATAGCATTTGACGATAAAAAAAAATGAAACCTTAGCACAGCTTATGAGTGAAAAAAAACTTGCCCAAGCAATGTGATGTTTGGCTTTGGTTTATATCTGAATCTGTCATCCCTAGATGTCAGAGAATCCCACACACACACCACAGCCTTGAAGCTGTAAAGCCTTTTTCTGATCCACCCCTCAAACTGAGTCACGCACAGTCTCCGATGAGTCATATTCAGCTTCGCATACTCTAGACCCTCCTTAAAAATGAAGCACTAGACGATTTTAGCTTTTACTCAAAATGATGACCCTTCATTGTTTTTTTTTTTTTTATCAGTGTCAGCTGGCTTTATGGTCTAAAACTGGAGATAAGACAGAAGAGACACAAGACAAGGCCACACATTTCGACTGGCAAGCTCATGCAAAAGATCTTTATCATTTGACGTCAAAGCACTTCTTCTCAGCTATCATGCTCCCATTGGCCAGCTGCACAGGGCTGCATATTTTCCCAAAACAAAATTTTGGTTTCAGATAGACTCAAGCGAAGTATCCCAGGAGTTATCTCTTGTCTTTGATTGCCAAGTGGCCCATTCCGCTGAGTTCCCACCTCTGTAATCAGCAGGAGAAAGATCATACCCTTTCGCTCCAGCAGCCACCTCCCAGCAGTTCCACCAAACCTGACATTAAGACCTGCTCTGGCATGCACAGACAGTGCGTAGGCTTTGTTCGACAACTGTTTTGGGGATTTCTTGAAACCACGCTCCTTTGTTAGCGTACTTATTCTGGTGCTCCGCTGAAATTTCAGGCAACAAGTACTTTTTTCATTCGCACGTGTCTGAACTTAGACATTGTTTGCCTGCGGGTTACAGAAATACATGCCCTGCAGAAAGGAAAAAAGCGTCTTCCTCACATGAACCTTGTTAGGGGTGAAACCTTGCATTATAGGTCATTTGGTTGTGAGAATCAATCAGCTGTCCGGATGTTCTTGAGTAGATGTGGTATTCAAGAACCGAAGATACAACCCTCAGATAAGTTTAACTTATACTGATAAGATCAACATTTAGTTTTTCTATTTTTTTATAGAAACATTCATAAAAACTGCCAACTGACATAAAAATAAGTTACTTTTTTATAAAGCATGGATGACAAAGTCTTATACTAGGAGTAGAAACCCCATTAAAATAACTATATTTCTTGATTAAAGATACTAACATACACTATAAGGGGTTTGTTAATTACAGAAGTAACCATTTGTACTGCAGTAACTGATTAAAGCCATGAAGCGGAGCACCTCCTATTCTTTGTCAGTGATTCAGATCTTTTCACAATCACCAGTATAGCTTTTTGGAAATAAGTTCCTGTATAGGTATCTTTTTTTAAATTTTTATTATTTATTTATTTATTTTTTTTGCAGGAATCAGTAATATTTGTCCAGAATGTGGCAGCGATCATGTGGTTCAGCTGGCTGGCCAATCAACTCCCTACAGCAGTACGCCCATCCATCGCTCATCGAGGCCCAACAGTGAGGACGATCATCTCAATATAACCCAGAGCACTCACAGTGCCAATAAGGTCTGTCTGATCAGTTAATCACTTGTTTTTCTATCTGTTTTCCCTTTTGCTGTAATTTTATTTCTAAAGTCCTTTAGACGCAACCTTATTGTTTCCATTTTCTCCCTGTATCACCACAGGATGACTACACAGATGCCAGCATTAGCAGTAGTCCCATCCTGGAGACTGCCACCACTACAGGAGATCCCACCTTCGTCACGGCCCAGGGAAGTTCCTTCTTCACCGGGGACGGTCCCGGCGATAACTACAGCATCTCCTACAACACAGAGTGCCAAAGTAAAGAGGACCTGGCTGGGAGCTACCACTACACCGCTACCGGTGCGACACCACCTGAAGTCCAAGCCCAGCCTACAGGAAGATCCACCCCAAACGGTGGGTTTTCCCTCTGTTGCAACTGATAGATTATTATTTTTTATATCTAAGCATTTAGTGCAGTGGTTCTTAACTGGGGAATTCTTAAGGTTGAAATTTTCCCTTAGATACCAGGTCAGTGTCCACAGATTGACTAACCTCATAGCCATTGAGTTTATTTCCATCTGTCCATGCTGACTGTCAGTGGATTTAAAACCAGGACCTTCTTGCTATGAGGAGACAGTGGTAGGTGCTGCCCTTCAGTTTTAATTCGGTCAGTAAAATGGGCATTTTAGCACGGAAGAGCAATTATGGCCTAAAATCAACATTTTTAAAAAACAATTAAATGCATTGCCATAGAAGTTAGAAATAATTAATGCCATTTCAAGATGAAAAGAGGTGTGATAAGAAGACCACGGAAATACAACAGCTGCAGTGCTGAAAAGGATAAAGTTGTTTTTGATGTTTTATTTTCTCGTGAACCATGCTCCACTTTTAGACCCCCTTCAGTTGGAAACTACAGCCTTAGTGAATAAAATGTCAGAAAACAGAAAAAGTCCAGAACGGTTGCTCAGAGCCAAAGGGGATGTCTTCGAGATTGACCAACAATCCAAGACCAAGAGATTTTTTAATTTTTAGTGACATAAAAAAAACAAACACTTTTCTCATATTAGAAGCTGGGACCAACAGACTGACACCTGAAACAGTTAAATTAACAATGTTATGTTGGAAGGATTGTTTATTGGAGGAAAGTCCAAACATCAGTAAAATATAAATGGTATTTTATTAATCGATTCAAATTCTACAGTTCATATGGTCATCGTGAAACACATTAGCTGCGGCATAAACTGTTATCGTCAGCTTCATTGCCTTTCCCGAAGATATATTTAAGTCTTAATTGAAACTGAACAGCGATGGGAGGTATTTGGATCTTGTGGGTATTGGGTGGCACAGAAATCCTTCGAAAAAAACTCTCTGTATCTCTGTAAGACCATCCAATTACCACAACATCTGTCTGCACTTTTTAGATGAACCACATGGTAACTGTGCAACAAGACAGACTGGAGTCATTACTTGAGGTGATGGGAGAGGAATGAAAGACTAAGAGAGGGAGGGCTGAGTCATAATAATAGTGTTTTGTGTCTTTTCCTTTTTTTGTGATACTGTAGTTGTGGCACCGATACCACATAATCTGTCCTGAAACCACAGTCTCACACTGGAGACAACTCATACTCCTCCTAAAACACTGCGTGACACTGAGTATAGTGTCTTTTCTTGGTGACACAGTGCACCCATTGTTGTGGAGCAGAGCCCTGATTTTCTTCTTTCTGAAGTACTGCTTTGTCTCTAAAGACAAGTAAGCTTGTGTGTGTGTGTGTGTGTGTGTGTGCGTGTGCGTGTGTGTGTGTGTGTGTGTGCGTGTGCACGTGCGTGTGCATGTGTGTGTATACATACACTTTTCACCTTTAGAAGGAATGTTGTCTGAAGGTACAAAGGCCTTTTTAATCTGATCTGTTTGTACTCTCTTCAAATGAAAGACGTTGGGTTTGTTTTGGCCTCTGCAGGTCCATGCCTTGTCATTTTTGATTAGCTTTAACCATTCATCAATGTTCAAATGACCTCCACTGCTGTCCATTGGTAGATTTATAGCTCTTAAGTGCCTTTCTGTGTGAGGGCTGTTGGCTAATGCTACGGTCTGCTGCAGTAAAATCTGGCTACAGTACAGCCAAGAAATATGCGAGTCTTCACATTGCTGCCAGGAAACTAGGGCTTAACTATCAATGCAAGATATCACTTTAGGGAATAAATAGAGTAGCAATAAAAGATTTACTCATTTTTAGAATATCAGCCCCAATTCATGAAGATTTTTATGAAATCCTGAAAAATACAAGCAATAGTGGCACTGGATTTTAGCTAGCTGGTAAGTGCTCTCAAACAACATAATTGGTTGGGTTATTGCGTTAGACTAGCAGTTTTAATCCTGATCAACTGTCGATATGTCTGTAGATGATGTGGACCTACTGTCTGAGGAATACGAAGCAGTGGACCACCGGCTGAAGCTGTTCTTGGACGTGGAGGTCTTTGAGGAGGAAGAGGAGCTTCACTCTTTCCTCAAGGTATGTAAGAGCGTATTACTTATAACCAAATATTCATGACTACAAAACCAACAATCAAAGTTAAAGGAATAGTTCCGATGGGAAAGAAAAACTCTGGCACATAACCCGTAACCGTAAGCTAACCAGCTGCTGACAGTAGCTTCACATTTAACAGAGAGACATGAGAGTGGCATAGATTCTCACATCCAACTCTCTGCAAGAAAATGAATAATCGTGTTTTCCAAAATCCGAAACTGTTCCTTTACACTTGCTTATTTTTTTAATTAAGAGATTAACAGTCAAAACTCTGGACTGTGTGGTTGTGGTTGGATCAGGTTTGACTGACAGTGCTGGCAACAAAAGCAAACAACTCTTTAATTGTCATCACATTTTGCCCTAAATGTTGCTAAACTCTGATTGGTGCATGGACACACATAACGCCACCTGCCACTTTCGAACAGCAAGAAAGAAATGTTGAAATCTCTCGTGTGAACTAATCACAACTGTTTTTAGTGTGGCAGAAAATAATGTGTTCATTTAGGACCCCATCACTCATAGTAATGAGCTGATTTAGAAAAGAGCTTTCAGGGTTTTACAATGTTTGCTGGATCGAATATATTCAGGGAGGAAACGGTATTAATGTCAGAACTGAGCTAGTCATGGCAGCCCGTGACTGATCGCTCAAATTTAGCAGTACAGTGTTTTTTTTATGTTGCTGTTGTTGTTGTTTCTTTAGTGATTGCAGCTTTTAAAAGTCCCCAACTTATCTCACCGATGGCTGAAAGATTCCAGCTTAATGGTTGGTGACAACTTGAGGACGTACAACACTTTCAGCTGCGGTTTCATCTCAGTGAGCCAAGATGAACGCAGTCAGTAAATCTCCTGGGAGCCCACTCAACCCCACTCGTCTTCTACCTCTCCAGCTTCTTCGACTAGTTTTTGTGCCCCCCTGCTCTCACTCAACATTTGATACCTCTTAAGACCTCTTTAATATGCAGTGCATCCTGGGGGCTCTTTGAGTCAGCAGGCTTTTGCTTTTCTCTGTCAGACACCCGGGTGGAGAGCAGAGCGGAACAGGACCAAGCAAGCCACAGCTGGAAACAGGAGGTCCCACGCCATTCGTTTTAGTTATGTTTATTTATCCAGTGACACAGGCCGCTCGCTGTTTCACATGTGCTTATACTTCTTGTGTTGTTTAAGAGGAAATAAAGAAGGATCTTGGTTTACAGAGCTTGTGAATATCAGAAAAACTGGTGTCAGCTGAGAATATGGCTGTTAATAGTCAAACATTTGGATTTTATGACGCACATTATTATGCTGGAATAGGCAGTATTAAGAGGTTCTGTTCATACTGATTATAAAGAAAAAGGTCCAGTACTATACAGGAAATGAGACGTTTCCTGCTGTATATCATGTGTGCCTTTTTTCTTTTGTGTGTGCTCTTAGATGTCAGCTGTCAAATTTGGGGAACCAGGGGAGGTTCCCTCTCTGTTGGTGGTGTCAAACCAGCGAATGTATTTCTTGGAAATGACATCAGAGATGCAGTAAGTAGAGCAGCTTTACAGGATACAGAAAGTCCTCGCTGAGTATGATTCTCTCTCTCTTTAAATCCTTAATTGCAAGAGTGCAACAATTCATTTTTAATTGCTTACACTGCATAGTTATTTGCATTCTTGCCGCACTATATATTGTGTGCAGTGTTGTATATTTTTTTCCATTAATCGTATATGTATGTGTCGGTTATGTGTGATTTTTTTTTTTTTTGAATGAAAAGATTATATACGGTCAAATTTAATTTTAGATTTAAACAAAAACGTATTATTTTAATTAAAGTATTCTACAGCTGTGTCACCAGGAGCAGGTAGACCTCAGCTAAAAGGGGAAGAGAAAAAAAATTAAAATACAGGGATGCTGAAGTGTAAGTAGGATTCGTAAGAGTAAGAGAGAGTCAGTGAGATATTGACAAAACACATTCCATTTTATCAGAAGTTTAATCAAATCCTGCTGGTGTGGACAGTGATTCAAAAGAGGGCGCCACACTGCAGTTAACAATTAGGGCTTATAATGTTGGTGTGCAGCTCCACACCCTCCATTTAGGATGTGGATAATATTGCATAACCTGTCCAAGTTTCTGGGTCACATCTTGAGAACACATTGACCTCGATGTGTCTTTGGACTGTGGAGTCTTTTGTCCTCCTGCTGGTTTTAGCTCCTCTATTATTTTTTCGTGTCTGTCCGTCGCATGAATGAAGAGATTTTCTTCTCTCATCAAGACGCACTATATTTTCCCCGGTCTGGAGCCCATGCTGTGATGGCTCTTATAAAATTACCACAGATTTACGTCTGAATACCCGAAAAATTAGACATAACAAAAATTATTACCGTGGTTGTACTGACGACGATGGCTGTAACAAACACATTTGAAAGAGTTGTTCTGGCAGTCACAGCTCCAAGTGTCAGAGATTAAGTAAACCATTTAATCCATCTCTCTGTCACAGTGAGATGGATTAAATGGTAGTAATTTTCTGCGCTTTTCAATGCCTCACGCCTTTTCCTCCCAGCAGAGGCCAGCTCTCTGATTGGCTCCTGAAGCGGGACAGCCACCCAATCATGGAGCTCAGCTACTTGGAGGTGGGGCTGGGCTCTCAGAGCATCCACATGGAGTTTGGAGACGGGGGCGTGGCCTACACCCTCCTCGTGAGGGACAGTTTACGTTGCAAACGCTTCTTTGGCCTGTTGACAGGTAAGAGGAAACACTGCCAAGTACGAGCAAAATGGAAAATGGTTTCTGTTTAACGTATGGAAAAGTCACTTAAAAGGAAGTTTTATCTTTGTGACTAGTCAGGGTGAGAAACTCACTGATCCTGTTCTCTCTGTACTTAATGGTTTCACCACTTTCAGGGAAGACGCCACAAAATAAAGCGAGGACTAATGTGAATTTTCAGAAAAGTAGTAGAGTACTGTTGAATCCCTGAGGCAGGTATTGGAACAACATGTTCCATTCACAGGCATTGTGCCACAGACTGAGAAACCCAACCTACTCCCTCACAAACTAATACTATACCATATGTGAGCTATGTGACGCAAATTTATGCCCCGTCCCCCTCGGTATTGGGTTCACAAAGACCGAGTACATCCTGCTCAGACCAGCTTGTATGCAGGGGAGGACCAGAGGCTGAGAAAAAAAAAACTTTTATTAGATGGGGGCTCCTGCTTGGGTTTGGAATGTCTGGGAAAATATGGAAAATTAATTTGACAATTTCCAGCCCCTAAACGTTTGGAGAAAAAAGGGACTTGGCATGCATGGAAAAGTATTGATGCTCAGGTTGGGTACACATAATTCCACGCTTTTTTGGAAATTTGTAATAGAGAATGTTACGTATGAAAGTATTTTCCCATAATTAGTGTTTCATATTACCAGTTTCACGGTAGAGGATACTGAACGCAGGCAAAAACTCAGTCAGGAGACAAGAAGAGCAGTCCACATTTTTCCACAACCCTCTGCCTTCGGCTGCTGCCTGACAGCATTTCTGTCCAGCTTTCACTCATACACAGTCAAGTGAGATCATTAAGGAAGTGTCTGAAACAGTTTAACATTTGCTGTTCACATTTGCAGTGTTGCATGTACGCACTTAAACTCTCTTATACAGTTGTTGTTGTTTTTTTAAATGTCTTTTTAGTTCTTAGAGTCTTTAGTCTTTAATTTTTTCTTTGTTTTAAGAGGGCCGCATAAAAACATTGCTACAACAATAAATACAAACAATGGACTCACAGCTGCCACACATTACAAAGGACTATAGACAGGATGCACTTATGCTATCAAATTTTTTTTTTAAAAAGCTCTAAATGTAGAAGCAATTGCATTGACCAAGAGTGCTGTTGTCCAGATCCTTTAAAACTAATTTAACAAAAGTAATCCCATCTGTCAATTTCAAGTCGTCTCTGCATCGTTGCGGGAGGAAGCAGACATGTATTTGGAAGCTTTTTTGAAAATCCTACCCCTTCCTTTTCCCAAAGTACATGAATGAAGGAGAAAGTGCAGTTTCATAAGCGTGACTCAAAACCTTGTGGGTTTGAACCTCTCCTCTAGCATCAAGCGACATTTCTAGATACATATTACACCTTTTCAAACACATACTCCGCTTCTCGTTCTTTTCATCTCTCTTCCTCTGTCTCTAGCTTTCCTTGTGTCCTCTGAGGGCTCTTTCTTTCTGTCCAAATTCACAAACAGCGCATTTACTGGGTTGTATTCTTCGTGGCTGGAAGGGATTCCGGATTTCTTTCAGCAAGACCACAGAGTTTGTTAAAAATAATATTTTAATGTAACCTTCCAGGTGCATCCAAAAAAAATGCATGAAAATCTGATGTTTTTGTTGGAGATATAAGTGTTTAAGTACCAAATACCTACACATAAAGTATATGATTCTTACATTTACTTTGATTCTTGAAGATGAAGATAACTAAACTGCTATTAAGCAAAACTTTGTTTTCCTAATGCCAAATTAATCCCAAAACAGCTGTTGTAATATTTTCTCAGAGGGATTACAGAAAATCTTAACAGTAACAAACCCTTTCTATTGTCCAAGCTGACTCCCATCATATGGACGAAGTTGAAAACCACAACTGGAATGATGAGGGACTCACTGGCTGGAAGAAAGAGAGAGGATGTGGTTATAACTGGGACAGTTTTCAGCAGCTCAAAGCTTCTTGCTCTAACCGAGTCTGAAACAATTTTATTGAAACATGAGAGATAACACGAGGCCTCTGGAATCTGCAGCCAAAAGAGACAAAATGGAATCTTGTCAGGACTTTGTGTTGCTGATCTTCTGTTTTTGTTGACCAGTTGTTTTCTCTCACCTAGAGGAAGACTTCACTTTTTATTGTTGTACTCAAACTGTGTGTTCCAGGGGATTTGGTAATAGTGATGGACGCATTACCCCAACATGGTTATACTGTAGTTTGCAGTATTAGCGTGAGAGAAAATGGTTTAGGGGGAAATGCACCTTTTAGCTGTGGCTTCGGAAATCGGAAACCAAGATTTTAAATTTTTACTTATTGCCTGTATCAGCTATCCACCATATCAAACAGTGGTACAGTATTGGATTTCATATGAAAAACCATCAGGATCATGGGTGTTGGCAGCCAAAGAGTCTGGGGCTGAAACAAGAGTAAATAGGAATATTGACATAGACCAGAGCATCAGCCAGTGCAAGTCCATCTATTGCAGACTTGGTTCCTAACACACTTGGTCCATCCGCTTACTTGTGATGGCAATCTTTGATGGCACCTCACCGAAACCTACCTTGTTAACAGTCCATTTAATCTTGTAGTTAGTCTGACACTCACTGTTTCTCCTCAAACATCTGAAAATGTTCTGCCAGCAGTATGGGAGGCTTTGACTCGAGCCCAGTGCAGATTTTTATGAAAGCGATCGAGCCATCAGCCATTTTTGTCCAGAATATTTTGAGGCAAACTGACGCTCACCACTGGCTTTTTACTGAACATTTTACCGAATTAAAAAAAAATTAACTAAAGACCACGACGTTCCGACCCATGAGTACTCAGTAATCATTACTACATTATTTCATGGTTATTCAGCTCCCGTCTTCAGAGTCTGGCTTCTTTTTGACGTCAGCTACACACCTGTAAAGTTTCGTGAAGACATCGTGCACAGTTGTGACGCTGTCGCAGTGACAGACAGACAGACAGACAGAGACAGACAGACAGACAGAGACAGACACCTGCCAAAGGACTCAAAACCACCTCTGTGTTAGTTTTATGCTACACTCACAAGGTGAAAACAATACCAGCCACACTGTTGCATCTGGTAAAGATTACAAGATTAAAAACAGAAATCAATCTGATTAAAACTGACATTTTTTTTGTTGTGCAGAGTGTTTAATAACATCAGGGACATGACACAGAACAGGGCAGGAATGTTACCTTTTTCATCCAACAACAACAATTTCTGATGAATTCCAGAGTCCACAACATTTTAACAATTCAACGGTTAAAGATTTAACAACTGTATGTAATTTTTTCTTTTTTTTTTATATTAAAGAAGAATTGTTCAGAAGCAAAAGTGGTTGGTTGCATTAGGCTACTGGTGGGTGCTAATTTCTTACCGTGCATACAGTACGTGTGGACCACCTCTCTCCTATCCATAGGGCATCCTTGAGATGAACAAGTATGTGACAACAACAAATTAAAAACCAGCTATTCAAGGAATCAGTCAGTGCAGCACTGAACTCTTGATATGAAGCAATGTCTGCTTGCGGCAGTCACAGGGTTCTTGGTAGTAAGTAATTTTCCGTCTCATAAAACACTGACACATTTGTGGAGGTTGCATCATTTCAATAAAAAGCTAAATGTTTTTTTTTACATAAATCTTTATCAGATGCTTATTGTTTAAAACCATCATTTTCCACATGATAGACAGTTTAGTTCTTGTATGGCTGACAAAATTAGACACTGATGCATTTGAGGAGGTTGACATATTTTTTTAAATGGGGAAAAAAAAACATTTTTGTAGTAAAACATGTTCATATTTTTCAAGGGAGGGTATCAAGAAAAGGCATAATTTTAGTATCTGCGCTGAAACACTGGTTAAATATGGGCATCATAACAATTTTGGTCAAAATCTAGCCACACCATCAGATTAAAGCCTGATGAAAGAACTATATTTTGCTGGGTGGAAAAAAAACAAAAATGAGAAAAAAACTCAACATAATAACACAATGTGGGGCTTTTTTTTTCTCATTTTCTATGCCAATATTCATGTTCTGATCCGTTTAGGCTAATCCCGTGAGCCCTAGTGTGGATCCCAAACCCATAGGTAGGGAACCACTAAGTTTGTGCATCGGATAAGTCGTGCCTGCAGTTGTTCCACGTCTGTCTGTCTGAGACATAAAAGCAGAATTCAGATTAGTTTAATTCAGTCTCCGGCAGGGCAAATGTATGAATAGCACTTGAACTTGTCCATTCGCACAGCTACTGATATACTCCTGGGAATACAGGAGTGTCATTTTCTTCTTGCACCTCCTTCATAAGAACGGTATTGATAAGGCAGGGTTTGTTTTGTCATAATCTTCTTTTCCTCCGCTGTTAACCCAGTATTGTCCCTATAAATCCCTTTGAAGTGCCATCCATTCAAACTTGACTGTGAAGCCACACTGCAGATATCCTCTCTGCCCGGTATTGTTGTCACACTCAATGACACGCTACAATTCGTGAATGTGAGTGTGACCCAGCGCATTGTGTTTCCCAGCGTTTTCTCACCCACCGGTTCTATGGAGCTGAAATTTTACACTTGCAACCAGAGACCTCTGGGATTTCTTATTACAGTAAGCAGAAGAAGAAGTTTCAGATTGAGTTTGGCTTTTGTGTGTGGACCTCTTTCCGTGAATGTCTGGGTGTGACATTTTTAGGCTACTGTGCCTTCTATGTGTCCTTTACAAGTTAGAGGTGGGTTTTGGATTTCAGACTGGTGTAGTCACGTGGTTCACTGAGAATCTTTACAGACAGTTGTTTCAGTACTAGTGCGATTATAAAACTCACCTGATTACTGTGGTTTTCTGTTGTTTTTTTCCCTTCAGGAATTGTGCGTGAGATGGCTCACAAATCAGACAGCAAGCTGAAGTCCATCTCTACCACAAGACTAAACCCCCAGCACCATCTCTGGTAGGCTCCGCTCAGCCTCTGCAAGCTCACTTTGTCGCAGGAAGTGGCCATTGGATGCAGTGAGAAAAGGGCACACTTTTTTTCATTTTAATTGTGTGGATGCTGAAAGAAGGGGTCTAGATAGTGTTGTGCGCGTTTGCATGTGTGGTTGGGAGGTGTAAGTTGAAGGGAGCTATGGCTGCTGAAGGTCAAACACTGCACATTTTCGACACAAACTTTAGATGATTACAATCGGCTTTTTTTTTTTTTTTTTTTAGACATGGTTTTTGCAAAACGGCCCTCTAAATTTGCTGGTGAACCACATCTTAATTTGTAACATGTGTTGCGCTACAAATCCTGCAGCCTGCATGCCATGTGGTGTATTTTGTTATTACCTTGTGTAGCTGTTTCACATCTTTATTTGTATGTTTTTCTCTCTTAAACAGAAGGCAGTAGCTTTGTCTAGGTTTTCAAGGAAAAGGAAAGTGGTTGTCTTAAAGAGGGTATTATTTCGGAGGAGGAAAGGGCTAAACTTTCCCACAAACAAGTGTAAATTGTGCAAAAAACACGCTGTGATTAATCAAGCGTTTCTCTTGTACAAACAGACTTCGTAGCAGTCTGAACAACCTGGCAAAGATGCATTATCCAATTAGCAGAAGTCAAATAAACATCGACTTTCCTTTAGCCTAGAAAATAAGATGCATTTTGAGTAAGATATGCCAAGACCGGCCTTTATCATGAAGAATAGATTAGTATATCCAGGTACCAACTCTCACTAATACCTCACATCTCCTAATTTGTGATTTGTCCGCAGCCAACAGACTCCACAGCTCAGCAATCAAAAAATAAAAACAAATCAAAGCAGCCCCTTCATGTGTGTGTGAGGCTGCACAGTCTCGGAGCAGACTTCCAGTGTTTGTGCAATCCAACTCCCATCAGCTATTATTATGTCAATTATCCCTTTTACTTCACAGTTGCTGTGAAATTCACCCCATGATGTTGAAGTGATTCCATCTGAGAAAGCATGGTAGCACCTGCTTAGCCACAAAGCACCACAGACAGCAAGCTCATGAAAATGGTGTCTCTGCTTTTCAACAAACAGCAGCCAGTTTACAAACGATTGGAAATGTTTTTTGTTAATATATGTACATGAAATATTGTGTCAACACTTCATCTCTTTTGATGTGTAAGGCCTCTAGTGTGTGAAGACATCCAGGCAGATGTGGAGGATGGCCAGCTGCAGTTCTTCTACATTCTGGCTTTTGTCCTGCAAGGTGACATATCCTCACACTTCGTGAACTTTATTACTCAGCCCCACTTGAGGTTTTGGGATCTTTTTGTTCTTGAAAGAAAACAAAACCAGAAAACAGAAAACAGTGCAGAATATCTCTCTGACAACAGTAGAGAGATCTGCTTTCACCTGCATTCCTCCATCTTTCTGAGTCTCATATTCAACATATTCACTTGTTTCAAGAGAGATAAGATTTCCAGACTCAGCACACCATGTATAATGACTTCTGAAGATGCAAAGATTAGTACTGTTAGCCCTATTTACTTTCTGTGATGACACTGTCTCTACCTTCTTCCTTCCTGGATGTCTGCGTGGATGTAGCTAAAGTTATTTTTATTATTTAATTTAGCTTACAGTCTGGAGAAAAATGTAGAATAAGCAAGATCATAAACATTAATATTAACCAGCAGTGAGGAAGCTCAGATGAAATGCCAGGAAAATATGCTAAATGGAAGAAATAGGAATGAAAAAGATTGTATTTCCTTCAAAATAAAAGCAGATTATGGCAGGAAGAGAAAAATATAGAAGAGAGGATGTGATTTGTGGGGAGCAGCTGACGGGAGGCGCCTGTCAACAATCCGTCTTGCCGTAAAATGAGGCGGAAAAATCTTGTGTTTTGACTTAATTGGCATGCATGTGGTCTCTTCGTGTGTACCCGTGCGGCAGGATGCCTCCCTGTCTGTGCTACAACAGACACATTTAAAGCCTAGGTAGCTGCAGGCTACACACAGCTGCGCACGTCCGTGGAATTTTAAGTGCCATAACTTTAGCAAGCCTAGATCTGCCTTTTCCCTCTGCCGGCTCCTCCGACGGAGCTGGAGGTTTTTGACATGAAATACAACACTGAAACTCACCTTTTACTGTTTATATTATGAACCAGATCAGAGGATAAATTCCTGACCAGGCAAACCCTATTTATTAAAGCCATATTTACTTGTTTTGTTAGGCGATGTGTCTGGGAAAAGTTAGAGACATTAGGTATTAATAACTTAATACAAAAGTTCTTACTGAAAACTTACTGACTACAAAATTAGCAGGAAAGATAGTCATTAGGAACTGACAGCATCTTGGACCATTAAACAGTATGAAACTGCTCATATTTTCATATTTCTCTCTCAGAAGACATTTGGATGCCCTTGACAGTCCTTGCAACCCGGGAAACCCTCTACCTGCTCAAAGAAGATCACCAGTGGACAAAAAGCTCCAACAGCCTGACAGGAAATGAAAACAAAGAACCATGCAGTGGGAACGTCGCTGTTTTAGAAACACTGCCAATCAGCTGCGTGAGCTCACTCCAACTGTGGCCTTCAGATCAGTGCAGAATAGATATTAAGCTTTACGATGAGGTTAGTCCTGTTTCCTCACAAATTTTACCAAGAAGGGTGAAATATCACGATGTCAACACACTTGCTTTTGCTTTTTCTACTGTCGAAAAAAGTATTTATGTCCAGCTACCACTCATCCTCCGGTTGATTCCAGACAGGGCCCTTTTTATTGCCTATAACCCCTTGGCTTCTGACAGCTTATCAGCCAATAAAAACACCGTGGAATAGAAGGTCCATGCTTTAAGAAAACATAAAACTCAAATTCTATCTTAGGTGAGAAGCTGCAAAGAGAGGCCATAAAAACTGGCATCACATTTTAAGGGAAACATGGCTCAATTCCCGATCCTGTAGATAAATCCAGCATGAACAGTGAGATAATGATAACAGACTGATGAAGCAACAAAAAAAACCAGGAGTTTGTTCACAGAGAGAATCACACATATGTCATCAAACTTTTTTAAGGAAATTCTCTACTACAGGTAACACAAAAGCAGCAATAATGAGCATTTCCATGTATTCCATGGTATTTGAGTAGTGTTCTGTTTGCTCAGTTGGCCAAGCTGTTTTCGTTTAAATAGACCCCGGGATGTTTGTATCATCTCTCTTCCGTCATGCCTTTGTCTCAGCTGTGAGCTCCAGAGTAAAACCAAAACTGTAAAAACAGGTATTTATCAAGCCAAGTTTTGTGTTGATTTGTCCCACATGTGTAGACACTCATTGCAGTAGACCACATAGCTGACGGACTCCCCTGATTCTTTGGTCTTTTCACCACGATCTGCGCTTAATTTGTTTACTTAACACTACAAAGAAGAATTTCACTGGAATCGAACACAGTCTAGTTCTGTTTGATGTAAGGACATGATCCAGGGTCAGATCAATATATTGTTAACTACAGCAAGTGTGTTGGGAGGCCGCACAGTGTTGACCAAACTTCATATCGTGTTGTTTTTGATGATAGTTACAACTGCATTATCAGTTTAAATCTGCAAACACTGCTTTCCCTCATTCAGCAAGCAACCTGTTGCAGTTTGCAGCATTGTCAAGCCGAATTTTCTCGCGATTCACAGCTTTAATTTTAATGGTTTCTCGTGTTGTGTTTCCTCTCGCAGACTGTGAAACAGGAGAAGACGTGGTGTGTGCGCTCGGAGAGCACTGAGCTCCTCCAGGGTCTGCTGGCCTGGGTCAGAGCGCAGTGGGAGACCATGTTCGGAGTAAAGCTGCACACAAGCCTGCAAGACAAAGCAGCATAATGGGGGAAGGCATGAAAAAAGAAGAAAGTTACAGACTCTGTGTGTGTGTGTGTGTGCGTGTGAACCCGCGCGCCCCTGCGTGTTTTGTGAGCATGAATCTGCATGTTGGTACCGGGGAAATGTTTAGTGAGCTGGGAGCAAGTGTGTCGTTATTCTCTATCTGCGCAGTCTGCACTCAGTCCGGTCCCATTACTCTCATTGCTTTCAACGTCTTTTAAACCGAGAACTTGGAAATGATTGCACTCATTCATGTGGTACACAAGCCCATAAAAGCACTGGTTGCATAATTTTTCCTCCAGATACCATCCCACCCAACTTTTCTACAGCCGAAATGGAGTGTGCCTTGTTTCTTTTGAAGCTGCCACATTTCTTATTGAAATGCACCTTAATGCATCTCGTATTGTTCCTCATTCTTTGTAGCATCGGGCTGATTTGGAGCAGGTCTGGGGGTTTGGAACTGAGAGAGCAGTAAGTTGGGAAGAAATGGTTGTGTCTGTGAATTTTTAGGGGAGCTGAGCTTCGAATACACCCCGCGTTAAGCTGCACAAAGTCTTTCCTCGCCATCTTAGGGTGCAGTGAGTTGTGATATCACGCGCTCAACACGAGGCCGGGGCTGCTTCTGAAAGGCCAAGGCTCAAGCCCGTCGTGGAGGGTCATTTCCACCCAATTAGGGTCTCATGATGTGTCTCTTCACTGGGTTATGTGAAAAGATGAACGGAAGCTGTTCTTTCCTTCAAAACGAAGTAACAGATGTTCATTTTTTAATGATTGTTAAATGCAACTGGGGAGTATTTTTGTTTATTTTCGGATGGACTGTGTGGAGAAAATATGTTATTGTCATCACTCGACAAGTGCATTACATCTCAACTAAATCCTCACATCTGTTTAGTTTATATATTAGTCAAATGTGATACAGAGCTGCTGCACCTGTGTGCATTATGCATGTAGCCACTGTGATGTGAAACTGTGCATACTATCATCATGTACAGATGCAGTAGAGGTCAAGATGAACTCAGCACTGTTAACTTAGATTAACCAGTATAACTTAATTTATTTCCTTATCATTTATTTCATCGTGGGTTAAGTCAGAAAAGTCTTTTATTTTTGTATTAATATGAAGAAAAAAACATCTGATGTATGATGTGTGTAATTCAGTATAAAAGTCATGTGTTCGTTTGTGTTTCATGGGGTTTTTGTTTTTGTTTTCACAGTCAGACATTTCAAACAGAGAAAGAGAGACACTTTTGTTTTTTTAAACTTTGCTTTCTCACGTCACAACCACAGCAATTGCAAGTCTCCAAAAAAGTATGTCTCAACAAAAATGGTTTGTTTCCCGCGTACAGAACTGAGAGACACTACAGACTGTCGTCCATGTAAACAAAAGTACGTGTGGTCGTACGTAAGAAAGGCTGTTCATATGAATTACTGTTAATCCCATTGATACCATCCTGATGCAAACCACAAAAATTGACTCACCAGATATTTAGCGAACCTGGATAAGCTGTAGCCGTAACACAGAGGAGCAAAGGCACAAAAACCTGAAGCGCTATGATGATTCTTTCCATGACCTCCGACCCCAATTTAATTAGCAGAGGTTTTGCAGTTCGTTGGTCTATTTTGCTATTTTCCCAGGCCACCGAGCAGGACTGGGAAAACGAGAGAGATGTTGAAACATCACCTGAAGAAACCTGTCAGATTTTCGTCAGCGCTGTAGAGAATTACTTGCGTCTGACTTCATCGACAGGTGACCGGGGCCGTGCGGCCATTTTCGGTTTCTGGCAAGCATGCTTGACGCAAGTGGTAGGTGGTTTCCGGTCAAGAATACTCTCTCCACAAAGACGACTAGCTGTTCAAGAAAATGGCTCTCGTTCTTAAATTTATCCTGTTTATACGTTCAAATACAACCCTGTTGAAATTTGTGAATTCTGTCATCTTAACTGCTCCCACAGTTTACTTTTCCCAATGGTTTGATTCCTTCATTGGTGCTTTATAAACCTTTTGTCTTCACGAGCCATTTCAACTTTATTGTGTCTGTTTAATCATTACTATATGTCTGGCAGCAGTTGAAGGCAGCAGCAGTGAAGGAATGCTAAAAAAGCAGCAGAAGTCGTCATGAATGTTTGTTTATTGGTTCAAACTTGTGGCCTTTTCACCCAGCGTTCCTTATGGCCACTCAACACCAACCCGCCAATCCCATCCCTCGGAGCGAAGCTGGAATTGAGTCCAAGCTCAGCTGTGCGAAAGGTATGTTAACCAGTTTCACAGTGTAAATATTTCCTCAGCCACTGGTGCTGTACATGTGCTGTGCACATGCTTGGTGGAGACCTGGATCGGCTTCTGTTCTACCCGCATGGCAGACAAACCCCTGATTCCCAAACCACTGAGCAGAAGTGGGCTTACACAACAAATAACACTTGACTACTCACTGCGTCTTCAAGCATCTTGTTTTTTTATGTTCTCTGCATGAATCCAATACACACTATAAAAATAAAAATAAAAACGCCTTTTTTAATGGCCGATTCTCTTTCTCGCTTTTCGCCTCTTGTCGCTGCAAAAAGAAGGTCAAAGGTCAGGCGCAGGACATCACCCGTGGAGCCGACGCGGATGCGGTGTCTTGCTCAAAGACGCTTCTTCAGCTTGCTGCCTGAAGAAGGTTTGAACCTTTAAAATCGCCTCTGTGTTCTGTTGACACATTGCAGCTCATTCATGGCGCACAAATCCAAGAGAATCAATGGAATTAAAGGATGAGCGCAGGAAGATTTGGCAAAGCGTTCATAATAAGAACTCATCCGTCACAGCTGCAGCTCCACCAGTTGGGATTGGGATTTTAGGATTGCATTTGGCGCATATGTCAACAGTTGAGTATTTGAGTTGGAATCAAATAGTATAGGTAATGCTGTAGAAGGGCTGTTTGATTAAATACATGACCGTAGTAACTGATCACTTTGAGAGAAAAATTTGCATGTTCCTCTTCAGAGAAATGTCTGAGTGTTATTCTTTTCCTAAAAATCTTTAAAACAACACATCTGGACACTTCTTGATGTTTAATTTTTTGTCACGGAATGATCAACGTTGCGTTTCTCCTAAGGTTGTCTCAGTTGCTTTTTTTCTTTTTTCTATTATTGTTCCATTTCTGTCTCTGTCTTACTTTGTTTATTTGAGGAAAGCTGGGGATTAAAGTGTCTAAAAGTGTTGAGTGGTGAGTCAATGGTGAAATATACTGTACATCAGTAATTCTATTCTGTGGATCTCATATGGCATCTGAGACCACTTTCCTCACTCTAACTTGCCCATATTAAGCCATGGATTTCAAATTTTTACAATCTTTTTCCATGTGGTTTTTGTTCAATTTCTGTTTTATTTTATCTTAATGTTCGTTCTTTTACAGGTAGTTTCCCACTCGAAAATCCGAATACTGTTTAAGAGCCTCCTCCATCCTGCCAGGAATAGACTTGGAGTGATATACTGAATCCGTTTGTTTTTTGGCCTATGATATGGTAAAAATGATTAATTATTAATGAGCCCAGAACCTCAGCCTTTGAAAGATCAATGAGTCATAACGATTGCGCGCCAGGTTGATACTAAATCATAACCGCAGTGTGCACGTTCAGTGGGAAGAGGCGGGAAAGGCACGCGGGGTGGGCAAAAATCAGATGTGCTCCATGCCACTGAGTCCTGCCCTTATTCAAGCAGCTAATATATTCACTGCAGGAGGCGCAGGAAGGAATTTTGATCCCCCAGAGGCGCTCACCCAACCCCCAATTCCCATTCAGCCTTAAATTGCATAATCCCGGTGTCTTTTTTTCGGCCCCTGTCCAACTGCGGGCCCCTAACTTTCACACCTTTTACCTCTCAACAGCAGAGGTTTGTTGATATTTAGTATGTCGATCCTCACAAGAATCTATGGGTCAAAATGAAAAATTAAGGCTTCTGCGAGATAACAAGGGACCGATCTTTTCTGGCTGTAAATAAGTGAAGGTGACAAGGTGGGGGTGAGCGAGTTCATGCCTCACTCGGACCATATTTGTGAACCAGAGGGAAGCAGGGTGGATAGTTAGTATGAGAGGAAGCTGGGATGCAGCCACGGCGATTTGGCCGGGCGCAGACATCTGGCCTGACTTGACTTCCCGCAGCCTCCTCCAAACAATTCAGGTCCTCTGGTAAATCAGGAGCACTACAGCTGCACTGTGCATGACAGAAAGAAATCTGTTGTTTTGCTGAACACTCGAGTCAACTAAATTCTTGGATGGTGGGCTTCCTCTTCTAAAAGCTGCAGTCACGCAGTGCTCTGTCGGGCCGGTGGGCTGCCAAAGCGTGGTCCAGGGGATTACGTGGGGTCCTCAGCAGGAAGAGGAACGATGAGATTATGAGTGTTGTTTCACTCAGTGTGCTTTTTTAGCCTCAGCAGGAATTCACGTAAACACAAACACAGGTACTAACGACAAAAAACACCCTCCAGTGGAGTGGCTCTGGACACGAGAGAGTGGTTGCAGGGGCGTTCCACAAGTTTCACACTTCAAAAATCCGCTTAAATTACGCAAAAGATGTTCGGTGTTTGAGACAGCGTCATGGTGTTTTGGGAGGCTGAGGTTTGGGAATATTTTGTCCACCCCATTAACGTCAGAGACGCAGTCAGTAGGCTGCATATAAACAAAACATCTTAGTAGTGCAATCGAGTTCAACAGCAACGCAAATTGCAGCCTCCAAAATGAGCCATAGCGTCGAAATCAACACCTCTCATACACCAAGAAACTAAACCTTATAACCTTCACACAGGTAGGACTGAGGTCGACCCACTTAAGAGACAACTGTGGAAAAAGTTTCTATGTTTTATTTTGTTTCTCTTTTCTTTCTTTTTCTTTTTTTTTGATGAATAGAAATAGGAATGGCTGATTTAGCCAGTCTGTTGTTCCAGTGGTTTCACTACAGGACACACACACACACACACATATCTATCTATCTATCTATCTATAGATATGAGAGAGAGAGAGAGAGCTATAAATTTATATAGAGAGAGAGATATATAGATTGATATCTAGAGATAGAGAGGTATAGATATTTTTTTTTCACCTTTTTTGTTTTTTTATGAACTCAACCAACTTGTAAATGTATTTTATAAGAAATGTATTTGTAATATATGTAGACTTTATTATCAGTGATGGTTGACAGGTATTTCATCCGGCCATGATGATGCTGTAATCATGTATATGCAGTATATTCTTTTTGGAAGTACAGTGAGAAGCGCGAGCAGCAGAAAGTGGCTTTATCGTTGCTCGTGGTATTTTTTTTTTTTTTTTTATTTATCTCCCGTGAAATTCCTGTAAAGTGCCCACGGAGGCCTGAGGTCCGGCTGTGACACTCGTATAGCACCACCATCATCATCATCATCATCATCATCATCATATTATAGAAACGTATAACAGGATCCCCACAGTCCTTTTGTCGCGAGGGGCCGAACGGTAGTCAGCGTCGTGGATCTCAGGTTTCAGGCGAGGGGCCTCCTTCCGAACGGGGCCGAGTTACGTGGAGGAGGTGCGGGAGGAGGAGAAGGAGGGGAGCGGGAGCCTGCGGGAATCAGAGATCCTTCCTTCCTTTTTTTTTTTTTTTGCCCCCCCCTCCTGTTCGGGACCCCGACACATGGGGTCAACGCGGGCTGCGGGGTCTCACACCGAAGGCTGCCTCGGACCCGGACGCACGCAGACGCCGATGAGAGCGCGCGCTAATTAGGAAAACCTGGTCCGAGCAATTAAGCGCGAGGACAGAAGAGCCGCGGACTGGAGAACAGAAGGTGGGTGTTTGGCACCGAGAAGCGCGTCGGACTGTTTAGGTTCTGTATTTATTTTTATTCGGGGTTTTTATTTTCGTTTCGGTTTTACAACTTAATTAACCCTCATTCGAGTTCGTCTGGCAGCCAGAAAGTTTGTTTTACGAGCGGGGTTTCGGGTCTAAATTTACCAAGCGGGGCTCCGCGTGACGAGTTCTGGATCTTGCCTCTCGCAGGAGAGCGGTGAGTCGTCCTGGTCCCCCCCCCCCCTGGGTCTCAAGTCCAGAGGGGTGTAAGATTTAATCCAGCAGAGACCCCGTAAAAGCGATTTTGCTAGAGCGACCTAAGATGTTAGAAAGTCGTAGTGTTTGATGGAAGTGCCAGAGAGGGCTGCTTCCTTTGCACAGGGAAAAGTTCCACATCGGAATGACTAAATAAACTAGAGTCCAGACTACAAGGCTTACAGTGATTACCCCCCCCCCTTGTTTTTTTTTAAAATGAGTAATCCTCCTACTAATCGTGGTTTTAACTTTCCCAACTAGTCGTGTCTCTGGCTCTTTTGAAATGATGTCTTCATCTCCTTATTTTGCCGGAGTTTTTGGTCTCCCCGCTGAAGCTTGGCAGCGCTTTGTTTTCCTCCAGGAATACCACACTTTCCAAAACAACTCAATCTGACTCAGCAGAGCGTGTTCGTAGCTTTCAGCAGCTCTGCTGAGGATCCTTTTTAAACCCCCTTTCAGCGGCTTTAACTTCTCGTTTGAAATTTGCCCTGTGGATGAAGTGTTGGGTTTTATTTTGTATTTTTTTTCCCTCCCCCCTCTGGATGTCATTTGCAAATTCAGTCTTTTTTTTTTTTTTTCTTTTTCCACGCTGACAGTACAGAAGAACAGTGATTGACATTGGTAGACGCTGTGTTCTCCCCTTGCTGCTCGGACTGCATGGGGATTTCATGTGCCCTGTGTCTGCTCTCTGAACCCTAAAATCCAGCTTTCTGCTTTTGGTTAGGCAGGAATGTTAACTTGCCTTCGCTTTGTCCAGATCCTTTTTCCCAAAAACTCTCCAACCCCCCCCCCTCCTCCTCCATCTCCTCCTGGAGCCGAGTGGCTCCTCAAGCAGAAAAGCCATTAAATCATTTGAGCTGGGTTTAGTCCACGTGAGCAAATAAGCTACTGTTTGAAAGCTTTGGTCGACTGTTGGGACAGGGGGCATTGCGAAAAAAAATGTTCGCATTTACGTGAGCCAGGAGGCCAGTTTGTCGAAGTCGAATACATTGTTGGGTGATGAGCTGCTCTTCTTTTTCTGTGTGTGTGTGTCTGTCCCTTTTGTGTCTTTATCTAGAGAGCAGCAGAAAGGGGCATTTAACAGTGTGTTAACAAGGGGCGCAATAAAGGTTTCTCGTCTGAGTAAATTTGCTCTGTCTGCTGCTGTGGGTGGAGAGAGAGAGCGAACTTCTAAGAGGAGTCGTCTTCTTTTTAATCTTTTCCCCTTAGCCCTGCACCCTGGGGAACCCTTAGCAGGAGATAAACACTTCTTTGGAGCACTAACACCTGCCGCACGAAGTTTTACATCACAAGTTACAAAATGGAAACTGCACTTTGACCCACTGGCGGTGCCCAGCCACTGTCTAAAATTACAGAAAAACTCTCTGGCTCTCCTGCCAAGAGTCGGTGCAGTGGGCTTGAAATGACTTAGCAGCCAGGAGTAGTTCGCCCCCTTGCTAAGACATATACCACCCTGGCCGTGGCGTTTTCAGTGACATTCCTATGCGGCAGGCATGAGGCGTCAAAAGGAACTTGCAAATGAGCTTTTTATAGCGGATTAATTTTGTTCTGGATGGAAGTAGAGCAGCAAGAACACATCATGAGAGTGTTTGCAACATTAAAAATAAGATGGGGGGGAATGTCAGGGATTCAAATGTACTGACAATGTGGACGTTTTGTGAACCAAGCCGTCGCTCATATATATATATTTTTTTTATTTTTATGTTGCCCAGTGCAAACGCTGCATTTCCAACCCCCTCTGTTGGCAAGGTCAAGAGACATCCAGTAAGTCTGCACTGACCACAGTGTGGTGACAGGTTTGTTTGAAGTTTGATAAGGTGGCACAATCACACGTAGAACCCCCCCCCCCCCTCCGAGGTCAAATTCAAATGTCAGCCTGCAGTTCCTTGTGTAGGCAGCTCGGCATGTTTGGATTATACTTCCATTAGATGACTGTAAGTGGTTAGACTGCGGATTCGTGACGATAAAGCCTTAAGATACTTGTGGTCACTGATTTTTGGATTAGGGTTTGAGCTGGCGAGGGCTGAATATCAGCTCACGCCGAGCGAGAGTGAGTTTCGGTGGAGGAAACCAGTACGCGCTGCTAACTGGGACTGATGACGTTTAAAGGGGCGATCCGCCTCTCTGGATGTCGGACTGTTCAGCTGGGAGAAACCAGCACGCATGGGATAAGCAGTTTTGAGCCAAGATAACAAAGCATGTAAGAACACCTTAGTGTTTTTCTTGAGGATTTGTCTTTCAAAGCGCTGCATAACTCTGCTGAAACACCCCTGCCATCCATAGGTGGGGTGTGTAATTTGTGTGGTAGGGGGGGAAACAGACGTCCCTCCGCAGCTGTGCTCGTTCCCGTCTCAGACTTTCCTTTCAGGGTCGCAAAGTTGTCTGTTTTTATCAAACACCTCAACCATTCCCACGACCCAAAATCTACACTTGTCAGACACTGGTTGGTTTTCTGGAGATAATGGTACAACGTCTATGTAGTGGATGAATCTCACCTTTTTTTTTTTTTTTTTTTTTTTTAAATGTGACTCAGTTCTATATTTATTGCCTGAAACCTGAAATACTTTTGAGTCCAAGTCCAGCTGTTTCAAGGTCTGTAATTGCCTGTCAGGATTCTAACCAAACGGGGCCAACTTCTAACGTGTCTTTGCGGCCTCGCTTTGGCTGATGGGGCCCTGAAGGCCTGTTTTTTGGTAAGATACTTTTTCTGGTCAGGCTCAGGCAAGTCAGACTCACCATTTCTCGGCATCTGAATCCCCCAGATTGGAGGAAGGATTTTTGTAAAGGAATTGATGAGTAACCTGGCAAGTGAGAGCCTGAGTGTCATGCATTAATCTGAGTAAACATGTCTACATTTGCTTGTAATGGCTAAAAAACCGTCCTGTTGCAGTGAGTCATGAAATGCTATTTTTTCTTTTTTTTTTTTTTCTTTTTTTCTTCTCTGCTACAGCCTATTTTCTGAAATGAGAGATGTTGGGCAGATAGGTCCGAGGAGTTCTAAAGGATCCCCTTTAAAATCTTTTTGTGCCCTGCTTGGGCGACGAATACATTCATCCAGATATTAAACCCAACTGAGGTTAGATACTTTTTTTTAAAATTTTAGTGCTGTATTCGATGTGGCCTTTCAATTTCAGTGCTCAAATAGGCTTCAGGGGAAAATTTTTTTAGCTACTTTTTAATAATCATATCATGGAAGTTGTCAAACTACCACACAAAGTCTGGCATGGTCTTCATTTTGGTTCCAAAAATTTGGTAACTCCAGCTTTTCTGTGAACCCTGTGATTCTCTTTGAAGGAGCAATCGCTTGGTTGTTGAACTGAAGAAAGACCAGCTCAGTTCTGTTGTTTGTCTTCATGTAAAGGTGTGTGGCTGTGGCTTTTAAACAATTTAAAGGGCTAATCGCTGGCAGTGTGACAGGAACGAAATTCCTAACCCCTTCACTGCTTTGGTATCATAATACCTACGGCCCCGAAGCCACAGCAGGTCTCTTCACGGCTAGCAGCCACTTGCCAGCCGACGCTCTGATGTTGGATTAAGCCGCTCGGGCTTAGCATGGCAGGGAGGGAGAACGTGGGTTTACCGAACTGCTGCTGGGACTACTGCTCTCTGACCAGCAGGACTGATTCACAGTGTTTTTGTAGTTGAATGTGACCTGCGTCTGATTAAAACAAAGCATGTGGCCGAGTTCATTGCTCAGCCCTGCGGTTGAGGTTTACCCAGAATACCTTCATGCAGTATTTACACTTGCGTTTTTTGACTCATTTTGCTAACGTGTGAATTTGTAAACGTGTCAGTCCAACGAAGAGTATTTCAGTAATTTCTCTAGGTTTTAAAAGTTCATTGACTAAAGGCCAGCAACAAATTTCCATTTTTATTATTAAATTATACGCTAATTGTTTTTTCGGTTAATTGTTTGGTCCATAAAATGTCAGTAAATAGGGAAAAATGTCCTTCACAATTTCCCAGAGCCCAAGGTGACGTTTCCAAATGTCTTGTTTTATCCAACCAACAGTCTAAGACTCAAAATATTCAGTTTGCTATCATAGAAGTCTAACAAAACCAGCCAGTGGTCACATTTAAGAGGATAGAAACGATGAATTTCGGGCATTTTTTTTGCTTAAAAATGACTGAAACACAGAGCGACTTTAGGAATTAATTTTCTGTGGGTTGACTTATCAATTAATCGACTAATTGTAAAGAATTGACTTAACACAGCCTGTAATAGCTTTTCTGGTTGTCAGTTCATTTTAAATTGCAGTGTGCTGTGGAGAAGAAAAGAAGAAAAAACCTTAAACCTGAGTTTTTTTAAAATTAAAAAAAAATAAAACAGTATTTAATTGGTAATCATGACGGTGTTTTTTTTGTTTTTGTTTGTTTCATCCAGTGCTGATTTAGCTCCCAGGTCACCTTGGCACCATGAGTTGGTCCTTCCTTACTCGCCTGCTGGATGAGATCTCCAACCACTCCACCTTCGTGGGGAAGCTCTGGCTCACAGTGCTCATCGTCTTCCGCATCGTTCTGACCGCCGTCGGGGGTGAAGCCATCTACTACGATGAACAGAGTAAATTTGTCTGCAACACGCAGCAGCCCGGGTGCGAGAATGTGTGCTACGATGCGTTCGCGCCACTCTCGCACGTCCGATTCTGGGTCTTTCAGGTGGGCTGCATTTCACTTTTTGGTAAACGTCGAACGTGAAAGCTCGAAAACGTCCCTCTGCAGGACGATTATTTCCCTCTGAATAATCAAGTCTAACTGAATTTGAGCAACGTGCGTATGTTTTGTCCAGGTTATCATGATCACTACCCCAACTATTATGTACCTGGGCTTTGCCATGCACAAGATCGCCCGCATGGAAGACACCGAGTACCAGCCTGCCCGAAAAAGGAGGAAGAGGATGCCCATTGTCAACCGCGGGGCAGCTCGGGACTATGAGGAGGCAGAGGACAACGGAGAGGAAGACCCGATGATTGCTGAAGAGATTGAACCAGACAAGCCCGACAAAGTAGAAAAAAGTAGGGCGATGATATTTCACCCTCAGAACATTTTTAATGTTCTGCCAAGTAGGTTCGTACTCCTTTTTTGATGGCAGCTAAATTAGATTCTAACCAGTGTTTCTCTGTCTTCCAGGCTCAGGCGAAAAGCATGATGGCCGTCGGCGAATTCTGCGCGACGGCTTGATGAAGGTCTACGTGTGCCAGCTGCTGTGGCGCTCTGCCTTCGAGGTCGCCTTCCTTTTCGGCCAGTACATCCTCTACGGCTTCGAGGTGATACCTTCCTACATCTGCACTCGCTCACCATGCCCACACACTGTGGACTGCTTTGTGTCCCGCCCCACGGAGAAGACCATCTTTCTACTGGCGATGTACGTGGTGTCTTTCCTCTGCCTGCTCCTCACTATCCTGGAAATTGTCCATTTTGGGATCGGCGGCATCCGTGACACCTTCCGCAGGCGCGCTACATCCAACGCGCGAGCCGCGCGGTCGCTCCCCTCACGCGCCATGCCGACAGCCCCGCCGGGATACCATGCCACCATGAAGAAGGAGAAACTAAAAGGTGAGCTGAAGGATTCGCCAACGGCCGACTCCGGGAGGGAGAGTTTTGGGGACGAGGGGCCCTCGTCCAGGGAGCTGGAGCGGTTGAGGAGGCACCTGAAGCTGGCCCAGCAGCACCTCGACCTGGCCTACCAGACGGATGAAGGAAGCCCTTTGCAAAGCAGGAGCCCGGAGATCAACACAGCTGCCCAGACGGCCGCCGAGCAGAACCGCCTCAACTTTGCCCAGGAAAAGCAGGGAGAGCCAAGCGAGACAGGTAACAAAGCCGGTTTAAAACATCAATTGTGACTGGTCAATGTTGAGTTGCTGCTTGTAAATGCTTTTTACAGGCAGATTTAGACCAACTCCATTTAAAGTTATCACAACAGCACTTTTTTAGCACTACTCTTGCAGTTTTTTGAGACACTTAAACAATCCATCTAGTACTGTGGCAAATACTCAATTAACCTGTTGGCTGATGAACAGAAAATAAATCTACCAGTCACAACCTAATAGGAATTTAAACCAATTATTAAGCAAAAAATTGCCAAACTCTCCTTGTTACCAGCTTCTTTAAACTGAGGATTTGCTATTTTCCTCTGCTTTATTTAACTGAAAATGAAAAATCATTTGGGACTTGGACTGTTGATTAGACAAAACAAGCAATTTGAAGAAATAAAAATAACCATTGGTTGCAACCCCTAAACTTTGTGATACAGTTGTTGGCAAAATATCTTTATTGATAACTATAAGTAATCTTCTGGATGAGGGCTGTAACTTTGTCCAGTAGAATTTCACAGCTCAAGTTGACAGCTTAAAACGAAGTTGGTTCATTTTCTGCCGACTGACTTTGCTTAATTGAATTGTTTCAGCTTTATCATGAACATTTCCTAATATCTGCCTCAGATTTTATTTGTGATTCAAGTCAGCAAAACATCATGTTCAAGTGAACATACATGCTGAATAGCCCTGTTTTCTTCTTCTCCTAGGAATACATGAGTGAGCGTGCTTCCTGCCTCAAACGTCTGTCCTTCCATTCCTACTGGCCTTAAACACATGGGGGAAGCACATATGGGAATGCAGTCAGACCACTGAGGGAGACCAAAGTGTGTGTGTGTGTGTGTGTGTGTGTGTGTCCGTGTGTGTGTGTGTTTTTGTATGCATATGTGGATAAGAGAAATGAGCCTTTCAGTATTAGGGGTCAGCCGAAAAGAAAGAAAAATGCTGACCAAGCTGTTTTATGACAAATGGTTCATCTCCACGACTCTAAACTTGAAAGCCTTC
Organism: Xiphias gladius; assembly: GCF_016859285.1. NCBI lineage: Eukaryota > Metazoa > Chordata > Actinopteri > Istiophoriformes > Xiphiidae > Xiphias > Xiphias gladius. The sequence continues at coordinate 4,943,808 of NC_053412.1, forward strand.
CACATCTCAAGTTTCTGCTTGCCGACCTCCGTCCAAACCTTGACTGTGCCTTCAGCTAAAACCTTGTCTACACCCTGTTCTTTCAGCCACTGTGTTTTCGTGGCCATGCAGTAATCCTCATCCATTTCAGACCTTGTAAGGATTGTTGTCGGCTTTAAACTCCTCTGGCCGAGTGTAGTGTTTTTTGTTTTTGATTTTGGTTTTTTTTTTTTTGTTGTCTTCACAAAATAGTCTCTCTTTTTATAAAAATGTCGCCAAATGTTAATGTCTCACTTTGTTGAGCCTTGTTGGCCTCGGAGAGAATCTCAAACAGTAACAGCCTGGGGTTATATCATTTCTGGAGCGTGTGCAGCAGGCGTAACCTGTGCTAGATGAGTCACGTTTAAATTAAACAGATTTGGTGTTAGGGATTATTGTTTATCAGCCAGAAGCCACAACATTTCAGAAAGGTTTGCCAGATATTTGAAAGCCTGTGTATTTACTCCAATCGGCCAAAATGTTTACCTGGGAAATGCTTGAATTCTTTATCAACAAGAAATGTTCCGAGGAACTTCCAAGAGTCATTTTTGTACAATCAATTCATTTAAAATACTCAATTTATTTTACCAGTACTTTTTTTTTTTTTTTTGGTACTATGACTTGACCAAAGCTCTAGATTAGTTACTTTTTGTCTTGAGAGAAGAGTTGGCATCACGAATGGCACCTGCTTCACACGACTGCTGAGAAGTAGGCACATGGATGTTTCCCTAAAATGATGTACTATAGAAATTATTCACAATGTTCGTCATTGCAGAATGTTAAAAAATTAATTTTGCTTCTTGAGAGATTTTTTTTGCTAACCAGCTGGAAACATCTGTCTTCCAGGCTACTGTCAACAATTAAACTTCATCTTTGTCTTTTGAAATTTACATTCTTCTTTGGTGAGACACATTTTCCATTCTTGACCTGCACCACTAGTCCTCCTTTGTGCTGAAACATGGATGCTTTCATGCATCCTGGAAAAAAAAAAAAAAAAAAATCAGCCCAGCTGACGAAAGGATGACTGTTGGCTGCTGAAAGCACAGTCCGGTGCCATGTAAACACACAATCTTCAGTTCAACATGAGACTTTTGTTCAATAGCTTTCAGTGTTCATTCAGAGTTCATAGTGTTTCATAGCCTGTCAGTGGGTTTAATGATCTGTGGCTGGAAAAATGAAACAGCAGATTGCCCAAGGAGCGGTTTGTATTCTTGTAATCATCTCACTTCCAGTTTTGCTACTTATTGCAAGGTACAACATTCCACTTTGAGTATGGTATTTCTTCAGCAGTTTATATTACATTTGTCTTTTTTTTTTTTTTTTCAATCGCAAGTTTTGTAGTTTTTGTAACTGTAGAGATTATTTTGTCTTCAGAGTAAATAAATATATTTGGACATGATGGTTTCGTCTCTGGACTTGACTCTCTGGTGATAAAGGTACTACGTATGTACATCTTTTTTTTTTTTTTTTTTCCAGAGTCATAACATTCGTGGCATTTACAGAACACAACTGAGTCCCGTGTTTTAATCTGTGGTTTAATATGCATTACTGCATATAAATTAACAACAGAGGCAAGACCTGTGTGTGTGTGTGTGTGTGTGTGAGGGTAATGAAGTCAAACGATGCAGTTTAAAAGTAGGCCTATGCTGCCCTCTAAAGGTGAGAATCACAAAACAAAGGAAAAACAATACAGTGCTGGCTTTAATTTTACAGATTGTTGCTAAATACACACGAAAAGAAAACAAACTTTTAATAATTACTAAAAGAAACTGCTCATTTAAAAGCAAAAATGCCCATTTTTTTTAAACTTGCCCCTGGTAGTTTATGGCCATGCAAATAGTACTGGTTTTATGAGCTGAGACATGAGATGTCAAACTAAATCTTCTGCACCAACAAGTTTTTCTAGAAACAGTGACTCGGGTCTTCAGGATTGTCCGCAGACCTTGCTGTGGACAGTTCTGAGAGGAACTATTTGTTTGGTAGAAAGTTGTTCCAGTCAGGGGCCAAATTTTAAAACCTCACCACATAAAACCAGAAATGTCTGCATGGCTATGTGGCACAAAAGCAAAATGGAAAAAAAAAAATTGCTTTGTTCCAGTTCCATACTACATACTAAATCAAAGTGGGTTTTATGGATGCACTGGAAAAGTAATAAAATATACTCAAAGAAAGTCATAATGCATGCTAAAAAAAATTTAAAAAAAAAAGAAGCTTGTTTTTGAGCTGTTGATGGACATAATTTTCCAACAAAGAAAATGGAGGATCTCCTCACGGATGCCAAAAATTAAAATAAATCGGGAGAGGTGGTAAAACGAGTTCCAGGAACACATCGGAAAACATTTAAATCATTGGGGGGAAAAAGATTTTGCTTTGTCTTTGTGAACTTTAACTGGCATGGCAAAGTTGTGGTTTGATCAACATGCAGTGGCACAAGTACTAGATCTTTTCCTGTTAGCATAAAACAGTTAAGTATCTTGATTCTTTTGTATATTAACTCCAAAAAACGGTATATTTACAGTATAGTCTACAGAGTATAGTGTACTGAGGGTGAAATCTCAAATCCTCAGCACATAAAACATAAACTGGCTTAATACCACTGTGGTAGAAAGAAAATGACCTGTCATTTGAGTGAACTAGCCCCTTAAACTTTCATGTTCAGATACAAGAACACTCTTCAGGTATAATGTTGGGCAAAGTCTCATACTGGAATGAGTATCCACCATCGGACGTGGTGGTGATCCTCAGGGACCTCATGGTCCCCGGGACCGGAGCGCAGCACTGAGCGATCCCCAGCATCGCTGTGGTGCGATCCCAGGCCGAGCAGTTTCCGTGGCAGTAGTAGAAAGTCAGCGCTGTCGGATGGACAATCCAGTTGTCCCAGCCCAGCTCCTCAAAGCTGATTTCGATCTCTGCCCGGTGGCAGTCGCTCTGCTGCGGTCTCTCCTGCGAGGGCCGCTGGAGCAGGTCGATGGCAGAAGGAGACCAGGGGATGGTTACTGGTGCATGACGGGGTGAACGGGCTGGACCACGAGGTTGTTTGTGGAGGTGAAGAAAGGGCATCTTGTCCGGTTCATTGCCGTGGCACTGACAGATCGGACAGCGGACCTGGAGCAGAAAAGGGCCTTCAGACAAAGCGGCCAGCAGGCTCTGATTCAGGTGGTAGGTGGTCCAGCCGTCCGGGCTCATCACTGACGGAGCCTCTGCTGCCTGAAAAAGCTGCTGCGCTAAAGTGAGAATAAACAGCGGGGCAGAAGTGTTGGCTGTGGCTCCTTCGCCTGCATAGAACCAGAAGTGGGCAGATGTGACCCGGGTCTCCGGGTTGTTCGCGGAGGGCTGGAAGCGATAAGTGAACTGGCTTTCGGTTTTTTCTCCAGGGGCTGAGTCAGACCTGGCACAGGATGAGTCTGCCGCAGTAAGATGAGAAAGAAGTCAGTGAGGCACGCAGAAAACTCTGATAGAGTTTACTCCAATAAAAAACAATGTGGTATGAGCATATGCAATACACACCAGACTGAAATGTAATGGTAGGAATGACTACGTGGAAAACATGGCACTGAAGTCCAGGCAGGGTAGTTCACACAAACACAAATGTAATCATTTCTGCACAATCGTTATGGAAGCACTTTGCTGCACTTTAGTCGGGTTTTGTGTTCAAGCACCCTATAAAAACACACAAAGATCACATTTCTGAAAATGTTTGTAATTTGGATTCTCTAGTGCACCGGTTGAGTCATAACTATGGATTAACCTCCCCCACAAACCAAGAATATTCACTCAGAGGGCAATAACACCTGGCTTTTTGAATTATTGTCCTGAATTTAAAGATGCAAAAAGGGAGGTACAGCGTTTTGGACTGAAACTGTTCAAATACATCGAAAGGAGGGAGGGAAAGTTTTAGAAATGTTATTGAGGTTTAAAAAACAACAACAACAACAACAGAAACCAAAGCTTCTCACCAGGACTGGGGAAGACAATAATTTGAAACATTTCCTTGTTTGGACTGGTTCGATGGTTGACCCACGCTGTCCTGCTACTCCTGGGGGCCCTCCGATGCCTGTGCCTTGCGCCTGGCTGTGCCCCGTCCACATCAGTAGCCTGCACCGTGGCCACAGGAGGCTCTTCCAGCCTGAGGCCCTCCAGAACCCGCTCTCTGAACCAGGACAACACTGCCTCCCTGGACAGCTCCTCTCCGCCGCACGCTTGAATCAGACTGTGGATCCACAGAGGACACAGGAGGAGGAGAGCGCAGGACACCATGGCTGTAGTGTGTGACAACCGCTTGGCGCAAAATACCTTCCAGGTGTAGCAACAGAAATGTGTCCAGAGGGTAACTCTGACTCCGAGTTTCTATGAAGATGGAGTTCCAATCAGCTCCAGAAAACTGATCCTCTTCTGTGACTTTCCTTATTCTCACATACAGTATATCTGTTTGGCTTTGCAGCTATCTGGGTCTGAGTTGAAGCCTGCAAGCAAAAGCATTTTGTTGCCAACACATAAATGGAAGATAGCAAAGAATGGCCTTGGCGGTTGGGATATTGAATTATCTGTTTTTGTAGCTGTTTCACACAGTATCAAGGGAATGTGTCTGCATGTTTTATTTTCCTCTTTTTCTGTTCTGCAGAGTTGCTTTTGGGTGGTTTTGTTGACTTATAGCTCGAGCAAGGGTCCAGACATCAGCCACTGGCACATGCTGTACATGTGCATTATTGATGCACATGTACAGGAGACGGAAAAGTTTAGTTTGGTCTTGGGTTCTGTTGTAGACGTTTTTTACACTCTGTTGTGTAGCGAGTGCCACGTCTTCTGAGCTGCATGGGAATAATTTAACACACACTTTACCATACTTTGAGATGTCCCTATACAAAATCCCCATCACATTATTATTATTACCTGTAGCATGTAGATAATAATTGGCTGCGGCAAATATACAAAATGTTTCACTCTATGAAAAATAACAGACGTCTTTTTGTGTTTGTATTATCTGTAGCTGAAAAACATTTATTTGTAGCCTACAACCATATCTCACACACAACACGCACCTGTTTTCCCACTAAACAAAGAGTTGTGGTCTACCGTGAGGGAAACCTGTGTGCTCCTTATTTATCTCACTGGCCTTGACTCCTTGAAATCCGTCCCTGCAAAATCGTTTTTCATAATGCGTGCGCCTGTACAAGGACATTTTATCAGCAATTCAACAGGCCAAAGACCAGATGTTCGCAGAAGAAGGAACCAGTTGTGTGTGGAGTTGGGTTTGAAAGTCCGACGTTTCCCTTTTACAAAACCAAGGTTCACTTACCTTCTATTTCCAGAGCTCTGGTGCTTTGACCTCACTGTTGTTCACTGTAACCCGTTTGTTCCTGCGACCTACGTTTTTTAATGGCTGCCCGCAAGCCAAATTTCCTTTGAATCAATAACAGAGTTGAAGCTGAAATTGAAGACTGTGAGACACAGCTGAAAATTCTGTGAAAAAGCTAGAAAGTGGACCTTGAGTTGAGATTATTTTGTCAAACTCCTATTTACAAGGTCAGGAGGGAACCTTCGGTGTTGAAAATTAAAATGAAACTATGACAAAATACTCGATAAAACTGCAACTTGCACTGATTAACAAACGACTGATGTATTTACGACTGATGTGTTTCAGGCATTCAAAGTGAGACCGTGGCTGCCCGAAGGGGCAGTTGCAGGACAGGCACATGACCACATTTCTATTCATAGGCCTTTTTTCACACAAGGCATGCTACAAGATTGTCTGACGGTAAAAATCAGCAGAGGGACTGAGTAGTGTCAGTTACACGGCATATATCTAAACTTTGCTAACGCAAGCTAACAGTAGCCACCATGACAGCTGAAGCTAGCTGTAGCAGCAAAACTGAATAAATGTGTTATTTCTTGTTTCAACACTCACATAGTATTGCTTTAAATGAGCAGTTTTACATTCGGGAAAATACTCTTATTTGCTTTTTTGAGTTGACGGTTGGATGAGATCAATCTCGTGCCCGTGCTTCGTGTAACTGGGGCCAGAAGGCAGTTAGCCTATCTTAGCATAAAGACTGGAAGCAGGGGGAAACTGCTAGCCTAGCTTTGTTCAAATTCAAAAATGGGCCCACCATTACCTCAAGGATTACTAATTAAGACTTTATATTCAACTGTTTAATCCCAACAAACACAAATTAATTTTTTTTTTTTTTTTTTCTGCAAGGGTTGCCAGATCTTTGAACTTTGGACAGAGCCTCGCTCGCTGTTGCCCCCTGCTTCCGTTCACCATGCAGGGGTAAAGCTAATCCTCTCATGGCCACGGCTCCATACTGCACGAAATGCATTTATTGTGTTTGAGGTAAGTGTGATGCTTGTCGCTGTTACGTGCTAGAGACTCAACCATTATCTAGCTCAAACCTTGTAGGTGGTGAGTCACTTAGCGCCACAGTTGTAATATAACTGATGTTAACATTAATCTAACGGCTACAGGACATTTGACCGGTACAACTCTGCAAACTTCCAGGAGCATTAAAGCTCGACACAGTGCAGACCTGTAGTTCGAGCTGAGAAGCTGTGGCTTCTTAATGTGGCGGGGCTCAAAACTTCTCAATACTTTAATACTTCTGCTACGTCCCGCTTCTCCACAGGCTCTGGATAATTTTCTTTGGGCAAACGAACATGACTGACATCTTCCTCACTGCTGCAGATTTCCAACAGGTCGCTGCGCTCTCTGAAACCTCTGTCCTTTCTTATTTCTTGCGCCACAACATTGTGAAAAAAAACAGCAATTGTGAGCCGTGTTCTCCTCTTTTTTTCTTTTTTAAACACAGGTGTAATCTGAAAGTACCAAACTGTATTTACCAGTAGAGGGCGTTACAATAATACATAACCAGATGTGTCTGATCTGTTTCATGACAGTTTTAGCAAGGAAATCAGATGTTTTGCTTCTGACAACTGATGGGTGAAAATTGAATTCTCTGCACAGTATTCAGCCCGTCCCACTGATTTTCGACAGCTTCAACTGACGATTAAATTTTGGTCCCATCATGATGTTGATGAAGGGAAAAGTCTCAAAAGACTTCAGGGAGGGAAAACTAGATTCCTATTACATTCGTTGTTCATAATTCCTTAAAACCTTGACACATTTACTGAAGCTTAAAAAATTTCTCGATACACCTATTTATGTAGGAAGACTAACATAAGAGAGATGTAAAACAAAAGACAGGTGCTATTCTGTGGTCATAATTATATCTTGACCGGTTGAGTACAGGCTAATTCTTGCAGTTTAAAAAAATAGTACTGTATATTAAAAAAAAAAAAAATCCTCTAGCAATTTCTAAGATTTAAATACGAAACAACAACAAAAAAAAAAAACCCCAAACTTGTGCACGTCTGCTGTACCCACCCTCTTGTCTCTTTCCTCGGAGCTGAAAAGCTCCCTCACCAGGTCACATCTGCAGGCTTTGATGTGCACGTGCTACGGTCAAGACATACGTAGCCCCTCCGGACGCATCTGAGCCCCTCATCTTAATAACCATGAGGACATAAAGACGCAGAGGTAGAATATTTCCGCACTGGGTTGAACACAGATTTGCCCTCGCTTGAAACACAGTGCGATGCGGGAAAGAAACTCTGCAGGGAAAAACGACATCGGAGGAATAAAGAACGGTACGTTTTAAGTTGCGACTTCACCACGGACACAAAATGCTTAAGCTGAATATGAGATGACGGCGTGATGCTGTGGCAGACTTTAATGTAGACAGGTGACTCCGGCAGCTTCTCCACCACGTACGACCATAACACGCAGATCTGCCAGAACAACAGAAGCCGTTCACAGATGAACATAATTTAGCTGGCCTCGGGCGGTCTGCGGTACTCCCACTCATTACAGAAGTATTACATCATGTGACACACTGCATATCCCGGCTGCTGGGACGGGTATCCTCAGGTGAGACTGATGTGTATATAGCCATGTTCTTGCAGTTTGGCTCAGTCTGAACTCTCGGCTCTTTTTTTCTCAGCTCTGTCTCGGTTTCAAGTCCGCTGTCAGATTTGACAGCGCAGCATTGTTCTCACATTTTACTCAGTTAACACTTTCAGTGAAGAGAAGAAGACAGTCCAACCAGAAGTGACTGGGAGAAAAAAAACAACACCGGCTTTGCATGCATGCAAGGTCACAGCTGTGCACGGAAAGCCGTGAACTGCATTAGCTCAATCCGTTCAAATGCCCTTTTATTAGAAGCGGGCTGAATGGCGGGGCAATATGGCTTTGCCTCTAGCAGCACAGGCCTCAGGGGTTGCCGCAGCGAAAACGGACCGCCTGCCCTTCTTTAGGTTGGCCATTGGCTATAGATGCACGACAAGACATCGAGTTAGAGGAGGAGGGTAGAGCGTCTCCGGTGCTGATTCAACAGTAGGAAGATATGACAGCTGATGCGGGGATAGTGTGTTTTAAAGCTGGCAAACATTTTTCCTGAACTTTGGTTGTTCGGACACTCAGACGTTCAACCATTTCATCCTAATCCCGTGTTTGCCATCCACTTCTTTTGTAGCCCAAAACTGGATTCATCTCTTGTAACTTCAGGTGTTCCGGGTTATTTTGTAATTTCCGTTGTGGGTATGAATGTCTATCTTATTCAAGACAGAAGAGGGGTACTATCGAGAGCAGTGCGGCTCCAGCCCCTCGGCCGCATTCCTCGGACCTGGATAACTGGGGGAGTCAGATTTCGTTATTGGATTTCATTTAAATTGGTATTTTCCGTGGCTGGAGACAAACTGAAAATCTTTCAGTACCTGTCACAACAGCTACAGCTCCTCGAAGTCACACCTGCCAAAAGCCAAATGAAGTCCGGGTGATCCGAAGCATGTCCGGGCCCTTTCAAGCTCAGTCATCCGTTTACTCAGCTCTACGCTGGGTGGCACATTTCCTCGGAGAGGTGTCAGGGGATTAAGGTGCTTGGCTTCAGCTGAGAAATTGCCACAAGGAAAAGACAAATGAACACTGATGCATTAATTAATCAAGAAGAAGATGACATCAATTTAATGAAACTAAAATATTGATCAACTATTTAAAAAAAAACAAGAACAAAACTTTTTTCTGATTTCATTGAATTTAAAAAATGTTAGCATTAATCACATTAAATAACAGCCAAGTAGTTACAGTTGCAATAGCTGCTTTTGGTTTTAATTCAGGTAGCTTTAATCTAATTCATGTATTTGTGAATTTGAAACCCCAAGATACAACATGACAGACAGTGGTAGTCAGTGTCATTAGGAGCAACTTGGTTACTCTGACAGAACGTCTGCATGTGTATGATTAACGCAGAACCGGCTTTCGGCGTAATTGGTATTGAACACTCCCACATTGAAAATGAAACCAAATGCTCTGTTCGGCTACTGTTCCCTTCTCCTACGGTGTTTTACTCTTGCTGCGCAACGTTTCGATCAATCCGATTTTCTTCAGGCACCTTGCCGCCTCCACAATCAGAAGCCCCTAAATCGCAGGTGTAAAGTAATAAAGACGATTGTTGTTATCATTCTTTGGTGTACAGAATTTGCGAGAAAAGAGGAATCGCAGCCAGCTCAACTGCTTTGAGACAGTGTGAGACATCAAGGTGATATTTTTAAATACGATTTAGATATAATATTGTTTCAACAGGAGAGACACTACGGCGTCGCAAAGAAAAGTAAATGTAGGAAGATGATCCGAATGTCCACATTTCCAGCTTGCATTTGTTCTGTCTGTTGAGGTCATGTCAAAGCCTCGATTGTGTTCTGAGGCTAAACTGGTCCGATGTCGTGAAGGTGAAGCTGAGACCCTTAGAGGGTCGCCGATACCTGACTTTTTTTTTTTTTTTCTTCCTGCCCCCATCAGCCGACCGGGGTCATCAGGATGGAACAGTTGCTCCATCCTGTTAGTGATTTATATTTTCAGGGACCACAGCTGCCTATCCATCATTTCTAACCTGCCTCACTCGAGACGGAGAAAAACACTGGGACTCATTACTTTTCCAGTTAGTAAGTCTTGACTCAGCACTTTATGGTTGCGTTGGATTGTTTCTGCTATTTTGTCCCTCAAGCGCCGGTGAATGAGCTCCGACCGAGCGGGAGAAACTGAACAGGCTAGATGCAGGCATGTGGGGATTTGGAGGAAACTTTTCGCTGAACGTGTGAGGGTTCAGGATGTGTTAATTGTATGAATGAATACCTGAGACTTGGACAATGCTTGGTTTGAAAACAGCACGGCTCAGGTTAGACCTTATAATGGTATGACAACTGAAGTTCCCTCCTGTTCCTTGCATCGTTGTTTCCAAAAGAAACCTGACTGCTGAGTGTAACATAGAGATAGATAGCTGGTAGATATTCTGTATCATCTCTCTAAAGCTCGCAGAAATTCAGAATAACAACTTCGTGATTGATACACCCGCAGTTACCTGGTATTTCGCAATGAAATCTGGCAATGCAGTCCAGTAAGCGTGCAAGTGCAGTGTATTTAGGATAATAGTCTTTGTCTTTGTTCATTGTCAGGCACACCTCGGGGTCTAACAGTTTGTTATTCCTGTCGGAAACTTTGAGAGAGTGCAAAACCAAACGCCGTCAATAGCGTCTCAGCTCTTGATCCGAAACGATCTGGACCCATTTTCCTCAACACATGTAATTAAACAGCTGCAGGTGAGCAGTAATTTAAGAAAAATTTTTCTGCGGAGCATCCTCGTTTGTGTAATTTAAGGAAGCCAAAATAAAGCAAAATAAAAGCAACAAAAAAACTAACATTTCCAACCTGAAAACAACCAATGAACTTTATTTTATAAAATCTTAAAACTGTTTCATAAATTGCTGCATGTTTAAATAGCCCAGAAGTGGCTGAAACTTCATACACACAAAGGAAAATAAAAAAGTTACGTAACATTTTGGGGTCTCTTGCAGGTCCAGGCCTAGAAATGTTTTGTTTCTGAAGGGCAGGTTTCAGGGGTAGATTTATAGTAACTAAAAAAAACAAAAACAATAACTAGGGTTCATAACGAAATAAGAGGAAAAAAAGACACAGTACAGAAAAAAAATCTGAGTATCACTTTTTATAAGAGCGCTATAGATCAAATAACTGAAACTGCTTCAGTTGAATTCTATTGTGTCTACTGCAATTGTTCCAAGCAGTTCTATTATATTGTTATATCACTGCCCTACAATAGTATGAATCACTAAGTCTTGTCTTTATTCTTAGACTTTCTTTTTATAGCAGCTCCAACTGCAACTGTCACACGTATGCTGTGTCTGCCTGTCTCACACAACCACACACACTCAGACACACACACAACCACACACACAGACACACGTTTTGGTTGATAACATTATCTAAAGGGCTTGGAGTGCAGGAGCTCTGGTATGTCTGTGTGTGCTTGTGTGTATGTGTGTGTGTGTGTGTGTGTGTGTGTGTGTGTGTGTGTGTGTGTGTGTGTGTGTGTGTGTGTGTGTGTGTGTATAGGTCATACATGGCAGCCCAAGAAATGTGACCTATCTGGTGGTGCAGCTGTCGTTCCCAACCTGAGGGAGTTGGGCATGAAGCAGTGAGACGGGGGAGACGGGGGAGACAGGAGAGAAAGAGCAGACCTGTATCATGAGCTGATTTCAGTACTTAGGAGCCTAAAAAGGTTAGAAGGGTATTTTTTAAAATCGTACTCAATAACGGCAATAACGAAAAAACACAAGACCGGAAGGCCAGAGTGGTTTGACATTTAGGAAGAAGGATCTCTCTCTCTCTCTCTCTCTCTCCTTCGCTCTGTCTCACCCCTCTTCACCGGGGTTAAAGCTGTTGAAAGGGACCATGGCGGTGGCTGCTAATGCTACATGATCTAGGGGGGACTTACACCTACAGCCCATGCTCGCTAAAGGACACGTAGAGACACGGGCTTTAGCAAATGATTTGACATGAAATATTTTCCTCCATGGATCTTGTTACCTTAATTTGGACTTTGCGGGGATGTCCAAAGGGATTCCTTTCAGCTTTAATGGCAAAAGTCAGGTAAGGTGCACTTCTTTCTATTATCGGGTTAAGTCTATTTTAGGCAACTCTTTGGATCAGCATGTTAGTGGGATAACATAAATTAGCATAGGAAGCAAATCCGAATGCTGACATATTCTTTATCGGTAATCAAGGCATTCCATTTATTGCTATTTTGTATAGTTATTAGATTTATTTTCCAAACATGACTTGAAATGAAGAATTAAAATGGCCGGAAAGTCCTAAATTAATTTAATCGACTAGTATTTCTGGTTTCAACTAGCAAGGGTGGCAATGTGTAATCGTTTAGTCAACTGGTCGCGCACATCCCTGGCAATAACCACATGGTTACTATTAGAGACATGTTGCTAACGTTAAATAGGGGAAGAAAATCCAGGCCTTCTGTGTCAAAGTCCTTTTGGAGGGCAGTCCTACCAGCCTCCTTCTTAAGACTTTTATGACATGACAACCTTCAAAACACTCCTGGCTGCCGTTTTCAGTGTAAAACCACACACCACACGCCAGCGCCTTCTTGACCTGCGTTATAATGGGTGGAGGTGTCGGGACAGGACTTCTTCGCTGCTCGGACTGTCACATCCACAACTCCATTCACCAATTTGTAACTAAATACATATACAAGCCAAAACTATGATACTTGTGCTGTCACAATTTAGCAAATAAACAAGGATGTCATTTTTTTCCAAATGAACACATTTATTAGGAAACGGTGTCCAAAGTCAAAATGAAATATATCTAAACATAACTTTGATATCATTTTGATTGACTGTTACAGTCCCCGGTGCAACAGCCCAGGTGAAACAGCCCACATACTCCCTGTGATCCAAGAGATATCTGAATCGATGAAGTCTTTCAGAAGAGGCCTTCAATAACTGCAGCTCATCTTCATACCCCAATCAATTACCAGATATAAGGTGCAGAACGTAAAGAAGTGTGAAAGAAATCAGGATGGCAGAAGTCCCCGGAGCCAGTCCCAGTCTCGACATCCCTTCCAAGAGGCGCAAGGTCACCAAGGACCGTATTGTTCCAGACACTGGGGCCGCAACGCAAGAACCCACGCCTCCGGTTTTCATCCGTAAGCTCCGCAAGGCGGCAGTAGGAACAGGCTGTGATATCCGACTGAGGGTGTCGGTGACAGGATTTCCAAAACCTGTGCTGACCTGGTACCACAACGACGAGCTCCTGTCACCATCAGAAGCCCAGGACTCAGGGGGACTGTGGATACGGGACTGCCGCACAAGCGACGCTGGCTTGTATACCTGTGTGGCGACCAATGAGCTGGGAGAGGCAACCTGCAGTGCTGTCCTGGCCATCATGGACCTTGGTGAAGGTAATCACAAGCAACTGAAATACTCTTTAACAGGAAGACCTGAGTCATGACAGTCATCTTTTAAGCTTCAGTCATATTTTCTTTTAAAAAGGTTATTGTTTGGTAAAGGATTTAGACCCAAAATGGTCCTCAAATGGACCAATTACTTAGACTAATCTAGCATTTCCTCTTTGCATTTCTCCACACTCTCTTTTCTAATTAATATTTGATCTCTTGAAGCATTATCCCAGTCCGTGATAGTTCACCCAGACAAAACAATTGTAGATCCAAGACTGCTTTGATCATCAGACAGTAACCCTGTCTTCCATGTCTGCAGAGCGGCACTGGGAGATGCTTAAAATTAGCTTGTGGATTTAAATAGAGGCTGAGATTTGCTGGAAGAGAAGAGTGTAACCTGCTGTTGCTTTCTATTAGCTGCACAGCTGAACCTTTGAGTGTTGTTTGTTGTGTGGACTGAGCTGAGGAAGTCGGGATTTTAGGCACCTGGTGAGAACGTTCTTACTCTGAGGATTTGTTGGGAAATTCCTATTAGCCTGGCAAAAGTCACCTTTAAGACTTTATAAAGGAGAAAAATCATTAGACTGTCTACAGCTGTGTACACGATTCAGTTGTTACATCGTCAATCATCCATCGTCATTTGTAGCTTGCAGCTACTGTATAATGTAACATAGTGCAAATACCACAAAGAAATAGTCTTGCTGTGATGTTGATTTTATTACCACAACTCAAAAAGCACAATGATAATAATGTCAACGTCATTGCAGTTTTTATACTGCGTCTTAAGTGGTCACTATGTAGATTTTTCCGTTTTGGAGAAACAGCAAAAGTTAAGCTAGTTCATACTGAAAATGGTCACACTGGGAGAGATCTCTAACAGACTGACAATAAGACGTTCGCGGTATACTTTTTCACGAATATTGTGATTTTGATTTTTTTAATCGGCCTGTGCAGAAGTTATTGAGTGGCACTTGCAAGTCTGTTTGCATAGGTTTCGTAGGACGAAGCTTCCAAGATTTGACCTTTGCAGAAGCCAACTTTTGTCAGCTCCAACATACCAACTGAGTAAACAGGATAATGACATGGACAATGAGACCATGATCAAGCCGTAAAGATAACTCTGTCTATTGCTGCTGTTGTGGCATTTCCAAAGTTAGAATACTTTGGTGGGACAGTTTCGCTCAGGGTGGTCGTTCTGCCAGCATAAAGTCACACAGCGGACGGAAGTGTGCAAGACATAAATTAACTTTTTGAAAGGCCTCAGTAAGAGCAGTCGCATCTTGTTCCATCTCCCACGTCATCTTTATCGTGTCTCGCTTACTTCTCTCATACTCTGAGCGTATCGTTTGCCCTCTCAGTGTAATGCAAATACTGTAAGTTACTGTTGAGTGCAGGTTATGAGGTAAACTAACCGGTTAAGTTTAATAAGGAACTGTGTCCACAGCTGAGGCGCAGTGTGAAAGTGCATGTCTAACATGTATGGGTATGCTTTCGGTGCATGACACAAGGACACCGTTGGATTTGAATGGCTTGTCTATCATTTGCCAGTTTATCTTGTCACCTCTGCCTTGCAGAGATAAGGATAGCATTTGTCAGTGTGGCTTCTGTGGCTCTTTTATACTCATTTCTCCTCCATGCCTCGGTAACTACCTCATATACCAGAGCAGCATATACCAGATGTAGCATGCATTCAAACCCCATCGTGTACTGAGCTGTGATTTTCTACTTTGTTAAGGGTCTAAAAAGCAGGAATCTTTTTACAGGTGAGCTCTTTTTGTGGCTTGGCGATGGGATGAAAACCGGCGCGCTAAACTGGATTTTGCCGCAATATTACCATCGCGTTCTGTGGTATAAATACTCCTGACCGGTTTGCGTCATCCATTTGAGTGACAGGGTCCTTTGCGCAGAGTGTGGTCTGCAGTGAGATCATTGTAATGCTGCGTATATTTGATCATGGCCTCGTTGCCTTGGCCTGTGCAGAAAGTTGACAGTTGAGCTCACATGTCACCAGCTCTCACACTATGAGCTGGCACGTACGGTCCAGCTGGCATACCACTCAGCACCTCTCTGTCTTCTCACATCGATCCAGCTTCAGGTGCTACTTTTTCACCTCTGTTCTTATTACCTATTTCTGCTCTTTGTTTCTTTCTTTTCACCAGTCTCTCGCTGTCTCTTCTTTTGTCTCTCTCTGCTAATTTCAGCATGATTGAAGTTATGATTTTAGATTTATCTATCTACAAGACAGTACAGATAGCATGCTTTTTTTTTGGGTCCATTTTTTTTATTTCTTTCTTGTCACTATTTTAATTAAATCTCTTTTAATCCCCTTTTTGGGCCTTGTCTATCTCTTTTATTACTTTCTTTTTCCATATGAGCAGAATTGTAAACTTGATACTTGGACTTATGTCACAAAAATGAAGAGTTGAGACTTGACCTGGACTTGACTGCTGTGAGATATGACTTACTTGAGACTTGACCCTCCAAAGACTTGAAAAACATCAATGTTTTGACCTGGTAAAATCCTGGAACAATGAAAAGAATAAATAAGACAGCGACGGACAGGCTGCAAACCTTAAATTTAATTATCAAGCCAATCACAGAAAGAATTTGGTCTCAGATATGTAGAGATGAGTTAACATAGCTTTGAAAGTAAAACATAGAAATGAGGTGTATTTCTAATTTGTCAGCATTTACACCTGAAAATAGCTGCTCATGAAGACTTGGACTTGCTTTAACAGAATCGACTTGACCAAAAGACTTAAAAACAGCACTGTCTCTTTGTATCTTGACCAGCTGTTGCTAGATTCATGTTACTATTTGAATAGCAAACGGCTAAAAAACCCGCAAAATAACATGTTTTGTTCACCACTGTGTCCTCATTTGTATCCATTTTCTGGGTCCTAGCTGCCTTTCTGTCTCTCTGACCTCTGCCTCCCTCTTACATCTCCCCTGCTCTCTCTCCCTCTCTCTCCTTGTTGTTATTTATGGCCCGGTATGTGCCGTGCTGGCCAGAGGGCTCGTGCTTTACTGAAGTGTGGATGCCGCCAGCCCCCTTCTCCGATTGCACCGGCAGACATCACAGATAATTATAGCATCACCACGGTCAAGACACGGCGCTGTCACACTCAATCACGGTCAGTGTGCTGAAAGAGAGACGAGGACGGTGTACGAAGGCCGGGGGGGGGTGGGACTCTGAACGTGTATTTGTGTCGGTGTCTGTTAGTATGTGTCAGCGCACGTGCGCGCTCTTAATTTTAATGGCTGTTCTGGCTGCTTTTGAGCGTCGCTCAGTGAGTCAGACAGTCATTTGGGTTTGTCACTTTAAGATATCACCCTGACAGATCAGACCAACCAGAATCCAGAGCAGTGCTGTGTCACAAGTCTAGACTACTTTATTGACATCACCCTCTGGCGTATAGCTTTTGATTAACATACTGTCAGACACCTATAGGCTGGATAAGCAGTTTGATGGAAGCTCTGGAAAAGCGGCACATCGGTCACCTGTGTTATTTTAAGCCACGTTTACAATAGGAGATCAGTGTCATATTGTGACGCAGGAGCATGCACCTCCCATACATGACTTGCAGTTACTCACAAGATATCATTTTTTTTTAAAAGGCATTTGTTACATATTTAAAACAGTGGTTCCCGAGGTTCAGGACCCCCTGAGGGCTCGCAAGATAAATCTGTGGGGTTGCAACATGATTAACTGTCTCACTTAACAGATGGGAAACAAAGATGATATCCTCATAAAGGTTTGTGCTCATATTTACTTTGCTTTGTGTTGCTGCGATCCTGCCGGAACAGTGTGCGATTAAAGGTTTAATTATGTGAGGGCAGTGTCAAATGTTGAGGATGGATGGATGTGAGAAAGAGGGTGAAAGTACAGTAGCAGAGGAAGGTGGTGGGGTTATGCTGGTCTAGACGTGCGTAACGGAAGCCAGGAAGGAGGAGACTCAGTGTCGAGGACCCGTCTTACGCATCGTGCCACCAAAGGCCGTTGTGGCATCCATACGGTACATGACACAGCACTCAAACCCTTCGATGCATTCGCTATTTTATACAGGTTCTCACTTGAACTTGAACCTTGAACCGATTTTCATGTTCCACAGCAGCTGTTTGCAAGTAACAAATTTATGTAAAAGACATTTCTGAGAGCAGTTGATGTTATTTAAGTGCAAATTTATTCAGTAATGTGAAGAGTCAGATGCAGTAGATTTAGGTTTCTGGGTCAGAGCAAACTTTCCCCTCTGCTGCACAAGTCTTTACTCCAAAGCACTCTAAATTTTAGCTGCTCAGCAGCGTGTACAAACTCTTTTCTGTAGCTTTGGTAAAGTGGTACTCAAGCAAGTTAATGTTGCACTCCCTTAAAGTTGGCAGACTCATGAGAGAGCAAAGCAGTTAGGGGCCAAGATTTGTCCTGATCCTTAGTCCCTGGCGTGGGTCAAACTTCGAAAACCCCGCATCGCCCATAATGCAACCAATGGTCTTTCTCTTTAGATTGTCTCTGCCCGGTAAACACCCACAAAAGACATTATAAAACAGTTCTCACTGGCTGATTATTACTCCACTAGAGAACTGACCTTTATGTGAAAAGTTAATTAAGTTCCCCTTTAAATATACTGTACAGTAACGAGCTACTGGGGTAATAAACTGACTAATAAATTGCTGATATGACAAATATTAAGGAATAATTATAATTTTGAAAACTTTACATTAGCTAGTAAGCAAGCAATGAGGTTGGAGGACAGTAACGGTTAGGGACTAAATGTTGCCGTCAGCAAACTAGCTGAGTTGATTTTCTATACACCAAATCAGTCAGCCGCCAAATCGTTACCGCAGGTCAGTTCAATACATACACTAGCTCTTCTTTCTGGAGACAGCTGTTTAGAAGCAATCATTTGGTACAGACGTAGTTTTCAGCAGCGCCGACCCCCCCCACTACGAATGCCAGAGGGTCTGTTACATCACGTGACACACATCTATAGAGCAGAGCCACAGCGTGACGGAAAGGGTCCTGCTGTACAGGACAAGAAGCTCCAATAAAACTTGAAACCAGACTGTGGTCACCTCTTGACATTTGTATTCATTAGACGGTCTTAGTAGATGCCCATGATGATTTGTAATCAGATACACATTCAGATTCAAATGAAATCCACGCGGACAAAGTGTCAGTGTGAATACATGTTTTCCTCTATTCGTTCGGTGTGAACTTTATTTTTATCCCAGGCAAAGCTGCTGCGTTACTTTCACCTCCAGCTCCAAGGTTACTGATTGTTTAGCTGTCTGAAATAGATCCACCTCACCTCAACCGGTGTCAGTGCAACTGTCTCCTTGTCCCATAATGTGTGTGCAGTTGTGGCATATCATTCATGGTGTATTACAACATGTCTGCCATGTGCTAGAGTTTCAGAACTCCCTTTAGTCCAGGCAGAGCGACTCGCAGAGGACGGCAAAGGTTGTTTGGGTTCTGTGTAGCAGTGTGTTTAATCTCCTGCTATAACTGGGGCTCTCTAAAAGGGGGTGCAAAGGGAAAGTACAGTACAACCGGAGGGGTTGTACTATGCAGGACTCGAAATAGTCTGCTGAACTTGGCTGTCAAAGTAAGGAAGTACTGGGGGAAGACAGGGAGCGGGCAAGAAAGAGAGACATGGGCTGAGGGAAGATGAAGTTCTAAGGTCTAGCACCCATTTTGCGACGGCACATCATTGTCTCACCAATGCCTCATTTCACGATGCAGAAGAAGCCATTTTAATGACATGATATGAGAAGATGGAACTGGGAGAAGTAGGGCTGTTGGAGTCATTTTGAGGAGGTTCCCTTGTTCTTAGTGGTGCGTCTCCATGGAAAAGACTTGAGGAAGACTTGTGCTTTCCAGCAGAAGCAGCCATCCGGCTGGTGTTTCTTTGAGGATCATACAAAGGAAAGATAAGAGCCATGTTGCGGAAGGAGCTGCTCGATGCACGGAAAGCTTTGAGGAGTGTTAGGGAGGGTGTGAGTGGGCCGAGAAGCAAGAAGCAGAGAGGTGAGTGGGAGCTGGTATCAGTACAAAATGTGTACTAGGTTAGCATAAACTGGTTTGTTGGGGATCCTTTTTAAGAGGTTGAAGTAAGAGAAAGATCGTACTGTAGGGAATTATAAATGCATACCCAACTAAGTGGAACAGCTGTAATGGAAATGAAAACAAGGTAATACAATTGAGGCTGCTTAATTGGATTTAGTTTGTCTTTTTTGAATGCTCGCAGATAATGCTTTTTACTGCAGGCTTTACTTTAAGGTTCCAACAGCCCTGTTTGGCATAGAGCAAATATGAGTAGAATTGCCTATAAATACTCAAATTGTTTCTCTATGAATATCAAATGGATCGCATTTTAAAGTACTAAAAGAAAAAGTAATGGTAATTGTGTCATAGCCCCGTCTTTTTCCTCAAGAGCTAGCCAGTGGAACAATGAGCTGGAACCAGTATTGAAACTGTGTTATTCTAAAAAAAAAAAAAAAAATCTCGTCCATTCAGTCCTCGTGTAGTGGTGAAGCTATTCACGGAAATCCTCTTAAAGGCCCATTCCATTATCCAAAAGGAAACAAAAGGGTCATCGCATCCCCCAAATCCAGAGAACAAGATTTGAAATGAGAAATCGGTTTTGCTGCACCCACCACTAGACTGACGGCTAACACAGTGTATTCTTTACATCGGCACTATGAGGAGCAGAACTGAAACGGGCCCTAACAAGATGTTTTCTTCAACTATAAACACAAATATGCAGAACTACCTGAAACTTATATGGTATAAAATGTGACTTTTGCGGAAAAACCATAAATGAAAGAACTAGCATTTGGACTTGAAACTCGGAGGGCTGGTAAAATGATATTTTAAAAGTTTTATGTCCTGAATCTCAATATTTTAACGGACAAATGTGCTGCGGTTGAACCTCGAGCTCATTTGGCTGCTCAGCCAGTGTCGGCGTCACAGAGCACACGCAGCGTGTCATCCCTGCTCTCACCATTTCTTATTGGCCCGGCCCTCTCGCCTGGTCTGCGACCAGCTTACACTGCCACACTGGAGCGGAGATCATCTATGGCTGCTTGATGATTTCACATTCTCCAAATATTATGTTCAAGTGGATTAAGGATACAGTACAATTAATTAGCTTCTCTATTCTCACAAGGCAGCTGAGGCAATATGCAGGGGTAAAGCCAGTGCTGTTTCCCTCGTGTTTGGTCTGGCAGAGGATGTGTTTGTGTTCCATCCCACTGGTACACAGTCATTCACAGGAACCCTCAGGGATTTGGCCTGGATTAGGTGGTAGGATCAGGTTGCAGCGTGACTGTCAACACTGGCCACTGTCATTTGGGATTTCCAAACCATCTCAACAGAAGAACTAAATCGACATACCACCTTTCACATTTGCTTCTGAAGGGTTTTTTTGGGGGGGGCATATAAAGAAGAGTCAGCTTCATTGTTTATCGCATCTTTGTTTTGTTTTGTTTTTTCCATCGTGCAGATGAATGCCTGCCAACTCGGTCTGTGCTTTAGCCTAAGACCGCAAATTTAGTACGCAGGGATCACAACTTCAAATGCACTCGCACCCCACTGCAGACATTTCTCTTTTCTCTTTCTACAACCGTCACATCTAAAGCAAAAACATTTAACACAAGATGTGCTGGAACTGAGTGCAGATACCAGCTGAGAGTGTATTGTAGGTATGATGCAGATGAAAGTCTATGGCCTTGTGTAAATTACAGCCAAGATATGGAATGGAAATCTGACGTTTGTATATTTTTCTGTTTCTTTATTAAAATCATTCAGTGATGGCGTAAGCTCATAATTATATGGACTGTGTTAAAAAAGACGGTTGTAGGTTTTTTTTGTTGTTGTTTTTTGCTGTCTTTGCTGCGGAGGTTTTTGTTGCAGCCTTTTCTTTTTAGATACCACCACCCGATTTAGTTGATTGTAAAAAGAGTTGTGATCTGGAACCCAGTATTTGTGTGTTGTCCCTAATCTTAAAATATTTTGCTTTCTTTGCTAAAAACGAACGAGAACAATGGAGGGACACTAAAGAACTGTATTATCTTTAGGTTCTGTTATCTTTAGATGAACACCAGGTGGACAGAGGATAGCTCCCGGAAACCACGGGAAGGTCACTTTCAAGATAAGGTAGTGATTTTGAATTTGTTCCTCAATACAGTGAATAATGAAGCGGTTTCTCTTGGTTGTCTTAAGCAGAGCCACTTGCGGTCACACGGTGCTTTTACAGAGAGAACGCAGGTTCAAAAAGTAAAGTAGACGTACAGCACGTGTCATGGACGGTCCGGTTCGGTATGACAAGACTTGGTCTGCACTCCAAAACAGAAACATTGTCATGTAGCGGGAGCAGAATCTGTTTTCCTTTGCGGAAACTTGCTGCTGATAAACTTGGAGGCCTGGGAGGCATTCATCAAGGCTGCCCCACAGAAAGCAGCCTCCGTCACAAAATCAATGGGTCTCTGTGAAGTCTGCTTACTCTTTTTATGTTTTAAGCTAATTAAACCATAGCGTAGTCCAAACTGCACCTGTCCTGAGTATTTTTAACTTTCGTTCAGCGTCAACGATGATTTCTCCCCGTGTGTTGCGAGTGCAGAGGCCAAATGTTTGTATCCGTAGGTCGGACTGATTCAACGGAGATGTTTAAATCTGACTCCTAAAAGAGAAGATTGGATCTGTGCTTTGTGTGCACGGCCATGTCTGATGCATTTTGTGGGTCAATAATGATGATTGGCTCATGTCCAAGTCTGTGTATAATGTAGGTTTAAGTAGCGCAGAGGACAGCGTGGCCTCCCAGAAACCATCAAACAAACCAGATTCACTGCAAGATAAACGACATCCACCGATAGAATCTAATTATCTTCTCGTAATGGCTGATATTCTATGATATCCCAGACAGGCACTGGTTGAAGCGGAGTCGTTGTGGCTTTTAGCGAGCATATAAATACAACCTCAGGAGAGATATTTCCAAGCAGCACGAAATGGAAGCTTTGCCACCGTATCTGGCCTCTCGGTGAAATGATGGCCATGGAATCTTGTGTTGTGATGGGCACATTGATCCGGGGGCGTTTGAACTGTTACTTGGGGGTGTATCCCATATCACGCATAAAGCATTGGTATTGATCGCCGCACTTGCCGCTGGACCAAATGCCTCTCGCTGCTGATGGATGGAGGAGGAGTGCGAGGCGGGCGAGGGTTGAGGAGAAGTAGGTTTGTTATAATAACAGTTGCAAACTGCAATTCACCGCATCCGGGTTTGTCTTTGGTGAAAAAGGGTGACGATTTAAATATAAATCTAGCAAGGGATATGTTAAGGAAAAAAATATCTTTTATAGCTGGGAGATAATCATCAGATAAATGGAGAAAAAGACAAAAGGTAACGATCGGAATCAAATTCCACCGTCAGCCGAGCAACTCCTGATTCATCGCAGGAGTAAATCTCAACTATTGATTCTGTGTTTACAAGGCCATAAACGGTAACATGCCTCACTTAACAACGCTGAAGCAAGTCAGGCATACCAGATAGCTGTGCTGAGGATCTGGATGAGGATTCTGGGGTTATTAGTCGAAGTCGGAGATCGGGACCTGCCTGCGATTCTTTTGGGATTCGTTTTTTTGACGGAGGGGGCGCGGGGAGCACAGATGTATCTGACAGAACAATTAACCCCTCAGAGTATGTATTAGACCAGGGAGAGAGGTTTGAAGGAGGAGGTAGGCGCAGTCACATATTCTCGTCACGTTTGCTCAACAAATCAGACGTCCTGGAGGAGGGTGTTTTGTAATATTCCCTTTGCCCGATTTAGACGGGCCCGGATATTGAAATAGATATCGCTATTAAATCAATAATGGTTTACTGAGATGAGGATAAGACAACAGTGGATGAAGGAGCAAACCTTTGATTAGCTGAAAAGTGGCAGTTCTGATCGAAATAAAACAAATATATTCAAACTGCTCTCATCAACATTTTTCGCATGAACAATGGTTTAAATGGCCGAGTAATGTGATTTACCACCTGACTCTGCAGCATTCCCTCGGCTGCGCGCAGCGTTTTTCGGCCCATCGTTCTGGTTTCACCGCCCACAACTTTACTGTTTTGGTTAAATCTCAGCTCGCGTCAGCCTGGTTTCCAGCTGCGGCGAGTGAGTCGGCGAAAACGCTACTTTCCCGGCAGCAGGTGACACTTTTTAGGGTGAAAGTATGCGAATGTTGCGCTTCCACCTCTTTCCGCTGCTCTTAAACAGATCAATTCATGCAAATTCAACTGATGTCAATATCTAGTAATTTTGAAGATGCAGTTTGGAATCGTTATTGGTGCTGAAATGATGACTCATTTGATCATTTAATACTCGCTGTGAGGATGTGAGGATTTCCTGTTCTTCTCTGTTTTATGTGAATATAAACGGAATAAACCCGGGTGTTGGAGTATCGGTGCATCGTGCTGTAATCCAGTCAGAGAAATGTGTTGGCTCTTCCAGTCCAAATAGCCCTCGGCTGCCTGGGGGCTGTGGTAACCTTGACCCTATCACTTGTTACAGCTAACAGACATGGAGTATGGATAAATAATTGATTGGTTACGGGTTTTGCTGAGGGCTGCTACCTTCGGCAGAGAGGAAAACAAAGGAAAGCGGAGAGTAGACTGAGAGGTAGAGGGTGTGAAAATGGAGTCAGAATTTGTTTGTATCCAGGAGGATTGCATATATTAGTATTTCTAAGAAAACAGATATATTTACATCCCCCACCCCGTCCATATCTTGGCATTTCATCCCCTCTATCCTGCCATCTATGCCTCTTTCTCTAGCTTTCTTTTTCTGTTTCTCCCCTGCTCTGCCTCCTCCTCCGGGAAATCTTTTCCCCGCCATCCTCGTGTCTCGCTCTCGCCTCCGCTCTCTGTCTATTCTCTCCGTCTATCTCCCTCCCTTTGATTCTTTCTTTTTGCCTCAATCCTGCTCTTTGTCGCTCTCATCTTTCACTCCTGCTGCTCCGGGGGCAACATGCTGTGCTGAAGCCTGTTGTTTTCCTCCTCATTTTTTCCCACCTCCTCCTTCTAATATTCTCCACACTCATCCCTGCAATCAAGACCAACACACCCCTTCTGCTCAGATTTCCACCCCCCACCTCCTCTTGTTCTGAGTGTGCTCTGGATCGAGGCAGAACGGGCAGAGAGAGAGAGAGAGAGGGAGAAGGGGGGGGTTGGATAAACCAGCTGAGAATTGCCCCTCTAAAGGCAGCTTCTACGTCAGAGAGGGACGCTGTTCACATCAGCTGAGACACACTCAGACACAAAGACACCTGGCTCCGGTGTACTTGCATCGTCTCTCCTTCTCTCTCTCTCTCCCGCTTTCTCCCTGCCTTGCTGCCAGACTGGATAATAAACACACCCACGCGCAAAAAGGGAGCCGAATCCTGTTTTGAATCTTTTGAATATACTTATTTTTTTTTAAAATACATTTTATTTGTTTATTTTTTTGTTGTTGTTTTTGCCACACCCTGGGCTCTTTCGGGTTGTAGGGATGTTTTTTGTGAGCTCATGCCACAGGTAATCTCGCACATTTGACAGGAAGCGCTTCTTGAAGATGAAGAAAATCTGGTCCAAGAAGAGATTTCAGGTGAGTTTGCTCCTTTATGGAAAAGAAAAAAACCAACCTGCATTTAATGATGGCCTTAATTCTCTATATCTGTGTGGTTTTTCATAGGGATTAGTAGGTTTTTACATATTGGTATGTCATGCCACACCCTTTACCTGATAATGAGATGCAAATGTGTTCATTTTAAACAGATAACAGTGGTAACATAAAGATTTTAGGAATTATTTTAAGGGAATATACCAATAATGACCTAGTGTTCTATTGTGCTGGGGAAAACGCTACGAGAGCACAAGTATGGATAGATGTGATGCTTGCTGTTCTCTGTGTTTGTTGTCTAATATCTTTAACAAAAATAACAAATTGAGGACAGATCGGGAAACCCTAACAAAGAGAGCCAGCCCCGGCCCCAGCTCTGGTTGCCAGGTAGAAAAATGTATTTTGGTACAGTCTAAGAAATGGAAATAATTTCTTGAGAGCGTCGCACTGAAACACCGAACAAGGCGAAACAAGCCACTTTCACAACATCAAACAGTCCAAATTTCTGCCCTACTCCCTCTGTGTCGCTGCGCATGTTCCGTGTCGGGAGATATGTACCTCGCCTTGGCAGCCGGGACAGTTTTGTCGTTTGATAAGTAATTCATTTAACAGGTTTCATCAATTTCGGAGCGTATGAAAAGTGTGTCAGTAGGCTACACTCCATGGAGACCTGAGAACCAGGGCAGCCAGCCACAAGGGCTGCGCAGTGAGCAAAGCGCCGGATAGAGCTGATTTCCGATGGTCACTTTGCCTCCTGTGAATTCTGCATCAGACTCAAACCCCGGAGATGTGTTCTTTCGCTCCCAGCAGCAGATCCTCTCAGAATCGCGCTGGCAGGATTTGGATTATACCCCTAGAATATTTTTTGAAGCATTTGCCAAATTCAGCCCTTTCAAAAGGACGCCGTTTTTGCGGCTGGGTTCTGCCGATAGGATTGCCCCGAGGCCACGACAATGGAGATCACGACGGCGATGGAAGCTTTCCCTGGCGGAGTCTGTCAAGCGGCGGTCGCCGCCAGGCAACAGTTAAATCAAGTTGGCTGACACAAAAACATTAACCAATGGGGAGTGCGCAGCAAACGTGGGGGGAAATGAGTGTGAAATGAGTCATTCCAGTTTGCACTTCTGCTACTTTTGCTTTCCGCTCGCTGCAAAGCAGTGAGTCATTCTGAGGAGCTCTCCTTGGTGCTGATTGACAGACTGTCCCAGAAGCAGTTTTACCAACTGCTTGATGGGCAGAGACGCGTACTTTGACGCGGCCTTCGGAGCCGGTCGGATACCGTATCCCGGATAGGGCTGGGCGATGAGTCAACGATTGTCATTTGTAGGGGGGTTCTGGGTGTAATCTTACCGTGACGGCAGCACATCGTCTCACAGTTTGTGGTACAGATGAATGTTTTCACGTAAAATGTAATCAGAAGGTAACAGACCGCTTTGCTGGAGTTTCGACACAAAGGAGGGGTCTTGTCTGACGCGATGCATAAGAGGCAACATCAGATCCTTTTCCATCCCTGCTCATTTTTGACCCGTGTACGGCACCAGTAGAGCCCGCACTTTGTTTTCGGAATTTCCTAGCGACCGTCGTTTGCGAAAACCTGACGCCGTCACCATTTTGCGATCTCCGTGTGAGTGGTACAAATTGCTTCTGTGACACAGGCCTCCGGACACGACTTTCAAACATTTTTTT
Organism: Xiphias gladius; assembly: GCF_016859285.1. NCBI lineage: Eukaryota > Metazoa > Chordata > Actinopteri > Istiophoriformes > Xiphiidae > Xiphias > Xiphias gladius. The sequence continues at coordinate 4,970,474 of NC_053412.1, forward strand.
GTTTTGTTTTTTTTTTGTTCTTTAATCTCGACTTCAACTCAAAAGTCCACTTACCAGCTTTTATGGAGCTTTCGATCAGAAGTCCCGGTCTATCAGCAAACGGGGAAACCTGAGCATGACCTGTTAGTTGGGGTTATTTCGTCACACATACTGTTCCCAAGGTCAGGAATGAACGTCCCTGCTCAAGAAGTGTACCGCTACACGTCATTACGATATTTAGTGTTTCCATGTTGGGCAGTCACGAAGTGGCAAACCTGATCATAACATTTTAATGTGACTTTTGGACATTTCTTCTAGCAAATTGAAAGTGGAAGAGCATGCTACTATTCACGCCCTTTTCCTACTTAGAGCTAAGGATGTGGCAACAGTACTTCTGGGCAAAAGGGACCTTTATAGTTTGCACTCTACTGTTTTGTGTGAAGCAGAATCTTTGGCTGTGTTCGCTGTTGAATAATGGATTGTACTTTGTATCTTGTTTCAGAGAACTGGGCATTCCACACGGACATTTGGCAGATTTACCCATGGTGTGTTGTCAGTATGAGCCTTACACCAGTTCTGTGGTATTCTATTGAAGTCTATTCTTTTTTTTTTTTTTTTTTCTGTTGAAAATCCAAACTCAAGTAGCTTTATCCTTTTTCAGTTTTTTTTTTCAGGCCTTTTCCTTTGTTTCCTTTGTTTGTGTTTCAGCCTTCAACAGCATGTGCTTCACTTTGATTTATTCCTCTAATAACTCTTTTGTATATGAAAGCTGCTATTGTAGAACATCTATATTGCTTCGGTGTATTTATGTTTTTACTGCTTACAACGAGAGTGGGTTTTGTTATTGTACATCCACCCCCCCCACCCCCCCCCATAAAGCAGTATTTTTGCAATCACGCTGTTGCCTCTCTGCATAAAATCCTTGAGTGAATAATGTCTGGCCTCAGTGGTTTATGGTGTAATATTTGTCAATATTTGAGCAAATCTACGATCTGGGCCAAAGCGGAGACTAGCTGTACTCGACTCCAAGTCCAAGAATATTTACATTACAATTCAGCCTAGACGCTGAGAAATATATTCCCTCATAATTTCGTTGCCGAGACGATTTCCCTCTCCTTGGTGGGCAAGCTGTTTAACTTCATTTGACACAGATGGGTGGATCTACATGCCCACACCCACGAAACAACACACACACATGCTGCTGGCAATGCAATGAGTTAATGGTGATTGTTCATGTTACACTGGCTTTCTTATCATTAGGCCGACCTTCTGGAAATATCTAATCAGGATCTGACTTGATGTGAGGCGCAATGAGGTGCAACCTATTTTGCGGTTGTCGTCCTCCCCCGTCACGAGCTCTCTAACCAGTAAACATATCCGTCAGCCACCCAGCAGTTTGGCTGGTGATTTTAGACTCTAATGGGTACGAAGAGGATTGGTCGTGTGGGTGAGAGAGATGGTGGTTTCCATAGTAACGGTGCTCTCCCGTCTGCCCTCTCTTGCTGCCACTATGGAAGCGAAGTTTTCCGCTCCTGCCGAAAGCAAAGCTATGGTAAACCTGCCTGTCTTGATTCATCTTCTGCCTGTTTTTCTTCTTCTTCTTTTTTTTTTTTTTTCTCTTCCCATCTGTCCTCCTCCACGACTTCATCTGTTCACACCGCTAACGTATTGTGATCTCGGCCACAGAGATGTGGCCTCGGGCAGTTTGTTATGACCCTGTCTGTTCTTTCTGTGTCCCTCGGTCCTTTTCCTTTCGTTGCTTTGCCTTGCTCTTAATATTTAAGATTGGCTTCCTCCAGAAATCAGAGCTCCATGATATTTCATTTGTCTCCTCTGCCACCACGCCCCCATATTTGTTTCCTCTTTCTGATTTTAAATGTCTCTTATAAAACCAACACCATAGCCAAATGATTATCATCCCTCTTTCTTTTTGTGGACACAGGTTTTAATTTTTGTGGTTTAAGTTTCTTTTAATGTGTATCTCCCATTTATCGTGTCATTTTCTAAACCGATGGCATTTTCTTCACTGCCACACAGCGAAATCATTTCATGTTGCTCCGCTTGCACCGATCGTGTATTCATCTCATTATTTTTGACCGTTTTGGTTCTTAAATCCTTTTTAAAACCTGCCATTTTGGTAACATTTGAATCTTCTAAATAAATTTGCTTTGGTTAAGACTTGATTCGTTTCATGCAGGTGTGAACAATGATTTGAGCAGGTGAAATGAGTGATTTTTATAGATTTCTTTTTAATCAATTACGGTGATAAAAGAAAAAGCAAAAGAAAACACTCAGTCCAAAGGAAAAAACTGAGCTCAGTAAATTCAGCTCACCCTGCTGTTTTGTTACCAAAGTCAAATGGATCCAGACCTGAGGGAAGAGCATTTATATATATATATTTATATATATATATATATTCATACCCCTCCCCTCCATGTATCAGCCATGTATTTTTATAAGCCACAGCTGGCTTCATGTCACGCTCAAGCTTCAACCCATTTATTTCACTCTGGTGCCTCTCCCCGGCTCTTTTCAAGGACCCATCAAACTCTGTGCTGCTAAGCAAATGTGAAATGTCATTTTCACCGGGACTCTCCTGTTTGCCCTCAGCCCCCTCTTCTCCTCCTCAACCCCAATTTCTCTCTCCTGATTTTCCACCTTCCGTCCTAACCCATCTGTGTGTTTCGCCTGTCTTTCTTTCAGACTCTGAGACCACAGAGGATGAGACCACAGAACCTCAGATGGAAACCAAGGAAGGGGCCGGGAGGCACCAGGACAAGGCTGGACGGAGAGGACCTTCAGGTATTTCATCTAAAAATCTTGCTGACTACAGTTTCATCGCTTCTTAGATTAGCTCTTCACAACTGACTTTTCAGCTTTTTTTTTTTTTTTAATTTACATATTTTTATAGCTGCAAAACAGGCAATAATTCAAGAAGATGATACAGTAAAAAAAAAAAGAGTTACGTGAGTTACACTTGCACATGTTCTGTAGCTCTGAAGCCTTATTTATGAGGTGATAGTCAATGTGATTTACGGCGCCACCGACATCGCTGCCAAAAAACACAGTTGTACAAAATTACGATTCAATGCGGATTGATAGATTTAATGGAGGGTTGTTATCAGCTTGGCCCAAGTCGTGCGTTGGATGAAATCCGATATGACAGAATGCATTAATCCCTCACGGTGTTACGCAACAGTGTGACACACTGCCCTAGTTTCCAGCGGGGAACCTGTTTCAGGTCTGGAGCTCACTGTGTGTCTCCACAGAGAACGTACAGCCCAGAAAACTGGCGCTGCTTCCGCTGGATAAATGAGCTTGAAGCTAATGACGCCAGTTATTTTTACTTTATTGTGTACTTAAATGTAGAGCATTAAGTTTAATCGGTTGATTGATTAATTGAAAAAATTAATAGACAACTATCTTGGTAATTCATTTGTCCAGTGTGATGATTTCCTGCACTTTAATCTGTTTTATATCTGAGTAAACTGAGTATCTTCACCTTCTATCATAGACATTACAACCAATCGATCACCAGAGAATGAAGCGAGTGATCGGCACGTTCACTGATAATGTACCACTTCAGTTAAAGGGTTTCGGTGTCAGTCGAGGTCGACTACGGCAGCTCTGCAGCTCAAAGTTCACCGCTGCTGAACTCTGACCTGCTGCTTTGTGTTTTCTGCCAACGAAGACAACGTCGTCATCATGTGTCTCGTGTTAATAAAATGGAGGAGTCGTACATCCAGGTGGTGTCCCATCAACCCATTTGGTCTGATATGATACTATCAGACTACAGACTACTGCCCTGTTCAGGAATTTCTTCTTAGGCTGCAACTAATGATTATTGTATAGATTAATCTGTCGACTATTGTTGAATCAGTCAATGAATGATTTAGTCCATTAAGTATCAGAACGAGTAAAAAAACAAAACAAAAACAAAACACATCTTTGTAGAGAATCCTCAGTTGCTTGTTTTGTCCAACTAACAGTCCAAAACCTAAATGTATTCAATTCACAATGATATAAAACAGAGAAAAGCACAGACTCATCGCATTAGAGAAGCAGTAACCATTGTATGTTGGGCTTTGCTTGATAAAACAATCAATCAGCTATCAAACCAAGTCCATTCATTTTCTTTTGGTGCCGTTATCTTGTCCAGGACACTCCCATGAAAGATATTTTGAATCTCACTTTTAATCGCCCTTTCCTGCTTAAATAAAGTTTTAGGGTTAGGGACTAAAGGCAAATCATATCAAGACTACACGACATTATTTAGAGGCAGGGAGGCGAAGAAATGTTCATCTTCTTGATCTCTCAATGTCTAAATGCAAATGTAAACAGGATTTAAGGGGAGGCAGGCATTAACAAGTTAGAACCTAATGGCCATTTTCCGGTCAGTATTGCACAGATGAAAACAATTCCTACAAGAACATTTACTAATTTGCTAAAGTGGTGTTGGTGCATTGGCGTCACAGAGCCCGTGTGCCCTCACCACCCGTTTTCCAACCAGGCAACAGGATGTCTGAATATAGATCAGAGATATTGACACCGTTCTCCTCTACCACAGAGAAATTTTATATTCTTCCCTCGCTCGCACACAGTGTTTGCACTTTTCTAAGCATTCGTGTTGGCGGGCCGACTACGCCCTCATCGCGTCCCTCCAGAGACAAGCAACCAAAAAAGCAGAAAGAGAATATCAAATGAGGGAGGGATGAGGTGATACATCATTTGTTCTCGTCAAGAAACAGATTCTGCTTCGCTCCGCTGCATATGAAAGCAAGATCAATTTTCTTCCCAGGTGACGCATTTCTGCAGAAGATCCGGTTTGGTGTCACAGAGGACGGACTTTGTTTAGACCTTGAGGGCGTGCATGAGACGAGGTTGTTTGTAAAAATTACGCTCTCCCTTAACTTCAAAACACCGAGCACTAAAAGCCTGATCTACCTGATCAGCCGTCGGGAAAAAAGGAAAGGTGCTGCCCAACCTCACAGGGAAACGAAAAAGGAACTTTGAAGCTCAATATGTCAAGGCCTTGCCAGTCCGTAATGATTTCCTCAGTGGCTTCACTGAAGAGATTTCTTGTTTTATTCTTGTTTTTGTCTGTTCTGGCTTTATGAGAAACTGATACGGTTTGGTTTATGATCGTGTTGCTGAGTCAGTACCATTTTGTGGCTGCAGCAGGAGTCCTGTCGTTTTATGTCCTCGACTCCATCGCCGTTTGTAGGTTTCCGCCGTTAACGTGAGATGCTGACTGCTCCTTCTTTTCGCTGCCAAAGCATTCCTGTCTCTGTTACTCATCACTAAGATGTCAGTCACTACTTGACTCGCGATGGGGGAGGATCTCATTAAGTGGTGCACGCTGCACAGCGTAGCCCTCACGCTCTCTGTTTCATTTCCTGTTTTCCAGCAATCAATAGACATCTTTCCTTTTTTATGCTTAATGGTGTTCCTGCACTCCTTTGTATTGCTGCATCTTGCAGTAAATTGATTACTTTACTTTTTTTTTTCATGATAAAGCACTATATGACTATTACAGTCACAAACAAAAAATGGATTTAAAGACTTAATATCTTTCAAGTTAATGATCCATTTGTCCATTTGATCCATTTTCTTTGTCCGGTATTCAAATTGAAAAGGTTTATCTTTATCTTTTCCATCTGTATATGTTGAAGGAAAGATCTGGAGATATTTTATGTTTTACTTATTGTCAGCAAATCTTGTGAAAGGACCAGAACCAAAAATGAAATGAAATATTTCCTGTGTATCCCAAGCCGGACATATCTTATTCTTATGTCCCGTAAACCTCCATTGTTGTCCAAAAAAAACGATCAGCAAACAACCCTGTTCAACTGGGCGACATAGTCCTTCATTACAATCTACACGGGCACTGTAGTTTATTTGAGTCCGTCCCACATACACCAACCTGCTTCCATAAATACACACTAGAGCAGCAAATGAGTAGGAATCCATGGCCGAAAATAGTCCCTGGCAAACAGGCTATTTACTCTTCATTGAGGAACATTTGGTAAAACATATGATTCCATGCTGTTTCAGGAAAGGACTGAGCCTTTTTTTGAAAATGAAACTATATATAGATTTTTTATGTTTTAACTTGTGTTGAAGATTTACGCCTTCAGTAGGAACCACCGGGTGTAGGGTTTAGACGGCCATAGATGATGTAGGGGAGTTGGAAAGTATAGACTGACAGCACATTTTTTTTCTTTTTTTTGGTCTTTTCATTTTCATTTGTTGACAGTAAGAAAAAATAGAACAACACCAACCTCACCCTTTAAATTCAAACCGGCCTTATTGACAGTTCAAAGGAATTAATGTTGTTTCATTTAGTATTGCTGTATGATAACTGAACTGTTATCAAAACATCTCTCGGTATCTCTCTCCAGGTGAGGGAGGAAGGCTGATGGACTACAACCCAGATGCTTCAGATCGCAGGGCCACCCTCCCTAGCGCCTATGACCCTGTGGTGGAGCGAGAGCTCCGCACTTTGGGCTCCCGCCCTCCGGGGCCCCACTTGGACCCCACAAACCCAGCCAGGCAAGCTCTCGGCGGGGGTCCCGTTGAGGGCCCCCCCCCTGTCCGTCACCTGGGTGTGGAACCGCTGATCCGGGCGTCTCACGCTAACCTGGCCCGGCCTGTTCAGGGGTCAGAGGAAAGTGTTTCTGTAGGCAGCGACTACTATGGGAGCATGTTCAGCCTCTACAGAGGGAGAACATTTTCTATGCCATTATAGCACATGGCTTTTTACTTGTAGGATTCCACAGAACAAAAAAGACTGGCCACAAACCCCAAATTGCAAAGAAAACTGACACATAAGACAAGACGTTATATTCTCCATTGACCCAACTCGCAAAAATTGTATTCTACATGTCATAAGTTATAAGAGTTATTTGTTTTTATATTCTTATTTCATATATTATAGCTTTTTTTCATACAGTGTTGTTACTTTCCATTGTTATTTTGATGTCGCACTTTCCTTTGACTCAGTGTTTGTATCGTTGTGAGTGTGGTTTGATTTCAACCTAACAATGATTACAAGTCTTACAAAATATCACTGCTGATATTTTTTATAGCCATGAGAGAGGACACGATGGTGCGATCTGCAGATATGTATTATTCAGCACTTCTGAAAACTGTGATTACTGTTTTTACCCACTGCATGTTTTCTAGAGCAGCCCCTCACTTTTGGAATAACACCATATCTTTATAGGTTTGCTGTGGCATGCACGGGTTGCCGGCTTTGATCCAAGCTAATATTAGCATGAATGTTCACACAAATTAAGTATCGCAGGGTCTTTTTAGGCATGGTGTTTTTGTATTTGAAGTTAAAGCACGGTCACCCTTCCTGGCATTTTGTAACAGTTCATGTTGTAATTCTGCAATGGTGTTGCTGCAACACGCCTGCAGTTTCCAATTATTAGTAGTCTTAGAGTTTCTTCCACTTCACCACAGTTGGATTAAGTTCTTAGGAAGTCTTACACGTGGGAAAAATTATTTTCTGTTATTTTCCATTCATTTCTCTGCCATTTCATTTTACACTGTCTAATGTGTTGTTCTCTAAAACATGAGACACAAAAGAGCACAGACAATACACAACGAACTCACTGGCGAATATGAAAACATAACAAGACAAAATGACACGAATGGACGTTCATCTGCTTCTTTATTACTCTTCCAACACCTACGGCAACTGCACCAGAGCTCTAACTTCACAACTCCGTCTCCCCTTGATCCTCAACCCTCTAGGACTCAAACTGCTGGCGAACCACGGGGGCTCTCCTCCCGTGTGCCCCTGTCTTCTCCCCAGCCCCCTCCCACTACACACAAAAACGGCATCAGTACCCCAAGCCAAGACCCGGATAATACCAGACCTTCGGATCCCTGGTCTTCTAAAGCAGACCAGTCATCTAGTGTTAACAGTGTTATTATGACACCCAAACTGGCTCGTGCAGGGCCCAAGGTCTTTGACAAGGTCTGTGTTTTTGAGGAGCGAAGGGTGAGCGTGGATCTGCCAGGAGGAGTCGGATCGGTATCAGGATTTGGACGGGCAGCTTCCTTCGACTCAGACGACAGCGGAAAGAAGACAGGAGGCCCCAGCAAAGACGAAGGCCGAATCCTGCAGGGCACAGCCCAGAAGCGAGCGGCGTTTAAGCAACGGGCCTCCTCTTTAGAGGAGCAGACGAGCTACTCCCAGCGGGTCCAGAGCTACCAGAGCAAGTTCGCTGAAGAGCTCCAGAGGATCAAGAAACTTGTGGGGAAACCTAGCTTGAAAAAGGCTTATTCCACCGAGCTGCTGCCGCGGAAAGAGAGGATGACCATGGGAAAGCTAGAGCCCATTCCTCCCCAAGTGATTAAAAAGTTGGAGGCCAGGGAGCGAGCCCTGGAGGAAAGAAAAGTTGGAGAGAGGGAGGGGGAGAGCAGACTGCAGATTTCCCCCCAGGCCCAAGGCAAAGGTCTGGGGAATGAAAGTAACAACCCTGAAAAGGATAAGATGACTAAGCCAGATTCACAGGGGAAACCAGTGGACAGCTCATCACGAGGAAGCGCAGGGAAAAACTCTGTTACCATGGAGACGGCACCAGTTCACCAGTTACCAGGGCAACCATTGCCAACAGCCACAAGGACCAGCTTCACCAGGTTTGAAGATGATCTTTACTCATGAATTTGTGTGTTCTTAAAAGTTGTACATATCTGCTATTTGTGTATTTTCTTTGTAAGATCAGTGAATTCCTCATAAAATTGGAAACAGATTGGGAATTATATACCACTCCCTAAAATATATTATTTATTCCACACTTGTCAGCATTACATAACAATTTTCATGTTTTTGCAAACAGGGAAAAACTACAAAGCTCTCCAGTAGCTGACAAAGACACACTTGTTGCCACGTCCCGCAAATTCTCGTCCACTTCCAGAGACCTGGGGACAGATTTAAGGATAGACGCCAAGATGGACAACAAAGCAGACCACGGATCACCCGTCCCGCACGGAAGTAGAGCATCCCCAGTCACCGTGAGGGAACCAGGGTCCCAATATCCACCCAAGCCCCCTCGGCTCACCCCGTCACCCACTCCTTCCATCAGCCCTCTCCTGAAAAGGAGGAAGGCGGAGGTGGGGCGGACGTCCCCAGCCTTGAAAGTGAACATCCCCGCTATCCTGGTGGAGGACGAACCCATTGAGACAGAATGCGTCGCAGACAGGAGCAACGAGGACAGCAAGACCAGCAGGGAAGAGGGGAGAGTTCGCAAGAGCAAGAGAGGTCGCTCTGCTCCACACCGGTCTCCGGAGGAAGGTAGGACATACTTTATGATGACTGTTGATCAGTGTCTTTGTAGAAGTCTAAAACAACCAAGCAACAGCCGCCACAGTTGAATAATGAAGGCAGTGCAGAAATGTCTTAAGATGTAGTTCTTCTGCTGGCCATAGGGTGCTGGCCCTGAAAAGACTAAGAATCCACAAAAGTCAATGAGAAAATGCCAACATCTCTCAACGTGAGAAATACCAAATCAATATTATCATCTTTGTCTGTCTAGGCAGCATTTTTGATTATGTAATGGTTATGGGAGATATATTTTGAGGCAAGTTTGCTTTGATTGAGTATTCAATACAATAGTGGCTGTTATTACAACTTCTACTGTCTTGTTGGCCATTTTGGGGTTTTCTGACTGTGAAATGATTAACTAGAAAAAAACGTCTAAATTGAGCGTATTCTTGCTACATTTGTACTTTTTTCCTAGGTTTCTTTGTTTTATTGTAGCATTTTTGATCATTTTAACTCTCTAGGCCCATTAGAATTATTAAATGAAAAAATCTGACAAGGTAAAAAGTTCTTACAGCTCATAGAAATATATAATAGTTATTGTTGGTCGAAATGAGACTTTTTTAAAGGGTCACCGGTCACAAAAGGTTGAGAACTAGTAGCCTAAAGTTATCTAAATAAAAATCCAAATAAACTTTTGTAGCAAAGCAGTGATTAGTAAAACAGGTGGTAAAGAAGTAGACCAGTTGCACACAGTAACATTAGAAAGAGTAACAACAACAGTAACACGTGCACATAGGTGGATCTAAAATCGAACAAAAAAGTAGAGCACCTATCTGTTATGATGTCCACCATGGAAAATTAATCAAATACACAGTCTTGCTGCAGGATCCAGAACTAATTTCACAGGAGGACCCAAAAAAAGAAACTAGCCCATGACTCCTCTTGGGGCCTGACCCATTTACAAAACCAGGTAACAGAGCACAGGCAGTCCCACATGAGCCCGACCTGTCGTTTCCAGGGGGCTCGTCCGATGACTCTTACCTGTCTGCTGACGAGGAGCCAGCTGAGGGCCCGAGGTTTGAGAGGCCTCTTGCGGAAACCACGGCTCCCAGCGGCTCGGAGGTCACGCTGACATGTATCATCACTGGGAGCCCACCCCCTACAGGTACAGCTGAGAGCATCCTGTATATCGATTAAAAGGCTCTTCCTTGTTTGTGTGCATGTATTTTGTGTATTTTTTTTGTTGTTTTTTTTTTTTTTGTATGGTTCTTATCTCTTTATTTTGAGAATTAGAAATGAAAATTGTAAAATTAAAAAAATCTGAAGAAAAAAATGTAGATTCACATTTAGATTTTAAAGCTAGCAGTTGTTGCACTGATAATGACTTTATTTGAATACGGTTTTTTAAATTAAAGTTATGAATTATTTTCTGCTTCTTCACTGTCAGTGTATTTTCTGAGGACCATGTTTACTGAAAATGCAGAGAGAAGTGTCTTCTCGTGGTAGAATACAAAGCACTTCTGTGTGGGGACATAATTCAGTTTTATAATCTTTTTAAAATTCATCTTTTTAAACACATTGCTACTTCTCTTTGGAAATGTCTAATAACCAAAAACAATGAGCCCTATTCATTACACATCTTTGAAAGGTGGATTGTGCTATATTTGTTCCTTCTGTGGGAGGGTTTTTTTCTTGGCCGTTTTTCATCCGTGTGAATGTGTTTTTTTCCCTCTGCCTTCTCAGTGACATGGAGGAAGAACAATGTGGAGATACGGAGCGATGCTTTCCACGCGGTGAAGGCTGAGGGAGGGAGGCACAGTCTGGCGATAAAGCAGATGGGGCCGAGCAACGCTGGGTCGTACTGCGTCACGGCTGCCAACGCAGCGGGCAGAGCGTCCTGCAGCGCCACGCTCTACATCCAGTCAGGTGAGACCAGACCAGAGATGGAGGTTGATCCCAACGCGCAGAGGGATTTGCTGTCAGATTTGGTGTTACAGTGACACATTTTTCTTAAAGCGTGTGCCACACACTTAAACGCAGACAGCGACGCTAGAGACACGTGAAAAACGATGCTCTCCTGGAAATGCACGAACACGTTGACTCGCACACAAGCTCGCTTTCATCCACCGCCAGCCCTCCTCCGCCTGACATTCTGTCTTGATGACTACAAAGGCCTGCCGGAGCTCCGCGCCCCGGCCGGGCCTCCTCGCGGCGATAGTTGCCGTAGCAACCCATTAATTCTTTAAAGGCACTGAGCCCCCCCATTGGTGCTCACACAAAGGTCTCCCAGGTCTTAAAGGCAGCCACGGCATTCCGAAATCGATGGGGTGGTGGTGGAAAAAAACGGATATTCCTTTTTGGAAAAGGTTTCGGTGATAAATGTGTCTGCGGTTGATGTGTGTTTATATTGTACGGCGTGTGTGAAGAGCTTGTACCACCAGTGTTGGTTCAGCTCGTGTAAATGCGACCCGCTCGCTCCCACTTTTGTCAACAAATGTCAGCCTACACTCTGGTACTTTCTCACTAGCAGCACAGGTCCTGTGTTGCCATATTAGGCCTCTGGAGTCTAAAGAGTATTTTTAGCCGCCCTCTCGTTCTTTCGGGTAATTGCAGTCTGCTTTATTTCCCTGTTAGAGATTACTGCTGCAATCATGGATCTTTTTTTTTTTTTTTTTTATCTCTTTAGATTTCATGCTACAGGGCTTGGAGATGGAGTTGTCAAAATGTAGTGGGAGATTATGTGAGTCGGTTTAGCTGGGAACAGAGGTGATTTTTGGCAGGGCAAGCCAAACAGTGGGAGAGAATGATTTATTCACTACAAAGTGTGTCAGCTCGATATGGCGAAGGAGATTAACACTCTGTTATTGTAATTTTATTGAAAAACACATGAAAAGTTTCAGAATCCCCAGCTGTTTTTTCACTCCACCATATCATCACCGTCTGTGGAGTAAAAAAAATCCCGGAGACCCTAATGAAGCCACACGGTATTTAGCTTTTCGGCAACTATTGTGCGAGCTTCGGGATGGCAGTAGTTTGGGAGAATATGGACGTGACAGAGACGGGAAGCAGAGGAGAGAGCAGACGATGAGGCTGAAAGGGAAGGCTCGCTGGCTCAGACTGTGCAGCAGTTGTGTAAGAGTTGGCAGGTTTATGTAAATACTCCCGGGATTTATCCCCTGGTGCACAGACGCTGCTCAGAGATGTGACTCTAGGTAGGTTATTTTGTTATTTTTCCCTTTTTAACACCAGCCTGATGACAATTCAACAGAACACTTACGTACTTAAACTTAACGGCTCGACATAAATCGTGTTTTTCTGTGAAGCGGGAATCTCTGAAGTTAATATTTTATTGCCATGACTCAGTCCTGGCATACATACCCATTTCTTAGCATCTGAGCATTTGGACAAGCCCGTCTTTGGCTTCTTTCACCTTCACTTGACCCTGTTTCCCCTCTTTTCAGACTGCTGAGTTAGTTTTAATAAGCAGTTTATATACACTTTTATCTGTCCACTCCGCTGTTGTTGTCTTTTCAGAGAGGGAAATGTCCTAATTCTGTTCCACTGATGGATTTTATTCATTTTCAGTCAGTTTCCACAGCGTTATCTGCTCCTGCCAGATGTCTGTGTCTGAAAGACAGGCAGGGTGGTAGTGTTTTATATTTCTCCACCCAGCTGTGAATTCATTCTGACTTTAGTAGAAGCTAACAGGAGTACAGACGCAACGCCTGCTCTGGAACTCCATGGGAATAAGAGAATGATTGGGTCGGGGATTATGGGATTAATTCATTATCGGTCCAGTTGCGGCCACTGTGCTCCGTGTGTGCGAGTGCACGTGTGTGTACTTGTGGGTGCATGTGGCCCACTCATCTCTAACTCACCGCTCCATGTTGCCAACTGCAAAGATAGTCGTCTCCAGGAAAAGCAAGCAAAGACTTTAAACATCAGAGCTCTGACAGACTGTTCCCATGTAAAGGTTTAGCGATACACCCTGGTGCCGTGTTAACCGTACTTCAAAGAGACTTGCACTTAATTACTCCAATTGAGAAGTGTGCAAATAAGAGTTGACTTTTTCACGAACCCAAGGAAAAGTAAATTAGATATAGCAGCAGTGCGCTTGAAATTCTATTGTGCTTATGTCCACAATGACTTACCTGTCCTTCCAGAGCCAGCCCACATGCAGTGTGGAAAACCAGCCGTTTCCCCGGAAGTCAGTAGTCCGATCCAGTCAGATGAGGAGTATCTGAGCCCTCAGGAGGAGGCGATGGAGCTCGGGGACCCGCCCGCTCCGAGTAAAAGTGTCCACTTCAAAGAGCCTCCCTCGTTTCAGGTAGGAGTGTCTCTGAAGGGACACCAACACTATGCATGTATACATCCCCGAAGGTTCTTGTTTGTTTTCCCCGGTACCAACCCCAAAACAGCGAGTTACAGGCTAGATGAACCCTTTACTTTTCGCGCCATAGAAAATATGTAACTCCTCTATCACAGAAAAAGGAGGAGGAGGTTGACAAATGCAGACATTTTGGGCACAGTCCTGATGGGACGTCACTTGTAGGACAGTTTTGAATCCAATTTGATCAAACAGACTGAAACACATCCATAGAATTAAAAACAGCTTCCAGTTTGACTACGTTTGAATTTATTTGAATACGTTCAGCTTTTTACCGTGTTTTGGAATTATTTTTGATTCTTTTCTTTGTCGGGGAATCTTCAGATCACTCTAAAGTTAAGAGCCTTTTCCCGGTAACTATGTTGTGAATTTTTTAAAAAGGTGGCACCGTGTGACCAGGGGATAACTGAGGGTCAGGACGTCATCATCTCAGCGAAGGTCAAAGGGCATCCCAAACCCACGATTTCCTGGTAAGACTCCTTTTCTGACAGCTTCATTGCAAACAAATATCTTAGGAGACACCTAAAGCTATTACCTCAACCAAGGTCACCAACGGTTTCCCTGTCACACACACACACGCACACACACACACTTCACCCTCTATTAAACACCTGAGTATAAATGACTGTGACAGCCGCTTTGTGTTGACCCAGGTTGAAGGACAGAGTCACAGTAAAGACGGCGGGGCGCTTCGCTGTGCGAGAGACTGATGATGGCACCGGTGAAATGAGAATCGGCTCAGCGCAGAGGTCGGACGCAGGGCTTTACATCTGCAAGCTCATAAACGAGTATGGGAGCAGGCAGGCGGAGTGCAGACTGGAGGTCACAGGTGAGAAATGAAGAATTGAATCCGTGTAGTTCAATCACGCTGTAACAGATATCCCGTAATGTTGCATTGTTCCTGTCCCCTTTATGTCTGGATCAGCGGCTGCAACACAAGCAGCACTGAGAATCACGAGGGAGGTAAAGGACGTGCTAGTGAGGGCTGGAGAGTCGGCCATGTTCGAGTGTCACATCACAGGACCTCCGGATGTGGACGTGGACTGGCTGTCCAATGGGAAGCTGATCCAACCAGCACTGCTCAACTGTAAGATGCACTTTGATGGAAAGAGGTGGGTTCACTGTGTTGACTGCTTTTCTTCTTTTTGTGATCAATAATAAATAAAGGGTTTTTTTTTTTTTTCTAGTGTATGAGAACCTGGAAAATGGTAGGTCTTAAAGACGTATCCAGACTAGAAAATTGTCAGTTGCTGAGACCCTTCAGTCTATTAGTCTTGGCTCTCTAAAATCCACTGTCCGACTGTATCTTGCTTTACTGTCGGTGAAACACTTATTTTGCAAGATTGTCTGTCAGTTTAGTTTCTTTGAAATTTTAAATTGTTGGATATTTTTAAAGGCTGTTGTGTTTGACCTTTCAGGTGCCATCTGCTGCTAAACTCTGTACACGAGGACGATAGTGGGACATACACTTGCAAGCTAAGCACTGCCAAAGGTGAACTACAAACACTATTATCCCTGCTGTTTAAGAGAAGACGGAAAACACATTTTCGCATATGTTCTTTTTGGCTCTGCCTTTTAGTTTGGTACCTCAAAAATATAGCGAAAGATTTCATTGAGATATGGTGGAAAAAACAAGAAAAGTAGAAGGCTTGGGGCCAAGTATCAATTAAGCAATTTGTTTCTTTCCATGGATCTGGAACCAATAACACCATGACGAATGAACTCACGAATCTGAGTGAATTAAAAAGAGTTTTTCTTGGATTCCTTAGTGCAAAACAAGTCCATGAATATAGTCTACATCAGTTCCTGTCTTTTCTGTCATTTCAAATTTCACCAAATCGTTCTACAGATTTTTATTCCAATTCCACTAGACTTCATGCATTTTAATGATGCTGCAGCAGTCATTTAAATAGGTATGAATAAACGACACATTAGTGATGCTCAACAACGTGTGTCATTGCATTTAAAGAGGAGCTGACCTCAAGCGCAAACCTGGGGGTCACCCCATCCAAGGAGCCTCTGTTCACCCGTAAACTGGACATCCTGGAGGTCATCGAAGGTCGCACTGCCCGGTTTGACTGTAAGGTGAGCGGATCACCTGTTCCACGAGTCACGTGGATGCACTTTGGTAAGAATCTCAGCGTCGTGTTTGGCGCATCTTTTTTTTTTTTTTAGATAACTAGCAGCTATGAACTCCTCAGAGGAAATGTGCTGGGTTTTTTTAAATTTTGTTATCACATTAACAATCTTTCAGAGAAACAAGTGGAGGAGAGTGATAATGTTCGCATCCTTCAAGAGGGGGGTCGTCACTCACTTGTCATCACCCACGTCAGCAGCAACACAGAAGGCTTCTACACAGCAATCGCTCAAAATATTCATGGAAAGTCTGAATGTACAGCTGAGCTCTACATGCAGGAACCCCGGGCTGCCATCTCTTCTCACATGTAAGAGGAATCATTCATATGGAAATTGAAAAAAATAAAACCCAAGCTGTCAGTGTAAAAGTCAGAGGGAGCCATTTTTGTTTTCAAGGGCAAAGAAAATGCCACGAGGAAGGAAAATCCCTTTAAAGGAGTGAAGTCATGTGACAAAAATGACATAAACCCGCTGATCTTTCAGTGTACATTCTCAGATTTTTTAAATCCACCCCTCCTTCCTTCCTCCAGGGCCAAATTGGAGAAGATGCCATCCATCCCCGAGGAGCCCGAAGTGCTGGAGAGTGAGGTGGAGAAGCGGACGATGCCGGACTTTGTCAAACCCCTGGCTGACGTGGAGGTCCTTGAAGGGAAAGAGGCGGTGCTGAAATGCAAGGTGGCGGGCCTGCCCTACCCAACCATCGCCTGGTACCACAACGGCAAGCCCATTGAGAGCAGCGAAGAGCGCAAAATGACCCAGTGTAAGCACCGGAACCCAATAACAAACAAAGCTAAGCTATCTTTGGGGTGGAGATAGTAAATACGAAACTTGTGTGTCCGTTCTTCAGACAGGGATGTCCACAGTCTGGTCATTCGGAGCATTTGTCACGCTCATAGGGGCGTCTACAAGGCCGTCATCTCCAACAAAGTGGGCAAAGCAGCTTGCTATGCACATCTGTATGTTACAGGTAGGCAAGGATACTTAATGTTTGATGCTGCAATTGACTGATTACAGGAATTGCCACGTTATACTGTGCGCACATACATTTATGCATCTATCCATTTGAAAACAGATATTGTCCCTGACCCTCCTGATGGTCCTCCGGTGATAGAGGCCATTACGGGGAAAACTATAAGCCTCAGCTGGAAGAGACCAAAGAGGCTTGACCCTTCATTTGGTAGGTTCACTGGGCTTCATTGATATCAATTTAATTCTTTGGTCTGGATATTGCACATTTCTTTAGTGACTAAAAAAAATGTTTCTGCAGTCTTGAGGAAGGTTTTATCAAAAAAAGTTGAAATTTAATTTACATAAAGCACTTGCAGGGAAATATTATTTATAGCATGTGTGTCTCGGGTGTTTATTTGCTTTCCTTTCATTCTGAGATGTTTTTAATCCACATGGAATTTAATATCTCATCAGCACAGATTTGAAAACAACACAAAACCCATTCCTCTCTGCATCTTAAGCACTTCGCTGTGCGTTTATTATTATCCCGACCAAGTAACTAGGCACCGCATGTGTCCGCAGATACCAGCTCCTTGCTATATGTGGTCCAGCAGCAGCCTCTGGGCTCTATCCAGTGGTCTGTTGTGGCATCTAACCTGAGGGAGAACAACTACACCGTCACCTCCCTGTCCAAGGGAGTGCGCTACGCTTTCAGGGTCCTGACATCTACCGGCAAGACACTGAGCAAACCGTCACCCTCCACTGACCTGGTACAGCTGCTGGACAGAGGTACCAGACAACAGAAGGTTTTAAGTCACTGTCACTGGTCCAAAAATCCCCCTCTAAGGAGATAATATATATGTAAACTTCTAAATTTACTAAGTGTCTTCTTCCAATCTTTGACCTTCGCAGGACCCTATTTGAGGAAAGCACCGGTCATTTTGGAGAAACCAGACATCGTGTATGTAGTTGAGAACCAACCTGCGACCATCACCATCACCCTAAACCATGTCCATGCGGTTGTCACCTGGAAAAGGTCAGTTCTTCTATCCCTAGTGGCAAAAACTTGGTTGTATGTGAAAGACGGTGTGCAGAGAGTGGTTTTTTCTGTGCAAAAATAATACAAGCGATAATAACGCCATTCAGCGAGATAATAAAAATGCAACGAGTTTGCAGCTGGGGTTGTGCACAAGGCAGTGCTGAATTGGTGAATTTTTAAATCTATTTTAAAATACTGAGGCATTGTCTGATTTCTTGAGGAGTGCAGGAAGCTCATTTCAAACCAAGAAACCCCTGCAGTCTCTCAGGTACTGGGCGCTAATGGAGTTTTCATCGAGAACAGTTTCTTAAATATGGATAGAACGTGTGAATGTGCTTATCCTAACCTAAAAAAAACAGCAGGAGTCTGGATCCGGAGGACCGGGGCTGAGAAGCACTGCCGCGCCGTGCTTCGCATTGTAACTGTGATATACTGCCTCTGTGTTCCCCAGGAGGGGGGTGGTGCTGGTCAACAAACCGGGGATGCATGAGATGAGCATGCCAGACGACGATCAGCACACCCTCAAGCTTCAGCGGGTCAGGAGCACAGACATCGGCCAGTTGGTGGTCACGGCCAGCAACCACTTTGGCAGCGACCTCTGCACGCTTCAGCTAGCCATGGCCGGTCAGTTTAGTTCAGGCAGACAACCGCATGATAAATTTTGCATTTTCGTAAGAATCCAAAAAACTTACTAGTCATTCCTGGCCACAGTATAAGAGGAAGCTGCTTGTGAATTAAGTTAAGCTTTAGCTATGTTTGAAATAAAGGATCATGAATTTCAAATAACTTGTCTAAAAATGACTTCAGTATTTCGAAATGAAATCCTTCCTCAGTATTGGCTTGTGTTGTTTTTTTAACTTGTGGGGTCAAGGATTTTAGAATACAGAAACATCAGCGTCCTCATGGGGCACCTGTATTAATTTAGTGACCGAAAGAAGATAAAATTGAGTATACATTCATGATTTGTTACAGTTATATAACCTATGAATTGATTCTTATTTTAATCTAATAACATGAAGTCTACAGCATATACTTTATTGCTGGGATAAGCTGCATAAAGAGAGCAAGCAGTTGCTCTCATGCAGTCCATAATGTTTTGTTTATCAATTAATTTGTGACAACCTCCAATGTTGAATGATTCAGAGGTATTGCATATATTTCTTTTTCCTTTCTTCTTTTTAACCTCTTATTCTTCCATAGTGCCTCCTAAGTTTGAAACCATCATGGAGGATGTGGACGTGCACGTTGGGGAGACGTCCCGTCTGGCTGTTGTGGTTGAAGGGAGACCAGACCCAGATATTCTGTGGTATAAGGTATGAGGTTTAAGAGTGGAAAAATTAGCATCTATGGAAATTGTTTAAAGACAACATCATATCAAAGGTTGTTTCCTTTGCATCAATTTTACAGCGGTGCAGCACAACAGCTGGGAATTCTCAACTGCTTGAGAAAATGTGACATTGAAACTATCAATGTTATTAGTGCAATCTAAAATCATTTTAATTGACGGGTCTGTTGCAGGATGACGTGCTTCTCTCGGAAAGCAGCCACTTCACATTTGTGTATGATGACCCGGAATATTCCCTTGTTGTCCTCAATGCCCGCCCAGAACACTCCGGTGTGTACACCTGCACTGCGAAGAACCTGGCCGGCTCCAATTCCTGCAAGGCTGAGCTCACGGTTCACACAGGTCTGCAGTCCAATAGCAATCGACAACGTTGTACGCACACACACACACACACACACACACACACACACACCTGGTTTATAGACAGACTCAGCTCTGAATCTTGCACCTCTGAATCTGCACCATGTGGGCGGGACCACGAGGTGTTTTGAGACTACAAAATGAAACCATCTGTCGCCATGCTGGCACACACACACAACCACACACACGCAACCACACACACACACACACACACACACACCAAAATAAAAATCCCTATGTCGGTGCTCCCTGCAGAGCGAAAAGAAGCGGCAGAGCCAATGGAGGACGAGGGAACCATTCTGCGGAAGATGAGGCGTTTGACGGATTACTATGATATCCACAAAGAGATAGGGAGGTGAGTGTGTACCGCACACTCATGCTGTCTCACATCCGTTCACAGGCAGCAAAGACATCGACATTAATGCCTGATTGAGAGCTGAGAGCTGGGTCGTGGTGGTGGTGGAGGGGTGTCACTGGGGGTTGGCCAGGGAGCCGCACAAGCTGAGCCGCAGTAGACGGTAATGAGAGATTAGTCACCAACCTGAGCGGAGCGAATACATTAGCCGACAAAACAGACAGACAGGAAAATGTGTTCTCCAACGGCCGATGTGTGCTGGTCATTAAACAGAGCAACAGACTCGGAAAGGCAATTCAGATTCAGAATTTTTCTCCTTAACCAAAGCCCAAGGAGAATGGAAGTTGATTATACAATGGCAATGCCCCCCCCTCGTCTCCCCATTGTCTACGAGTAGAGCATTTGAACATTTGGTGCTAATACTCCTTATTTTATTTTCTGTTAGTTCTGCTCAAATAATTTTTTTTTTTCATCACGTCAGTGTAAATTTCCCAACACAAAAATATAAACTATAATTTGTAACTGAATAATACACCTCCACCCCTAATTCAGCAATATCCAGTGTTGCCCTTATGATATTCTTTTTCCCAGTTACCTTGTTTTCCTTTCGTTTTCACCACATGGTCAGAGAGAATCCTTGGCCTCATTGACAGGCATGTATCCACTGTCTTCAGACAACCAGCCCACTGCCTCATCCCTTTTTGAAATGTTCTTTTAGGTTCATGTTATTAAAGGCTAATTGTTTCAGCTGGTCTACGTCTTCTCTTACTACCTGGAGTTACAAAATAATGTTTGACAAAGATGGTGCGAAGACGGTTTACCTGTAAGGAGTAACTTAACCCCCCCCAAAAAGAAGTTTGTTTTTGCTGACCTCTAGTTGTTTTATCTTTTCACCTTGCTGCAGTGATGTACAGGTGTACTCCAAGACCCCGTGACATTAGTAATGGGTGTAGTTACAGGTGCAACAGAGCCCATTTTTTGACGATGCCCAAGAGGTGAAACAAAATGCGGATAAATAATAGTTAAAAACAACAAAAAAATCCAAGCAGTGATTTGCTTATGGTAGCCTGAGAGCTTAGGTTCTGAAAAGCTAGTAAATGGACCTTTGAGCTGAGATTATTTTGTCGGACGTACCGTTCACAATGGTCAAGAATGAACGTTCATGCATATAACAGTAGCTATATTTTGATTTGTGTCCTGTATATCACTCAAACTGGTATGATTATGAAAAAAGAGGCAAGCCCCCTTAAAAATATTCTTTTGGTATCTCACAATGTCTTGCATCACATTCCTTTTTGACTGTTTGACTGCATTTTTGTTGTGGGACTGTTAAATAGAATAAGGACTGCCTAAAACTGAAATAACGGCAAACGATATGTTTATTACGGGATCATGGGTTTTATCAAACTCATAATCTCATTACCATGTGACTGTGCAGGGGGGCCTTCTCCTATGTGAAGAGAGTGACTCAGAAGAAGGGAAAGGCCGAGTTTGCTGCCAAGTTCATTTCTGCACGAGGAAAGAGGAAAGCCTTGGCCCTCAGAGAGATGGACCTGCTGTCTGAGCTGGACAGCGAGAGGATTCTCTATTTCCACGACGCCTTTGAGAAGAAGGACGTGGTGGTGCTCATCACAGAGTTGTATCTTTTCCGTGCAATTTCATTTTCAGTGAAAGGAGTTGTACTTTAATAGGCTATTTTATTATGCTGTCAGTGACCTGTGTTATCCTTTGACACGGGATTGCAACAACAGAACAAACAATGCAAATTTGCAATGAGGGCCAAGCTGTCATATCTTTGTGTCAAAAAGGCACTACCTTTCCTGCAGTACTGTTTCAAACTTTATCTGCTTCTTTAGCGACCAAAAGTGCACTTAAATGCGTCGCAAGGACACTACAGATCCAAAGCATTAATCCTAATGTCTTCTGCAGTTCCCTGGAGGCAGGAACGGAGCGCAGCACAGCTTTTTCATTCTGACTCATCACCGATGAGTGGAATTAGCAAGAGATAGGATGTGTGGGAGTTTTGCTCATCTATAATTCATTTCTCATGCACCTCCCGCTTGGACTGTGTCTTTTTTCCTTAACTGTTGTGTGAAGATGTCACGAGGAGTTTCTGGAAAGAATGGCCAAGAAAACGACGGCCATGGAACTGGAGGTTTGTGTGCTTCTGCTGACTGCACTGCGCTACCATTATGTAACACGACTTTTAAGTTCAGTCCCTATATGCTTCTCTACAGATCCGCTCTAGTGTTCAGCAGGTTTTGGAGGGTCTTCGTTATCTCCACCAAAAAAACATTGCCCACCTTGATATAAAGGTATTTGCCATCCCACCGCTGGTGCTGTATGAAATGTATTATGCATTCTTCTGTAAGTAACTAACACTGTAGTTTCTGGGTGCACCCCCCCCCTCTAGCCAGAAAATATTTTAATGGCAAGACCTGGCAGTGACCAGATCCGCATTTGTGACTTTGGAAATGCCATAAAACTGGAGACTTCAGAGGAGTACTACTGCAAATACGGCACGCCGGAGTATGTTGCACCAGAGATTGTTAACCAAACTCCCGTCTCCACGGCAACTGACATATGGTGAGCCACCTGTTCTCTAGCGCTGAGGAGTGAAGACACACTGCAGGCAAAACCTTGTTATCTGCAACCAAATAAAATCTGTCTTTTGTGTGCTTTCATGTTGTTCCTGAAAATTCACTTACCATTCATCTGCCCTGCTCTCCCGAAGGCCTGTTGGTGTCATCACTTACCTCTGGTATGTTATGTAGATTTGCTGCCAGAGTAGTTTGTCACATAATGTGTATTTTCTTTTTTTATAGTTTCACCATAATGGAACTAGCACCAAAATCTTAATCAAAAGAGTTATATGTTGTCCTTCGTTTATTTATTCCAGCCTGACCGGTGTGTCTCCCTTTGCTGGTGAGAATGACAGAGCGACTGCCTTAAACATCCGCAACTACAACGTGGCGTTTGAGGAGAGCATGTTCTCTGACCTCTGCAAAGAAGCAAAGGGATTTGTCATCAAACTTTTGGTGGTGGACAGGCTGTAAGCATCTTGATGACTCTGTCCTACCCTCTGTCACAAATCTGCGTTCGGGGTCCTTTTAACAGTGTCTAAACCGTAGTCTGCTCCCTCTTCATATGCATGTCTTTCCCTCCCCTAGGAGGCCGAGTGCCATTGAGTGCCTTCGTCATCCTTGGTTCAAGGTGAGCTATCGTTTCGGAAATGTGTCAACCAGCCTCAAACGTTTCAGTGTGTCACAGAATTTATATTTATGCGTATTTCCACTGAGGTTAATGGTGACTCCCATCTTTTTGTCTCGCAGTCACCAACAAACAAGAGCATCAGCACAGTGTTGCTAAAGCAAGTTCTGTCTAGAAGGCGATGGCAGGTAAGGCACCGTGGATGACAAATTAGGGAGCATGCACCTGGTTTGTGGAACTGAAAGACTGAGACACATTAAAACTCTAGGGGCAGATTCCCAGAGTGTGATTAAGCCCAGATCTAGACTAAAATAGCCTTTTATACCAGAATTACTCACATTGGATTTCTCAAAGATAGTTAGGAATAGTCCTACATTCATCATACTGCAGAATTAAATGAATGAATTTTTCCAAAGAAAAATTAGACAAGTCCAGGACTAAATTAAGGCCTAAATTAAATCCTCAAAGGTGGCTGGACTAACTAAGTTATAATGCTCTCTGTCATTGGAGATGCCATAGTTTTTAAACCGTTTCAACCGAGACAAACAAACACTAAACACAAAGTCAACAGTCATTTTTGCAATTGAGAAGAGCTTTATGGCTAAGAAGACTAGAGGTTGTCACTAATGTGTTACCCTGTCATATCAAACCTGAGTTCAACTCACATATGAAGCAAGTTTGCTGGTCAGAATGATTGCAAACTCCAGTATGAAACGGATATTATTGACTCAGACTGGCGACTATACAAATAAAATACGGGAAAAAATACTAAAATGAAATAAAGAAATAAACCCCTCATGCTGTCCTCTGTTGCCTTTTTTCAGCGTTCCCTTATCAGCTACAAAGCCAAGATGATTATGCGGTCCATCCCAGAGCTCCTGAATGACTCATCCAGCCACGTCTCCATTGCTGTGGGCCGGCATTTAAAAGAAGGCTCCCCACCCCTTTCCTCTTCCTCTGATTCAGATGCAGATGTTGATGAGCTTCCATTCATTCCTATGCCACTGTCCATGGCCTTTTCTGGTTCCAGGGTCTCCCTTAATGAGATCCCAGGGGATGAAAATGTCACCGGATTGCCCAGTGTCGCTGCTGATGGAACAAGAGAAAAAAACAATATGGCGGTAGCAAGTGCAACAGGAGGAGCTAGTAACAGGTTGAAAGATGAAGAGGAAACCCCAAATGGGGAGAAAATGGAAAAGACCAAACGAGTTCCCCTTAAAAAAGGAACAAGTGTGGAGTCAGATGAATCAGAGACAAAAGCAAGGAGGGCTACCATGAGGAGAGGAAGTTCTGCCGATTCAGCGCTGCTTCTCCACATTGACTCAGAAGAGGGAAATGCCAATGCGGATTCAGAGGAAAGTAACAAGAGCCTGAAAAAATCTGTTTCTATGGAACTGCCCAATCGCAGCCCAAGCCCCGGGGCGGCAAAGTTAAGCCAGGAGGATTATGCGCTAAAACTGGAACTGATGAGACAGCGGCTGCTCAGGGGAGGAAGCATGGACAAAAAGATGAGCGGCCTGCGAGGGCCCTTGTTTGAAACTCTAGGCATGGAAGATGAGAGGCAAACAGGTTCTCTAGATCGAAATTTGAGGAGATCCAGAGCAGGGCAATCAACATTCACCAGAGCAGCGTCTTCTGACAGTCCTGGAGAGGACACGCCAAAGACCAAAGTTTTTTGCAAAAGCGCCTCCTTCACTCAGGGGGATTCTGAACCCATGCCACTGCACCGCAGGTTTGGAGCGCCTTTAGAGATCCCATCTGTGGGCAATAGTAGCATGGAAGGGAAAAAGCTCCAGGAGGCAATCTCAATGTCCGCCCTAACAGAACAGACAACACTGGAGTCTACATCTACCTCCCCCACGGAGAGGACTTCGTTTATACTCCCAACACCAGGAGTGGACCAACAGCAAAAACAAAACAATGTGAAAGAACACAGGGACATAGATGGGATAACAGAGAAAAGGACCAAAACCCACTTCGAAGAGGCAGATAGAGTAGAATATGAGTCCAGATCACCCTCTGTAATTACTCCTATAATTGTGATAGAGGAGGATGATGATGAAGAAGAGAGGAAAGAAAATCAGGAGTTAGATATTAATGAAACATCTGACAAGGCCCAATCCAAAGATCCCTTGGCTACAGCCAAGTCAAATAATACGACGTACACGGATACCCCTACATTACCTGAACATCCAGCAGTATTTGCCAAAGTAGCAACTGCTGACCGAACTCGTGGTTCTATTTCCACATCATCAAATCCTGATCTTCCTGCCAGCCCCCGACAACCTGTGCTCAGAACAGACATCAAAGATATTGACTCAGAGGAGGTCTTTGAAGCCAGGTTTAAGAAACGGGAGTCGTCTTTGACCCGTGGACTCCGAAAATTGACCAGAAACAAATCAGAGGAGAAATCCCCGTTACTAAGCCGGAAGACAGTTGAGGGGGGCGAAGAGGTTTACAGGCCGGGTCCAAGGGGGGCACCTCTTGAAATGGTATCCAAGGGACTAAAGGAGAAATCCAAATCTGTTCAAGATTTAAGAGAAGAAGATAAGGAACCTGGCTTTAGTCTAATTGGGAGGTTGTCCTTGCGGGCCAAGAGGTCAACATCTGTTGATAAGAGGGGTGAGAAACCAAAGGAGGAAAAGCATCAGGAAAAGCATCGGGATGTGCAGGAATCTGCAGTAAGCAAGAGGGTTTCATGGGCTATTGGTCGTAGCAAGTCCCTGGATACGAAGGAGCTGAACAGTGCAGGGGCACAGAGGCAGCTGGAGGAGAGAGAGCAAAGAAAAGATGAGGAGTCATCGGTTTCTGCTATGAGGCGCAAGTTTGAGTCCAAAGTGGCCGGAATCTCTGCCAAAATAAGGACCCTGTCAGAGGAAAGAAAAGATAAAGATGCTGGGGGAAGTCAGAAGGAGCTGGCACAAAAGGATTTAAAGAAAGTCACAGATTCCCCTGTCCTGGCAATGCGACAGAAGTTTGAGGACAAAGTGGCAGGAATAACAACGAAAATTCGCAGTCAGTCTGAGGAGAGAAAAGGAGATGCGGAGGGAAAGAGGACACCCCTGTTTAATCGCCACCGTCATACCCAATCTGAGGGGCGTGGGCTCAAAGGAATGGGCATCCCTGAGAATCAACTAGCAAAACAGACCAGCGCTGGTGCGTCCAAAGAATCGATTGAGTCCGCGTCTAGCATCCATTCTGAAAGAGCCTCAGAGAGCGACAGGCGATCACGGTGGGACAGGTGGGGCTTGACAAGGGGCAAGAAAGACAAAACTCCTTCCCAATCTGATCTGCCTTCAAACGTCCCCAAAGAGGAGGGTTTGTCAAAAAGCCAGCAGTTTATCCGCACTGCTTCGGATTTTGCTCCAGTGTT
Organism: Xiphias gladius; assembly: GCF_016859285.1. Classification (NCBI taxonomy): domain Eukaryota; kingdom Metazoa; phylum Chordata; class Actinopteri; order Istiophoriformes; family Xiphiidae; genus Xiphias; species Xiphias gladius. The sequence goes on from NC_053412.1 coordinate 4,996,883, forward strand.
CCACATCAAACTGAGAGACCACGTCTTATTGGAAGGGGAAACCATCACTCTTAGCTGCCTCCCAGCTGGAAGTCCACATCCAGAAATTACATGGATGAAAGGTATTGTATTTAAATTGTCTGGTGTTACTGTGGTGTTATCCAGAAGCTGCTGTGCAGTTTTTTTTTTGGTTGTATTCCAGATCGAAAACCACTGGCGGTGGATGACAGAATCCACCTGATCTCCCACCCAGATGGGAGGCAGCTTCTTAAGATCGTGACGTCCAGCCGGAGGGACGCTGGAATTTATGAATGTCAGGCTACCAACCCCATAGCTACCACCACCACCTCCTGTACACTCTCCATAGCTTGTAAGTAGCCTGTTTAGCCCTAGTTAATCAAAAAATGCCGTTTTGTAGTCCATTTGTTTTTTTATAGAATGGGGAAAATAGGAATTGGAAATGGAAAATTATTAATTTATTCTCCTTTTCCCTTCATGAACATACAGTAGTTATCTTCATAATGTGATGTATTTTACATAATTGAATTTTAACTGCAGGGAAAATGGTATGAATATTAATACAACTGAGATGAATATTAATGTCAGCAGATTAACTTTACAGTACATTAACGTAATGGATTTTTGAATTTTCTCATATTCATCATGTAACAGGAACAAACGATACTTCCTGCAAATCGGCAGATGTTGGGCTTTTGAAATTGGCTGTGACAGGTCGTATTTTAAGACTCCAGTCATGTCTTTACACAAACAGTGTGAAATGAGAACAACAGTGCTTAAATACCGCCAATGCTGCTCACAAATGCAACACAAATAACGAGACTTTTGAGGCTTCGGTGGAAAATATATTTCTTAGATGTCAGGTGCAGTCGATTGCATTTGAATGTCATTTGTTATGGCTTCGGGACATGTAGTATTACTTGTCTCAACCACTGATGCTATTTGTCCTCCCTTGATAATCTGTCTGTGGTGTGAAAAATACTCCAGCTTATCCTGCCAGAAGCATTGGCCCAATTGTCCGTACCAGTGCGCAGACTTAATGGGAAATGCATTGTGAAATTAAGCAGTGACACTACTTGTATGATATTTGGTTTGGCTTAACAGAAAAAAACATTTAACCACTGCCTGGCTCCTTTTTTTTACCCTGGGTTGGTGAAAAGGAACATTTAGTTGTTTTTCTTCTGACATCTGGAATCGCAACGACCTTAAATTGTGGCATTTTCATATAAATAAATGACCATACTCTATCACTGATTGCTACAACAGAGTTGTAATGTAAACTATACCCAATTTATGTCGTTAAAAGACAGTGTCTAATGAACGGACAGTGTCTAATAAGTCTTCCCCATGAACACCTGGCAGAGGAAGTTCAGTTTCTTTAGGAAAAAGCAGGAGAAACTGTACATTAAGCAGCAGCAGTTCCGATTAATAAGACAAGCCCTGACTACAGAAACATTATCGACTGAATAACAAACACAAAAGACATCGGATTTATAGATGATTGAGAACTGGCACCTGGAAAGTGCAGTAAAAAAAACAAAACACCCCACCAATGAGGCCTGGGACATAAGACATCGGAACCAGAAAATATAACAAGAAATGTACGGATTAGCGCTTTGAATATGCAATATTGCCTTTTGTTCAAGCCTGGCACAGTTCAAGCACAAGCTAGTGAAACTGTAAACAGCTAAAAAAAAAAACTGCTTGTTATTTTATAAAAACCACCCAGACTTTACAGTGAAACTACGCACATACAGAGCCTCAAAAACCACACACGCACGAAACAGTGAAAACCCTGCAAGCACGAATGGAAAAAAACACAAGTCTCTTGATTTAAAACTTCATTTATCCAGGGTGGGATTACTGGGCACAAATGCTCTGTTTCAGAGCTCATGCAGTCACACACACACACACACATCTGCCCAGTGCGGCCAGCGTCTGAACTGTTGGCCACTGAAGAGCTTCACTCAGAGGCTGCTGTGACCAGCCGTGGGTTTCCGCCTGCCAGTGGGCACGGATCCAATCTGTTCCTCTTCTCCCTTCTCCTTTTTTCCGCCCCTTCTCTCTTACCTTGCTCAAGGTGTCCCGAAGCGGCCGGGGACCCCCGAAGTCCCCCAGACCTACAACAACACAGCCCTGGTGCTCTGGAAGCCAGCGGACACCAGGGCCCTGTGCAGCTACACACTAGAAAGGAGATCAGAGGGTGAGTGAGTTATCGACACTCAGCAACACCATTGGAAGTTCCCCTCCCCGCTGTTATTCAACAACTCACAATGCCTCACTTTTATCTAGTCTGCGGGTCATTATGGTTTTAAAACTGCGTTCCCTTCGTGTACTAGTCGGTGTGATATGGCAAAGCCACATGAGTAAAAAAAAAACAAAAAACAGATTAAGCTGAAGGAGTCAAGCTCCCGGGAGGTCGCGGTGTTTGAAAGGCTTAGACAATGTTTGGCTTCGCACTGTTTGAGGAGAGCGCTCGGGGGAAATGAGTTTCACCGAATCCATAGACACAACAGAGACGGAGAAAAAATTTAATCAGTCCGCGAGGGAACGGTGACTGTTGCTGGCGCTGCCGGTGAATCATCGTTACCCCCCGGTGCGCTGGACGAAAACTAAAAGCCACGGAATCCGGGAGTCTGTGAACGTCCGCCGTGGACTTTCTTTGGTCTGATAGATTTCACCCTGGCGTGCGTCGCCGCGTTCACACCTTGGTCTTTGCCAGGCAACACTGACGCGGAATCGCGCGTCGCTGCCCCGCCGGTACATTTTAATTCGGGTGCGCCTCACCCGAGCCTGCTGAGGGACTAAGACACTCTGACACACCGTTTTTCAGCAGGTTGCTGAGCCTTCACTCCTTTGTGTTATAGGTAACTTTTTTTTTTTTTTTTTTGCGTTATTGTTCCAAGCCTTTTTTTTTTTTCCACGTGCACGTCCAGACTATCAGTCGTTATTAGTTTGACAACGCCGCCATCTCGTGTGCGCATGTGTGAACTACAAGCCGTTCGCCGAGAGCGAAACCGATTCTCACACGAGAACCGTCTTTCCCCTCCGCGCAACCTCACTTCTCGGAAAACATGGAGCCGCGATTGCGCAGCTGGTCGGACGCAGACGTGCGCACGGCACTCGGGTTGCCTGGTGCGCAGCTTCAGTGCCCGGTCCTCAAAGCTCACAGCCGCATCACACGAGGCGCACTCGTCCCCCCCACCCCCCTCTCTCTCTGTCTCTCTCTCTCCGCTCCGCAGGGGATTCCCACTGGCTGACTGTGGCGACCGGAGTCGCCGACTGCTACTACAATGTCACCAACCTGCCACCAGGCGGCACCGTGAGGTTCCGGGTCTCCTGCGTCAACAAGGCCGGGCGGGGACCGCACAGCGGCTGCTCCGCCCCGGTCCGCCTGGACTCAACAGGTAATTTTTTTTATGCACGGCTGAACCACGAGTGGCGTTGCGTAGGGGTGTGGGCCGCCGCGCAAGAGGCACTGGACTGGATCTGTGCTGGAATTGGACTGGAAAAGACAGAGACAGGGTTACATTTAACCGTGTCAGCATGTAGTCAGCTTTACCATAAAGACGTAATGTAGGTTTTTTTTTTCTACTTCTCTAAGAGGATCTACCCTGAGTAGATTTATTTTAGCATCTGGAGTTGGAGCAGTATGTTTCAAATTGCATCAATAAAGCACCTTACGTCCATTTTTTAAAACTCATGTAAAATACCAGTTGGCAATATGGATAAAATCCTCTATCACGTCAATATCAGCACATGTCGTGTTGAGAAAAGTACATTTTCTGGGAAACGGACTGAGAAAGCGGTGCTCGACACGACGACCAGATGGGAATGTCTTGCTGGGGCCGATCCAACACCTGAGAAATCGGCATTTTCATAAAGCATTGCTTGAGGCGTACTGAAAAATCACATGACACGCAATGAAAACAGTGTGGAAACGTTTCTGGCAGGTGACAAATCGCCATATGGAGGCGGCCCTAATGTAAAGAAGCATAGATGAGGAAATAGATAAGGAAAGCTTCACTCTCAGTAGTAATAATGACTTAAAATCAGGTGTATTCATGAACATATACCGAGCAAGTGCTGTATGTGGTTGTATTTCTGTCACTCTGCATGTCTGTTTCCGCAGCTGAAGGCGTGTCTGCCGTGGGGAGGACAGTCCCGACCCCACCTGAACCACTGGCCACCTCTTCAGCGCCAGTGCGTCCATTCAAACCAGTCCAGAGCAGCGCTCCCAGGATGACTGTCCCCGCTATCAACCCCACCTCTCCAAAAGATTCAGCCTCCCCCGCTGCTTTCCCTCCTCCTGCTACGTCACCCTCCAAAATGGTGGTCGCGCCCAACCCTCCATCCTCTCTGCCCTCGAGCCCTGCGACAAACCCTCCATCACCAGCTGCAGGCACAACTGCCGAGGAGGCTCAGAAAATAAGCTCCAATCTTCCCTCTTCAGCCACGGTCAAAGCACCTCCATCCTTTGTCCTCCCCAAACCCCAGAGTCCAGTAAACGTGGTGACCCCTATGACCCAGACCCCGCACATATCACCCCCGCCTCCCCTTGTAACCCCACCCTCGACCCCGACAAAACCAGCGGTGGCCTCCGTGCCCACGTATGTCCCCACCACAACCATCACTGCTCGTGTGGCCCCAACTCCTGTCTCCTTTTCCCCCCAAGTGCTCCAGGCATCCAGCCTGAGCCCCATCGGTGAAGCGGCCAGTACCCCGCCCAGAGGCGCTGCGCCCTCCGCCACTCTACGACAGGGGGTCCCACAGAAGCCCTACACTTTCCTGGATGAGAAAGCCAGGTGAGATAGATACTGTCACAGGATTTTACACATCAGATTCTCTGGTCCTAGCCTGTAAAACCTGCGATGAAAACCTGGAGTAAGCAGAATTGAGGAGCTGCTGATCCGCGTATAACAAGCTAATTGATCCTGCATTCATGCAGTGATTTATTGCCCGAAGTTATTGTTCCCACCAATTCCGAAACTGCTATTCTGGGAAAACTTGATGGATTTTTTTGTGACTTACAGTGGTTAAATTTAACTTGTACCCAGTATCAGTTTCGAAAATGTGACTTTTAGGGGCTTCAGAGTGAAAACGCTTCACATCTCTGGTTCATATCGTACTCCTTTTTTTTTTTCACAACCAGAGGTCGGTTTGGAGTGATCCGGGAGTGCCGCGAGAACGCAACGGGCAAAATCTACATGGCAAAGATCGTTCCCTACAGTCCGGAGAACAAGCCGGAAGTCCTGAAGGAGTACGAGATCCTGAAGTCCCTTCACAACGAGAAGGTCATGGCTCTGCACGAAGCCTATGTCACGCCGCGCTACCTGGTGCTGGTGGCAGAGTACTGCACCGGCAAAGAGCTGCTGTACAGCCTCATAGACAGGTGGGATGGTGGATATGTCACCTCATACTGAGAAACACAAACCCACACGGACCTCTACAGCGGGGGGGGGTTATTAAGGATTACTGGGGAAAAAGGAAGAATGAATACTATCTCTAGATAGATTAACTTATCTTCAACTAGATCAAATGTTAATTCGGCTGTTTTAATCCACTCTTCAAAGTTTTAGTGAGTGAAATATCAGTTTAAAACGACTAACAATCGTATTTTTTTGGCCACCCTAAGGTTCCGTTACTCCGAGGACGACGTGGTGGGATACCTGGTCCAGATCCTCCAGGGAGTCGAGTACCTCCACAATCGCCGCGTCCTCCACCTCGACCTCAAGCCCGACAACATCATGGTGACCAACCTCAACGCCATCAAGATTGTGGACCTTGGGAGCGCTCAGAGCTTCAACCCTCTCAGCCTCAAACACCAGGACTCAAGAGCCGGAACGCTGGAGTACATGGGTGAGGACCAGGACTTTTACCGACTTATTTGACCTTTTTTGGATGTTTAGTTATTGTTATTTCGTGTCTATCTCCTCAATTTTAAGCAAGCTGTCTTTTTTAACACGCACAGATCAAGTGTTCATGCCAAGTTTGACCACACAGATCTCTCATCTCTAACTTTTCATTATTCCGACTGTACACTCATATGATCCAAGCTCCTGAGATGGTAAAAGGGGAAGTGGTTGGTCCTCCTGCGGATATGTGGACTGTTGGAGTTGTCACCTACATCATGTAAGTGGAACGTCCTTTTGGAATTCGCCTTCTCTCCCTTCAGTTCATGTCACATTAGCGACCACAAGATCGGTCTTTTGTGCTTTTCGGTAGACGTGCTCAGCGCACAGTCTCATCAGCGTTGCACGCGTGTTTGCGAAAAATTCGAAGGGCTCGAATATCACGTTTATTAGTTAAAGTTTAAATAAGAAACATGATTAATTACCGAAATGTTTTATGTTTTCTTAGACAAGAGCTCAGTCAGTTAAATCAATTATTGTACAACAGTAGTTTGTTAAAGCAGGTGAGACAGTTTACAAGCTAAGTGAGTTTTTAATTTAGTTTTTTCTGTGTTTACGACCAGGCTTAGTGGCCGACTGCCCTTTGAAGACAAAGACCCTCTACAAGTCGAATCGAAAATCCTGATTGCGAAGTTCGACCCGGTGAAACTGTACCCAAACGTGTCCCAAAGTGCCTCTGCGTTTCTCAAGAAGATGTTGAGCAGTTACCCATGGTGAGCGCTCACAAGAGTTGATTTTACACTTCCTCTTTAAGAAAGAAGAAAACATAAAATGCTAAGTTCTGTGTATTTGTGTGTGTATTTTCAGGGCCCGTGCGACTACACGGGACTGCTTCACGCACGCCTGGCTGCAGGACTCCTACCTGATGAAGCTGAGGAGACAAACTCTCACCTTCACCTCCAGCCGACTCAAAGAGTTCCTGGTGGAGCAACAGTGCCGTCGCACAGAGGGCGCCACCAAGCACAAAGTGCTGCTGCGCACCTACCAGAGCTCCCCCCAGGCCCCGGCGCCTGGGACTGCGCCGCATGTCCCCGGCCCATAGTGGACCGACGGTGGAAAGGCCAGGGCCAGACGCGAGCTCGCGGAGTCCCATCAGCCCACGGCGAAGCAAAAATAACGACTTTTCTGCGCGTCAGCTCCCCTGCGAATTACCGCTGCATGAAAAATGTCAGCCTGCCAAGTACGTAGCCACCGGTAAACAGGCAGGGGGACAGGCAGACAGCCGGATATAGCTCAAATATCCAAAGAAAAGAGAGTCTGCATGTTATTGTGAGAGAACTGAACATTCAGCGCTAAGGGGATTCTGAGATGAAACAAAAAGAGAAACGGAGAGAGAGAAGCGCACCGTGACATCCGAATTGTTGAGGTTCAGAACTCCTCATAAACTGTAAAATCCACTGAAAGGACACAGGATGTCGTGGTTTTTCTTTGATTGATTGCACAATTTCTCCGTCATATTGTGAATTCTGAAATTGCACATTAATATTTGGTTTAGATAAACACCTCGTCTCCACTCTGCACGATCAGCCTGGAACATGCGCGTCGTCAACGTTTCTACTCTGCAACCGTGTTTATTTCACTCAATTCAGTAGTAAACAACTCATGTGAATGTACCATGATTTAAGCTGCTATTTTATTTTTTGCATTTACTTACACATTTTAAAACTCAAAACCAAAAAGTATTATTTTTCTCTTCAAATTGTTTACTTTTTAATGTTAATTTATTTGCATGTGTGTGTGTGTGTGTGTGTGTGTGTGTGTGTGCGTGCGTGCGCATATTTGATTCACTTTTTCAAATTGGCATCGAGGGAAAAAAATAAATAAAAAAATAAGGTGTGTCTTTGTGATTGGTGTTAGGATTCACACAGTAAAAACGAACTATTTTAGGGTGAGCTACGAATTTGTGGTACAACTTCTTGTTCTGTGGTTAAAACTGGTCTCTAACTGTAACACAACTATGAAAAGCAGTCTGTAATGTAGATAACGTTTTAGTTTGAAAAGTCATGCACAACTGGTAAATTACTGTTGTTTCTCAGTATTACGCAGTGGTTGGTCAGGTTGCTTAAATCGTGATCCACCTAGTCAGTGCCTCAATCGGATTAACATCCAAAATATTTATATTGTAAAATGTGTCTCCGCTGGTTCTAATTCACAGTCGAGCTACTTGAACAAAGCAAAAATTTGACTACAATATTTGGACTTTGCAAGAACAGACAGATGCATATAGATTCTTACATACATGCACACATTTATACATGCATACATACAGTACATGCGGTCCTTGTAATAATAGAACGTCTTGTGTATTGCTCTATCACGGTGTTCTTTTTTTGTATGAAGTTGGACGGTTGAAGATTTGTAAATGTACCAATTTGCGGTGTTTATATGTGGAAAAATTGAAAATGTTTTTATGAGATAGTATGTAATAAACTATTGATACAATTGGGAAAGTGAATTTGTTTTTTTTTTTTTTTTTGAGTGGGATGCTGTTTTGGGGCTTGGCTCCTACATCTTGGGTTTGCAAGGACCCATTGAGTACTTTGAGAAGTGTTCTGTTTTTCTTTTTAACACGTTTGCTGTTAAAATGCATTCATACAGGCCTTTAGGGACGCAAAACGACGCGAGTCTCCCCGGCATGTAGCTGCTGTGTTGCCGCGGTCCCCTGATGGTGGCCCGGAAGCGCGGACGCGGGGAAACCTCTTAGCGCAACCGATGCGGCTGAAGCGCTCCATTCGAACTCTTTGAGTGTTTGCACCTTTACGCGGGTTCTCCTGCGAAAGACAGAGCAACGCCAGCCGCCTGAGTATGTGAGTCTCACCCCCTGTCCCCACGACGTGCTGCTGTCACCATTTTAGTGTGTTCAGGCCTGAAAAATGCCAACATGCAGACTAAAAACTGCTTGATTTTTGGAAGTGTACTCTTGGACTGCTCGACTCATCGGGACCGGGTGTAATAACAGCAATGGCCTCATTCCATTCAGGTGCGCCAGTTCCAGGAGGCCGCTATTGCTATTGTGCAAATGTCTGCTCCTGTCCGTGCAGTTTCTCTTTTTTTCAGTGCATGTTTCGTGTTTCCCAGACCATCATTTTTTATTTTTTGCTGATCATGTTTGTGGTTTATTCTAATGGTTGCTCAACTTAGGTTTCCTCTCTCTCTCACACGTGTCATTATGCGTTTGCGTTCACATTTTTTTCAGAGTATATCTTAAAACAATACTCACATGCTTTTATTTGGGTTTTCAAAGGGTACGATATTAAATCTGTTGTGACATAAAATTATATATACCAGGATATAGGTTTTGATCCATTTTGCCCACCAGTCCGAGTACAGGACAAGAAAATGCACAACAGAAAAGTGTAAACTAGGAAGCAGATGTTGTTGTTTATCCTGAGTCAGTGACATACTATTATACATTTCATGATTCGATCCTTATTTCTTCCCATTTATATGTAAGTAGCATTTTAGATGGGGAGATGGAGATTATTTTAACTAAGTTACATACTATTTGGTCGTTGCATCGATAAAAATGCACCACATTTTAAGTTGATATTAAAGTTATCTTTGTATGTAAAATTTTAATAAAGAAAAAAAGTAAATAAAGCTGTAAAGTAAATGCGGAGTAAAAAAAAAAAAAATTATAATTCTCGAGTAAAGCACAAATGTGTACAAATTGTACTTCAGTGTAGTACTCAAGTAAATGTACTGTCAGTCCACCACTGCACTTCAACAAAAGTCACACCAAGCAAAAGAGTGCATCATAACAAATGAGTAAAATATCACAACTATGCAGAAGTGAACATATTACAGTCTCTTTCTGATGACGAATAAAGGAAGAAATATGTGCGCAAAACTTTACAGCTTGTGATCCAGTTGGTGTAACTCAAACCAAGCGTGTGTGTGTGTGTGTGTGTGTGTGTGTGAGAGAGAGAGAGTGGGTGGGGTGGCGAGAGAAATGTCTACAGCTACTGTATGTTTAAGTACACAAAAAAAGGAGGAGGGGGGGGGGAAGTACCCCAGAGACAGAGAAGACACTTGTGCGACGCTCCCTGGCTGTAGGCAGTTTCAAGGGGACCCAAATTGGGCGTTTCATTGCGGCTACTCCTACGAAAAAGTTTTAGCTCTTGAGCAAGTTTTCACCAACAGCGACGTTACACAACGACCAACGTGTCTTATATATATACCGAGGGTTAAAAAAAAAAAAAAAATGGCTTCTCCCATTTTTTTGACCGAACGTATACACAAATGTATATACTTATAAAAGACATAAGCCCGTCGGTCAAAGAGTAGGATGAAGCCATTTTTATTTTATTTTTTTAAACCCCCGGTGTTGTCTCGGGAGTAACCGTTTGGCTAAAGTCAATGACTTTGCTTTGCTGTCTTTAGCCTGCGAATAAATAACCTTAAGTTGTTTAGGGTATGGACGTTACAAGTGGCATCGGTGAGGCACTGTTCAGGTGGCATGGAGGAGGTGGAGGAGGAGGAGGAGTGGGGGGGGGGTGAATCGTTAGCAATGCGAATGGGTTAACGAAACGTCTTCTGGTGAAATCTAAACACGGCACGTCTGACTCGGGCAGGTCCGGCGCGGCTAGCAGCTCGGGCTAAGTTGTTTTTTTTTTGTTTTCGGTAACTTCGGCTCGGGCTACTTTTAAGGGACCATCGTCAAACTTGTAGGCGCCAGCAGAGGGAGCGTTGCGCGCGCGGCCATTCCCTCACTGCGCCACTTTAAGTGAAATGGGAGGCCTTGAAACCTCCGTGTTTGTATCTTGAAATTGCGAGCGGAGTCGAGGCTCCATATTGAATCAAAGTTGCCAACTCCTTGTCAAATGTTTTATAACTTTCGGCCCTCGAGCGTCGGCGGGCACCCGAGCGGACAACAACACCGGGGGTGTAATGGACGTGCTGTAGGCGACTTGTTGCGATGTTTGCCGGAGCGCTTCGGCTCGGTTTTCGTGCACGTTAAGTTGGTTTTTAATGCAGCGGCGGCAGCGAGGCGGCGGACAATCTCCCGAGTTTGAAGTGTGAGGTCAGCACTCTGGACCAGACCTGGATGTGATGGACAATCCGTCCTCAGTAATCACCCAAGTCAGCCGGGATGAAGAGGGAAATAAAGCCGCGGGAGAGAGGGGTAAGTGTCTTTACTTTTTTTTTTTTTTTTTTTTTTTTTTTTCCGTGCCGCTTTGGTTCTGCACGTCTGTCAAAAAAAAAAAAAACGGAAAAAAAAAAAAACTTTTGCAGCTCCGCGGTCACAACTCCAAATCACGGAGTTCGCGGTCCCTCAACTCGGAAAAACCGTACGGTACGCCGCTCCGCAGGAAACGACACGCCGCGGCCGCACAGATTACAGACGCCGCTCCTCGGGGAAAGTGAACCCGGGGGCACGTCGCGGCGGCGAGACCGCCAGTTTCTCCGCTCCGCAGAGATCATGGCCGCGGCCCTTTGGCCCGTGATGAAAGTAAAGAGGAAATGACGTACCGGCGCTTGATTTCTGATAGCCCCTCGTCTGCGGATAAAAGCGTGACGGGTGTCTCGAGGTCACCGCGGACCCGCTTTCTGCCCCTTATCTGTATCACACACAGATATGATATGGCATCGTTTGGTAATAAAAGAGAAAGTGAACGCAGCAACCTTGGCTGAGTGTAAGACTCTTGAAACAGGCACAATCAGTATCACAGTCAAGTAAACATCTGTTGCTGCAGTGGACACTTGCCTACTGGGAATGTAAGAAATAACTGGTTTGATTCTCCTCACATCTCCTCTACCTTGCTGTCACCGCTCTCAGCTCTGTTTGTTTTATTGCAGTGCCACTCTCGTTTCCCCTCCTAACCCAGTGACCGGCCTGTGAAATTCTGATTTCCGCGGTGAATGCAGGTCACTGGACAATCCGGGGGGGGGGGGGGACACACCTGACAGTCACCGTGGCCTGGGAAAGTGCTGCCGGTGGAGGCCCCAACCGGACATCTCCGAGTGTCCAGTGTCACTCCCGGCCTGCGCGCCGTCACTTTTAATCCAGGCCACGCTGATCTTTAAGTCGTGGCTGCAGTGAAAAGCCTCTGGCGCGGGCAAACTCCGCACAGGGAGCTATGGTAGTTCGTGTCTTGACGTTAAAGGAGAAGCTGGGATGCGAGTGGATGGATCAGTGGCTGAAGTGTCAAGCGGCGGCCTGCTCGTGAACGTGTAGGGGCCTGATCTACTGCGCAACCTTGTCCCCACACCTTGAGAACAAGTTTACTCAGCGGGGGACACGCGGCCGCCGTCTTAAACAGCATGTATACTCTTTCCCGCCTGAAGAGAACCTGATATGAAAACCCTGGTTCGTCTGCGTCGCTAAATGGGAAAAAAAAACCAAGCTTTTAGTTTTGGTTTCATTTTTGCACAAGGTTGTGTTTATAGGATCTCCACAGTTTTGTTTTTCGCGGGAGCCGCTGAATTCAGACCTATCCCTCTACGTTTGAACGGAAAGAATTTAAAAACGTGATTTTCGCATCGTTAAAATGTGGGCCAAATGGCAGTAGGAGCAGGTACGCGATGCTGTGTGTACATCACAGGTTTTTTTTTTTTTTTTTTGGTTTTTTTTTGTGTGTGTGATCCTTTTACAACCGCATCCTCTGAACACAGAATACCGGCCTGTATTCTGTGTCTCTCGTATTCACATTAAAAACCCGACGTGGCAGCTCTTAACAGCGTTGGGTGATGACCTAAAAGTGGGGTCAGAGGCCGGGGAGAGGTAGAGGAAAACGCTGGGCTTTCAGTGATGGTCCCTGTTTTTACTGGACGGCTTTTTATTTAGACTGGCACATTGAGTCAGAGTGTATTTGTTTTTGAGATCCGTTTAGTGTATGTATGACATGTCTTTTTTCTTTTTTTTTTTTTTGGTGTCATTGTCTCATAGTGATCATGCATAAAATGCAAAATGTACTTGGGTGGACGTTAAAATGCTAATCACTTGACATTTCCCCATTGATCTAAAAATAACACAGCGCACTACTGTTTGCTGTCCGGTCAGCTCGTCATTTGCCACTAATTGTCGCTTCTGCAGCCGGACCTCATGCCGGCGCATCCTCACATGTCAGATACAACCCGCGCCGTCTTGAACCGTGAACCTGCGCGCGCGGCCGTGGCTCGGTGCACATTTCATTTATCTGTTTGTTTTGACATAGTGTTTTTCTTTTAACTTGAGAAAGGTCAGGTTCGCGCCGACGTCGCCAACCGGCCTAAAAAGTTGTGTTAGCCTGTGTTTTATTGGGAGAGTTTTATTGAGACATGAAAGACTTAAGAGCTGTTTAAGGGGCTGTTCATTTCACAGAATTGAACCTTTAAAAAAATAGTTAAATCCCTGTCCCTGATTAAGGCAGATTTAAAAAATACTGGTGGTCTAGTAAATACCAGCATCTGTCACACAAGGGTCAAGCCCTTGTGTCTTTAATAAAAGAGTGATTTATTTATTTATTTTTATTTTTTTTAAATGACATTTGTAGTGAATCAGACAGGCAAAGGAAGCCTCATAGGGAAGGACTCCTTTTTGTTTTGGGTTGGTTTCTTTATGTTTTGAATCATAGCAGCCTGTGTGTTTCGCTTGTTTTATTTTTTTATTTTTCTCAAGCTTTTCCCTGCATTACTGAAGTGTTAACGTCGGTATAGTTACAATGAATAGAAACTTTAAATATGCGTTTGCCTCAAGCTGATCGAGGATTTGAAGACTTTACAGAGACTTTCCACTGCAATACACATCAAACAGTTGTTTCATCTTTGTCTGAAGCCAGATGTGTTGGAGGGTTGTTGTTTTTTTGTTGTTTTTTTTAACACAACGTTGAAAACCACAACTTACAATACTGCAAAACGACATGGTACTTTTTAAATAAGTGTATTTATTGTTGAGTCGGAACAGTTTATATCAATTTTTAAAAAAAAAAATGTTCAGGTGTAAGTGTTGGAAATGTCAAAAGAAAAACGACACAAGTGGAAGACATTTGAAAAGGTTCGTTATAAACCTATTTTTAAGACTTTATGATTGTCTAAACCCATACCACTCTGGAAAGTTATGATTTTAGTATTTAAAAATCCTAGAACTAAAACCATTAAATGGATTAACAGAAAATTAATCAGCCAACTTTTTTCAAAATCAATGAATCAATTCAGTAATTTAAAAAAAACAAACAAACAAATATTATCTGGTTCCAGCCCCTCAAATGTGAGGATTTGCTGCTTGGTGATAGTAAATTACATTGATTCATTTATAAATGACGGCTTATTATTCCCTTGATTGACTGACAAAACAGTCGTAATGTAAACAGTCGTAAAAACAACACATGGCCCAAATTCATGCGGACAGATCTCCCCTCAAACCTTTTAGTGAGGTAAATGTGCACGTCCGTTTTTTTTTTTCCTGCGGCGCTCTTTTACAGTGTATGTCGGCTGCATCGGAAACCTAATTTAAGCAGAATTACACGTTAGTCTGAACATTGTTTTGGCTGCAAAGGAGTGAAATACTTGTAAAGTGCCCACTGGATGGGAGTGTAAATACAACACAAACTTTTGGAGAGAGAAATCAAAACACTCCTCCTGTATCATAAAAGGCTTTATTATGGTGACATTCAGGCTTGTCCTGTTTGTTGATTCAGGTTTAAAGATTAGTCAGGGGATATTTCTTTTAGCCAAATGCCTGCAGAATGTTCCACTTAACTCCATAAATTGACTCCCTCTGTGCCATCCTCATAATGCCCCTATTTATCAATTAATGCGCGCTCTGTGTTTTGCGGACAGCACCCGGCTAGTCACTTTATTCTGGTGAAAGGCGTGTGATAAAAGGCATGAATACTGACGTGAATAGCGACTTGAGGTAACAAAAAAGGACACGGAAGCGAAGGCTGGAAATCGTGAGGACATATGAGGGAAGAAGGGAGGGAAAAAAGAGAGGAGCTCAATGAATAAGTCCATGAAGCGGTAAATAACGGCACATGGGACTGAATAAGATCCCCTAAATTCTGGTTTATTTTGAATTTATAATTTCCCAGCTGCGATGTGACAAACTTATTCATTTCTACTCGCTACTGGTTCGGTCTGTAGATTTTGTGGTTTTTGTGGAGAGTAGGCTATGTTATCTGGGACAAATTGGGATTATTTCTCCTCGTTAAAGCTTTGTAATCATTCACATGATAGTACGAAGTCACAATTGCTCAAAAGATGACAACAGCACTCGGATACAGGAGGTGAAATGAAAAACCCATCTTAAAAACCTGCCATGAGATGAAGTCTCCTCGGTATGAACAAGGGGCTACATGGATAATAGTATCACAAGCTTACTCCCGCTACACTACAACATGATGGCAAGCAGCTTCCTCCACTGATACCCGTCTGTTTCCTCTTCCTGTTTTGGCCTGAGCGCGGCAGAGGCCAGCGGAGGGTCAGACGGGGTTTGAATCCACAAATGGAGTAGGAGGGAATGGCAGAGAAGGGAATGAAAGAGGCGTGAGAGATGGACAACAGAGGTTTGTGTGTTGGTAAAGCAGTCACGTCCGGACAGACAGAGAGAGGGAGTATGGTGCATAAAGAGACAGAAAACAAAGTCCAATGTGAGGCAGAAAAGTGCGGAGGAGTGTTAAGATTTATGGGACACAGAAAGGAGCTGATTGGAGTTTTGACTTGACAAATAATCTCAGTGACCGAGATAAACTTTCGTTGGAAGAAATCTTTTGTTTAATTTATCTTAAACAAAGCTTTAAAAAAAAAAAAAGAGAAGTGCATTTAGCTGCAAAAGCCTAAAACTCTGGATACCTGATATTGACAGCTTCCCGTCAAGAGTTATTTAGGTCAGCCATCAGCCATTAACCCTGCTGACCTTTTATGATGACGTTATGAAGATGAAGTCATGAATGAATTACAAGAATAACTGTCACATGCGTTTTTAAAAAAAAACTGTGTTTAGACGGTGCAGGTTTGTTTTTCTGTGTCAAAGAGATAATGTTGTTATATGTTATAATTTACATATTAAATATATAAGAAACCAAATAAGTCAAATGTATTTTACTTTTTTTCTGCCCTAACTTTAATGAGTTATCATCATACTGGATTACAGTAAAGGATAACGGTAGACCAAGGTGACATCTTGGGATGTCTGTTTTTTCAGCTGGAACCAGAGAATTTGTGATTTCTTTCTTTAAAAAAAACTCAAAACAATTAATAGACTATCAAAATAGTTGACGGTCAATTTTCTGATAATCGACTAGTTGTTGCAGCTAGATTACGGTGGTGTCCACTGGTTTTTCATCATGCATCTTTTTCCCATAGTTTCTTAAATGAGCGTATTTACTTTACTGTGTGTGTAATGTGTACATAGTGTGTTCACAGCATGCCATTTAGCTGACTGTCCGACTGTACTAAAGGCTTTAAATAAACACCGTATCTTACGAGCCATATCAAAAGATGTGATGATAATCACGATTTAAATAGAAACTGCTGCGTGTGTGCATGTAAACTGTAGTTTTACGAAAGCAGAACAAAACACTGTAAGGAATGAGGTTAACCAGTTGAGCCGTACAGGTGCACAGTTCCTCCTCTGTCATACCACAGTCACTGACAGAGATAAGGCCGTGAGACTAAACCCTGTGTGGCGGGGATCAGCTGGCGCAGCTTGAGCTCTGTTGTTTAAAAAAAAAAGTCAAATATGTGAACTGAATCATGAGCACCATGTTGCCAGAGGGTAAACGAAGAAAAAAAAGAAAAAATCCTACATTTTTAGGCTGCTTTTAAATCTAGCAGTGGTTGTTTGAAAAGAAAGTATTTTAAAAGCCACTCGGGCTTTAGAACAGAGCAGATGCAGCTCGACGTACATGAGTGATACCGAACTTGAAGTAACAGTCTTTCTTTGTTTGAGCAGTGGAGCTGTATAGCATTGTGGTTACCCGAGGTTTCGTTTACAGATGACGTGTTGTTCAATTTACAGTCTTATAAGACCAGAAAAGAAGCAAAGAATCCTCAAGAGTTACTCGCTAGGATTTGGGAATATCTGGTCATTTTGTTTTAGGAAAAACAAAGACTTCAACAACTATTTGTTAATCAAAATAGTTCCCAGTTTATTTTCTGTTTATTGTTTTGGCTTCAAACTGTTATTTATTTAATGTTTTGATCATTTGATCATGTCCTTAGCAAAAAGCATAAGGACACACTTCAAGCATAACAGGATACATGTATTGTACTTTTGCTCCGGCCACCTCAGAAGGTAGCATGCATTAACCAACGGTCATGTGACGTCTGCCCGCTTCTGATTGGCACAGTGCATTCCATAGTAAACTCAGGATGTGCCTTATTGCCTTTGGTAATTACTGCTCCGTCGGCAACACTTTAAAGTGCAGTGGTAAAGTGCTGAATGTAAAAGGTGGTGGTTGAGGCTGTTTGCCGCTGACGTCAGAGAGGTGATTGTGCAAGAGCTCCTGAGTCTCCATGATGGTGTGTGCACATTAAAAAAAAAAAAAAAAGTATGAGGCAAGTTTACTGTTTTTATGCACCCATTGACAAGGTGGAGTCATCAGTTAGGTGGCACTGTATAGGAATTATGCCTAAAATATACATTACAACTTAATTTTTCTATTTAAGTGTTTTTAAGGCTGATATTTAAGTCTCTATAGTTGCTCATGGTAAGATTTTCACAAGTTTTTTTTTTTTTCCCCACATTTTGTGGTCCCTATGTTTTTTTTATTCTTAATTTTGAAGGTTTTGCTACTGGTTATTTATTTTATTTATTTTGCAGGGTTTAACTGTTCTTTATAAACAACAAAACTTGCATTTATTAGCAGTATATGGCTGGAACTAATGATTGTTTTCAATATATGGTCTGAATAAAAACATCAGAAATAGCGGAAAATGCTCTTCAAAATTTCCCAGAGCACAGACATCATGAAGTGTTTGCTTTGTCCGACCAACAGTCCAAAAAAAGATATTGTGTTTTAAATAATAGAGCAGAAAAATATTAGCAGTTCCCCCCAGTTCCTCTTGAGAGACATTTGTGTTTGATTTAATGACTTAAATGATTATTCAGTTATGAAAATTTTGCAGATAAATGTTTTAGTCAACATCATTTTCTAAAATCATGCATATTTTGACTAAAAAAGAAAAACTACACAACCCATCTTAAAAATTCCATTTTAAAAACATTTTCATTGTTAAAATAGCATTTTTTTACAGACTGTTTCTAAATCAGAAGTTTCTAATGTGGCTCAGGCAGAGGGTCATTCAGAGTTTTTGTAAATAACCGTGGTGACCTCCTCCTCTTCCTCTGCAGGTTCCTCTCCCTCTCTATCCTCCAAGAAGCCCAGGAGCGGAGGCCTCTTTTCCAGCCTCCTCTGCTGCCTGTGTCGGGACCAGCCTGAACCCCCACCAGTCAACAACAATGCCCCTCTGCTGGTCGAAGAGAACGGAACCCTCTCCAAGGTTTGTTTACCTCTTTCTCGCTGATAGCATTTCATTCCAGTTGCATTTTTTTTTTGTCCTGTTTTGACAGCAATGGAGGGATAAAATCTGTGCTGGAGAGATTAGGAAAAAAAAAGAAGGATTTCAACTGGCATTTTAGATCCAATTTTATGCATCTCGCACTCTCCAATTTTGTCTTCTTTCAAATGTTGTTTGTGTATTTTTCATGCTGCTCGAAGCATGTTGAATTTCTGCGTGCATGCATGCTCAGGTAAATATCATTTTGTGGTATTTTTAGATCCAGGTGAAGCCCCTGCTGCCTCCAGTGAAGTCAAAAGACTCTGGAAAGATTTGTGTGGTTATAGATCTGGATGAGACGTTAGTTCACAGCTCTTTCAAGGTAAGATGAGTGAAGAAAACAGTAGTGTTGCATTAATTACAAGCAACTGTGTTTACATCCAGGTTGCGTGTGTTCTTTAATTACTAAGATGATGCAGGGACTTTTAAAAGAGGATGTGGGCTTTATTAAGAACAAAGAGGCTTTAAAGCACATATTTGTCCCCTGTGATCACATTCCAGCTTGAGATAGTTACATTTAATAGTTAGAAACACTCCGTAAGGTCCACATTTTCCACTATCTTGTTGCCTCTGAAAGTGAAATTTCTGTCATTGCTGGCAAATGCCAAATCTAAACTAGCTGGTTCTTAAACCGAAACAAACACATGTACTTTTCTCCAAGTACACACACACTGCAGACTGTTTGTCTCTACCTGCATCTGTCCTGCAACAACAGCACAGTTAGTGTTTTCTATAAGGTCAGAGATAAAGTTGTGTTTTTTTCCCCAGAGTTCATATCTGGAAATATCCAAACCGTCTTTTTTTTGTCCTTCCAACAGCCAGTGAACAACGCAGATTTCATCATTCCTGTGGAAATAGATGGAACAGTACACCAGGTAACGTAATGTCATCACACTCCCGCTCGATAAACTCAGCGAAAATGTTCACACTGTAACCTGTTGTCATCCGCCGTCCTCTAATGTGACAGTTACTCACCTTCCTTGTGGTTGTGTGATGTCAGCGCCCTCGAGTTTAAATTGCTGTGTATAGAAGGTGCAGTCGGCATTTAAGGGATTTGAAGATGTGGCTGCTCGGAGAAGGAAGACATACCATGGGTCTGGGCCTGATTCAAGTAATCCAGGATAGGTTTGTTCAGACAAGCACAGCCTATTCTGGATGACTTGGTTCAGGAACGCTGCCCTCAGCCGCCAAGACCGCAGAAAGAAAGAAGAAAAAACGGAGGAACTTCAAGAAAACAAGTCCCGGATTTTACTTTTCGGAGCCAAATGTTTGTGTCTCTGTGATCTACATGAGTATCTTTATATTTAGTTTCCTACGCAAGTCTTGGATGCCTGTAACGTATGTGATTTGCATAAAAGTTCTTTGACTCATATGTAAAACCTATCTACTAGATCCATATGGCTAGGTAAAACCCGCACTTTGTCCGGTCATCATTTGCTTACCTTGTATTGAACACCAAAAGAAAAAGAAATAGGTCCCCAGGCAGTAAAGATTTGTAGAAACACGTTGTATTTTGAAATGTACGCATTCTAGAAAACTGGTTTGAAAAGTGCCGTGTTTTCCAGGTGTATGTCCTGAAGCGGCCCCATGTCGACGAGTTCCTGAAGAGGATGGGAGAACTGTTTGAGTGCATCCTGTTCACCGCAAGTTTAGCCAAGGTAAGAAACAGCCCCTAGTGATCGAGTTGGGTACAACAGAATAAATACTTGAATATATATACAGGAAATTAGATTATAAACTACTTCACATCTTGAATCCCTGAACATCAGAGGTAGAACAAAAGAAAAAAGGAGCAATGGGAGAATGGACTATAGCATGATAGTGTAAAAAAAAAAAAAAGAAGAGGAGAACAAAAAAGAAACCTGTGTTGAAAAAAATCTATAGATAATAGTCTTACGATCTAAAACGAGCAGCAACAGGATTATTGGTATCATTCTATCTAAATGGAGTTATCGTTTTTTATATTTTCTGTCCTTATAACGTCCATCTTTTTTCAGTCAACTTTATACTGAGTTTTATACATAATGTACTGTACCATATGCCAATAGTACTTTTTGTAAATGCATTTCATGTCATACTGAATACAAAATCTACCGTATTTTGGTTACTAAATCACCCCTTTATGAAATCTCTGTAAACATAGTATAAGTTTTAACCATTATATGTTCAAAATGGATCATTTTTAAAAATTTTCATACATAATACAGTAACTCCCTTTTGTCTTGAAAACTGCCTTTTCAAATTAAAGCTGTCAAACACTGAAAAAATATTGAAATAGTTTTTTCAAAAAGTAAAACTGTGTCAAAATACATTTTGATTTCATTCCAGGTTTACATAGAGTAATGGTTGATGTATTAAGTTTGAGGTGCACAAGCTTCAGTAGCTTTTTTTTTTTTTCGCTGCAGTATGCAGACCCAGTCTCTGATCTCCTGGACAAGTGGGGCGCTTTCCGCTGTCGCCTCTTCCGGGAGTCCTGCGTCTTCCACCGAGGAAATTACGTTAAGGACCTGAGTCGCCTGGGTCGGGACCTAAACAAGGTCATCATCGTGGACAACTCCCCTGCCTCCTACATCTTCCACCCCGACAACGCAGTGAGTATCCTTGGACACCACACAGTACCTGAGTCTTGACGGTGACAGCAATGTATTTGGGTGGGACAGCAAGTTGGGGAATTCTTCACCTGCTGAAGAAAGTCTCCGTCATTAACAACTGTAACACAGTAAATAATTCAACTTTTTATCGTTTTACTCGACTTTTTCTTTACTGGAATTCCCTGCTTTCGCCATTTTGGTGTAGTCGTACAGCACTAACTATAAAAACAAAGGACAGTGCATGTTTTACAAATGAAGTTAAGGCGATTAAGTTGGAGTAAATGAAAAGGTAATGGGAGTGAGAGATTCTTGCCTTTACTCCATTGTGTAAACTTGAATTTAAAGCACACACATCAGTATTAGGTTATTCTGATGCATCCAGGTTTATTTCCTAGAAAAAGACACAATCTTTTCTACTTCGTCCTTCAGTCTGTTCTGTTTTGTTGATTGATTACATGCTCAGTTGTTGTTTTGTGTAATTTAGGGGAAAATACAGTGTCACAATATCCACTTACAAAAGTTGTGAAAACGTCACGTTAGTATCCGTAATAGATCTTGAAAGTAAAAATGCGCTGCATTGTCATTTATTTCAGAAATAATTCTTGCAGAAATCTGACTAAGGGATTGCTTTGCAGCGCTGATTTCGACAACAAAACCGTGCATCATGATCCACGTATTTAGAAAAAGAAAAAAAAAATCCTGCAAAATTACAACAGTGAAACACCGTCAGGGATGAATTTTGTCGTTGGTGTGGTTGCTGATAATTTGCGTTTTTGCCCAGGTGCCTGTGGCTTCGTGGTTCGACGACATGTCCGACACCGAGCTGCTGGACCTCATCCCGTTCTTCGAGAGGCTGAGCAAAGTGGACAACGTCTACACAGTCCTCAAGCACCAGGGGACCGCAAGCTAACAGTTTTCGACTTTTCATCGCAGCTCTGAACAAAACGGCTCACAGGACAGAAATATACACACCAGCGAGGCTCCATCACCAGCTCCAGCCATCACTGCCCACCAGAGCACAGACTGCTTCACGGCTGACAGAGCCTTCACCTTCCCAGTATCAAAGCCAGATCATGTTTGTCAGTGACTTTGAGGGCTTCATCCCTGCCACCTTCTGGTCCAACAGAAAACTACCTGAAAATTACCTTGTTAAACCCCCCACCCCCCCATGAACCAGCTTATGTGAGTGAAAGGACGAAAGGATGAATGAATGTTTAAGGACATTTTTTTTGCAGTGTAACTGAACTTGCAGTAGAGTTAATAAAGCAGAGGTCTGTAGCCATGAATCCAGTGGACACAGACTGTGGGTACTGGACATAGACTTCTCTCATGGATTCAGCATTCTGATCCTGCAAACCGAAGCAGGATTTGGTGAGCAGGAATCAATTGGAAAGGAATTTTTGGAAAGGTTTATGCGCATATAAACTTGATCAGTCTTGTCATTGAAAGAGCAGATGGTGTATACATACTGTAGATGTCTTTGTCACAGTCCCTAATCTCGTCAATTACCACACTATTTGCCCGCAGTCAAAAGCATGTGATCCTCGGGTGTAATTTTAGAAGTGTTAGAGCAGTGTGATCAGGTATTTTTGAATAATCATGACAGTGTTATGGATGAATCTGATTTACAAAAAAAAAAAAGTTTGGTTAAAACCCAATTGGGAAATATAATCAGGAGTTGTTAAATTCACTAATAACAAAATGATTGGACAGCACTTTAGAAGTATAGTCTATAGTCAGTTTTCCCTTTCATTGCAGTATAGAAAATGGTTTTAGCAAAATTTGTATACTAAACTCAGCTTAAAAACTGAATAATTAATGAGGATTATGATTTAGGATTTTGGATATTTCCTTGTATCAAATAAAACCGGTGGAAAGAAAACGTACACCACTCTAAACTAAAAGTTTCAGTATTGAAACAGACGATAACTGCAGTATTTTTTCCAAAAACCTGACACTAATATAAATATCAAACCATCTGCACATGACCGTGAAAGAACAGCTGCTATGCTTATCTGATGTGGATTTCCAAAGGCAGTTTAAAGATGGATAGCCGGCCAAAACACACTGTATCTCCGCCTGTGTGTCAGTAGATGTCCCGACCAGTTGATGCCAGAGTCAAGAGGACCAGGATCGACTTCTAAAACCAACCGAAATCGGTCACTTTTAATGCTGCATCAAAACAGAGGCTCCAATGGTGTATGTCTGGTCTTGTTCCTTGTTTTAAAGCCACACACAAAACTTGAATTTCTAACAGCATCTACAGACTGTATTTGAATGGGTAAAGAAAGTTTCAAAAAAAAGTCAGTTTGGCTTGTCAGTTTTTCTTCTCATAAGCTTCAAAGTACAATTTATTGTTTTTTGTTTTTGTTTTTGTTTTTTTAATTAAGCGGTACACATACGCTGGAAACAATTTCAGGACTTTGTAATAAAATGTGTGTCGGGGGGGGAGGGGGCTGCCATGGGGACTCAAGGATATGTGAGGTGTTGTGTCTGGTGAGCAGGCACACCTTTTGAAAACAAAAGGTGGTTTAATTCAGTCCAGGTTTAAGGGAGAAATCCACCCAGAAACACTTCAACACTGTTAAATAAACAGCTATTGCCGATTTTTTTTTTTTTTTTTTTTTTTCTTGCACCTCTGGGTCCTCAGTTATTTGGCGGTTGGTCGTATACCGTTGGATAGACATGACGTAATGTTTAATAGATGTTCAACACGAAACAGCTAATGTCAGGTTCTGTGTTTTTCTTTTGTGTAGTTGCCATTTCACATACATATTTTGTTCAGAAATTATATTTGGAGAGAGGTTTCCAAAAATGTATTCTGGGAAATGTAGGTTATCACTAACATTAGTAGGAGTTTATCAAAAAATAATTATGATGTGTAGCAGTGAGAGATGGTTTGAGGGTGGAATTGTCCTTTAAAAGCTTAATTTTTGACAGATGTGGAGTTTTACATTGAGTCTGTGCTGCTTTTTTTTTTTTTTTTTCTTTTTTTTTTTTCTTTAAGCTCTATGTGGTGTTAGTTGGTCAGTTTCTTGAGCTGGTCGGCTTTAAGGAGCAGCCCGACCTCTAGCAGGCGTTTCAGACTCTTGTTATGTCCTTCATACGCGTTGACAATACCACGTGTTGACACTGATGAATGAAAACGGTGGATTTGACTAAGAGCCTTGATAGCAGGCTCGATACTCACTGTGGCTTTACCTAGATGGAACAGGGATGACAGTTAAGTCCACCATATTAAAAGCTATTACATTATTTTTCTATATTTAACAAATTCTTGTCAATCAAATTAGCCTGTTTAATTTCTAAATAATTACTGATTTTTTTAAAATTTTATTTTATTTTATGTTCTTTGCCCAGGAATGGTCCTCTGATACAATATTTACAGTTTGTTTTCCAAAGGGGAAACACTGTTTTTTGCTGTTGTCATGCAAGACCTGGTTGGTTACCTCATATATTGATAGGTAATACATGGATCAGAAACACCAGCTATGGACTAAAAGAATAGTATCTTACTGTTGTAGGCACATAACAGGGTTATTTTGAAATATGCGTTTCATGTAAGCCATTGTTACACTTCTCCATTAGATTAAATGCTGATACTGTTGTTTTTTTGGGAATTCATTGGCAGAGAGGAGTATTTATAGGAATCGTCAGTTATTTGATTACATACAAAACAAGTGTTGTGTCACTACGGGGCCCATTCGCTGATACTGTACTTCTCACACATTCAGTAGATATGTATATTTTGTTTTGCACAGTAATAAAGCAAACAAATTTCATTAATATATGGAATATTCATGTTACTGTACTCATGATTCAGTAGATGTAACCTAATTTTTGACCTTTGTTGTTTTATCATACCAAATTATATATGAACTGTATGTAATAATGCCATTTTTTTTTTCCCATAAATGCTAAATGAAAGATGGTCCAAGTGCTGTTTCGTTGAGCATTTCTTCTTTTCAAAAAAACACAACGAACTGAAAAGTAGTGACCGTGTGCAAATCCTCGGGCCTGACTATTGGGTTTGTTGCATGTAGTGTACAAACGAGAGGAAATCCAAAGGTAATGCTTAAAGTAATCTAGCGCTGCACCGATTAGCTGATTGATCAATTACCGAAACGACAGAAAGATAATCAGCCTACATTTTGATAGTTGATTAGTAATTGTTTGTCATTTTAAAGTAAAAATGCCAAAGTCCCAGTTATTCCTATTCCTTATTCCTTAGTCCCAGTTGATCATTTCTTAGGATTTGTTGCTTTCCGTAGTCTTATGTGATAATAAATTCAATATTTTTATATTTTGAGCTGTCGGTCAAACAAAACAGGTAATCTGATTACATCGCCGTGGTCTGTGGGAAATTCTGACTAATATTTTTCACTGTATTCTGGGATTGTACAGACCAAAGGATTAATCGATTCATCGGGGAATATAATGGGCAGATTAATTGATAATGAAAATAAGTGTTAACTGCAGCCTTAATTTAATCCCTTAATTGTAATAAAGCATAAATATACTGTAACAATTTCGGTTAATCGTATAATGGGATACATTTAACACTAAATTAAAAAAAGAATTAAATATTACTAATTTAATTGCTGTTTGGTAGCTATTGCATTAACAGAAATAAGGAAATTATATTGTATTATTTGGTCACTGTTTACTACTCCCTGATTTTTTCAGGTCCCTGAATCCCAAGTTTTCCTCCCAGCTCACTGTTAATGACTTAAAATGCTTTACAGTTTCATTTAAGTGAGGGGAAATATGGAGATGGTGGTACAATCGATAAAAGCTAAAATTAATCTACGATTATTTCGATAATCAATCAATCGCTTCGGTCGCTTGTCAAGCAAAAATGCCACATATTCTCTGGTTTCACTTTCCCAAATGCGAGGATTTGCTAATTTTCTTTGTCACGGTAAATTGAAAATCTTTAGGGTTTGTACAGACATTAAAGACACAGTGGGCTTAGAGAAACTGAATGATCTACAGAATTTTTTCTTTCTTTAACATTTTATCAACCAAAGGACTAATCGATTAATCTATTGGCAGATTAAATGATAATGAAAATAATTATTACACCAGTTAGTTGCAGCCCTGACATTACGTTAATATAAAAATAATGCATCGTTATTATTATTTTCGTGCAGCATGAATTACCAACAATTAGCTGTTGGCTAACCCAACAGCTAGCACACACAGAGCGACATTAGCATTTACCTGGAGTCCTGTCGTTGGCCACCTGATGAATGTAAGTCCAGTATTTACTCTCATTTTAGTTGCTGTGGTCTCCACCGAGTCCTCGGAGAAATATCCGCCTCTTAAAACTTCTCGTCCCACGTTACCTAAGGTTTTATGTAGTGTGGAAGCCGTTGATCGAGAGGCACAAACTGGGGCTAGCTGGTCGCTAACTTTGTTTGTTGCTGGACGGGCAGGGATTTAAACAGCTGATTTGTAAAATCGGTCAAGATACAGTGTAGTGCAGGTTTGAGAGTACAGTTTTGAGTTACTTGTACCCCACTTAAGTATAATCACTATATACTACTTTATACCTCTACTTCTCTACATTTCAGAGAGAAATAACTGTGGTACTTCTTACTCCACTTCAAAGCTTATTCGTTGTGCTGCCTTGTTATATGATAAACGACCAAACTGTATACAAAGTAGTTCAAATAGGTCCATCTCAGTAAAATGCTGGAGTGTAAGTAAAAATGAACCAATAATAAAATATATAGTAATATAACACGAATGGGGGGTCATTTTTCTGAGTACCTTTACTGTTGATACTAGGACATTTTGCTGATTTATGTACTTATACTGAGTACTTGTGTGCTTTTACCTAAGTACGATTTTCAATCCATGACTTTTACTTGTTTTTTACATTGTGGTTTTGCTACTTTTAGTTCAGTAAAGGACCTAAAAACCTATTCCACCATTATAATTACATTACCAAGCAAAAATGTCCATCACATACTGCATAACTTGGTGCATTTTTTTTGTAAGTAGAGTAGGATGTGGTGTGAAATCTGCTGTATTTTTTTTATGACACCCAGAAAGAGGGTGCTGTCTCTAGCAGCACTATAACAAATATCTTCTTTGCATTATCAGGAGGCGATGAGGTTAAGGGAACAAATAAGAGTGTGAACATGAAGGCTGCAGCTGACGACTTTTCATTATCGAACAATCTGCTGATTATTTTCTTTATTCATTGTTTTTCCATCAAATGTTGGGTAATTACCATTAATATTCCACAAAAACCAAGGACACTTCTTAACATGTCTCTTGTTTCTTTCAATCAACAGTCCAAAATCCCAATCATTGTATTATGTTTACAAGGATGTAAGACTGAAAAAAGCAGCACAGTCTTACTTTGGAGAAGCTCCGACCAGAGATTAGATTTTTACCTTTAAAATAACTGAAACGATTATTAGTGATTATCAAAATGGTTGCCCATTAAATATCTGTAAATCAGCTAATCGAGTAACGGACTACTTCTTTCAGCCCTAATGTTACCGCTAGGTGAAAGCTAGGGTCAGCCGTGGTCGGCACTGTCGTTATTATGCAGAAGTCCCACAGTTTATTCAGCAATTGAATATAATATATATATATGGATATTATAGAATCGAATACCTCGCTCAGGATTTTTGAGTGTCCCAGTGCATTTTCATTGAGTTGGGCTTAGTCAGTAAACATTTTAAAAAGTGTTTGACTCTACGGAATTAGCCACTTATACTTCAGATTTTATTTTGAGTTCTGTTTATCAGAATACAAGAATGTAAAGTCAACTAGGTAAACAAATTTCATCAACGCTGTAAAAAAAAAAAAAAAAAAAGGAATAACTGGACTGAAGAACCATGCCTTGGGTTAGCTTAGTCCAGCTTCACTGAATACCCTCGATTTGACATGAACTCAGAAGAGAAACGTGCAGACCATCCAATCACAATACATGGATTTTAAAAAGTTATGGGGACATGAGTAATTCCCATTTTTTTTACAGTCAGGTTCTTCACTTTCTTTCTTTCTTTCTCTCAGAGTCACTTGCTTTTCTCTCTCTTGTTCTTCTACTCTGCCATAACACTGAGCATGGCAGTGCTCTTGGCCTTGCCCATGGTAAACTTGACCATCCCGCTCATGTCCGCACTGGTGTTTCTCAGGGTGAGTTTGTGGACTGTCCCGTGGTTTTCCAGCCGGACGGAGGGGCCCGGCTTAAGGGTCTCTCCATTCAAGGTCCACATGGGAGGCTTGCTTATGGCAACAGACACCTCACACTGGAAAGACGCCGGCTCAGGCTCTGTCACCTCCACGTCCTCAAGCTCTTTGACCATTACGAGAGCCTGGGCTACAGCAGCACGAAGGAAAAGAAGTGTTATCATGGTATGAGGCAACACAGTAAGAAAATAGGCACTTGAACATGAGGGGAACAAAGTTTTAGAAGACCATAAAACTTGACACCTAGAGAAGTCATTTTTTATACACATTAGTATTAGTAAAAACTGATCACACCTAAGCACAGATGGTAGTTTTGTGAGCTGGAGCAGTGAAGGTGATGTAAAACTACTTAATTCACCTTTCATTTGTGAATTTCCAAGGACACAGATTCCCCAAAAGTCCTCAGCTCTCCACCCATCTTACCTTCCACCATCAGTTTGGCTTTGGATGTGTGCTCCCCAACCTCGATGCCGTAGGTGCCCTCATCCTCTACAGCCACCTGCCGGATCACCAGTTTATGGCAACAGTCATCCGCCAACATCTCCACTCGATCCGAAGAAACCAGCTCCTCCCCGTCCTTGTACCAGGTGGCGCTGCAGCGAGGCGAGGAAACGGTGCACTCGAGGATCACGCGGTGTTTTTCCAGGGCTGTTCGGTCTCGCAGGGGTTTAACGATGGAAACTGGCAGCTCTGGAGTGAGAGGAACATTTTTGAGATTTGGTGATCAACATTTTT
Source organism: Xiphias gladius (assembly GCF_016859285.1). Taxonomy (NCBI): domain Eukaryota; kingdom Metazoa; phylum Chordata; class Actinopteri; order Istiophoriformes; family Xiphiidae; genus Xiphias; species Xiphias gladius. The sequence goes on from NC_053412.1 coordinate 5,025,810, forward strand.
GAGCCGTCAATACGTCAAATAAAAGAAACAAGTAAGATATTTTAGCTGTAAAAAATTAGCTTACCTTCTACCGCAAGGTAAGCTGTAGATTCAATATCTCTGGCCACAAAGCGGATTTCTCCAGCATCCTCAGCTTTGACATTACACATCAGCAGGAAGTGTTTGGACCCTGAAGGAGAATGACAGCAGATTTGTAGGATCTGTTTCAAGACACAGTGTTTCTGGCGGCCTCTGGTGGCCCAACACCTTGCAAAGACACTTTTAGGTTTTCCTTTAATTTGACAGCTCGTTGTGTCTCTCTGCATACAGTCTCTCTGTCTTTGCTCTCTGCTCCCCCCTAGGCCCTGCAATTCCCTTTCTTCCCACCAGGGGTCCTTCTGCAAACCAGTGACACTAGTTCAGTATCAGCTTTTTATTCACTTCTTTAAAAAAATGTACCAACATTTTTCCTAATTTTATTTTCATGTTTTTTGTTGTTTTTGTTTTGTAAATACTGGCTTACTAATTCCTTTTTATAATTGTTCTGTGTACTGTTACTAACACTTAGCTTGCACACTGTTGAAGGCATAGCTGACATGTATGTGAATGTTATTCCTCTAAATTTGAAATAAGAAGTAAGAAGAGATTTGAAAACTTTTAACTTTGAGTGTTAACCAATTTGCTTCCTAAATGTTGCCTTGGTTGAGACAACTCTAAGAGATTTGTTACCCTTGTGGGTATTTGTTTCTCGGTCTTGTCAAAATCATCCAGTCTCATCAATAATCAGCCAGTTTCCTTTTCTGACCTTCAGTACGGATCTTGATGGTGTTGCTGGGCCGGATTTTGTGGCCGTCCTTGTACCACTCTCCAGTCACATCCTGCAGAGAAACCTCGCACATGAAGACAGCATTATGGTCCTCTTGAATGTAAAGATCCTCCAGGTGCTGCACTATCTCCAAATCGTGCTCTGTGATGGTAGTAAAGGGATTTAGATCAGGGATATTTGATGCCAAAAACAGAAATATGTTATGTATCTTTTTTGAGCACTTGTTGAAGCATGAAGCTTCTCCTTATAACCACTAGATGGAGGCATTGTACAAGCTCAACTCCAGCTACTTCACTGGCTGCACAGTTCAACATGAAACTTGCAAGAGCCTATAAAATGTAAAATACCATCAAAATGTAGGTTTTCATTTAAGTGTACTTTTTCAGACTCTGTTGTTCAAGGTTTTAATTATTATTGGTATGGGTGATATGACAGTATCTGTTCAGACAGTTACCATACACCTCCAGTGAACAGGAAGTGTTAATTTCCCCTGTGTCACATGTGTAGGTGCCAGAGTCAGCCCGGGAGCACTGCAGGATCTGACAGAAACGCTTCCGACCCATGGAGTAGATCCGACAGTTCTTCCCTGGTTTCAGCTCTGTCCCGCTCTGATTCAGAGATGAAAGAAGACAAAGGTATTCCTCACGAGTCTAGAAAAACCTGCCGCCATCAAATCTTATATTTTTTCTACAATGAGCCAAAACAGAGTCAAGCGCGATGATAGGATTTATTTGGTTTTCTTACCTTAAGCCACCTGACTTCAACATTTTGTCTGGAGAATTCACACTCCAGAGTGGCAGGAAATTCCTCCTCCACACGGACATCAGCCAGTGCTCTCAAGATAGACACCGGTGTCTCTGTCAATTCAGTCAGTCAGTGAATCAACAAATCAGATCACCAACAAATCAAAAACTTAATCAGTCCATTCAGTCTTAAATAATCCAAAATCAATTTGAACACTCCTGTGATGGCACATTTGCAATAAATCCACATCACAATCCATTTTGCTTTATATTTGCTTTGCATTATATTTAAAATGAATATCGACTTAATACAATTATGATTACATTTACTAAAAGTAACCCCAATTACAGAATGTATAAAAGTAACTATGAACATATTTGGTTTCATTCTCAGCATCATTATCTCCCTTATGTATAGTTAAAATAGTTTTACAAATGCAAGTTCAGAAGCTACAAACACTTACTAAGCAAATCCACACTGATAGTCTAAAATGTCCATATTTGTGTGAGAACCAGTGTCTTAGAGTACAGTAGCTGTGTCTATACCCTAATGAGCATTAGCTAATCGACTGAGCTCCAGAGACCGTAGTTACCTTTGACTGTGAGCCTGGCAGCGGTGCGCACCCCTTCAGCAGAGAAGACGATGGTACCTGTGTCCTCCAGGGTGAGGTTGGACAGTGTGAGGCTGTGGACTTGCCCTTTGGTGCTCACCCGCCACTGGTTGTTTGGTTTCACCCGAATGCCATCCTTCTGCCAAATTCCCTCCACCTCTGTGTGGGAGAGCTCCACCTCGAAGGATGCAGTCTCTCGTTCACAGGTTTCTTGGTCAGTTAGGCCTTTACGGATGGAGATTTTACGGGCTGGATTGGAAGAGATGAGGGACAGTAGTGTAATGAGAGGAGTGTAAATACATACAGTCATACACTTCTTCATAGAAATAGGGTCAGGATTAAATGATGCCATCTAGATATTCACAAAAGTTAGAGGTGAAGAATAAGTCCTGAAAATCTGGCTAAAATTTGTGGGACGCATCTGTATGGCAAAGCTGTATGTTGAATCTTATAATTGCATTTAAATATAATCATGTGGCTTTAAGGCATAGCTAACACTTCCACTGTACTTTGAAAGAACACAGTGTTTCAAGGACAACAAAAGGTGGTTCAAATATAGACCCTGCTCAGTTTATCACATTACAAAAACAACACCTACAGTACCTCCATGATCCATTGTCACAGTGTCATTCAGTACACTATTGTATAACAGCATGGCTGTGTTTCAAAAATCTTTTCACACTTACAGGTCTAACCCTGCTCTTCTTAGTATCTTTTTGCATGTGACATACCGTGAAAAACACTTAAAATATGCACTGTTCTTTGGCTGCCCAGAACTCACCTTTGTCAGATGAGATGCCATTCACAAAGTGTCACTCTACAGTGTCTCCTGAATAATTCCTGCTTATTATAATGTCCCTTTGGAGACGTTTCCAAGCATTAGATATTATTTGAAAATATTATTTGGATAGTATGTCTGTTAGTGCTGAAACGATTAGTAATTAATTTGTCGGTCCACAGAAAATTGTTGGACAGAAATTTTGATATATATATATATAAAAATGTGTGTGTGTGTGTGTGTCTGTGTGTATTTTTATAATATGAAGATGAGTATGTATTAAATGTAATGTTTTGCAGAGGGAGATTATAGGATTTCTGTACCTGTAAATGGGCAAGTGTAAGTATTAGAAAAGCCCATAAAACGAAGGGAGTTTTCAGCCTGTACCCTATTAAAGTCTAAACATCTCTGGCAACAATCATCCACACCCCACCTCGCACCACTTACGTTCTACATTGAGCTTGACTTGTGTCCGGTCATGAAGAGTCTCGCAGCGGTAGGTTCCCCGGTCTGACAGAGTCAGGTTTTGGATGGTCAGACTGCGTTTACAGCCGTTCTGGGCCAGTGTGTGTCGGGGACCAGGCTGGATGACCACCCCCTGCCTCATCCACTGAACCTCGCCTGTCTCTAGGCTGATTTCTGTTTCCAGGGTGGCGTCACCAAACTCTTCCGCCATGACTGCATCCATTTTCTTTGTAAACATGACTTGAGCCTCTGAACATAATGAGAAGAGACAGAAACAAAGGTTACAATAAATTGCTGGTAATTCTGGTAATACACCATTTCCTGTCTTTTCCTTTCATTTTATGATCTTACCCTGAACTTTGAGGCTTGCTTTGCTTAGTTTTCCCTCAGCCTCTGCTGTAATCTTCGAACAGTCCAACATCTGGCACTTCTTAATCACCAAGGTATGGCACAGGCCGTTCTGGATTGCCTGGAAACGATCACCGGGGGTGATAGCTTCATTGTCCATGAGCCAGACTAACTGGACATCCTCAGGGGAAACCACACACTTGAAAGTGGCATCTTCTCCTTCAAGCACTGTGGTGTTGTGGAGGTCTGTGAGGAACTCCACCACTCGAGGCACTGAAGAGATGTAAGAAAGTTCATGAACCTGCTACTTTACATAAGATAAAACAGAAAATCCAGAGTCCAGACATACTTACTCTCTACTCTCAGTGATGCCACAGTCCGGTCATCTTTAGACTCACAGACGTACTCCCCAGCATCCTCTCTGGTTAAACGGTGGATGGTCAAGCTTCGCTCCACTCCATCCGCCCGAATGGAGAACCTCCTGCTTGGAACCATCTCCACACCATTCTTCAGCCACTGGACATCTGCCTTTGGCTTACACACTTCACAGCGAAGGGTCACCATACTGTCAGCATGGGCCACAGTATCCTGGAGTGGCCTCAGAAACTTGATTCTCATTTCTGGGATGCAAAAAAAAAAAAAAAAAGTTCATATGGTATCAGTCCACACTGAAGTCTTCTATAATGTTATCGGCTGACAAAATGAAACTTTGAAAAAATTATTTTTTAACCTTTGACCAGCAGGCTGAAGTGGATCTGGTCTGTGTTGACATCACATGTGTACTCGCCAGCATCAGAGCGCCTTAAAGGTTCAATGGTGAGGGAGCGCTTATGGCCCTCCATGAGTGCTTGGAAGCGTTCACCTTCAACAGGCGTCCAGTCTTTCAGCCAACACACTAGAGCGCTTTCTTTGGACACATAACTCATCATGGTCACACTCTCTGCTTCGTAACCCGTCAAAACAATGTCATCCTCCTTGTTCACAAAAATAACTGGGGGTTCTTTCATGTAAAAGAAAAGGGAAGAAAATGTTAGGTACCTTTTTTTTTTTGGATTAAAATTTTACTTTTCCTCTTGAGGCTCTTGAGACCTATACCCAGGGTCTGTACCTTGAATCCGGACAACGCAGATCATCTTGTCATCCATAGCGTCACACACATATTTCCCAGAATCTGAGGGCTGGACATTTGAGATGATAATTTTCCTTAGAGTCCCATAGCTCTCGATGTAGGTACGCGAGTCATTGGTGAGCAGCCTGTCATTGCAGTACCACTGGACAGGCGCATTGGCACGGGACAGCTCACAGGCCAGGATCAGCTCATCACCTGCCAACATCTCCTGGTAGTCAGGGTCAATTGAGTTTCCTACAATGGTCACTGGAGGCTCTAAGGCCAAAAGAGAGGAGGGAGAAGACGGAGAAGGCGGGTGATTTCTTTAAGTGAGAATTTTTGAACAATTTTTTTTTTTTTAACAAAAAAATTAACTAAATGGATTTTACCTTCTACTGTAACCTGGAAGTTGATGTTGTCATCTCCAACATCCAAGATGTACTCTCCTGAATCTCTCAGTTCAGCGTTTAGGATGACCAGCGAGCGGAAAGCGCCTTCTTCCTCTTCACAGAACCTTTCATCGTCCTCAATACGACAGCCATCCTTATACCATTTGGCGACAGCATTGTGTCTGGAGAGTTCACACTCCAGCACAATGTCATCAGAAATCAGGAATTTTAGATTTGTCTTGATCTCTGACTTTCTTAAGATCTTCACTGGAGGCTCTGAGGGTGCAGAATTACATATTGATACTCCGTATGATATTATAGTGATCTTTAAAATTTCTTTATTAGTCAGAAATAATCTGCAAAGCCAACCTTTGCCTCTTACCTGAAACTTTGACCTGGAAATCAATTTTATCATCAACAGCGTCGCAGGTGTATTTTCCAGAATCCTCTGGGGTAGGAACGTGGATGGTCAGACGACGGATAAACCCGTCCTCTGTGATGGTGACGTTACTGTTCTCCTCTACTTCTTTGCCATTCAGCCACCACTTGACTTCTGCACTTGGGCGGGACACCTCGATCTCCATCACAATTGGTTTTCCGGCAAAACTCTCCAGTTTGTCAGGTGTTCTTCTGGGACGAGTAAGCTTCACTGGTGGCTCTGAATGAAAAGGGGGATTAAAGTCATCAAAAAGGAAAGAGTCATAAATAATAGAAATGATATCGAAATTATATAAATATATTGAGAATCTCTTTATCCAGATGCTAAATAATTACCTTTATGTCCTCATTCTTACCTGTAATAGTTACCAGGAACGCCACAGAGTCATCTTCAGTGTCACATACATACTCCCCTGTGTCGTCCACAGTGGTTGTAGGTATAACTAGCCGGCGTCTGGCCCCATTCACCTCAAGGATCAAGTTAGGGCCCTCTTCTACCTCTAGGCCATCTCTGTACCAGCGAACAGGGGCATCTGACTGGGAGATTTCACAGCTGAGCTCCAGCCTCTCTGAGGCCAAATGGGCCAGTTCTAGCTCTGACTCGCTGGGGAAAACAATCCGGACTGGTGGCTCTGGAGCAGGAAGAAAAAATTTACCTTTATTTGACAAGGTTAGGATTGGGACTCTTATAAACATGTGTGAAGCATTTTGGTATCTCTTAAACACTTTGGTAATGCCAACCTTTCTAATAGGAATATAGCCTAACCAGAAGTGAATACAAACCTGTCACAGTAAGCTGGAAGAAGACAGAGTCTCCATCTGTTTTGCAGACATACTCTCCACCATCCTCCACCGATCCACAGAAGATGGTTAACCTTCTGTAGGGACCTTCAGATATCAGCTTGATATTGTCACTCTTCTCCACCTCCTGGCCGTCCTTGAACCATTGCACCTTCCCGCTGGAGCGGGACAATTCACACTGCAAGTGGATCTCCTCTAATATATACCTTTCCATCACAACATCATCCTTAGGTTCCACAATCATCACAGGAGGCTCTGTGTTTGTAGATAGAAGAGACAGAGAGAGTTCAACTCGTCTTTCTAATGTAGCTAATGTGTGTGTAAAAATACCACCTTTAATCTTATATCAATTTCATGAGTTGATCTAGAGCCGCAAATCTAATACTCAGACCAATAGGAGTCAGAAATGCCCACGTACCTCTGACATTGACGATGAACTCCATGCTGTTGTTTCCTGCCTGGCATGTGTAGCTGCCAGCATCTGAGGTTTCTGCAGAACGGATTATTAACCTCCTCACAGTTCCCTCTGCCTGCAGAGTGATGTTGTCATTGGGCTGGATCTCACAGCCATCCTTATACCTGGGACACAAATTTGATAAAGACAGCTGTAAAATATATTGTGTCAAATTAAAGACTTAATAGAAATAAAAAATAAAGTGGCCTATTAAAGAATAGATAAATTAAGTCAGACCTTACAGTAATGGCTGTCGTATCAGTATATTGGCTTGCATGGGCTACTAAATGGAAGATATTGTACTGAGATTGTTTCTGAACTTTTGACACTTGCATCTTTTTAATGCAGTATAGAGGATGGAGTATGTATAAACAGAAAAAGTACAGCAGCCACAAATGAAGCGTATGGTAGGTGATAGTGGAATTAAATGCTACAAATGAACCACAACACATTTAACTCTGATTTATCTCACTTTAAAAGATTTCCTTTTTAATCTTACCAAAAGACTGTTTGATCAACAGTTAAGAATTAAAATTAACAAATATATTGATCCCTATTATGCAATTTAACCTCTGAATGCAAAGATCAGTGATACTACACATCAAAAACAACTCTTCAAAAAAAACCCACAGTCATTAAAAAATGAAATTTGAAAAGAGAGCAGTCAATAATATTTCTTATTCATGTCTCTTAACAGAACTTTGTGCCTTACCACATGACTTCAGCATCCTCTCTGGAGACGTGGCAGAACAGCACCACCGGGTCCAGCTCCATGCTGCTCTTATGGAGCTCCTCCTCTGGGACTTGACTGAACTCCACAGGGGGACCTGAAAAAAAAAAAAAGGGATGAGAGAGAGATCGATGTCAACAGCTGGAACACAAGGTACTAGATGATGAACTTGCCATTCAAATATCTTTTACCTGCAACATCCACATTGAATTTGATGACATCCCCTGAAGTTTCACATGTATAAACTCCAGAGTGACATACATCAGCTGACTGGATCACAATCCTCCTCATGTTCCCATCTGATTGGATGTTGAGGCCATCGGTTATCTGGAGCTCCTCACCATCTTTGAACCAGGATACTTTTGCGAAGGGGTGGGAGACTTCACAGTAGAGAACAATAGCATCACCAGTCTCCACCTTCTTAAGGCTGTCTAATTCTGACAGAGGGCTGAATTTTACCACAGCAGCTGCAAAGAAATGAACATACAAAATAAACAAACTCCCAAAACATTCTTCTATCATATACTAAATGTAGCAAGATTAACAGATTTTAACATCTACGTTTAACTTTGAGCACAGCTGAATCCCGGACTCCGTTGGCTATGAACGTGACCTCTGCTGTGTCCTCTGTAGTGCGAGTTTCATGGATAACCAATGAGTGGTGTGTTTGGGACTGTTGTATCAAGTATCGTCCACCATGCTGCAGTTGGGCACTGTTCAGGAACCAGGTTCCAACCATTGAGGAAGACAATTCGATGGAGAAGCAAGCATCTTCTCCTTCCATAACCTCACAGCCTTGGAGGGGACTGTGAATTTTGGGCCCAGGAACTAAGAAAAATGGTAAAAAACAGAACTACAAGTTAACAAGAACTATGTGTTATGTACATCATTTCTGTCCATTTTCAAAGCAATTTTACCTTCTTGGTATCTACTGGTTTTTATTAATTACAGTATACTAAACATCACAATAGGTTTGTCAGACTGTTTGGTGACTAGCAAACCTTTCCTTGTTGGTGCGTTCAAGGACAATTTGTCATCTGTGATTTTATTCATCTGCTGAATAGTAATCTTTAAATTCAGGAAATACATTATGGGTTTCTCAGAGTTCATGCTGATTTCACTTATCACTCATATGAACCAAATTGCATCATCAAGATAATGTTTTCATGACAATCTTTGCTTGCAACTGCATTACTACATGGAGATAGCTTGTTTTTTTTAAAATTATGTTATCTAAATTAAGCTTTATGCATTTGCAAATTTATTCTCAACCCATACTGACATGAACTAATGGCAGGAAATCAATTTAAAATGTAAACCTAATGTGCTGTAATTTCTTTCTACATATCTGTCAACATGCCATTATTGGCCAATAATATCCGCTCATGGATATTGTACATTGGTCAGCAATGTTATACCCTCTCTTCAGGTTTACAATGAAATACACACAATAAAACATGTAAAATTTTACTCCGCAGTTATTTCCTCACCCAGATGGACGGCTTTGGGAAACTCCACATGACCACTTCGTCCGTACTTGTTGATGCAACAGACTCGGAAGCGGTAGTCGCCTTCACATGGAACGCTATCACCAGCAACCTCGGCTGAGGTGGCTGTCTCTGAGGTGAAACACTTTTGCCACTCCTGGGAACCCACTTCTTGTCTCTCCAGCACAAAGATGGACCGGGTGGATGTCTGGCTGTTAGGGGCAGGTACCCAGGTGAGAAGGGCACTATTGGGTCGATCTACATCCATTTTGACACCAACGGGGCAGATAGGGGGACAGTGTCTTGAGGCTAAGAGACAGAGAGGAGAAGGATGAGGGATGTAAGTGTGAATCATAATGGCAGGACCGCCTAGTTATTAGAGAGGCAATCCACTAGGACAAATCCCTATCCTCTCAAATTCTTCATGGAATCTATTCAAGTCTGGCTTTCAACAGTTTTAAAATTTTAAGAACTAAAAGTCAAAGTTTGACTTTTGCCAGTACATAAATACATTCCTGTTATTTGGCTATGTTTTATACATTGCTTTTTGCTAATAATATAGGAAAGACAAGAAACAACATTTCATAGGACATTTTTTAGACATCCAGGTAGTTCACCAACTTGAAACTGGAACCCAAAATTGATTTGCTTGTCAGACCCAGACATAACATAAAGTCACCAGACAGTCAATGGTTTAACCCCCAAATAACTTTCGTCTTTGTCTGTTGCACTGGTAGAATTTCTGGATTTAAGACCAACATATCCTCAGTTAAAGATGTTAAATATCATCGTTCTGTTCATTTGTGTACTTTTAAAGATTTAATAACAGTCAATGGCAAAGGTACATCTACAAACGTCACAGAGGAATTGCAAAACAACAATTAAATGATGGTTCTTGAAAAGCAATATGTCTTGTTGACATGTGTGTGAAAAGCTCTTTAGCTATTAAATGCAATATGACATATAGCTGGGTAGTATTTCTATCTACAGAAAAGGACAAATGGACAAAAGTATAAAGGATACCTTTACATATTAGCAATTTTTTTTTTAATCTCAGAAAAAATATCATGCTCAGAGTCCTTTGCTAACCAGTCCAGAAAACCATGCAACAAGTTTACGAATCCTAAAAGTACCTTTGACCTTGAGGCGTGATGAGGTCTTGGATCTCCCTGCGACAAAGGTCACTACCCCTGAGTCTTGATAGGCCACATTAACAAAGACCAGAATGTGAGTTTTGCCAAAAGACTTGAGGATCGTCTGGTGTGTCTCATGTAGCTTCAGACCGTCTTTGAACCAGTGGACCTCCATGTCGTCGTCCTCCACCTCCACACAGAACGCTGCATTCTCCCCTTCGAGGACCTCCAGCTTCCGAGGAAGTTTACGAACAATAGTACCTATAAGTAGAAACAATATTGTATTTATTTTATTTTTTTTTTATTTTACAGCAAGTTTTCTATAAATATATTGTTCCATTTGTGTTCTCTATTCATTTCCTCTCCATTACAGATTTACAACTTTGTATCAGATTTACACGTTTCTCTATTAATGATGAAAATGTATTATTTTAGAGTAGCTTAAAAGCTGGTATAACCAGTTTCCATTTTTCTGGCCCCAAGTGACAGCTGGTGACAAGTATTTTAATTTTGATTTCATGAAATTCAACACCCAAAGTTATTTTAGCAAACTTTCATTGGATGGAACCCTTTTCTTTTAGGAGAAAGCTTTCTAATTTTAGCTCTCAAATTTTAATTTTAGTTCAGTTTCTGTGTCTCAGTGAGGGTTTCGGTGAGGGTTTCCTGCCAAAACCAGAAGAATATATATTAACAAAGAATATATATTGACAAACTATGGCTTCTTTATTATTGGGAATAGACTGGAAGATGTGTATTTGCCGAACATGTAATGTGTTACTCTGTCCCTTTGCTTTGTACAAATGTTATATAGTGTATATCTGCATTCAGTACATCATACCTTTAACAGATAACTCTGCAATGCTCTTTGCTCCATCAGGCATCTCACATAGATACACTCCATCATCATCTGTCCCGACGTCATGGATGGTGAGTCTTCGTTTGGTCCCTTTCTGCTCCATCCCATATTTACTGCTGGGCATCAGCCTCTGGTCTTCCAGGTACCAGGCAGCTGGGACCGACTCATCGGGCACCTCACACTCCAGCACAGCAACATCCCTCTCCCTCACTTCCACATCTTTTAATGGACGCCTGAACCGCACAGCTGGGCCTGAAGAACAAGGGAAATGGGTATTTAAAGTGCCTTTTTAAGTTAAAGAAAATTAGGGGAGAGTTGTAGATTTTGTTTATAGGTCTCAGTTACCGTTTAGTTTAAAACACAAACAGTACTGACATGAGTATAAGTACAACATGCAATCATATTACATCCATGTGACGTACAAAGATTTATTGGATCATTAAAACACAAAAAAGTGTTTTGCATTGTTATAACAGCAATAGTATAGTAATTGAAGTTAATTTAATTAATTTTTAGCTTTTGTGGTATGTTAGGACTGTCTGTCTATGGCAAATTGGTACCAATTCTATGGCAAAGTTAGTTACCTAGGTAATAGAGGTAGTAGTCCAAAATTCTCATTACAAAATGAGATGTCCACTTTATGTCAACACCTAAATTTCAAATTGCTACTGGTTAGGGATGTTTTAGAATGATTTTAAATGTTCTATTATGATAATATTTGTGTTTCAAGGGAGGTAAATTATCTGTAATTTTATCTAAAACAATTCACATTTATTTTATACCCAACTTCTTCAGTTTGCTCATGCCACCACTAAATACTTTTTAAGTATTGCTCAGTTGCTGTAATGCCATTCCACATTATCTGTATATTAAGGACTAACATGTTGACCCCAAGACTAAACTGACACTGATAGAAGCAGCTGGCACACTACAGGACGGTGCTTATGAAACGCTATGTGACCCTGAGAATTATCTGCCCATTATGAAAGGATTAGGACAAAATAATTAACTACTTTAAGAGATGATGCCATACATTTCAACAATGCAACAAAGCAGTTTGCCTCGGCAAGTGCAGCTTATGACCTAACAGTTTATCTATGTGGTTGGAGATATGCATCAGAGAAACAATAACCCATATATTTAGACCATTAGTTGTTTCTTTAAAGTGTTCACTGACAATGACGAGCGAAACTGGCACAGAATGTCTTGAAATGTGTTGTGGTCTTTGCTCTTGCCAGTTGTTTGGCATGATGAAGACTATGACTTAATACATTTTAGATGATTCATTTCAGCAGATTCATAATAATTTTGTTTTGTTTATTATTTTTGCATTGGTTTTCCATCCATCTATCAGTCTGCTGGCATTTTGAACAATGGGATAAACAATTTCAACATTTAGAAATCTGTGTGTTTAGCCAGCTAGAATTGTTGTAAAAGCAGATTTTTTTGTAAGCCAGGGAAGTATCTCCTACCTTTCACAGACAGGTGAACAGCACTGAGGGTGTTTCCAAGAGCGTTTGATGCTGCACAAACATACAGCCCTGTATCCTGCTCTTTACAATACAGAACCTTTAGTGTGTAATAGCCCTCTCTGTCCTCAAATATCAGATGACGTCTCCCGGGCTCAAGGGGAACCCTGTCTTTCTTCCAGATGATCTCGGGTTTAGGCTTCCCTGTAACAAAGCAGCGAAACTTGGCGTGTTTCCCCTCTGCCACTGCAAACTTCTTAACTGTAGACAGGTTGACATTTGGCTCCTCTGTAACCCTTGGCAAGCTGAGTCGCCTGCCCCTGTGTTTTGGTGACCATTGGCTGTTAATCTGACAATTTGAGGACATTTTACTCTCCTCTCGCTCTGGTACAGGCTCGACAAGAAGGACAGCGCCAGCCAAGGCCTCACCATGGCAGTTGATGGCTTTGCAGATGTAGACACCTTTGTCTTGCATGCGTGTCCTGTAGATCTTGAGTTGGAACCAGCCACCATCTTGATTAGTCACGCTGAAGTGTGAACTTTCGAAGATGTCATTCAGCTTCTTCCCGTCTTTCTCCCATGTCACCTCTGGCAAAGGAGTGCCCCAGAGTTTGCAGGAGAAGGCAGCATCTTCTCCCCTATCAACACGCAGAGATAGGGGCTTGATAAGGAATCGTGGTTTATCATCAGATGTTAAATCAACCTCTTCTCTTTTTTCGCTAAACTTGCTGTTCAGTTTGTGTTCTCCCTCTATCTCTGTTCCATTTTCTTTCCTTTGTTCACCATTTTGCACTTTGCAGTAGCCATTTTGGTGTCCTTCAAATTCTCCATTTTCTTTTATTGGTTGCTTCACTCCATTGATCCCTAATTGCCTTTGCCCCCCCTCCTGTGGTTGGGCCTCTCCTTCCACTTTGAGGGAGGCTGCTGCATATGTTTCACCTATGCTATTTCTAGCCTTGCATATGTATTGGCCAACATCCTCTTGGGTCACTCCAGTAATGGTTAGCAGGTAGGCTTTTCCCTCCTCTGAGAGCTTGTAGCGTCCTTCAGACAAGATCTGGACATTTTTACGCTCCCAGATCACATCAGGATGAGGGTCCCCATCAATTTGGCACCTCAGTGTAGCATCTGTGCCACACTGTGCCACTACAGGGCGTGGATAGCCCAAAACACGAGGAGCACCTCCAAATATATCCATTATAATGTCACCTTCTCTCTCGTTTGAGTGAAGAAATTTCTTTTGTGGTGGGACTGCCTGGAAATTATCCTCTTATCTATGGTGAAGGAGCTGTGAGACAAAGAAAATGTATGTCTCAGAAGGCAATCAACTTCAATCAAAAGGAAGAGTCTTGAGACCACAACTCCTGAGTAGACACAAACCCAAAACAAGCTAAAGACTTAATTCCTATATTATATCGGTTGAAGTGGAGTTTTCCTGCTTTGACTGTTTTGATGCATTGTACATTGTACATTTCTGTTTACAACTGACCCAGGCCAGATGATTACGTATCAAACGTGATATCTTTGAAATAAATATCTGGAATGTGCTTTAAAATTAACCATTTTATCATCAGGAATCTGACGTAGGTGATTCAAATCAAATAAGATTGTATTGAAATGTTTCAAATTTTCAAAATACTCAAAGTAGTTAGCAGAGCTGAACTGAGGTAAACATGTTTAGTAAGGAGTTTATTACATGTGTAGTGGTTTAGTTAAGTGGGTTTTGAACAAACTTAAAACACTCTCGGTTGTCTCACAGCTGGTGCTGTAACTCATTGAAGAGTGTATTTATAAAGTAGTCTGTCCAAAAAAAGACACTGGAGACCATGTGCCGCATACGCACAAACTGTGCGGTGACACACCTGCAGTCACAAACTAAGATGAAACTGACCCATAAATGTATGCATGTATAGAGCCTGAATGTTAGCTGTAGCTTTCCCGGTTGGATTTTCTTTGTTTTTGGATTGTTGCATTGTTGTCATGATGTCTGCATTGTTAAGGTTTAGCAGCAACCCAAGCCATTTGTTATCTGGAGCTAAAATCCTCTTTCTTGGGAAAGACTTTTTGCATTCTAACGGCTTTTGGTTTGATCTTGTATCAGCCAGTGGAAAATGTCAGTGTCTCTCATGTGGCTCATGTTGTCACCATCTATCTTTTGGCAGTAAGAGTCTCAGCCATCCCTGCTGTATGACACAAGACGCTCTCGAATCTGATGCACATCTCCTAAACAGCATGGATCATATAGTCATGTGCTCAGGTCTAGTCTAGAAAACAGCTCTTTGTGTAGCATGTCAGATATTTCTTAAGTCTTGTGATCGGTAAAGACATGAAACATACTCGGCTACTGTTTAAGCATTTTGTTGGCACATGGATAGAAATTGCTCTATTTATTCTACCTACAGGCCTGAATGTCAAGAAGCAGTGTCAAGAGAGACATAAACGGTAAGACAGGAAATTAATCTAGCACAGCTTGGAAAATTTACCAGAAAACTAATTTTATCCATTGAAGAAGAGTTAAAGGATAAACTTACCGCTCCTGTGAGATGCTCTTTTTAGAGCACTCTTACCTAAAAATTATGTCCTCAAAATGTTCAAGCTGGCATCAGTTCATTCATATTACCCTTGGTCCTTCTTTAAATTATTATTTGACTCAGAGATGTCAGATATTCTTTATGTTGCTCGGTAGAAGAGTCACGCAGCTCTGTGAGAAGTTTAAGCTCTTGTTCGTTGTCTCTCTGGTTTGGTTTGTGGATTCTGGCTCACATTTGACACACCTCCTGGTCATTGAAATTCAAAGCAAGTGAGGAAAAACTAGGTCTTCCATCCACAATTGGTGGCCCATAGTCACAGGTCTTGGTAGTGTCGCGTTGGTTTGGCGTTAGGTTGCAGGTGGCAGAGAGGTAAATGACCACAGTCGTTCAGTCATGTGTTTGGTTTATGCGTCAGCTCTGATACTGTCATTGTCAAACAGCTAAAGAGTGAGAGAGAGAGAGTTGTGGGAGGGGGGGGCGGCATTAAATGCTTTCGCAGCTGCTACCACTGCAAGCCACCACCTAAAAATACCAGCAGCTTCGATGACAGTGGGCCAGATAAAGTTAGGCTCTCCATTCATAGACCGTGGCTCACTAAAGATAGAGGGGAGGCAGAGCTCTGGGATGGATCACACAGCTCAATAGATATCCTGAGTTAAACCTCAGAAGAGAAAAGGACACCCCACCTGCCGGAGTTCCTTGAGTAATGAATCATACTGACCCGTAAATAGGGAAAAAATTAGTGTCATATCCGTATTAGAAAAAGGTGGTCTAAAGAATGAACAATTCAATTCAAAAACACAAAGAACAGTTACAAAGTGCTCTAAGACTAAATCACAAAAATGCTGAGAAAATAGGTATTTAACCTCCCAGTCAAGTAATGTTTGAAATTATATACTGTAAACAAAGTATCTAAAAAATTTAATTAATATGAATTAAATGCCAGAACATATGACTAAAATGTATCATCTCTACAAGCTGCCAAACCAGTGGTAGCATTAGACATTTTTCCATTAAGAATCATCTGTGTTTGCACTTTTAGCTATTCTCTCCCACACGTCACAGATTTGAATCCGGTGTTGACACTTGTTGCCGGCATTCTCAGACAATAGCTCTCTAAGCTATCTGTTCAAGTGGAGTGTTTTGGACAGCCGAAGCCGCTGATACACGCTGCAAACTGTCGTCATAGATATTTGACCTTCAGTGCAGGTCACATAGCTCTGATCCCTTTGTGACGGTTGCTGACTTAATGCACTTGGCATACCGTCTCAAGCATATATGGACTCTAAAACTTCCTTACAGCAGAAGTATAATGAGGAGAAATGAACATTTGTGTAATTAGAGTTAAAAGAAACAAATGATGTATGCTAAAAAGGATGTGTCAGTAAAGAATTTGCTAAATGCATAACAGAGTCATTTGGAGGACTCACACAACAGTAGTGGCTCCATTTAGGGCTGCTGCTACCTCTGACATTCTCATCCATGCAGTCATCCCTGCAGCTGTTAGGTACGATGACTGCGACAGGAATCAAAAGCACAGTGTTGCTCTTTGTCCTGAGATTGGGTTTCAATATCAAAAGTTGAAGAGGATTGACAGAGACCATGGGCTTCTTAATTGCATGTCAATCAACCCAGTTTCAAATCAAGGAAAGCTTGTTCTGTTTAATCAAGCTCTCTTCGCCCCTCTTGACCAAACCACAATGCTTTGTAGGTTTGGCCGAGGATAACCATGCCAGTTAGACAAATTGGAACGGTCATTTAGAGCCACATATACAGTGCTTAACACCCTAAATGGATCATTGGTTCAATGATCAAAGGATAGAAAGACATCCCTGGATCTAAACATGCTTTGCACTGTTGCCACACAGACTCGTGACTTTGCAGTTTTTCACATGCTCGGTTAAAGCTGATGGAAAGTTACCTTGTGTGGCTTTAAAGGCATCCAGGTGTTTTGCTGACTGTCTCAGAGTGGTTTACTGTAAGCATGCAGTCCATTGTATCTCTCAGGTCAAGGCTGTGCTTTTTCAACAAGCTGGATTGAGATCAAGTTTTTGAAAACTCACATTCCTCTGTGGGTCCACCTATCTGCCACTGAGTGGAAATTATTTATTTCAGCTGGCAGCTGTAGTCAAGCAACTGCTGGGAAGAGATACACCTCTGCCTGGTGTATTATTGACAGCCGCAACAGCGGGGCTGTTTTCACCCCTTGTGAAACTGTGTGTGTGTTTGTGTTTGTGTGTGTCATCATGGCATGCCGTGCATACAGAGTATATTTGTGATGTACAACAACCAAGAAATGACTCCACATGCTATGATTTTTCCTTAGTAGATTAGATGATTGAGGATCGATGCCTTAGAATGTCATTTGATCATGAAAACAATTAAAATCAAAAAGTAACGTTTCTTAGAGTGCATGGCACTGTACACCTTGTACATGTAACTGTCTTGCACAATATTGTCCAATAGATGGAGCTAGAGATTTATTTCTATTTTACAGTGACAAACCATTGGACCTGACAAAATGAATTCAATGTAAACTCAGCAGAATAAAAAAAGAAAGTAGAACAACAAAGTTTACTCTTTAAGACTCTGACCTCTGACCTCCCAGATGAGGATTAAGAGGGCAGGAGAATTTGCATCATATCACTAAGAGCCTGCATCCAGGTTTAGATTGTCACAACATTTTTTCCCATTTTAGCTAAAAAGTCATTTTCTTTCAAATTAAATTCTAATTTATCTAAAATACAGATGATCTTGTCAGAAAAAGTATAGTTTTACCAACTAGGAACTTCTGTGACCTTTTGTCCTTTAAAGAAGGAGCATTGCTGAATCTAAATTTCCTTAATCAATGTCTCATTGTAGAACTAAAATCTTCAATAGCATTTGTCATTCTGATCTAATTAAGAGGGAAAGTCTAGCCTTTTTATTGGAAATCTGTCAAAGCATTTGCGCCCAGGATGAAACGTTTATGACACCAGAGACTAGAAGAAGCGTGTCAAAGCGCACGTACACGCTTGAGGGCAGAACCCCATCCCTCCATCTTAAACTTGATCTCTGCTCTGAAAGAGAAGAGTGAATGTATACTGAGAGTTTAAAAGTGGTAGATGATAGAGAGACACGCAGAGAGGAAAAAGAAAGATCAAACATTTTTGCCAGGTGACCTCTGACACTTTAGCTCCTCCCCCTTCTCCCTACAACCTGCAAGCATGCTGGGAGCAACAACAAGGGATTCTGGGAAAGACCGGAGGAGGGCTTTTTTTAATATAAACAACATCTGTGTGTATGTGTGTGATAGAGGAGTACATGTATTCAAGCACTGGTTGTTTTTTTCATTATTATTATTATTATTAGATTTTTTTCCTCCTGAGAATAATTTTAGCTCTGATTCAATCAAATTGTCCCAGATATAGTTGTAGTGTGAGTTGTGGCACTGAAATAATTTTTATTGCAACAAAAGTAGCTTTATTTTCTTTTTTTTTTAAATGATTCCTTGGAAATGTAGTGTTCCTCTTTGGCCTTCTTGTGGGAAACTGACATGTTCTAGCTGTGGAGACAGGGGTCCATGGAGTATAGCAGTTGCACTTGGCTGACTAACAGATAGCTCAATGAGGTCAAAGAATCAATAAAATAAAAAGTGAATCCAAGAAAATAACACTTCTAGATATTGAAGACTATTTGTCTCCTGGCTCTGGCTTCATAATTAATGGACAGATACTTTTAGAGACTGGCATCAGTCCTCTCATCAGACTATTCCTTTAAATCAATGAGCCACATCCTTGAACTGAGTGACACGTTTCTTCAGACGTTTATTTTGAGTCAACAAAATGCACTCTGCTGCTGCTGTAAATTCTCATCCGTATACTACATTTGTGTGAATCCGCAGCTGAAAATAGTCCCTGACAAATGCACTGTACTCCTGTTTGAATAACATTTGCTGAAAGCCACAGTGCCCCGCTTTAGAAAATTACTTCACGGTTGACAAAACAGTCTCACCTCATGATCTTCATCGGCAGATGGTGTTTGCCAGTTGTCACAGAAATGTACTTGTAGATGTTCAAATTGACATTGGCACCTCGGGGTTACGGATGCGCTTTGAACCTCAAAATTGCAGAAGTCGCAAAATATTGAGAGTTGGATTAAAACATTGTTTTGGTCTTTTCATGGGATAGTAAGAAATTGTTGACAACAGCAATGTAGAATAATGCCAGCCTTATTCCTTAACCACAGCAGCCCTGTGATGCTTTGACGTGACATATAACTGTCATGGGGATCAAACATGCGACCTTGGGGTTACAAGACAGTCTCTCTAACGTCTGTCTCCAGCCATCACTCCTCATATTCACGTCTCAAACTTCCATCTTGTGTATTCCCCATTCTTAGAGTTTGGATTACAGCAGCTCAGCTTGTTTAAAAAAAAAAAAAAATCCTCTATTCTTCTCAATCTGTTTGTGTTTTCATCTTGAACCCTTGCCCATTTGTGTGGGCATGTGTGTTTCAAAATACAGATTTATTCTCTCATTTATATTTAATCAAAAGTTTCTAGTGATGACTGAGCTCACAGCAGCGGGGTTAAGATCTCAGAGCCGCACCAGCATTTACTCCGGAGCCCTGAACAGTTCATGTTTGTGTTGTGTGTAAACTCAGACCTGTATTTTGTGTTCTGCCACGCTCTGATCCTGGATTCGGCCTTTAAGTCAGCTCCATATTGTATTTGTTTTTATAATGAGAGTCAGATGTTGTATTGGATATATATTGCATTACTTTTCTTGATCAGAAGCAGATGTGGAGAAACGTGGGGGGAAAAAAGGCTCTATGATGAGAAAACAGACACACACAGCTGATAGAGGGCAGAGGAGTACTATGTCTTCTCTAATGTGCTTTGAAGAACTGTGTGGATTAATTAGTTTTCAAATTTAAATATGTCTTTAGCTGGAGTTTTGCTTGTTCTCTCATCTTGTGTGTTGTGGACAGTCAAAGTTAACGACTAGTAGCTGCAAGAAATTGACACATATCGTTTAGACTGGCTGTATGTTTGTCGGTAGCTCCTCAAATAAGATGTAAAATGTAGTTTATCAATCAAATCAGATTACTTAAATCTGTAAGACACATCTTAGAACATAATAGACCACTGAGACATTTATGTAGTTTTTTTAGTACATGCCTTAAAGCAAAATTAGTGATACTATAATGGAAAAATACTCAATAACAACTAAAAGCACTACATTCTTCCACAGGATGGAGGACCCAAATGCAGGCAGGCAGGCAGGCAGGCAGGTGTATGAAGGGATTTTAATGAAGGGGGAAGGTGATCAGGTTTACAGACAGTCCAGGCAAAAAAATCCAATGAAGGCAGGTCATTAACAGGAAGAAGATCAAAACCACAGGTACAGATAGCTCAAACAGATATCAGATACAGGGTCAGGGTAAGGAAAAGGTGGCTGGAAAGCAACGGCACGAGCAACCTTGAGAATCCGGCAAGGAGTGAGTCACACTGGGCCAACTACTGAGAAGCTGATAGGGGAATGGGAAACAGGTGAGCGGGCAGGTGTAGTTGAGGCCTGGTGGGAAAAATTTCAAGGGCATCTGGTGGACAGACGGAGAACAGCAGGTCTGGAGGGTTTCGTAAGAAATGCAGTTGCCTGGAGAATTGACCAAGTGGCTGAGGGCAGGGACAGAGGCAGAAACCATGACAGAATTGGAGATGTAAAAGTACACAAGTATTGTCAGTGAAATATACTTACTGTACAATGAATGTAGTAGTAGTAGTAGTGCTCATTTTTGGGGGCAAAATGACCACCCTTATTATATATTCTAGTTTTGGATTATTGTAACTGATGCATTGATATTGTGTAGGTAGAGCTAATTGTAACTATTCCGAACACTGATGGGTATTAATGTATGCGTTTGTACATACGTATGCTTTTGCTTTGTATGCAAAATACGATGTCTTTCCTGTAGCAATGCATTTTGCCTTTTGAAATCTCAATCAGCAAAAAACTTATAACCGTAGCTGTCAAATATTTGCAATGGAGTAAAAAGCACAATAGTTAACCCTGAAATATGGCGAAGTAGGAGTATGAAGTAGCATAAAATGGCAATATTCAGGTGAAATACCAGAACCTCTGAAAGGTACTAAGTGCAGTACTTGACTAAATGTATTTAATGTCCACTGCAACACAGTAAGAATCGTTGTAATTGCAATACATCTATTAAGTATTCCGTTTGTTTACGGTCACGGTTTACTTCTTTAGCCTGTTATTACAATGTACACCAGGTGAAACTACACTTTTATGAATACATTTATACCTTCTACACCTTGTACTTTATTTAGCCTGTATGCACATTGATTACATCACTAATCTAAATTTGATTCAGTCCTTCTGTACATCCTGCCTCAAACACTGTAAGTCAAATGTAGTTACACAATAAGTTGCATTGTCTTAATCTTTCCAGCGGCATGTTGCGCTACATTTCACGTTGCTGTAAATAGTTCCAGTACACTGATGACGATCCATTGACATTTTATGCCAGTTCTGTGAAAATGTGAGGCGCTGTTACTGGAAGTCAGCTGCCCTGAACGCAGCAGGGATGAGAGCGATTTACAGCACACTGTCATTTGCACTCAGGCCGAGTCACGTAATGCACAAAGGGCTTTAAGCGGCAGATGTAGATGTAAATTACATATGATCACACACACTCGGATGGATGTTACGACAGATGTGAGGAGAGCAGTGGATGCCGTCACATCGCTGGGTCGCCGCTGGCAACCATCTGCCGTACACGCCGACCCTTTACTTCAGCCGATCTGACTCTTCACGCTTTCACTTCCTCTCGCGTGTACTTGGTTCTGTTCTCTCTTTGTCTCACATTTTCCTGTGGGAGACAAAGAGAGAGGCCGACACCAAGTTTTTTGTAGATTTCAAAACAAGAACTTGTAGTAGTTTTTCAGTTTTTAAGTTTACAATATGTGTATAAATATGGCGGTTTTGGAAAAGAGACTTGTGGTGTGTGTGTGTGTGTGCTCCTGGGCAGCATGCGTGCAGCTATACCCCCACCACACGTCAATCATGTGCTCACGAACACAAACGCTCACGCACAGCTGCTCATTGTGAAGCCCATGCGGTTAGTTGGCCTTAATTAACCGATGTCTCTAATTAGTGGCAGGTTATCTAACGAGTGTGTGCGAAAGAGAGAGTGAATAATTGACGGAAAGGCAGGGGAAAATGTGACTGCTGCAATGTGTGTTTTCAATCAAACGTTACTCTCAGAATGTTTTTTTTCCTTTCTAGTTTGGTATGTTTAAAAACAACAAATAAGAATTGCTTTTCTCTTAATAGGCGACTTATTTCCATTACTCAGTTCAAGCACACTCTAATGTGGATAAAACACAGTAGAATACTGTCACTGGTACATTGCATTGTGCGTTTGGCCATTCTGAAACACAAAAAAACACTGATTGTAGAGAGCCCGAAGTGACACAATAACCAGCTGAAAACAAGCAGCTCCCATTCATGTCTTATGAAAGCAAGGCTCAAGGACAGCAGGTTTGAAATGCATCTACAACTGAAATAGTTTTTAACAAAGGTAGCAAATGATTCGAAACAAAAAAACTAGAGAAAATATTTCTAACACTATGGCCTTTAAACTTCAGTAGAGGACTTAACTAAAAATAACTCACCTAACAAATAACAAAAAAAAGGGGGATTAGACGAGTCTGTACAGACACAGAAGTGGCTCAAATAAACAGTACAAATTAACCTTAATACAAACATTATTTACACACTAAACTGATGTCATTCCAACCCAACAGAATCTTAAGTAATCTTAAATAATTAGATTTAACTAGGATCCCAAATGGTGGACCCTTCTTGCAGACCCCGTTGGTCTCTTCACTTCCTGTGTGTCACAGTATATCAGGCCATTTCAGCTGGTGTCCCGTCTTTTGACCGGGGGAGGAACCCCTATGGATCCACGAAATGAGAACAAAAACATAAATCACATAAATTACCGATTAATGCAAAAGTGACATAATGAATGTCAGAAGGGTTAGCTAAAATGCATGCAGACAAACTAGCAAACAAAAAAAAAAATGCAGTTAAGTGTTTTTGCTGACTGTGTGTCATGTCATTACTTGAAATGTGTTCGTGCGTGCTAAAAAGAGAGATGTGCTGACGCCGGCTGTGGCCTTTACAAGACTCCTTATGAAACAATGGTGGTGTTTGACAGCCAAAAGAGGTGAAGGAAGCCATTTAGCTAATATTTCTAAGTTTCTTATTTTTCAGGTATATCACTGTGGCTCAAATTTTGTGGAACCTGAACACCACTGTATCGTAACATGTAAATTCCCATCTCTAACTTTTTATGCGTTGGTGAGGAATTGATTCTTATGAGGTTCGTTTAAGAGATGACACTTGTCGTGTTTTGATGGAAAAAGATGCTCAGTTCAGATCTGAAAGATGGCAAGTAGGTCAGACAGACAGATATAGATGAGGTTTATTCAAGGCACACATCCTGATGCTAGAGCTGCTGTTACCGCGGCAACCAATTTGTTTGTGTGAGGGTGCACGCGCTCGCGTACAAGTGTCCTCCACATGAAGCCTTCGCAGTTACTTACCTTTCTGAAAGGGGTTTCCGATCACAGCGAAACTCCTTCACAGTTTGCACATTTACTTGATGCTTTTTTTCCCCCCTGCTTCCCTGAGTAAGTCAATTCAGGTCACGTGTGCTCTATAATAATCTTGTTGCCTTGTTTTGCCTTTTTTTTTTTTTTTTTTCCTCCCCTCCTCAATTTGCCAGCTTGTATTTGAGAAAACGTTTCTTTCATCAACTTAACAAGCTAAGCCATTCACAAAGGTTTGTAATTGTTACAACCAGACAGTAATAATGGGAAAAAATTCCCCTTTTAACTCTCAGATAATTCATAAATTGAAATGCAGAGCACTGAGAAAATCCCAGAGTCAGTACAAAACACCCGTGCACTCAAGAATTTCTACAACTTTATAAAGAATTGTTTAACAGCGACACTGCTGCGTTATTCATCGGCCGTTCTTGCTGACAGTCAGAACCTTTACTGAAGCTGTCAGTCATAATCTTTAGCCAACAAAACGCAGATAAATGAAAGCTAAAGGAAAACCTACAGCTACTCAGCCTATGTCATGGTTTTAGAATAGGTGGTTTGAGATGTATTTAATGCCTCTGACACGTGGATGTACCTACATTCAGGACTGTCTTAGCTGCCGTATTTTCACCCACTAGTGTGTCTGTCAGCAGGATATCTCTTAAAATATATGAAAACCTTTCTGAGAAATTTTGTGGACGGATGGAAACCAAACCACGGAACAACTGATTAGCTGCCGGCGGTGATCTAGATCTGGGATTTTAGCCATCCAAATCAAGTTTTAGCCATAATAATAAAGAGCATGCGGGTATGAGTGCCGAGTCAGGAAGACAATGTCTCAAAATTGACTGTAAGTGGAAGGAATTATTTCTGTGTTGTAACAGCAAAGTGGACAACATACCTTCTGGTTTGGTTTGATCGAACGCAGTTTTCAGAATAATTCAATTCAGCAAAGCAAACCTCTGGCTGGGATGTTTTTGGCTAAAACGTGTCTTGAGGAAAGGAAGCACAAAGATTTTTTTCAGAACAAAACACTTATGTGGTTATAACTGACAATATCAAATTCTGAAACATTCATTCTTTCCCCTACTTGTCTCCTCACCGTTTCATTAGAGATGAAGTCGGCCCACTTCTCAGGAACTGGCAGCTCTGATGAGCAGAGACAATGATGGCATGAAACTCTGGCTTCCCCAAGGCGATGGTGCCCACACAAACATCGTGTGTCTAGCTGCACATGACACACATGGCGGTGTCATCACTATTGCTCACACGGGCACACTGAAGAGGTGTTTTACTGATGCAATCCACTTGAAAGTGCCGGTTCAGACGAAAAAAAGGAGCGTGGAGAGCGAGGACGTTTCATCTGCCCCGTCAGTGTTTCCAGTGCGTGCAGGTGCGTGACAGACAGTACAGAATGCCCAAAAAAGGGAGTATCCCTCACAGATAGGAATTGATGATAATTTGCTTCCCTCCTTAGGCTGTGTCCAAAAAGCTCTTTTGCCACTCCAGCTATCTGATCGCCATGGTTACCTCAACACCTGTCACATGCAGGCGTACACACATACACACTCCGTCTAAAATTAGGCACTTTTCAACTGCAGTCTGGTAGAAAAGATAAAAACTTGATCATTTCCTCCTGAAGCAGCAGCTCTTTCTCCGACTTTTCAAAAACATCCCGTTATGGAAATAGGATTGTGATAATTGGACAATTTCTGTATTTGCCTACATCAAAATTTTGTCGCTGTGGGGAACAGAGACGCACGCAGTCATTCTTATATAAAGTGTGTGAGAACTTCTTGTCCTTTGAACTCAATCCCATTGCAACACTACAAAACACAGTTGTTGGCAATGCATCTTACACTTGTTCTTCTCATGGAAAGAGGAAAAATAGACATGGATAAACATAACGTTTGCTTTATTTTGCTTTATTTCTAGTGCGGCTGTAATTGACATGGGAGCAGAAACGTTTTTATGTTGTGGAAAAGTCATAGACCTGTATTCAGCCAGTTTCGATGTAGTTGGTATGGTGCATCAGTTGTTGGTTTTCTTTTAGTAGAAATAAAAGCCGTAGTAATAATTGTTCACCTTTGTATTACCATGTGCTGGAGAGGTAGGTATCTTTGGCTTTGTTTGTTCATATGAAATCAACCAGCAAGTTATTGTTTTGTTTTGTTTTTTCATAGATTTGAAAACTGTGAATGGAGAGCAGCAAAGAGGTGTGGCTGCGGTGGAGCAATGAATGAAGGCATAAGGGAGACTGAATGAAGTACTTTTCCTGATTGAACTTTCACAAAGCTCCATTAAATATCTTAAGCCCACATTACGAGGAGAAAGTAGATTAAATTATGACAAGCACAAAATCCTTCCTTCAAATTTACTGTAAAGTGTGTGGGATTACATTGTTGTAGATTCCGCTCAGTCATTTGCACTCCACTCCTAGTATTTGCCACATGACGTTAAAGCAGTGTAAATCGAGGGTGAAGGGTTCAGCAGGTTGAAAGACAAATGCTGCTATTTAACCAATATTCGTATTTGAAATAATGTATTTATAACATAATTAAAGACAAATACATGTACCCGGATTACAATAGTCTGCATCAATAATTTACTCATGAAATCCAACAATACATAATTGACTGTAAAAATTATTTAGATTAAATTTGTTTGTTTCAGATGTAATAAATGTATACATTTATTCCTTCATTCTTTTAAATGCTAATTTTTCTTGGTTCTCTTTGAAAACATTATCCATTCACTGATGACCAGTGTCGTCATTGGCCCAAGACCCGTGCGTAACACATTTGCCTGCACTTGATTCAGCATAGGTACATTACAGAAGTCACCCAGTAAACTTAAGCTGAGATAGAAATCCCCAAACTGTCATCCATGGACAGTAAGTCCATCAGTCTTCTGCAAAGTAAATGATTCGTCATGACAGTGAATACCGCTGATTGATGATAAATGGAAAAAGATGTACTCTATTGAGCAGAATGTTAATAAGCCAGTATTTTTCTCAGTCAAGTCAGAAAGACACATGCATTATGTTTATAATGATTACGCATACGTTTTTTATTTTTTAAAAATGCAATATTATAGGCATCGTTTCCAAATTTGAATTTTACAAAAATCTCCATTGCGCACACATTGCATTAAACATGCTATTTTTAAAACGATATTTTATTCTGACAGTGTGTTTATCGTGTATGTATGTATGAGTGAGGTGATATTTCAGCCGTCATCACTTCTATATTTTCTCCCAGGTTACGAGCCGTTACCATCTCTCTGGCTCCCAGCTTCATGAAGCCTTGTGTGTGTGTGTGTGTGTGTGTGCGCGGGAAACAACATCAGCTATTAATTACATGATGATTAGATGGTTACATAACAGGTTGCACGTGTGTGCTATATTAAACCGAAGCAGTTTGGTGATTCATTGCACACATGGATAACTACATGGCAGAAAGTCAGAGCAGGCGGTGAACTGTTATGTAATGTGAATCCAGCGCACACGTGTGCTTGATCTAATAAACCGGGCTAAAAAAAAAAAAAAATCCCTTATTCACTGACAAGATTTGCATGTATGAGTGTGTGTAAGCTTGTGTGTATTAGTCTGTGTGTGTGTGTGTGTGTGTTTGCATGAGCGCATCCAACTCTGACTGGCAGATTGCATGCAATGAAATGTCAGCTGCCCACACCATAACGACATGCTGTGCGGCTGCTATGTACGTCCGTGTCTTTGTGTGTGTGTGTGTGTGTGTGTGTGTGTGTGTGTGCGTGTGTGTGTGTGTTTGTATGTGTCATCACTTCATTCACAAGAGCGTGTAAAAGAGTGACAGGCAGACAGTAGGTTTGGGGAGGGGGCAAATCAATACATAATGTGACAAGACGTTCAGTGTCCTGGAAATCGGGCCATGATCAGATTGAATGAGTTTTCCAAAAATGACGCTTTTCTGAAACAGCTGACCTGCGACAGACTGTAATCCACAAATACATTCATGTTCGCTGGTATTCAAGGCTAGGGACAGAGATTAAAATAAACCCGTAAAATAAAATAAATGCAAATGACATTCAGGATATACAGCACTGTGACATGTTATTTAGTGTGAGGACGTCACATCAGAGACACGTCAGGGACAGTGGCACCATACCGAAAGATCTTTTGCATATGGCAGGAGCAAATGTCAGACGCGAGGTAGAAGAAACGATGTGGCCAGACAGGAGCCCTGCTACATCAGCCCCTACCTCACATGAATTTGTTGTATAGATACATTTGTCTTTACTGCATGATATTATGGCGACGTCGTTTATTTATTTTGCATTTTACACAACTGTTACGCACTTGAAGGTGCCTGACGTGATTAAACAGTCTGAGGGAGTGATGGCCTTATGCAGGACAAATGTAGAGCCGTGCTGCTCAGCATAAAACAATGTGGTGATTGCTCTTAATGTTTTTAAAAAAAAAAAAAGCATTAACAGCCTAACAGAAAAAGGCATGCGCATATATATATAAACACACTTTCACTTACATACACTTTGATATACATTAATCTAAAGAAGAGCTTGTGCAAGAGATGTCGGATGCTAAAAGCCCATCCAAACACCTCTCCTAAATATTTAGGATGTAGTAAACAAAGATGATAAACGGTGTTCAGACTGTCTGGTAGGGTATGAATGACCGATTCAATTAGCTTTAAACATCTTATTTAGCTGAAAAAAGTTCGCCACTCAAGTCCAGACATAGAAAAGTAGAGTTATTGATAGTTGGAATAGAAAAACTGCAGACGCTTGACATCTTCTTCTCTTGTTGGCCCTTATCCTACGCACACAGTAGATGAACTTGTTCATGCTTCGTCTGTCTTACTGCCTTCTTAGAATAAAACATTGTCTGCACAGTGGGTTGGGTGTGTGACGTGTGTGTGTGTGTGTGTGTGCGTGCGTGTGTGTGCGCATACGTGCAACTCGCTGTACTGCTGGAATGGCTATCTTGGTAGATGGGGTCCGGATTGTTGTCATGGCAACTAAGTAATGGGGTTAAGATAGCGTGCGTGTGTGTGTCTGTGTTTTCTGTGCACCTGACCCTCTTCCAGCAGGAGTGTCTCTCTGGGAGTGTGTCACCGTATCAGCGGTGACTCTCATCTGTCTCGACAAGTAATATATGGTCAAGTGTGTGTTTGCGCGTATTGATGAAATGATAGGGGAGTAGCAGAGAATGAGAAGGAGAGAGAAAAGGCGAGATCGGGACTTTCTGTGCCTCAGTAAGACTGTTATTGATTTTTTTGGACTATCCAATTCTGCTGACCGTGTGTGTCTGTGTGTGTGTGTGTGTGTGTGTGTGTGTTTTTAGTGAAAACATCCATCACGGCTGCCCCCCTCTCATCCCTCTCCACCACAGTAAATCCATCTCTCTGGCTCCGTCATCATTAAGAGGCTAAGATCGGTCCCTCAGGCCCCAGACAGAAATCCATGCTCCTCTGTATGTATTATGTGTGTTTCTGCATTTGTTTTTTTTCTTATGGACTCGTTCAAATCCATGCTGTTTGATGTGTATGGCCAGTGATATGATCCAGCAGGGCTGTAAGAGGCGTCTAAACCTAAATTCCGTTTTTTTCTGGAGCAGAAGCTCAGAGGGGATCTGGAAATATTTTAGTTTGCATCCAGCGTCATATTGGCCCCTAGAGACCCCAAGTGCAAATCCATTTCCATTCCTCTTAGTGTGTGTGTGTGTGTGTGTGTGTGTGTGTGTGTGTGTGTGTGTGTGTGTGTGTGTGTGTGTGTGTGTGTGTGTGTGTGTGTGTGTGTGTGTGTGTGTGTGAGTGTGTGTGTGTACGAGTGTATGTGTATGTTCGAAGAATCCATCTGCTCTTTCCTTGTTAAGATCAGCCGGAGGTCCCCTTCAGTACAAATCCTCTCCTCTTTGCTCTCTTTTACCAGATATCAGGGAGAGGAGAAACAGCTGCCTCAGTGTGTGATTCTGTCCCATGTTTTACAGCCTTTGTTTACATTTAAATTAAAATGAATTAAAAAAAAAAAAGCCTTTCCTCTTGTAAGACTGAATGTGAAATCTTACAAACAAGTACTTACAGAACAGCGAAGCAGCCAACCAGGGTTATATTTTAATAACAGTCTGATTTTACATTTTTGTGAGGATTGACTTTTTGCCTGGGTCATGCAGCTTTAGCCTCAGTCAGCACAAAAATATAAATGTAGCCACCGAGTCAATATTTAAGACCCTTTTCCAAGATTCTCATTTTACAACGAGTCACTTTGAAACATTAGCTGCTGAAATAATTTCCCCATCGTTAACATAACGTTAGCTTAGTTAGCCAGCAGGCTACAGCTGATAAAATCTGGCAGCAACCACTGTCGTCTCAGCTTGCAAAATCACCTGTCGCCAGTTATATCCGCCACTGTTTAGAATCCAAAATGCCTAAGAATTTCGAGTGGTAAATCTGCCACTGTTATCATCGTAAACTGCGTGTGTGCTTAACGGGTGTGGCAACGGTACATAAAGGGGCTTAACGAATGGTCAATTCCAGCACTTCAAAAACCTGCGGATTTACCTAAAGTGTAGATATGAAGCTGTTTGTCCCCTGTGGGGCCTTTTGCACCACAATTTAAAAAAAAAATAAAAAGATTTGACAGCAACTAGAAAATGATCCACGACTTTGGGGACGAACCGACCTGGAGATAGTGAGCTCGATCAGGACGTTCCACAACTTTCATTTCACTGCCTTGCTGAAATGTCCTCTCTTTCGAGAACATAGCTGAAAGCAAAAGTCAGAGCAGAAAAGGCACACTCACGATTGAAATCTGTTTTGGGACTTGTGGGTTATTTAAAGTTCGCAGATGCAGCTGTACACCTCCTCTGCTGTCTTTACCAAGCCATGATTACTACTTTTTCTTTCTTCATCTCGCTCTCTCTCTCTCTCTCTCTCTCATTCACACACACACACACACACACACACACACACATACACCACCATGCCAGCAGTGCAGACAGTACACCTCTACGCTTGTACATCGAGCATGAGTTGCTAGGCAACACTGGCCTATGTCAGAATGTCCCTGCAAGAGAGATCAGGCTCTGGGAATGCAGTGTGTGTGTGTGTGTGTGTGTGTGTGTGTGTGTGTGTGTGTGTGTGTGTGTGTGTGTGTGTGTGTCTGTGTGTGTGTGTGCGTGTGTGCGTGAGTGAAAGGTTGCGATTTTCTCATAATACTGTACTGAACTTGTGTGGACCAGATTTATTGCTGATCATCAGAAGAGTTGTGTTCAGGGGACATGAGGACATCTGTGTGTGTGTGTGTGTGTGTGTGTGTGTGTGTGTGTGTGTGTGTGTGATTTGTCACTAATCTGGATTACTCTGTATTGTGTGTGTAAACTGCCAAGTTATGTTCCTGCATATTTCCTCTGCTATCAAATTTAAAACTAGGAATCACCAGTAATATCCACGGGCTAATGGTAAACAAGCATTGAGTCTACTGTCTCATACGTGAAGGGACCTGGGGAGCTCCAAAGCCCCCAGTCAGTCTCTTTTGGAATTCTTCGCTATGCGGGCTGCAGTCCAGCATGCGCGGGAAGTTTCAAGGGCAAGGAGTCTGTGCGAGAGCTGGTATCAGCACCACCATTTATAACCCAGACTTTATGGCCAACAGGTTTTTCTCTCTGTCTCTTCCTCACTACATCTCTCTTTCTCATTCTTCTAATTGCAGCTGTAATCCTTAGCCAGATTAGAGGGATGTGCAGGATCTCTGTTTGTGTTTGTGGGAGAATGTGTGTGGGCGTGTGTGTTGTCTGAATGAACGATGCATAGATCTCTCAGAGATTACTCGATCCCTGTCATCATCACACGGGTTGAAACCGAAAAATCCAAATCCAGTTTACTCTCTACCGATGTTTATTCACACAAGGACCATGATCCAGAAGCTCGTGAAGCAGCTAAACCAAACCACCAAACATTCCCTCCATGACAGAGATGCTGTGATGTTCGTTGTTGGAGCCCAGTTTGATACAGTTTGATTTATCGGTCATATCTCTTGCTGACAGGGTTTCTGGCAAATGTTTGCCCCTATAAACAACAGTGCTCCCTTTTGTCTCTCTCTCCGTCTCTCCTGCATAGCCTGACCTGGTTGTCGTGTGCCTTAACCGGTGTGTATTTGTGATCCATCAATTTAACTGTGGTTTACTGTCTTGGCTTTCGTTAGTGCTTTTAAACAAGGTCATACATAAATTTCATTTCGGATGCTACCAAAAAAGTTTTCTTACTCATTGTGGGGGGCCACCGTGTATTTTTTGGTGGTGGATTTTAGCTCATTGTGGAATTTTTGTTGCCTTTTCAATAGTCATGTATTGCAAGAGAAAAGCTACTACATAGAGATATGAGTAGCCAAATACATTTAAGTAGAGTTTAAAGGGACAGGACATTCGGTGGCCTAATGTCTGAGATGCATACTCTAATACTCTGTACCTTGATCGCAACTTCCCCGCAACTTTGCTTCTGACCAGAGACTTTTGATGCATGTCATCTCTCCACTGTCTGCTTTTGAATAAAGGCAAAAATTTCCCTTTCAGTAAAATAGTAATATCTCAATACTCTTTTAGCGAGTGTATTTGCAATAGTCTAGCCTGCTTGAAATGAGAGTAGGAATTAGCTCGTTTGGCATCTGGCTTACGTAAATACTGATGGAATAAAAACAATCTTTTATGGTAAATGTTATTGACCATTTAACCTACTAACTGTTCAGTTGAAGAATTATTTTTGTTGTACTAGCATGACAAAAACATCTTGCAAAACTGTATTGCACTAAACAGAACACATGCAGTTATCTGAAGAGGTTTGCTCATTTTCTTTATCTTGTGTTGATCGATTAAGGTAGGTACAACAGGTTGGCCATTAATTGTAGGGTGTGAAGTCTTACTGCCTCCTGTTCACGTGTTGAAGTGTCGTCGAGAAAGACACAGAGCTCCAAGAAGCTCCAGCCTGAGCAACAACCTTGTAATCAACTTTGAAGAACTTTCACGTCGGTAAAAAGTCACAAGACCAGATCTGGAAAGTCTTTTACAATGCAGAACCATTGTGTTTAACATAGATTCATACAGCTGCAACACTGAGCGAGGTTAAAGTGGCTCTTGCCCTACCGCCTGCTGCTCCCATACAGTGGCTGAAGGATTAACACACGCTAATTATCCTGAGAAAAACACAAAAATCCCACGTGAGACCCGATTTGTGCAGAGTACTCCATCTAGGTTTCTCAAAAATCTCAAAAATTCTCAAAATTCTGCTGCTAGTAAACCAAAACCCAAATTTGGTCCAGCCGATAGACTAACGGGAAACAAAAGGTTTGCGGCTGCAAACCTTCGAAGCCCCACCTCAGTGTTCCTCTGATTATCAGAAAGCTAAAGCAAATCTATCAAGTTTATCTCAGCCAAACTTTGCCCAACTCTGAATGAGGGACCTACATTCTCTTGTCAATCAGTGCTGGACTCCTATCAAATACTATTCTATCAAACAGTAATAAAACGTAGACACTTCGCCGTTTCATTATTAAAAACCGTTAAATGCCTCTGAGTGACCTGTGGTCCAAAGTTTCATGTCAGTTGGATGACTACAAGGGCAACTGCAGCGGAGCGAAACATTTACATTGTACCTTTATGTAGATACTTGGACTAGCCAAAGGACAATTAAAATGTACATTGATTTCTTGCAGCCAGAAGTGAGGATGAGTTTCAGCTTTTTAATGAAGAAAAAGTTAGAATTTGAAAACCCTTTTTTTGGTGGGGAAATTATTTCATCAGCTAAGTAAATTATTTGCAGTACAGTAAAAGAAATAAGGATTGGTTTAGCCAAATTACAAAAAACTTTCTGTCTCACGTGCCACCATTGGTATTTAACAGTGCACATAGCTTCGGTTTTATCCGCTGTGGTTTTGAGACATCCACCTTTGAAATGTCTGCCTCCAACGCAATTATAATGGAGATGAACGTACAGATATCTCAAACCCTCAATACAGAGAACCCAAACTGTCTAGATGGCTAGATGCCACATGAGGTAAGTCAGAGACTGTCGCTCTCTACTCCGGGTGAACCAACCCTTTAACTTCCGTTGTGACCCCTGCTCTCGCCTGGAAAGGAAAAGAAATATCAGCTATGAAGTGCCAACCCTTCAAACTACTTACGCCATGGCTACTTAGTGATAGCTGTCCCATGTCACTTGCTGCTACTCGTTGCTACAGGGACAGTCCAAAAGCCAGGTTTTATTATGTATGACAGAGCATTGTTTGCGGGTTGAACAAGAAGCTGTACCGCATGAATAATTGAGCTGAAAGCGCAGCCACATGAAAAACTCTGAGGGAGCCACTCAGGCTCAATCACGGTTTTGCTGCTTTGGTTTTATTGATGCAAGAGTGAGACGACTGCAGCGTGGGAGGTCGATTTCCCAAAGACTTAAACATGCTCAAGTACAAACCCTGCAAATGAAAGTGTAAACAGAAATTCTCAATGCGTGTCTGCAAATGTGATGGAAGAGAAGGTGTGGTCATGTTTTATTGTGGAGCTAAAGAGACAGGTACCGCAAATATGTCCACACACATCTGTAGCTGCTGACAAGATCAATTGTGAAGCACATGTTAGTTAGCAACCCGGTGAATTGCATCAGATTATCGTGAGTTACGGCACCACAAACCAATTTCCTTTGGTTTCTATTGTTCTGTTGCACAACAGCCATTATCTGGGTGGATATACAACAGTCTGGGAAAGAGGAGAAATAGGCTTTATTTCCTTTTGGCTTGAACTGTCCCCTTAAGGGTTTTCTCAACCATTCTCCCTTTCTCTGTCTCCTACATCCCCGTCCTCTTTCTCCTGGATCTATTTCATCCTAGTGAATAGACTTAGAACAAATTTAATTCACTACACTGCCAGCTCTACTGCTCTGGCAGATCCTCTAGGCCTGTATACTGATAAAGCAGCACCAAGCTGCGATCATTGTACAACTACTAAAGCAATAATAGAGAATGTACTCTCTTTCTGTCTCTCCTACTCATATTTTGTACCCTCTCATTGTGTCTAGATTTCGTCTCTGGTCTCTCCTGTTCCCTCCAGTACCTGTCGTACTCCATTTGCCCACCAGATGTCCCCGGACTTTCTTCCTGTCTCCATATCCACCTGCCCTCCTGTTTTCTGTCCCCAATCTCCTGAGGTTCCCTGCCCACTCACACAGCTGTTGCCAGTTTCCTCATCACCCCAGCCAGCATTTAAACCTGCCATTGCCACCAGCTCCTGGTTGGTTTGTCTGCTTATGTTTCCGTGTGCTTACCTATGCGCCTGCTACCTGCATGTAGCAACCTGTTGTCTGTACCTGCTTGTCCACCCATCCATCAATACATCCACAATATTCATTAACTTTATTATCCTTCTCTCTGTTACTTTACCAATATTCGCTGCATTTCCCAGGGGTTTCTTGTCAATTACTCGGCGCAGCCGGTGCTGCCACACCGTTTAACTTGGAGCCTCTGTAGAAGAAGTTTGAGTCAGTGCTGTTTTAGCTTTATTATCTTAATGAAAAAGATGGATATTATCAATTGTCACTGGTAATTTCCACTTCAGAGGCATAATGAAGCACCAGAGTTACAGAACTAATGAGACTCTTTGCCCAACAGAGAAACGGAGAAAGCAGTAAATGCATGTTAAGCTCATTAGCTCAGGAGTTTCACACACAGCTGACATCTCCTCGTCCTCTTCTCTTCGTTATTGTTTTGTTCTCCTGATTCTCCGTTCTTCCTCACAATTTTTTCATCTCTTCTTCCTCCTGTTCCTCACCCACTGCTGATGTTTAACTAACCTAGGCTTCTGTCTCTCTCTCTGTGTCTGAGTGTCTGTCTCCTCCCAGACTCTGTCTTCCTGTGTCTATTTCTGCCTCGTCTGCTTTCTGTGTTTGTGTTGTTCTTTCTTTTTTATTTATTTCTTTACCTCAGGGGCTCTCTCTCTTTCCCAGAATATGACTGCATTTACAGCAAATATTTAATTAGTTAAACACAAAATGTGACTGAATCACTTCACAGTACTCTTTAAACCGTACTGTAGCATGTTGAAGGCTTTCCTTTGGGTAAAATTTCCTAAATGGCTGTCTGTATTTTGAGTGCTCTTCCCTGATTGACCTTTTAGGTTATTTGATTTTGGTACTGTTGTTCCCTGTAAAGATGAAACCTAGCCTACTTCACCAGTTCTAACACACAAGTCAGCAAAACAACATACTGGAAAGCAGCACACAAGCATAAGAAACTATAAGCATCAATTAGAAAACATACAAATGCATATGGAGCAATGCATTATCTGGTTACGGAACAGTTTCATTGCTGGTGGCAGAGAGGACACTCTACGAGATGAACCCACTGACAGACTACATCCTCAGCCCAGAATCCTCTTCAGCATCACCATGCTG
Source organism: Xiphias gladius (assembly GCF_016859285.1). Taxonomy (NCBI): domain Eukaryota; kingdom Metazoa; phylum Chordata; class Actinopteri; order Istiophoriformes; family Xiphiidae; genus Xiphias; species Xiphias gladius. Next base: position 5,062,004 of record NC_053412.1, read on the forward strand.
AGTTCAAGCTTCTGAATTAATTATAATAGTTGGGGACTCAGAAGCCTAATGTTCTCCCCCAATGCTTTTTGTGTGCTCTTAGTGAAACTTCAACCAACCATAATGGCATAAAAATCTCTGTAATGTTGTTACTCACTGACTCAGCCTCTCAGACAGGCCTGGAAGAGTGCTCTGATATCTGCTGTCACGTTCCAGTTGTAACCCAGTCTCTCCTTGTCTGTCTGTCCCTTCTGTCTATCTGTCTCTGCTTGTCTATCCTATAACGTACCTTAGGCCATGTTGGTGGTTCTGTGCCTTCCTCTGGGCAGTTAGAGCTTTTCAATGACACATTTTTGCCTCCGTTCTCTTCGTTTGGGGGTAAATGAACGGGAACAGTGGATTGTTTAATTTAGGTGAAATGGGAAATCGGATACAGAAACATGTGGTGTGTCACATTTCGTTGCTCTCCAAAGGAAACTATCTATTTTTAAATTTGGCAATTTGAATTTTTTCAGGTAAATTGAACTATGGTTTAAGAAAATTATCCTATTTCATAAGCTATATAAAAAAATTAAAAAAAACCCACTGGGTTAGCTGAAAGACATTGTCACAAAGCTGAAAAATAAGGCTTTTTTTCTTAGCTCATTGAAAAGGATAGACGTAGTTTTGCAGAACGGGTTAACACTAAATTAGTGTTGCCATGACTTTTTAGTTCAGCACTGATATGAATGTGAAAGTGTGTTACAATATTTAGAATTAACCAAGATGCCAATGTAAAAAAAAAAAAAAAAAAAAGCAAGAAAAACAATCTACAAGAAAAAGGCCACCAAAATAAGAAATATTGAAATTCTGGCAGTTATTACAAAGACATTGATTATCCACTGCATTGAATTAACGAATTCATATTAAGCAGTCACTTCTGCCCTGGTGTGATACTACAGTCTTCATTTGGTGAATAGTGTGTTAGAAGTTTAGTGACAGACACACAGTGTGAGAATGAATCATGGGTATGTATGCGTTAGCTTGAGAGCTGTTTTTGTTTTGTGCGTGTGGGTGTGTGCATGTGCGTGTGTCTGCCGCTGGCGCAACTGCATCTCCACACACACACACACACCAGTGAACTACGGCAGATGGCTGAGCCCAGTGGGATTCGAACCCTCAACCTTGCCATTGTTAATGCCACATTCCGCCCACGGGGCTGAGCAGAACCTGCACGCAGGCCTGGCTCTGATACAGCTGTGTCTGTGTATGTTTGGGTGAGAGAGAGCGTGTTTCTGCTACGTGTGAGCCCCACTGCAAAGATTGTGAAACATCCCATTGCTCCTCTGAGGGGAATATTGTGTTTCGATCGGACGCAAAAAAGTTAAACTGACACAGTTTCAAACAACTAATATATTTCAAAATAAATTAACATTTTTAAGATTTATTTTAATGACGTTACTCAAACAAAATCTGAGAAAGTGATATGTGTGCATGGCCCAAAGCTAACTGTCCTCCGGATTATTTTAACCCTTGGCTCATTGAGGTTTCACACTTTCACTCAAAAGTGGAAACCAGGATTCCAGCCCAGTGTTTTTTTTTATTTCTGTCAAACACAAATATCCGCAGTGTTCAAGGCCTAAAAAAATAAAATGTAGCTTTGGGCGCAGTGGGGCCCGACCAAAGATGCTAAATCACATGATTCAAGCATCCACACATTGGAACCACACTGACTTCTAATACAGTTTTATTGGATTGTGTGTACATCTAATGATACGGGACCCAAAGCCTGTCTGCCTTTTGACCCACAGGGTCGGGTCAGTGTCAGCTGCACCTTTTTAGTTATTTCTTCTCAAGGCGATTATATAAGGCCACAAAGACTCTATCATCATCTAATGAGCAACTGTGAGACAAAAATGCTGCAACCTTCTTGTCCCAGCAGGAAAAAATCTCTTATGGCGTTATCGAGAAAGTCATGGCGGCATTTGCTCTAAATTTAGGAAGTGTCTTGCTCATGCTCCCCAATCCAGTCTAATTTCTTTAGGCGACGCGAGGGATGACACCAGCCTGCAGCCTGAGTGCAAAGTTAAAGGCCTCAGCCTTTTTAGATCCACCAAGTCGGCCGTCCTGTTATCCCCCGTCTTAATAGCGTTAAAAATTCAAAGCATTTATCAAATATGAATGATAATTCATCTAAGTAGGACATTAGCTAAGTTTCAAAGTAAAGGCCAAGCAAACAGAAAAGTCTGAAACCATTTTCCCCACACACATACACTCACACACACATACACATATACACACACACACACACACACACACACACACAAACAACACACACCACCCTTAAGAGTGTTATCTAATGCTACATTGGATTTTACCTTTTTTAACATTATTATCATGACCTACCAGATATTAAGGACAAGCATGTCAGATCAGTGTGTGTGTGTGTGTGTGTGTCCCATCATCATACCACCCTGATAATAGATGTCGAAGCTTCACACACACCTTGAAAAACACTTGAGCTAGTAGGCAGAATATTACAATATTAATATTTACATGCTGCACAAAAGGTCAGTTGAATGACTGCGTGTTTCAGCCAACCAATCGGGGCTTTTTCTCCTTCCAGCTTCACAGGTGATTTCTTTTGCATCAGAGGGGGGGCCGGTGTGAGACAGGTAGCAAGAGTCTGCAAACAAGAGGGTGGAGTTAAGAAAAAGAGAGTGAGGTTGATGCGTGGTGAGAAAAATGAGTTGATGTGATATGGAAGAAGCAAAACAGTCACAGCAAGAGAACTACAAATATTGGTGTTTTGTAGCAGTCCTTTCCAAGACGTGCAGGTAACCATCTTAAGCCTCACAGTGAACTCTTGATCTACAGTAAGATTTACCTTTATGCGGGCAACAGTTTCCTACCAGTTAGGTACCACTTTTTTTTGGAAAGGCAAGATATCTCTTTTTAACATTGAAGCCAAAAAAAAAAACCCTGAACTTTATTTGACCTTGAACAGCAGTTTATTACAGTTATGTAAGATTAAATGGATGGAAAATGGAAGTGGGTAATTAGTGTAGCAAAGCACCTGGCAGCCATAGTCAGGTCAATGGAGGTTTAGTCCATTGGGAGGTGGTGTTGCTTTGGAAGGGACAGGCTAGGTTCTCTGTCTCTGTCGCTAGCTTTTGCAATGACAGAAGAGAGTCTGTGTCCATTTAACCGTCAGTCAGCCTTTCAGGGCTGTTGGAGGTATAAATAATGGTGTTGTCATGTGTGTGGGGGCAGAAGAGTGGGGGAGACTTACAATTGATTGGTTAGTTTTCATCGGATTTTATGGATATCATCATAGACTCTCTCTCCCTTTTTCATCACATCCCTCTCTCTCTCTCTCTCTCTCGCACACACACTCTCTCTTTTCCCATGATTCTGCTGTCCACTGTTAACACAGATCTCGTTGTGCGCGTCTTTGTGTGTGTGCACTGGTAGTTTTCCATGAGGGAAGGTTGTGAGGGCCCCAGGGGAAAGTCTTCACAGAGGGGAGGAGTCAGCAAAGGAATTCTGTGTGTGTGTGTGTTTGTGTGTAGGTGTGTCAGGACGATTATGATAATAAAGAGGAAGAGGGAAAGGGTACAGGTGGGGGGAGGGTACAGGTGTGTGTGTGTGTGTGTGTGTGTGTGTGTGTGTGAATGAACTCGTATTGTGCAATAACAGCAGTAAAATGGAAAGTGGAAAACTCCAAAGTACAAAGGGGCTGTGACTGCGTGTGTGCTCTGTAAGTGTGTGTGGTGTCGGGAATGAAGTGTTATTGTGCAACAGTGAAGTCACTCGTCTCTGTGCCGCGAAAGCTGAAACACAGAGGGGCGGAAAGATCCTTCTGCCGCGGTGGTTCGGCACTTTTCGACAGGAGTCGAGAGTAGAAAGTTTGCTGGAGTGAAAAGCGAGGGCCGTGGAGAAAGACAGGAAGAGGGCAAGAGAGATTAGGAATTAGAAAGGAGAAAGTGAGAGAGATGCAGACAGATAGAAAGACAAAGAAATCGTTTGTTTTGAGATGCCGGTGTCCTTTCCAAGGACAAGCAGACACGCCACTGCCGTCATGTGAGGAGACTCCTCCTCCTCCTCCTCCTCCTCCTCCTGGTCCCCTCCTCTGTCTGTTCAACTCCTCCCTCCAATTTCCGCTTGTCTCTCGTCTGACTTTCTCCTAGCCGTCAGGAGACCAGTGAGTAGAAACGAGCCAGAAGCAGCGTCAGAAAAGTTTTTACTGAAGAACCTTCAGTAAAGATTGCTTCACTCTGAGCTTGGGGTTATTTACCCTTCAGCCAGCGGGGTCCTGCCGCTGGTGTAGCCATTGCAGAATCAAACTGTGCAGCCCAGCTTTGTTCAAACACCTCTCCAGGGAAGATGAAGACTGGTATGGGGGAAATTCGTACGAAAGGATGCAGAGGACATTAGCATATTTCCATTTGGCGAAATGCTGCAGCCGTAAGAAATCAGAGTCTCTGCTTTAAATATTTCAATCATCATGTAGCTCCAATGAAGAGCTGGGACAAGTAGAATATACATCATGCTGTCAGACGGTGTGGAATAAGTGGATCATAACCAATTTAAAGCTACCTACGGAGAAATTTAAGGGGAAACTATTTTACGGGGTTAAACTGAAACAGAACTTCACAAATGTGGGCCAGCTGTTTGTATTAGTTTTTTTTTTTTTTTTTTTTTCCCCCCCTACTAGTCTGAAAAGTTACCGCTAACTCAGTGACCTTTGGCCCAGTTAGTGAGCAGAGGTGCTGCTGCTGCTTGCTATCTGTTAGGGAAGTGAAAACCGCCTTGGTCTGAGCAGCCGTAACCAGCAGGGCGTCAATTTTGGAAGCCTCCGTCAATACACCCGATTTAACACATTTTGACTCAAATGACATGAACAGTGCACGACCAGTGAAGGGAAGCCGACAGGGAGGAAGTGACAAATCGATGCGTCATGTTGTATCTCTAAACATGCTTGTACATCACACTTTTCACAAAAGTCGCCACATTTCTTTTACTTTATTCGACTCGCTGAAGCAGGCAAGTTGTGTCCTGTTCCTGACTTCAGGTTTTGTTTAGCTCGATTTCATGCCACAATTAAGTGCTTGCGCCATAATACAGAACAAGTTTACTCAGCACTAAACTTTGGATATACACATTTTAAGGCCATTTTCCGTTTCAGGCAAAACCGGTTTCATAACACAGCTGGCATAAACATAATCTCGGTTTTACGATGACAAGTATATGTCGTTTTGTTTTGATAGGTGCAACCAAAATGAATGAGTAGCGGCATGTTTACAATTATGGCAAGTCTTAATGACAACTTGCTGTATAAAGTAGACAGCCGAAAAGCCCGAGCGCTGGATGTTGTTTTTTTGATAGCAGGAGCGAGATTTCCGAGCGCAGACAATTGCATTGCCTTCGCCTTATCGGGAGACTGAGTTCGTGACTCTTCAGTAGTTTGCAATATTTGATGGTCATTTCAACACATTCACTCACATGAGCCTCTTGATCTTTTGACCCCAGTCTGACTCCACCCAGACAAATGGAGGAGTGAATAACTGATTTGTGTCTCACTGAATCTTGAGCACTTGAGGGAAATACCAGTCATACCAGTTTCTTCATTTTAGCTGTTTTTTTTTTTTTTTTTTTTAACTCAAAGCTCTCATGATTTACTTTGATCAAAATATATGGAAATCATTAAAAAAAAAACTGTCCTTATTCCAATTCCACACATATTCAATTATACAATTCAATCATACACTAAATGACTTTAGTTCATTTCTTACATATTAGTTTAATACTATAATGGAACTTAAGTATTAAGGAAATACAATCATCCTTTCCAAAACGACGAAAATGCATGTTGTTTAGTTTAGAGAAAAAGTAAAGATGTAATTCATTGGTAAAACTGGCTGAAAAGCACATTTAAAAACAATTTTAAACAAACGAGACTGACAGAGGAGACGGGGCTGTTGTGTACAACATAAAACGTCAACTACACGCACACAAATAACAGCTATGAAAAATATAACTCGACCGAGTCGACACCTTTGAGCTAAATGCTAACGTCAGCATGGCGACATGCTCACAGTCACAATGCTGACGTGGTGATGTTTAGCCGGTAATATTTACCCGGGTCACCATCTTAGTTTAGTGTATTTCATCTCAACCAACCAAAGTATTGGTTTAGATGAACAGTTAAGGGAACAACAAAGTTGTTATAATTCCTCACGAGGGGAACGGAAATGTCTGTACCAGACTTTTGTGGCAATCCCCCAAATAGTTGTTGAGATATTTCTTTCCTGACCAAAGTGGGGCACTGGCCGACCAGATGACAGACTGGCATCGCTGTCCCCAAGGCTACGTCGCGACTGTGGCTAAAAACACTGCAGCTGTAGCGCTCAGTGCCTGCCGGTGGCTCCAGTGTCAGAAATGTTGCTGCAGTTACTCTCCTTGCCCGTAGGTGGTGGAGGCTGAGCCAGAGCTGCGGCCGTGGAAGGGCAGGCGCGACGGACTTCTGTAAATCCTTATTTCAGCACGATTTTTCTGTCTTTGGAGAATCATCCAGACATTGACTAAGTGGAGGAAGAAGAACATAATCACACACACATTATTCACTTTTGGGGGTAATTTTGGCGTGCGCCCGTCAGCGGACTTGTTTGCGTCCAAACTCGGATCCACACAGTACAGTATGCGTGCATGAGTGAGAAAGAGACAGAGTGAGCAGAGACACTGGCTCTTTGTTGCCGTTGCCAGGGTTTTGGATCAGCCAGGCTGGAAGTGCCTACAGTGAATCTTTCTTTATCCTCTCATTCACTCTTTCAGTAGTTTTCTGTGTTGCTGTACTCCTCTACTGCATAATGATGAAGAATATAAAACTATAAAGTCACACATCTAATTCTGAAAAAGTGATACTTATAGCTCTTGCTGTTTATTTCTTTGTATAATGGATGCATTTTTAGAAGATCATTTGTACAGTTACAGTGTTTTATACGGGATTTTCCATGTTTTCTCTGTTTCTGCTCTGGTATGTCTTCAAGGAGAGCCTTCCTTTATAGCAAGGCTAAGCGAGAGATATTCCGGAGTTATAATTAACACTGGCAGCCAAACCTTCTTATTTCCAAAACAGGACGACCTGCAATATCAAGATAAAGATAGGCACAGAAAAAAGGGAAAAATTATGTACTTGTGGAAGCCTGTGGAATACACTGTGCACACAGTTGTTCTTATGATTTAAATAAATGTGAAGTTATAAATAAAAATGATATGAGCCTTCCAGGGTAAGATGATTGACTATTGTTTTTTTGTGCTGCTTAAGTCATGAATACTGCACAAGGAGAAATCCTTCTTTCTTTCTGAAAAATGAAAACTCGTCGGCCTTTCAAATAATAGGTTTCCAGGATGTTTCATATTAAGGCAGCTAATTTCAATTCTGTTTCATTTTAACTCTTTTTTTCTGCAACTACCTGTTGAAAGGGCAAATCCTCAAAAACAACATGGATGTTACAGGTGTACGAAGTACCAAATAGTGAGACTTCATGGTTGCAAAAAACCGCAGATCATTGAAGTTCAGAGTCGGTTTCTTGTTTAATTAGATGCCAGGTTAACTTTTAAATACCTTTTTGCAGCTTTGACAGTGACCTTACAATAATACAGGCACTCACAATAATCAGAATTACAAAAATACATCTCTCACCTTGCCTTTCTCTCTGTCTCTTCCTCCCTCCATCTCTCTTTCTCATTCCTCTAATTGCAGCTGTAATCCTTAGCCAGATTAGAGGGATGTGCAGGGTCGCTGTGGGTGTTGTCCGAATGAACGATGCATAGATCTCTCAGAGATTACTCGATCCCTGTCATCATCACACGGGTTGAAACCGAGGAATCTAAATCCAATTTCCTCTCTGCCGATGTTTAGTCAAACAAGGAATGTGATCCAGAAGCTCGTGAAGCAGCTAAACCAAACCACCAAACATTCCCTCCATGACAGAGATGCTGTGATGTTCGTTGTTGGAGCCCAGTTTGATACAGTTTGATTTATCGGTCATATCTCTTGCTGACCTGGTTGTCGTGTGCCTTAACTGGTGTGTATTTGCGATCCATCAATTTAACTGCAATTTACTTTCCTTTCTTTCGTTGGTGCTTTTAAACAAGGTCGTAAATTCACGAAATTAATTCATCAATTTCATTTGTGGATGGTTATAATTTCTCTGGGCAGCGTTTGCATTTTTGATGTCGCATATTAGCTCATTGTGGAATGAATTTTCAGTGCCTTTCCAGTAGTCATGTGTTGCAGGAGCAAAGCGGCTACATAGAGATATGAGACATATTGCCCAAAATATGTTAGAATAGCAATAGGTAGAGGATATTTGGTGGCCTAGTGTATACTGTGGTTCTTTGTTGCCCTCTCTTTTACACCTGCTATCTGTAACTCTGCTGTCTACATTCGTTTTTCAGCATCTTCTATATTTTCTGAGATGCCAACTTGATGTGTTGGCAGACCATCGTTGTTGTTGATGTGTGAGTGGGAGGTTAAATCGGAGGCTAAGAAAAGATTACTTTTTTTATTTTATCTGGCCTGATCCCCAAAAGTATTCCTTTCTTGCCTTTGCTGACTTCTGGTCATCCATTGACCTCAAGGGAATTTTTTGTCATTTGCCTCTACTAATATGCATAATTACATGTCATCGGTGTAACTGTGCAAATGTCACTGGGCACCTATGATGACACTACCTGAAGGGGCCATGTACAACAAGCTGAGGTCAGACAAAGGAACCGGAGGGGATATTACTGAGTGCCACTAATGTGTGTTGTTTCATCCATATCATGACTACTGCTGGGGAAAAATGAACTTTCTGACATACAGTACATCTCCATCTTTGTCTGGAAATAAAGACATTCAGACTGTTTAATCACAATTCAATAGTGATTGAAGTTTTATGGTAAATAAACAGTGTTTACTGTTTTCTCTTTCTTTCTGCACTTTTATCTGTGTTTTTCACTCCGGGAGAAGGAGGTTGGACCTTGACACAAATATGCCTGGTAGCAGACGGGTGAGAAGACCGGAGTTGATGGAGTCACACGTCTGGTATCAATGCTGTCTTTTTCTCCCACATCTGGGATTTTTTTTAATTGTAGAAGAGGGATATTTGAGGCTATATACTATGTTTTCACGCAGCCCTTATGTCTTTGTTCTGTTTTGCTGACAGCCATCTGCACCGAAAACAAACCAAATGATCGGAATAGTTTAAATCTGAAAGTCCGCATGCTGAATTGAGCCAGATGCTGGGCACAGAGAATCAATAAAAGAATTCCACTCCTTTTCCTTTTTTTCTGGCTTGACACAAACACCTAAGTTGGGAATTTCAACCAGGTGTGTGAAAGTCTCCATTCAGGAGTTCTGAGCCCCTATTGGAGAAAGTGTGATGATTTTCTTGGTCATCAGAATACTCAGTAGATATCATGTTTTTATCAGTTCTCTCTTAAAGGCTCTGGGCTCTCAAACCAAAAGAACTATTACTGTTTTTTCGCTGTGCTTGATACTGAAACAGACCTAATTGAAGAAGCACTAGCGATGGCATTAGCACCACCAGCGTTAAGCTTGTGTCTGTCAATAACACTAGCGTGCGTCAGAGAGACGCTCTCATGGGAATTGCGGGTGACAGGGAGTTGCTCCGGCACACTGTGCACGTCTTTCAGGCTTTATTTTCAGAGAAACGATTCGGGGTTATGTCTGCTGTTTTTGACATTTTCAATTCCGTCCTGTTTGGTTTGACGCACCAGGAGTACAACGTGAAAATACTGTTGTTTTTTCAGTACGGTAAAGTCAGCAGCATGTGTCATCCAAATCTCCGACACGAGGGGAATTGTGAAGTTCACTGGGTCCGTAGATTTATCTTATCCTCCTGTTTCTCTTATAAGACAGGTTCTGCTTTCAGCTGCTGCTGTGGTCTGAGAACTCTCTGTATTTTGCTTTCCAAATTGGCTGCGATCTTGACTCTCAGCTCGACACAGCCAGTGCTCTCGACAGAGGAAAAAGAGAGAGATGACATCTTGTTCAATGTGATTTAAAGCTCTAGGCCTCGTGTGCGAAAAACTTGCAGTGAGTACACTGGAGTTCACATGTAAGAGAACGGACAGAGAGTCCCTAGGTATCAACCAAAAATGAGCCTAAAATATTCAAACTGATAAAAATATTCAGATCGATCCAAAGTAATTGTAGAATTATACACTGGGGAACCTGGATTCAGCTGTGAAATGACACTGGGTTAAAAGTCTAAATAATATCTGAAAAGATGTCAGAGTAAAGGATTCTGCTCCTTCCTTCAGTTAATCAAGATTTCTATTGAATTTAAGTTACTCATTGTCATTGCTCTTCCTTCAAAAGCCTGTAACAAATATGCTATGCTGATGACAGACAGATCTACAGCTTAACTTTCAAGATGAAGGAATTTGCAGCATCTGGGCAGGTGTTACAGTTCACACACAGAGATACAATACGTGGAGGAATCTATACAAGTCGTGAGCACTGTGGTGGTTCAGAAGAAGCAAAGAAAATCAGTGTCAAGAGGTGAGTTTGTGGGATAATTTTCCGTCCATAAAGCTACAGAGCTACACGTTTTCCAGCTACAGAGTTCATTTACGTGCAAAGAAAAGGCTCCTGTCTTTGGATATTTAGAACTTTAAAAATATACAAAATCATGTACATGCCCAGAAAACATCCAATGGGAGGCCCCCAGGAAGCCTCCTGACCAGACGCCCGAAACACCATAAAGAGGGAGCGGCTCTACTCCGAGCTCCCTTTGGATGTCTGAGCTCCCTAACCCTACGTATAAGTGGTGAGCCCATCCACCGTACGGAGGAAAGTAATGTCAGCAACCCGTATTGGCGACCTCATCCAAAGCTCATGACCATAGGTGGGGGTTGGAATGTAGATCGCCTGGTAAGTCGAAAGCTCTGCTCTGCTGATGCCGCTCCGATCCGTCTGTCGATCTCCCGCTCCATCCTACCCTCACTTGTGTACGAGACCCCGGGAAGCCTAAACTCCTTCACTCGAGGCAGCGACGTGCTTCCAACCCGAAAGGAGCGATCCACCATTTTCCGGCAGAGAACCTAAATGTAGTATTGGCTCTTAACTTAACGATTTTTGGCCTCTTTCCCATGTCCTCTTTCTTCGCGTGGCGTGGTGTGTGTGGCGTAAGAACCTTAGGCGGAAAATCCATCAGAGTATAAATAACAGTTTTTAAAAATAAAAATAAAACCCAAGAATAATGAATAAGAATGAGTTCTTACTTTAGCTACCAAAGTCACAGGTTTAGCAGTTGAAATTTTGTGATGGCTGCTGGTGGAGACAGTGGCTCTTTGTCTGTGCAGGCCCCTCTGGAGGAGGAGGAGTGACTTAACCAGGCAAATATTCTTCCCGTGTGAATTCAAGTTTTTACTGTCCCCTGCAGCACTAAAGTGAACATGAAAAGTAGCTCAACGGCCTAAATGCCCGAGGTCACTGCACCTGTATTTGGCATTAAGTTAACAATACGTGTATTCCAAAATGACAGATCCATCAACAAGGAAAAGTACAATATATTTTCACAGACCAACCACTCCATATTTTGGAGGACAACAATCATCTTATAATAATATGGTCCATGTAGCCAGTCAAACTGTTTGGTACCACTCAAGGCGACCTGGTCGAGTTAACATTTCCGAATAGCAGTGTATCTGTAGTTCTTATTTTGGCTAGACAGCCATTGTTGAGTGGCAGCTTTGTCATTGTAATCAGCACATGAATTTAACCAGCCACCGATGTAAATTGGGCTCTTTAACACTTGAGAAAATCCTGAATTTATGTTCAGTTTAAGGACCCTTTGTAACAGTTTTACTGCGATATGTTTGGTCTAACTTTAAAGAGCGCATTCGTGGCTGTCATTCAGGCCCAGATGTGAGTCTCATACATAGTCTCGGACATAAAGCCGAGTTTAGTTAAGCTCTTCAGCTCCTCAGTGGCATAAATCTTTCCATGCTGTATATGGCCAGTGCAATATGTTTGTTTTAATAATAATTGAGTAGCACTGAGAAAACATATTCCAGCATAAGGCAAGCAGGTACAGTAAACAAACATTTATATAATCGCCAAATAAACGTCAGACAGCTTGTAAATGTAATCTGTGTGTGTGGTACCGGGAATCATCATGATTCATGTATTTGGATAGATGCTGACTATCTCTGGCTGTATTTACCCTTTTCCCCTTCCCTGTCTGTCTCTCTCCTCTTCTGTCAATCAGTGTTGGACTTCCTTGAAGTAGCAACATGTTATAAATACAAGAGCTTTTGATTTGGTTATTAAACATTTTAAAATGCCTCAGTGTCACTCTTGGTCCAAAGTTCATGACAGTTGGAGTACTAAAGGGGCAACATGCAGCGGGGTGAAACATTTACACCGTACCTTTATGTAGACATGTGGGCTAGCCAAAGGACAATTCAAATGTACAACCATCTCAGTCTCTTGCGGCCAGAAGGGATGATGAGTTTCAGCTTTTAAATGATGTGAAAAAGTTAACATTTGAAAAGCATTTTTGTTATGGAGGGGAAGTTCTCGCTGCAGCAGATCAAGAGGTAGCCGACAACACGACAAACAGATTACATTAAAAAGGATTACGTCTTTGTTAAAGGGTTGGTTTAATGAAATTACAAAAAACACGCTATCTCACTTACCACTAGTGGTATTTAACCGTGCACCTAGTTTACATTTTTTCTGCTGAGGCTTTGAGAGATCCGCCTACGAGATTTCTGCCTCCACCCCAATTATAATTAATGTGAATGGACAGCTATTTCAAAACCTGAGTAAACAAAACCCAATATATTTGCATGCCTATTTACCACGAGAAGAAAAGAAAATGTCTTTTTCTAATTTGCGTAAGTACTTACATGGCTATTAAATGATAGTTATCCTACGTCACTTACTACTAATGTATTTCCCCTAATAACATTACTATTGCCCCTTGCACTCACTACTACGGTGACGCTCCAAAGGCCATGTTTTATGTGTTCAGGTCATACGGTGTTTATGTGTGACAGAGCATTGTTTGGGGTTAAACAAGAACCTATACTACTTTAATTACAGGGCTGAAAGCGCAGCCACATGAAAAACTCTGAGGGAGCCACTCAGGCTCAATCACGGTTTTGCTGCTTTAGTTTTATTGATGCAAGAGTGAGACGACTGCTGCGTTGGAGGTCGATTTCCCAAAGACTTAAACATGCTCAAGTACAAATCCTGCAAATGAAAGTGTAAACAGAAATTCTCTGTGCGTGTCTGCAAATGTGTTTGAAGAGAAGGTGTGGTCATATTTTATCGGGGAGCCAAAGAGACAGACACAGGAAATGTGTGCGCACACACATGTGTAGCGGCTGAGAAGATGTGTTGTGAAGCACATGTTGTTAGTTAGCAACCCAATGAAATTCAGCTGATTATCATGAGTTACTGCACCTCAAACCAGTTTCCTTTGGGTTCTGCTCCGCTGTGGCAGGCTACAGCCATTCTCTGAGTTGATCTACAGCAGTCTGGGCTAAAAGGAAAATATGCTTCTTTTTATTTGGGATTGAACTGTCCCCTTAAGGGTTTTCTCGTCCATTCTCCCTTTCTCTGTCTCTTACATCACCATCCTCTTTCTCCTGGATCGGTCTCATTTTCCTGAATAGAATTGGAACAAAGTGAATTCAATACACGGCCAGCTCTACTGCTATGGCAGTGTAGCTGGCAGTAGCTTCCTCCACTCTTTTTCTCTCTTCGTCTTTGTATCAATGTCCCCCCTCCTCCCTACATGGTCTAGTAACTGTAAACAGTTGGAAGTTTACTACAAACACATCCAGCAACCCCCACCAGCCGGCCCACAAGGATGATCCCTCCTCCTCCCTGCAAGTTTCAATGAACAGGAAAAGCACTCCTTGGTTTCATGAGGGACTTCAGGGTCACAAGTGTCCTTTGGTGCAGCTGAGGTGGCCGCCATAGATGTGAGATGACATTGTGAGTGAACTGAGGCTCGTAAAGCTGGGCCAGAGGAGCCTTTTTTCCTGTGCAACTCATGCACAAACACGCACGTCATGATTTTTTCACTTTTTCTGTAACACCCTAAGAAATCACTTTGTGTGTTCAAGGACACGGTGTATTTCAGGGGCATTGTCTGGCTCTGTCATTCATTGAAACCCTGTCAGTTAAACTTTATGGCTTTGATTTATATGGCTGCCAACTACAGGAGCACTGGGGTGGGGCCTCTAATTGTAACCGTAAACCTTTTTGTTCCTGTTAGTCTATAAGCCGGACCGATTAAACACGTATTTGTATCCACCTCTGGGTTTAGTAGCAGCCGTGCTTTGCCCAAGTTTGAAACCTAAATCTCACCTGAATGCTTAGATGACTCAGCACAAAGTGGCTCACAAATGGGATTTTTGTGTTTTTTCTCAAGTAGTTAAAGTACATCAGTCCATTAGCAGCCACTTTATGGGAGTAGCAGGCAGTAGGCCAAGAACTACTTTAAGCTTACTCATTGTTAAAGCAGTGTGAACCAATGCTAAACAAAATGGTTTAGCATTGTGAAAGACATTCCAGTCCTGCTCTTGTGACTTCTCCTCAGGTGGAAGGACTTCAAAATCAATTACAAAGTAGTTTTTTAAAGGGCACATTGACCTCAGACAGAGAGGGGAGGCTAAAGGCTCACTGGATTCCTCCCTTTGCATTCCACGTGTTATCTTTGGTATGAGAACAGTTTTGTCCAGCCTCTTTTTCCTGAGCCCTGACAGGGAAAAAGTCAGTTTTAATCAGCTTCTCGCCTTTTTCTCTCTTAGTCTTTGTTATTCAAATGCCTCGTTCAGCTTTGGGCAATCAGTCACCTGCAGAACTGGACTTTCACCTTTCTAGCTCTCGCTTTATCTCCATCTGCCTCCCCTCTACTATTCTGTTATGTTGCCTTTTTTCTTTTTTTTTTTTTTTATTCATCCCTTTTGTGTTGTAAACGAAGCACATAAAGACAGAGAAAATATGCACAGGGATTCACCTGGGTTTCTCCGGTCCAAGTAAAGGTTGAAATTAAGCTTAATGGAAAAAGAGGAATGGATTGAGCAGAGAGAGGAAACGAGTAAGGAGTGAAAGAAGAAGGGAAGCAGTGAGAACAAAACAGGGAAGTTGAGCAAGATTTACCCCTCCCCTTTCTTCCATACTCCTCCTCCACCATTACCCCCCCCCCCTCAGTGCACCCCCTTCCCTCCCCAACATTACTCCTCACCTGTCCGGTTTCACCCCACCCCGCCTCCCCGCCTCCCCGCTCCCAAACTCCTCCTCTCAAGGCAGGTGAGCCAGTTGTGTATATAAAGGTTGGGTCATGTGAAGCGACCTATCTTCTCTGCTCTGGGGAGTGCGGAAAGCACAGGACGCTACAGGGCTGAGAGAGAGAGAGAGAGAGAGAGAGTGTGTATGTGTGTGTGAGAGAGAGAGCGAGGCGGAGTAGGAAAGTTGCAATTTAAAAAGACAATTGAATTGACGGTTCTCAGACTTGCATTGCAACCATGGGGTTGGGAGTAAGTAATGAAACTTTGTCACATGTTTGGAACTAAGAGTCTTTAGATTTAGGTTAAGATTAGGCTGGTTATGTTTTTCACTTTTGAGCTGTTATTGGTTAAGCTTGACAGTTGTGGATTGCCTGAAGTACTTTGTACCCAAGTTTTGAAACCTGCTGCACAGGCCTACAGTTTTTATTTTTTATTCTTTATTTTGTTTTCTTTACAGTTTTTAGGATTGTTGGGAGCTCTTCAAACTTGTCAAAATGGAGATTTTTAAGAGAGGTTTACACAGTCCTAACAATGATTAAAAAGTTTTACAGCATGTTTGAACAGAAAAAGTTGACACTGCTTTCTTGCTCTCACTGGAACAACAGAAGGGGAAGCTTCAGGGCAATCTTCCAACATGTGCTCATTCTCATTCAGGCACTCATTTTGTCTCACTTTCTTCAATTCAGAAAGGGAGAGATGAGTACAAACTGGCGGCAACCTCAGATGATGGGGTTAAGAAAGCCAAGAAAGGTAAAGGGGACAAGAAGGATATGGAAGAGCTGAAGAAAGAAGTCGACCTGGTGAGTACACATAACAAAAACAAACCATTCCGTATCTTAAGTACTTAATTGGACCCATTTCCGTATGATACTTAAACACTCAAAAACTGCCTCTAAACCAGTTGTAAAGAGTTGAACTGAAAGGATACAGGCTTTAAATAATAAGACCTTCTTGAACCTTTCAACCATTCCCCTCCCATACACATCGCTTGCCTCATACTTGATGACAGTCATGTTAAGGCCATGTTAATACTTTTGGTCACTGTGAGTCACTGCCACTGGTCACAGCTATGATACAGTCGTGGCTGAGACAAACCTCTGCCTTGACCTCACGGCTAGTCACATGAGATGTAGCTGTTTTCCTTGTGTTTTGTAAAGATTGCTACTTACACCACTGCATGTACTGCACCATGTTATTTAGGAGTTCACAGCTATACTTAACTTCAAAATCATGCTTATCTGGATCGGCTCTCAGCGCTGAAATGTTGGGTGAGAGGTTCTGTTGTCATTATAGAGTTCAGTTTCTCCAAGCATTGGACCTAGTCTCTTTTTTCAGCAGCCAGTAAACATATATGAATCTGCTTCTATTTTACTTTCAAACTCAGATCATGGTTAGTGTACTTGGGGTTTTGGCAAGTTAATTTTATCTCAAGCCACAATCACACAGACACTTTCATCTGCGCACTTAGATCCCCTGGACGCATAGGCATTTGCAGAGTTGTAGGGTTGCATACACAGAGGTTTAGGTGGGTTTGAAATATCACGTGTAGATTAGTAGTTGACCAATTTCCACTGGTGTCAGCTCTTTCTCAGTGTGACTCTGTGGCTGACTGAGGTCATTTCCCAAGGTCAGTGAGGCACTTGCTTTAAGTTCATCCCCGAGTCAACGAAAAGGGCTGATGAATAATTTCCCACCACCAACTCTGTGTTTAAAATTGTAGTGGTGGCATTTTATAGGCAGACATGCATTTATTAAAGTTGCTAAGTGTTGTTACTGTTTCATCTGTAACGTAAGCTCTTTCTTGTGGGAGAGGTTTCTCCATAGCTGTTCTCCCTTCTGCATTTGTTCACAAACTCCCTCTAAAGTGGTTTGTTAAAAGACAGAGTGCCCTTAAACTTTTGTTGGGTAGTGTCCTTGGCAAGGTCAGTTCACAGGGAGGCAGATTCAAGTCTCGTGTTCATCTTAAAGCACCGATAAGACATTAATGAACATGCCATGTTACCACTCCCAACGGAGGATTCAATAATATCGTAATAATGATTTAAATGTTGTGAAATCATGCTGTATGACGTACTGTAGATGCATACTGGTCGATGACTTTCACAAGGTCATTAAGTATAGATGGATGTTGTTAGTTTATTGCAGATGTGCTGTGTGTCTCTAAAGTAACTTTTCAAAAACTACAGTTACAATAGAATATGAATGTCATGGCTTGTTGCCATTTTTTATAATTACTTATTTAATTACTGCAGCAGTACCTACCCAATGCCCTCCGGCAGGTCACAGAGTACTGCAGGTTAATAGGTGATAAAGTTCCCGTCTAGGTGACATATTAGTGATTATTGTCCTCCGTATGTCTTAACTAGATCTCAGAGTCCTGCCGCCGCTGAAGGACATCTCAATGCCATAGCAACCGTATCACTTGTCTGCCATAACCTCCCCAACTTAGCATATCGTTCACTGCTATTGACAAGCAGGCACTGTCTTAAATGTGCTCCCGACCTGTTGTAAGTGCGTTGTACGTCTTCAGAAAGGCTTTTATTTTCGAAAAAAGAAAAAACAAACAAGGTTTTACTGTGGGAACACAAAAAGGGCAACAGTGACTTACCGTCATGTATTTATAATTCGCATGTTTCAGATTTCAACTGTGGTTAACGAATAATAGCCTTTTGGGAAGTAGTAAAACAGTAGTAAGAGTGTAGGTGGGTCTCTATGGAGCCCACGAAGCTCACACGTTAATGATTATTGCACCATCATACTCGTATCATCGTACAATTAACTGGGGCGTCAAAGTCCAGTTTGAGAGAATAAAAACTATTTCCGTAGCAATATGAAGCAGCTGGTGATCCCAGAGTCCAACAGGGGTCCAGTCCAGGGGTCTGCGGTTGGCCATCCAAATGTGTGTGTTAATGAGGCGGAGAACCGAAGCTTGTGCAGAAATTTCCTCTGCAGGCTTCAAAAGAACTGCTGACTGACAGTTAAAAAAAAAGCAGCAGTAGTTCGGAGCATGTGATAACACATTATGCATGGCACATTTGGTATGGAACACTTTGCTTGCTTATTGTAATGCAAAACCGTGGCAGGCCAGGCAGAGCCGCGCAGTTCCACCCATTTTCTTCGCCGACTGTAAAGAGAGAGAGATAAATGTTCAGTGGTCACATGAATATTATGCAAATGTATAATTTCATACAGTATTTATATGTACTCCAAGCAGAGGATGATTAGGACATTCATCTTTAATAAGGTCGGATTGAGCTTGTACTTGCATAATATAAAGGGACACTTTAACTGAGGGGTGTGAACTGATACTTAGTTCATTTGTTCATTCATTCATTCCCTCAATCAATCAGTCTTTCACTAAACTCTAAAATTAGCTACGACCAGAGTCTGTGGGCTACGTGAGGGATTGTTTTTACTGCGGATCATAAAAATAGCAGTCAAAGTTTTAAACAAATAAGCATGTTATTCATAAGTCAGGCCAGGGTAAAATCATGTAATCAAAATTGTAGTCACCAATGTTTTCCCTTCTTCTCCACTTAATAATAAGGACTGCAAGCAGATGGCTACAATGTGACGTAATTTCCAAGCACATAATGTTTGACACATTGCATTTTTTCAAGATGTAGCAAGCTGCGCAACTTCTATTTCATGGATGAGTAATCGGTGAGGAAAAAAACTTTTAATACTATACTGAAATGGAAAATAAATTGAGATAATTATTCCTTTAGTGGTTTATTCGGCATTGTTTTAGTCACAACGGGAGTTTTTTTCACATATTTGAGGTTAGTATATCACCACAGAAACCAGTGTGATCATCTTCACTTCACTCCATTGCATTTTGTGTGAAGATTACAATCCTTTGTGGTTCCACAGCCTAAAAAATGGAAGGTGGGAGTCAGATATTATTGCAGATTTTCCAAATCACATTGGAAGAATCTCTATTCATTCACTCGCCTACATTTTTCAAAGAACACAGTGTAGGCACATGGATGTGTCAGCTTCT